>NC_134361.1:58274442-59474442 GCF_048569485.1 Anomaloglossus baeobatrachus | reverse complement strand
TTCAAGCCAGAGCCCAGGAGGGATGGTGAAGGAGCACGGCATGTAAGGCTCCAGCCTAGGAATCAACCTTAACAACACCGCCGACACAGTGGGGTGAGAAGGGACATGCCGGGGGTCCAGACGTGGACCCCACTCTTCAATCTCGTTCCAAAAGGAAAAAAATCAAATGAGAATGCATGTGTGGATGTATGCCTCCTGAACACAAAGCGATAAACTGGCTGGGTCTGCTCACCAGGGGGTGTATAAGCTCAGGGGGAGGAGCTACACTTTTAAGTGTAGTACTTTGTGTGTCCTCCGGAGGCAGAAGCTAAACACCCATGGTCTGGGTCTCCCATAGGAACGATGAAAGCCTTTTTGTTGATGTACTGGTCCTGAGGAAGAGGTTTTCACCTCGAAACGCGTAGACCTATGGAATAAAAAAGTTTAATTATCATCAACATTTCTACATCTTCCTTTGGCTGATGCGCGGCGTTAACCCCTTCTCTACTCCATTTTGTATGTTCATCCACGTAGGGCTGCAGCAGACGCCAGTATCTCATGCGTACCAGTGGTTGTGACTTTCACAACCGATTCAGGTGAGTGTGTATTTCTGATATACCGCACTTGTCCATCTAGTATTGCACTATCAGCGCTCCTTATTTTTAGATTTGCACACATAGCCAAACAAACTGACTGCAGATTGGTGGGGGTCTGAGCCTGAGAAACTCCACTTTTTTTTTTTTTTTGAGGTTGTGACCAGCTCAGCAGGTGGGAGCATACAACCTGTTTGCGCATGCACGCAGCCGGGAATACAGATTCAACCAACAGCATATTCTTTCTAGCCTCACGTAGCATTATGTGGCTGCAATTGTGACCTGCCGACTCTGTCTGCAGTGTGGACCAAAGATAACTATCTCTGTGCAAGTGTATGATACTCGGAACAAGGCAACTCGCCTCCTACAAATGCCATCTGTGATGCCACATTGGACTGGAAACAGCAAAAAGATGGAGGACAATAAGTATTGCAATATACCCTCTATACACATTACTAAATGCGAACAGAAGAGATATCCATCTAAACATTGGTGTTCTCACACTTACTAGCAATCAAATAACTCAAGGTCTTATGCCCCAGTGGAGGTAAGAAAGACATTTAACATATATTTGCTACACAGTGTGTGCACCCATATCCTGTCCACTGCCATTAACTTGAGAACGGCGGCAGCTATAGGCATAGAAGTGGTGTCTAGGTATAGTAAAGTAGCCATGTGCTACACAATGAAGCCACCCATAGCGCCACCTGGTGGAAAACAATAAAGTTACCATTTTTATCTTGAAAACGGAACGAGAAAAAAAAAAAAAGAGAATTGTGTTTACTTACCGTAAATTCTTTTTCTTATAGTTCCGTATTGGGAGACCCAGACCATGGGTGTTTAGCTTCTGCCTCCGGAGGACACACAAAGTACTACACTCAAAAGTGTAGCTCCTCCCTCTGAGCATATACACCCCCTGGAGAACCAGATCTAGCCAGTTTAGTGCAAAAGCTGAAGGAGAATAGCCACCCACAAGTAAAACAGAGCAAAAACCGGAACAACCGGAAACTCTGTCCACAACAACAGCCGGTGATAACACACGGAACAAGAAAAGTGCCAACAGGCAACAGGGAGGGAGCTGGGTCTCCCAATACGGAACTATAAGAAAAAGAATTTACGGTAAGTAACAAAATTCTTTTTTTCTTTATCATTCCTTTGGGAGACCCAGACCATGGGACGTCTCAAAGCAGTCCATGGGTGGGAAATAAACAGAAAAACAAAGAATTAGGCAGAACCTAACTTCACAACTGGGCGACAGCCACCTGAAGGATGCATCTGCCCAAGCTCGCATCTGCCGAAGCATGAGCATGCACTTGGTAGTGCTTTGAAAAGGTATGCAGGCTAGTCCACGTGGCAGCCTGACAGACTTGTTGAGCCGTAGCCTGGTGCCTGAAAGCCCAAGAAGCACCGACAGCTCTGGTCGAGTGAGCCTTGATCCCCGGCGGGGGAGGCACTTGAGAACACTGGTAGGCATCCGAAATGGTCGACCTAATCAAACGGGCTAAGGTCGGCTTAGAAGCAGAAAGGCCCTTACGCCGACCTGTGGTTAGCACAAAAAGAAGTGCACCGCCTAAGAGCAGCGGTGCGAGACACATAGATCCGGAGAGCACACACCAGATCCAGAGTATGCAACGCTTTTTCAAAGCAATGAACAGGAGCCGGACAAAAGGAAGGTAAGGTAATGTCCTGGTTAAGGTGGAAAGGAGAGACCACCTTAGGGAGAAAGTCCGGAGTCGGACGGAGAACCACCTTGTCTTGATGAAGCACTAAAAAAGGTGACTCCGAAGAGAGCGCGGCCAAATCAGAGACTCTCCTGAGGGAAGTTATGGCCACCAGAAAAGCCACTTTCTGAGAAAGACGATGCAAAGAGACCTCCCTAAGAGGCTCAAAGGGGGGGGGTTTCTGCAAAACCGTGAGAACCAAATTAAGGTCCCAGGGATCCAAGGGCCGCCAGTAAGGCGGAATGATGTGAGACGCGCCCTGCATGAAGGTGCGGACCTGAGCCAGCCGGGCGAGACACCGCTGGAACAGTACTGACAGAGCTGAGACTTGTCCCTTGAGAGAGTTGATGGACAGTCCTAGCTGCAGACCGGACTGTAGAAAGGACAGAAGGGTCGGCAAGGAAAAAGGCCAAGGAGGATGGCCGGAAGAGCGACACCAGGACAGGAAAATCTTCCAAGACCTGTGATAGATCTTGGCGGAGGAAGACTTACGGGCCCGAGTCATAGTGGAGATGACTTCAGGAGGAATACCAGAAGCCGTCAAAATCCAGGACTCAAGAGCCACGCCGTCAATCTGAGAGCCGCAGAATTCAGGCGGAAGAACGGACCTTGTGAGAGAAGGTCTGGACGGTCCGGGAGATGCCACGGCACCTCTACGGACAGATTGAGCAGGTCTGGGTACCAAGCTTGCCTGGGCCAGTCCGGTGCAATGAGGATGACTCGACGGCCCTCCATTCTGATCTTGCGCAGGACTCTGGGCAAGAGAGCTAGAGGGGGAAATACGTAGGACAGACGAAACTGGGACCAGTCTTGAACCAGAGCGTCCGCGGCGAAGGCCTGAGGATCGTGGGAGCGAGCCACGTAAACCGGAACTTTGTTGTTGTGACGGGATGCCATTAAGTCCACGTCCGGAGTGCCCCACTTGCGGCAGATTGACTGAAACACTGCCGGATGCAGGGACCACTCGCCACTGTCCACGGTTTGACGGCTGAGAATCTGCCTCCCAGTTTTCCACGCCTGGGATGTGGACTGCGGATATGGTGGACTTGGAGTCCTCCGCCCATTGAAGGATGCGTTGTACCTCCAACAAGCACAGCTCTGGTTTCCAGCACATTGATCGAAAAGGCTGACTCGGACGGAGTCCAAGTGCCCTGCGCTCTGTGGTGGAGATATACCGCTCCCCAGCCGGATAGACTGGCATCCGTGGTGAGGATCACCCAGGACGGGGCCAGGAAGGAGCACCCCTGGGACAGAGAGAGGGGCCGAAGCCACCACTGAAGAGAGCTCCTGGTCTGTGGCGACAGAGCCACTAACCTGTGCAAGGAGGAAGGCCGATTGTCCCAACAGCGGAGAATATCCAGCTGCAGTGGACGCAGATGGAACTGGGCAAAGGGAACAGCCTCCATTGACGCCACCATTTGACCCAGCACCTGCATCAGGCGCCTGAGAGTATAACGGCGGGGCCTCAGGAGAGAGCGCACCGCCAGTTGGAGGGACTGCTGTTTGATTAAGGGCAACTTCACAAGTGCCGGCAAAGTCTCGAACTGCATCCCTAGGTACGTGAGACTCTGGGTCGGAGTCAGTGGATTTGGGCAGATTGACCAGCCACCCGAATTGGGCTAGAGTGGCGAGAGTGAGCGAGACACTCCGCTGACAGTCCGCGCTGGATGAAGCCTTGACTAGAAGGTCGTCCAGGTAAGGAATCACTGCCAACCCCTGTAGGTGCAGGACCGCAATCACTGCTGCCATTACCTTGGTGAATACCCGAGGGGCTGTGGCCAACCCGAAGGGGAGAGCCACGAATTGGAAATGATCTTCTCCGATTGCAAAACGTAGCCAACGCTGGTGTGAAACTGCAATTGGCACATGCAGATAGGCATCTCTGATGTCGATGGATGCCAGGAAATCCCCTTGGGTCATTGAAGCAATGACTGATCGCAGGGACTCCATGCGAAAGTGCCGCACCTGAACATGCTTGTTGAGAAGCTTGAGATCCAGGATGGGCCGGAAGGAACCGTCCTTTTTGGGAACTAGGAAGAGATTTGAGTAGAAACCTCTGAACCGTTCCCGGGCGGGCACCGATACAATTACTCCGTTTGCCTGCAAGGATGCCACGGCCTGCGAGAAGGCGGCAGCCTTGGAGCAGGGGGGAGTTGAGAGAAAAAATCTGTTTGGCGGGCTGGAAGAGAATTCTATCCTGTAGCAGTGGGAGATGATATCCCTCACCCACTGATCGCAGACGTGTTGAAACCACGCGTCGCCAAAGTGGGAGAGCCTGCCACCGACCAAGGACGTTGCTGGCGCGGCCAGATAGTCACGAGGAGGCTGCCTTAGCGGCAGCACCTCCTGCGGTCTTCTGTGGACGCGCTTTTGGGCGCCAGTTGGATTTCTGGTCCTTGGCTGAGTTAGTGGACGAGGCCGAGGGCTTAGAGGACGACCAGTTGGAGGAACGAAAGGAACGAAACCTCGACTGATTCCTACCCTGGGCAGGTTTCCTGGCTTTGGTTTGTGGCATGGAAGTACTCTTCCTGCCAGTAGCTTCCTTAATGATTTCATCCAGCTGTTCACCGAACAGCCTGGACCCAGCAAAAGGGAGTCCAGCAAGGTACTTCTTTGAAGAAGCATCTGCCTTCCACTCTCGAAGCCACAAGATCCTGCGGATATCGAGGGAATTAGCCGAAGCCACCGCAGTGCGGTGAGAAGCCTCCAGCATGGCAGACATGGCATAGGATGAAAAAGCTGAAGCTTGGGAAGTTAAGGCAACCATTTCGGGCATAGATTCCCTGGCGAGGGAATGCATCTCCTCTAGAGAAGCAGAGATGGCTTTGAGAGCCCACACTGCTGCAAAAGTCGGGGAGAACGAGGCCCCCGCCGCTTCATATACGGATTTGGCCAGGAGGTCAATCTGGCGGTCAGTGGAATCCTTAAGAGAGGTGCCATCAGCCACTGATACAACGGTCCGGGCTGAGAGTCTAGACACCGGGGGTCTACCTTTGGGGACTGAGCCCACTCCTTGATCACCTCAGGTGGAAAGGGAAAGCGGTCATCAGAACCACGCTTTGGGAAGCGTTTATCAGGACAGGCTCTGGGCTTGGCCACAGCGGCCTGAAAACTGGAGTGGTTAAAGAACACTCTCTTAGGCGAGGTAAACTGGTGCTTTTCTGCTAGAGAGGGTTGCTTCTCTGATACTGGCGGATTGAGGTCCAGTACAGAATTAATGGAAGTAATCAAATCATTAACATCTGAGTCACTTTCGGACAGATCAATGGGGCACATGGAGTTAACCTCAGAGCCGCGGGAGGAGGGAGAGGGGACCCTGCGTCTCTTCTCAGGAGGACGGGGTCTGGGACCAAATGAGGAATCCTCTGTGAGCTCCGGTCCTGAGAGATCCCTAGCAGCAGAGGCACCCTGTGAAGGCGGCTGATGCATGTTCAGCAAAGTCCTGGACAGATGTCCCATGGAGTCAGCAAAAGACTGGGAGATAGACCTAGAAAAAGCTTCTACCCAACCCGGGGGCTCAGCCACAGGAGCAGGAGCAGCCTGAGAGACCACTGGGGGTGAGACTCCAGGCTGAGGCATCGTCAGGTTAGAGCAGGCATCACAATGTGGGAAAATGCTCGATTCAGGCAGCACGAGCTTACATGCAGTGCATACTGAATAAAGCTTTGGAGCCTTGCTCCTTGTGTGAGACATGCTGCTGGAGTGGAGGCTCTGCCAGAGAATGAACCCCAGAGAGTATAAACAGAGGTCCACAACTGGAGACCGGTTGTGGCTTACCAGACCGCTGGAGCGGTGTTGTGTGCCCTCCAGATCCCAAAGCCCGGACCCCCAAGCACAGCACCTCAGCAGAGATGCTGCAGACCAGCGCTGCAATGCAGAGAGAACGCTGAAAAAAATGGCCGCCGGAGCGGAGAGGGGGCGGGACTTGCTTGAGGAGCGGGAACTGGAGGGCCATAGGGACCTACAGGGGAGGGGGGGGGACACACACAGCAGTGGGGAGTGTCCCTCCCCTGCACAGAACGGCCGCCGGGAGGAGCCGAGCCTGTCCCTCTGCATGAGAGACAGGCGAGGTCAGTGAAACTGAAACTAGGCCTCCGGCGAAGCCGGGGCCTAAATTTGAGCGGCGCGGCCGGCGCGCAGGCACCATCGGCGCGGCTCTCAGGCGACAGCTAGAGAACCCGCCGGAAATGTCAGAAAACACAATCAGCACACTCTCCCACAACAATACAGTACAGGGACACTGAAAACTAAACGTCTCAGGTACTTAGCTTGCTGAGACGCAGGGCCATGTCCCTGGGGATCAGTGCTCCGGTCCAGCAGGGTCCTGAAGGGCTGCGGATGGAGACCGGTCTCCTGCCAAGCATGGAGACCGTGCTGGCTCCTACTTCAAGCCAGAGCCCAGGAGGGATGGTGAAGGAGCATGGCATGTAAGGCTCCAGCCTAGGAATCAACCTTACAACAACACCGCCGACACAGTGGGGTGAGAAGGGACATGCCGGGGGTCCAGACGTGGACCCCACTCTTCAATCTCGTTCCAAAAGGAAAAAAATCAAATGAGAATGCATGTGTGGATGTATGCCTCCTGAACACAAAGCGATAAACTGGCTGAGTCTGCTTATCAGGGGGTGTATAAGCTCAGTGGGAGGAGCTACACTTTTAAGTGTAGAACTTTGTGTGTCCTCCGGAGGCAGAAGCTAAACACCCATTGTCTGGGTCTCCCAAAGGAACGATAAAGAAGGGAATTTTGTTTACTTACCGTAAATTCCTTTTCTTCTAGCTCCTATTGGGAGACCCAGACAATTGGGTGTATAGCTTCTGCCTCCGGAGGCCACACAAAGTATTACACTTTAAAAAGTGTAACCCCTCCCCTCTGCCTATACACCCTCCCGTGCATCACGGGCTCCTCAGTTTTGGTGCAAAAGCAGGAAGGAGGAAACTTATAAATTGGTCTAAGGTAAATTCAATCCGAAGGATGTTCGGAGAACTGAAACCATGAACCAAAAGAACAATTCAACATGAACAACATGTGTACACAAAAGAACAACAGCCCGAAGGGAACAGGGGCGGGTGCTGGGTCTCCCAATAGGAGCTAGAAGAAAAGGAATTTACGGTAAGTAAACAAAATTCCCTTCTTCTTTGTCGCTCCATTGGGAGACCCAGACAATTGGGACGTCCAAAAGCAGTCCCTGGGTGGGTAAAAGAATACCTCGATAAAAAGAGCCGAAAAACGGCCCCCTCTTACAGGTGGGCGACCGCCGCCTGAAGGACTCGCCTACCTAGGCTGGCATCTGCCGAAGCATAGGCATGCACCTGATAGTGTTTCGTGAAAGTGTGCAGACTCGACCAGGTAGCCGCCTGACACACCTGCTGAGCCGTAGCCTGGTGCCGCAATGCCCAGGATGCACCCATGGCTCTGGTAGAATGGGCCTTCAGCCCTGAAGGGATCGGAAGCCCAGAAGAACGGTAGGCTTCAAGAATCGGTTCCTTGATCCACCGAGCCAAGGTTGACTTGGAAGCCTGTGACCCCTTACGTTGGCCAGCGACAAGGACAAAGAGCGCATCCGAACGGCGCAGGGGCGCCGTGCGAGAGATGTAGAACCGGAGTGCTCTCACGAGATCTAACAAGTGCAAATCCTTTTCACATTGGTGAACTGGATGAGGGCAAAAGGAAGGTAAGGAGATATCCTGATTGAGATGAAAAGGGGATACCACCTTAGGGAGAAATTCCGGGACCGGACGCAGAACCACCTTATCCTGGTGAAACACCAGGAAGGGGGCTTTGCATGACAGCGCTGCCAGCTCAGACACTCTCCGAAGTGATGTGACTGCCACTAGGAAGGCCACCTTCTGCGAAAGGCGTGATAGAGAGACATCCCGCATCGGCTCGAAAGGTGGTTTCTGAAGAGCCGTTAGCACCCTGATAAGATCCCAGGGTTCCAGCGGACGCTTGTAAGGTGGGACTATGTGGCAAACTCCCTGCAGGAACGTGCGGACCTGCGGAAGCCTGGCTAGACGCTTTTGAAAAAACACGGAAAGCGCCGATACTTGTCCCTTGAGAGAGCCGAGAGACAAACCCTTATCCATTCTGGATTGAAGGAAAGAAAGAAAAGTGGGTAAGGCAAAAGGCCAGGGGGTAAAACCCCGATCAGAGCACCAGGATAAGAAGATCCTCCAAGCCCTGTGATAGATCTTGGCGGACGTTGGTTTCCTGGCTTGTCTCATAGTGGCAATGACATCTTGAGATAACCCTGAGGACGCTAGGAGCCAGGACTCAATGGCCACACAGTCAGGTTGAGGGCCGCAGAATTCAGATGGAAAAATGGCCCTTGAGACAGCAAGTCTGGTCGGTCTGGGAGTGCCCACGGTTGACCCACCGTGAGGTGCCACAGATCCGGGTACCACGACCTCCTCGGCCAGTCTGGAGCGACGAGGATGGCGTGGCGGCAGTCGGACCTGATCTTGCGCAACACTCTGGGCAGCAGTGCCAGAGGAGGAAATACATAAGGCAGTCGAAACTGCGACCAATCCTGAACTAATGCGTCCGCCGCCAGAGCTCTGTGATCTTGAGACCGTGCCATGAATGCCGGGACTTTGTTGTTGTGCCAAGACGCCATGAGGTCGACGTCCGGCGTTCCCCAGCGGCAACAGATCTCTTGAAACACGTCCGGGTGAAGAGACCATTCCCCTGCGTCCATGCCCTGGCGACTGAGAAAGTCTGCTTCCCAGTTTTCTACGCCCGGGATGTGAACTGCGGAGATGGTGGAGGCTGTGGCTTCCGCCCACAGCAGAATTCGCCGAACTTCTTGGAAGGCCTGACGACTGCGTGTGCCGCCCTGGTGGTTGATGTACGCGACCGCCGTGGCGTTGTCCGACTGTATGCGGATCTGTCTGCCCTCCAGCCACCGATGGAACGCCTTTAGGGCTAGATACACTGCCCTTATTTCCAGAACATTGATCTGAAGGGAGGACTCTGCCGGAGTCCAGGTTCCCTGAGCCCTGTGGTGGAGGAAGACCGCTCCCCACCCTGACAGACTCGCGTCCGTCGTGACCACAGCCGAGGATGGGGGCAGGAATGATTTTCCCTTCGACAAGGAAGTGGGAAGAAGCCACCACTGAAGAGAGGTTTTGGCTGCCAGTGAAAGAGCTGTTCCTGTCTAGGGACGTCGACCTCCTGTCCCATTTGCGGAGAATGTCCCATTGAAGTGGACGCAGATGAAACTGCGCAAAGGGAACTGCCTCCATTGCTGCCACCATCTTCCCTAGGAAGTGCATGAGGCGCCTCAAGGGGTGTGACTGGGTCCGAAGGAGAGAGTGCACCCCTGTCTGTAGCGAACGCTGTTTGTCCAGCGGAAGCTTCACTATCGCTGAGAGAGTATGAAACTCCATCCCGAGGTAAGTCAGCGATTGTGTCGGTGTCAATTTTGACTTTGGGAAATTGATGATCCACCCGAACCTCTGGAGAGTCTCCAGAGCAATGGTCAGGCTGTGTTGACATGCCACCCGGGAGGGTGCCTTGACTAGGAGATCGTCTAAGTAAGGGATCACCGAGTGGCCCTGAGAGTGTAGGACCGCCACCACGGATGCCATGATCTTGGTGAAGACCCGTGGGGCTGTCGTCAGGCCGAAAGGCAGTGCCACAAACGGAAGGTGTTCATCCCCGATGGCGAAACGCAGGAAGCGTTGATGCTCTGGTGCAATCGGCACATGGAGATAAGCATCCTTGATGTCGATTGAGGCTAGGAAGTCTCCTTGGGACATCGAGGCGATGACAGAACGGAGAGATTCCATCCGGAACAGTCTGGTTCTCACGTGTCTGTTGAGCAGTTTGAGGTCCAGAACGGGGCGGAATTATCCGTCCTTTTTTGGCACCACGAACAAGTTGGAGTAAAAACCGCGACCACGTTCTTGAATGGGAATCACAACTCCTTCTGCCTTCAGAGTGTTCACCGCCTGAAAAAGTGCATCGACTCGCTCGGGGGGGGGCGGAGATGTTCTGAAGAAACGAGTCGGAGGACGAGAGCTGAGCTCTATCCTGTAACCGTGCGACAGAATGTCTCTCACCCATCGGTCTTGGACATGTGGCCACCAGGCGTCGCAAAAGCGGGAGAGCCTGCCACCGACCGAGGATGCGGTTTGGGGAGGCCGAAAGTCATGAGGAGGCCGCCTTGGAGGTGGTTCCTCCAGCGGTCTTTGGAGGACGTGACTTAGACCGCCATGCAGAAGAGTTCCTCTGGCCCTTCTCTGACATGTTGGACGTGGAGGATTGGGACCTGGCTGAGGGCCGAAAGGACCGAAACCTCGATTGAACTTTTCGTTGCTGAGGTTTGTTTGGTTTGGACTGGGGTAAGGACGAGTCCTTACCCTTGGATTGTTTAATAATTTCATCCAATTGCTCGCCAAACAAACGGTCGCCAGAAAATGGCAAACCGGTTAAGAACTTCTTGGAAGCAGAGTCTGCCTTCCATTCGCGTAGCCACATGGCCCTGCGGACTGCCACCGAATTGGCAGACGCTACCGCTGTACGGCTCGCTGAGTCCAGGACGGCGTTCATGGCGTAGGACGAAAAGGCCGACGCCTGAGAAGACAAAGACACAACTTGCGGAGCAGAGGTACGTGTGACTGCATTAATCTCAGACAGACAAGCTGAGATAGCTTGGAGTGCCCACACGGCTGCAAAGGCCGGAGCAAACAACGCGCCTATGGCTTCATAGATGGATTTCATCAGGAGCTCTATTTGCCTGTCAGTGGCATCCTTGAGCGATGAACCATCTGCCACTGATACTACGGATCTAGCCGCCAGTCTAGAGACTGGAGGATCCACCTTGGGACACTGAGCCCAACCCTTAACTACGTCAGGGGGGGGGGGGGGGGGGGAGGGGTAACGTGTGTCATTAAGGCGCTTAGTTGCCCGGGGCCTGTGTGACCGATCTGGACTGCAAGGCTTCTAGTATCTTAGCAGACCATCTGTCCATAGACTGAGCCATGGATTGTGAAAGCGACTCAGAGTTTCTCAGCCAAAACTGCAAATTCTGTCCCTGCCACCTGGACAGTGGAAGCCGGCGGTTCTACCTGAGCCGAGGGTCCCACCAGTGCCCGAGGCTCCGGCTGAGTGAGTGCCACAGGGGCCGAGCATTGAACACAGTGAGGGTAGGTGGAACCTGCAGGTAACATAGCCGCACAAGAGGTACAGGTCGCAAAATAAGCCTGTGCCTTGGCACCCTTGCTCTTTGCGGACGACATGCTGTAGTCTCCTCTGAGAGTGATCACTGAGGGTATATAGCCAAAAGCAAAACAATGCGGCCGAACAGAGAAAATGTATACAAATTCTATATATATATATATATATATATATATATATATATATATATATATATATATATATATATATATATATATATATATATATATATATATATATATATATATATATATATATATATTTGTATACATATATATATACACACACACACTTCGGCACCCAAGGGGGGCCAGCACCGGGTAACCAGTGTGGCTTACCGACCGCCCAAAGCGGTTGTGTGTCCACCAGATTCCCTGCCTGGGCCTCCCAGAGCTGTAGAGCTCGTTCTGAAATCCTCCACCGGCAGAAGTGATTGTAAATATGGCTGCCAGAGTTCTCAGGTGAGGAGGGAGCCGTGGGCGTGACTAATAAAGTGCGGGAATCTGGTGCCCCACAGTGCTCAGTGAGGGGGGAGGAGAACACCTAAGTATGCTCCAGCCCTCACTGCCGACGTCCAGTCGACCGTCCCGCCCTTACCCCTGACTGGCAGGTCCGGGGGCGGGAGTTATGGTACTAGGCCGCAGAAGCCGGGGACTAAATTTAACAACGCGGCCGGCAAACAGGCGCGGTAGTCCCGGTCGTCACAAAAAAACCAGCAGCCGCTGCAGCGTCTGTAACACAGGCGCTCCATGCACCGTCCCCAAGGGGACACAGAGTACCTTTTAGATGCAGGGCCTGTCCCTGATGATACCCAGTCTCCTGTCCGTCAGATTCCCCCAGGGGCTGCGGAGGGAGCCCGGTCCCAGTGAATGGTGACCGGTTAGGATCCCACTTCTCCCAGAGCCTCTAAGGGATGGGGAAGGAAAAACGGCATGTGGCTCCAGCCTTTGTAGCCGCAATGGGTACCTCAACCTTAACAGCACCGCCGACTTAGTGGGGTGAGAAGGGAGCATGCCGGGGACCCTGTTGGGGGCCCTCTTTTCTTCCATCCGATACAATCAGCAGCTGCTGCTGACTAAAATGGGAGCATGAGTGAATGTGTGCCTCCTTCAACACAAAGCATAAAACTGAGGAGCCCATGATGCACGGGAGGGTGTATAGGCAGAGGGGAGGGGTTACACTTTTTAAAGTGTAATACTTTGTGTGGCCTCCGGAGGCAGAAGCTATACACCCAATTGTCTGGGTCTCCCAATGGAGCGACAAAGAAAAGTGAATTACAAAGTTGTAGGGTATCAATTCAAAACAAATTGACACCTTGCATACAGAAATGGATACTTTACTATACCGAGACACCACTTTTATGCCTATAGCTACCGCTGTTCTCAAGTTAATGGCAGTGGACAGGATATGGGTGCACACACTGTATATTATTTACAGTTTTCCGACACTGCCAGACAATAGTTTAAAAGGGAATAGCTCAGCTGACATTTCACAACTAATGGGATTTATACAGTGCCACAGTTTTTGGAACATGCACACTTTTACAATTTTCTGCATTCCCACTTAATTGCGGAGGCCATGAGATGGCCATGTCTGCAACCATGTGGCTGATCTAATAAGGTAATAGCATTATTTTAACCATTACAACCCTTATATCTCTACAGCCTCCTCCACCGCTTACACTGGAGCTGCTTTCGGTCTCCTCTGTACAGTGTGAAGATGTGAGCCTGCTCTCCTCCGACTGTCCTCTGGAGTTTGCAGTCCTCGATTTTCCACGCGAGCCCCTTCCTCTACCACGTTTACCAGGTGATGGACTTAAGTCTCTGTGGCCAAACTCTTCTTCTAATTCATCTAAAAGAATTAAAGACAGATTGTAAATCATTCCAGTGTCATTCACCCGGCACATACACAACCACATGGTATACAAAAGCATATAAAGCTGGCTTCAACTGATTATTCAGAAGATGGATGGATGATAATGAATACATTATTTGTTTGTGTCCAGGAAATCTGAGTTCCCCAAACTTTTTTTTTTTTTTTTTTTTTAGAGCTCTTGGACTAATAATAAAAAAAAAACAAAAAAAAAAAAAAACAACAAACCCCACTATATTCAGCAATGATTGCCATGTACGGCACAAAAGAAGTACCGTATTTTTCGAATAAAATGCACTTTTCCTCCCAAAAATCTGGGAGGAAAATGAGGGGGTGCGTCTTAAAGAAGGGAATTTTGTTACTTACCGTAAATTCCTTTTCTTCTAGCTCCTATTGGGAGACCCAGACGATTGGGTGTATAGCTACTGCCTCCGGAGGCCACACAAAGCACTACACCAAAAAGTGTAAGGCCCCTCCCCTTCTGGCTATACACCCCCCGTGGGATCACGGGATGCTCAGTTTTAGTGCTAAAGCAAGGAGGAAAGCCAATAACTGGTTTAAACAAATTCACTCCGAGTAACATCGGAGAACTGAAAACCGTTCAACATGAACAACATGTGTACCCGAAAAAACCAAAAATCCCGAAGGACAACAGGGCGGGTGCTGGGTCTCCCAATAGGAGCTAGAAGAAAAGGAATTTACGGTAAGTAACAAAATTCCCTTCTTCGGCGCTCCATTGGGAGACCCAGACGATTGGGACGTCCAAAAGCAGTCCCTGGGTGGGTAAAGAAATACCTCATGTTAGAGCTGCAAAGACAGCCCTCCCCTACGGGGAGGCAACTGCCGCCTGCAGGACTCTTCTACCTAGGCTGGCGTCCGCCGAAGCATAGGTATGCACCTGATAATGTTTGGTGAAAGTGTGCAGACTCGACCAGGTAGCTGCCTGGCACACCTGTTGAGCCGTAGCCTGGTGTCGTAATGCCCAGGACGCACCCACGGCTCTGGTTGAGTGGGCCTTTAGCCCTGAAGGAACCGGAAGCCCAGCAGAACGGTAGGCTTCAAGAATTGGTTCTTTGATCCATCGAGCCAGGGTGGCTTTGGAAGCCTGCGACCCTTTGCGCTTACCAGCGACAAGGACAAAGAGTGCATCGGAGCGGCGCAGGGGCGCCGTGCGGGAAATGTAGATTCTGAGTGCTCTCATTAGATCTAACAAATGTAAATCCTTCTCATACCGATGAACTGCATGAGGACAAAAGGAAGGCAAGGAGATATCCTGATTTAGATGAAACGAGGATACCACCTTAGGGAGAAACTCCTGAATGGGGCGCAGCACTACCTTGTCCTGGTGGAAGACCAGGAAAGGAGCCTTGGATGACAGCGCTGCTAGCTCAGACACTCTCCGAAGAGATGTGATCGCTACCAGAAAAGCCACTTTCTGTGATAGACGAGAAAGTGAAACATCCCTCAGAGGCTCGAAGGGCGGCTTCTGGAGGGCAACTAGTACCCTGTTCAGATCCCATGGATCTAACGGCCGCTTGTACGGGGGTACGATATGACAAACCCCCTGCAGGAACGTGCGCACCTTAGAAAGTCGTGCTAGACGCTTCTGAAAAAAGACGGATAGCGCCGAGACTTGCCCTTTAAGGGAGCCGAGCGACAAACCTTTTTCTAACCCAGATTGCAGGAAAGAAAGAAAAGTAGGCAATGCAAATGGCCAGGGAGACACTCCCTGAGCAGAGCACCAGGATAAGAATATCTTCCACGTTCTGTGGTAGATCTTAGCAGACGTGGGCTTCCTAGCCTGTCTCATGGTGGCAACGACCCCTTGGGATAATCCTGAAGACGCTAGGATCCAGGACTCAATGGCCACACAGTCAGGTTCAGGGCCGCAGAATTCCGATGGAAAAACGGCCCTTGGGACAGTAAGTCTGGTCGGTCTGGTAGTGCCCACGGTTGGCCGACCGCGAGATGCCACAGATCCGGGTACCACGACCTCCTCGGCCAGTCTGGGGCGACGAGTATGACGCGGCTGCAATCGGATCTGATCTTGCGTAGCACTCTGGGCAAGAGTGCCAGAGGTGGAAACACATAAGGGAGCCGGAACTGCGACCAATCTTGCACCAAGGCGTCTACCGCCAGAGCTCTTTGATCGCGAGACCGCGCCATGAAGGTCGGGACCTTGTTGTTGTGCCGAGACGCCATTAGGTCGACATCCGGCACCCCCCAGCGGTGACAGATTTCCTGAAACACGTCTGGGTGAAGGGACCACTCCCCTGCGTCCATACCCTGGCGACTGAGGAAGTCTGCTTCCCAGTTTTCCACGCCCGGGATGTGAACCGCGGATATGGTGGATGCTCTGTCCTCCACCCACATCAGAATCCGCCGGACTTCCTGGAAGGCTTGCCGACTGCGTGTCCCTCCTTGGTGGTTGATGTATGCCACCGCTGTGGAGTTGTCCGACTGAATTCGGATCTGCTTTCCTTCCAGCCACTGCTGGAAGGCTAGTAGGGCCAGATACACTGCCCTGATTTCCAGAACATTGATCTGAAGGGTGGACTCCTGCTGAGTCCACGTACCCTGAGCCCTGTGGTGGAGAAAAACTGCTCCCCACCCTGACAGACTCGCGTCCGTCGTGACTACTGCCCAGGATGGGGTTAGGAAGGATCTTCCCTGTGATAAAGAGGTGGGAAGAAGCCACCACTGCAAAGAGTCCTTGGTCGTCTGGGAAAGGGAGACTTCCCTGTCCAGGGATGTTGACTTCCCGTCCCATTGACGGAGAATGTCCCACTGAAGTGGGCGCAGATGAAACTGCGCAAACGGGACTGCCTCCATTGCTGCCACCATCTTCCCTAGGAAGTGCATGAGGCGCCTTAAGGGGTGCGACTGACCTTGAAGGAGAGACTGCACCCCTGTCTGTAGTGACCGCTGCTTGTCCAGCGGAAGCTTCACTATCGCTGAGAGAGTATGAAACTCCATGCCAAGATACGTTAGTGATTGGGTCGGTGACAGATTGGACTTTGAAAAGTTGATGATCCACCCGAAAGTCTGGAGAGTCTCCAGCGCAACATTCAGGCTGAGTTGGCATGCCTCTTGAGAGGGTGCTTTGACAAGCAGATCGTCTAAGTAAGGGATCACCGAGTGTCCCTGAGAGTGCAAGATTGCTACCACTGCCGCCATGACCTTGGTGAAAACCCGTGGGGCTGTCGCCAGACCAAATGGCAGAGCTACGAATTGTAGATGGTCGTCTCCTATCACGAAACGTAGAAAGCGTTGGTGCTCTGTAGCAATCGGCACGTGGAGATAAGCATCTTTGATGTCTATTGATGCAAGGAAATCTCCTTGAGACATTGAGGCAATGACGGAGCGGAGGGATTCCATCCGGAACCGCCTGGCGTTCACATGCTTGTTGAGCAGTTTTAGGTCCAGAACAGGACGGAATGAGCCGTCCTTTTTTGGCACCACAAAGAGATTGGAGTAAAAACCTTGTCCTTGTTCCTGAAGAGGAACAGGGATCACCACTCCTTCTGCTCTTAGAGAGCCCACCGCCTGCAGAAGGGCATCTGCTCGGTCGGGGTGTGGGGAAGTTCTGAAGAACCGAGGCGGAGGACGAGAACTGAACTCTATCCTGTACCCGTGAGACAAAATGTCTGTTACCCACCGGTCCTTGACCTGTGGCAGCCAAATGTCGCAAAAGCGGGAGAGCCTGCCACCGACCGAGGATGCGGAGAGAGGAGGCCGAAAGTCATGAGGCAGCCGGCTTGGAAGCGGTTCCTCCGGTTGCTTTCTTGGGACGTGAGTGAGCCCGCCAGGCATCTGAGCTCCTTTGCTCCTTCTGAGTCCCTTTGGACGAGGAGAATTGGGGCTTGCCCGAGCCTCGAAAGGACCGAAACCTCGACTGCCACTTCCTCTGTTGAGGTTTGCTTGATCTGGGCTGGGGTAAGGAGGAGTCCTTACCCTTGGACTGTTTAATGATTTCAGCCAATTGCTCACCAAACAGTCTGTCTCCAGATAGCGGCAAGCTGGTTAAACATTTCTTGGAAGCAGAATCTGCTTTCCATTCCTTTAACCACAAGGCTCTGCGCAAAACCACAGAGTTGGCGGACGCCATTGAGGTACGGCTCGTAGAGTCCAGTACCGCATTGATAGCGTATGTCGCAAACATTTGCGTAGTTAAGGACGCCACTTGCGGCACTGCTGGACGTATGATAGAGTCCACCTGTGCCAGACCAGCGGAAATAGCTTGGAGTGCCCACACGGCCGCGAATGCTAGAGCAAACGACGCGCCGATAGCTTCATAGACAGATTTCAACCACAGGTCCATCTGTCTGTCATTGGCATCTTTAAGTGAAGCCCCATCCTCCACTGCAACTATGGATCTAGCCGCAAGCCTGGATATTGGGGGATCCACCTTTGGACACTGGGTCCAGCGTTTGACCACGTCAGGGGGAAAGGGATAACGTGTATCCTTAAGACGTTTGGAGAAACGCTTGTCTGGATAAGCATGATGTTTCTGGACTGATTCTCTGAAGTCAGAGTGGTCCAGAAAAGTACTCAATTTACGCTTGGGATACCGAAAATGGAACTTCTCCTGCTGTGCAGCTGCCTCCTCTGCTGAAGGGGCTGGGGGAGAAATATCCAACAGTCTATTGATGGCCGCTATAAGGTCATTTACCATTGCGTCACCATCAGGGGTATCTAGATTGAGAGCGGTGTCAGGATTAGACTCCTGATCACCCACCTCTGTCTCCTCATACAGAGACTCTTCTCGTTGAGACCCTGACCAGTGTGATGACGTCGAGGGTCTTTCCCAGCGAGCCCGCTTAGGCTGCCTGGGACTGTCATCCGAGTCAGAGCCTTCAGCCTGTGAAGCCTGGGACCCCCTTGAAGTACGGATTAGTTCCAACTGAGGGGGACCGGGGAGCATAGACACAGCAGTGTCCATGGTCTGAGTAACTGGCCTGGACTGCAAGGTCTCCAGGATTTTTGTCATAGTCACAGACATCTTATCAGCAAAAATTGCAAATTCTGTCCCCGTCACCGGGGCAGGGTTCACAGGCGTCTCTGCCTGGGCCACTACTACCATAGACTCTGGCTGCCGAAGTGGCACAGGGATTGAACATTGCACACAATGGGGGTCATTGGAACCTGCCGGTAGATTAGCCCCACATGCGACACAAGCAGTGCATACCGCCTGTGCCTTGGCACCCTTGCGTTTTGCGGATGACATGTTGTTGTCTCCTCAGAGCAATATAGGGTATAAGCCAAGAAGCGACCGTACAGTGCAATATAAATATATATGGTACAGGGAAAAAGTGCACCAAAAAACACTGTGGCACTAGTGGGGCCAGCACTTATGTGCAGCTTACCGCCCGCATAAACGCGGGTGTGTGGTCGCCAGAGCCCCTTGTCTGAGTCCCCCAGAGCCTGTGTCCGTTCTCCAGCCAGACTGCATGCAGGAATGGCTGCCGGCGTCCTGTGGAGAGGGGCGGGCCCTGGGCGTGTTTAGACCAAGAGCGGGAAACTTGCGTCCCCACTGTGCCCAGTGAGAGGGCTGGAGTATGTAAATAAGACTCCAGCCCTCGGCGCTGACTATAGAACAGCGTCTCTCCCTTTCCCTGATTGACAGGGTGGGGGCGGGGAACGAAGCGGAGCTAGGCCGCAAAAGCCGGGGACTAGATTTATGAGCGCTGCCGCCGTAAAAGCGCGGTCAGCGCGAGTCCCCGGCGCACTACAAGTCCCAGCCGCGCCACCGCTCCCGGAGCGGCCGGCGCGGCAGTTCCCAACACATAAAATCACTCAGCTAAGCTGCAGTGACTCTAACCCGAGCGCGCAGCGCTACTGCCCCCGGCGCACTAGCACACCCAGCAAGTCTGGAGTGTGCGTGGCCTGTCTGTGCGGGGACACAGAGTACCTGAATGTTGCAGGGCCTTGTCCCTGACGGTACTCAGCTCCTCCAGCAGGGTCTCTGGGTCTGTGGATGGAGCCCGGCCTCAGGGTTTGGGGGCCGGTAAGATCCCACTTCCACAGAGCCCCTTAGGGGGATGGGGAAGGAAAGCAGCATGTGGGCTCCAGCCTCCGTACCCGCAATGGGTACCTCAACCTTAACAAACCGCAAGTGGGGTGAGAAGGGAGCATGCTGGGGACCCTATATGGGCCCTCTTTTCTTCCATCCGATATAGTCAGCAGCTACTGCTGACTAAACAGTGGAGCTATGCGTGGATGTCTGACCTCCTTCGCACAAAGCTTGAAAAACTGAGCATCCCGTGATCCCACGGGGGGTGTATAGCCAGAAGGGGAGGGGCCTTACACTTTTTGGTGTAGTGCTTTGTGTGGCCTCCGGAGGCAGTAGCTATACACCCAATCGTCTGGGTCTCCCAATGGAGCGCCGAAGAAATCCCAATACAGTTTACCAGGAGATGTCTTGGCGGGGAGGAAGAACTCCGGCACACTTTTTCCCCAATGAAGAAAAAAATACTCAAAATGTGTAGTCAATAAACTTGTTTTTATTTCAAAAAGTGAATAGAAAAAGTCCACATGAATGAGAAACGTTTCGACCGAACCCGGTCTTCCTCAGACAGGACTTTATGCCACAGTATTACTACTGGATATACGATTGGAGCTGCAGCACAACAGATGGACAAGTATCCTTAACACAGGGATATATACGGTAAGGTGTGATTGTTTATGGAAGAGGGTCATCAAGCATACAACCTTAAAATGATGTTGTATGCTTGATGACCGTCTTCCATAAACAATCACACCTTACCGTATATATCCCGGTGTTAAGGATACTTGTCCATCTGTTGTGCTGCAGCTCCAATCGTATATCCAGTAGTAATACTGTGGCATCAAGTCCTGTCTGAGGAAGACCGGGTTCGGTCGAAACGTTTCTCATTCATGTGGACTTTTTCTATTCACTTTTTGAAATAAAAACAAGTTTATTGACTACACATTTTGAGTATTTTTTCTTCATTGGAGTAAAAGTGTGCCGGAGTTCTTCCTCCCTATTGATTATTTTTTTCTCCAGAGCACCTATGAGGTGAAGCAGGGTTCTAGCTCTCTTTTTAGTGTATTGGCGGGGGGGGCTGTGTGTGCCTGTCTGTGCCAGCAGCCTCTTTGTGTGGGTGGCCTGCTGGCTGCCACTGTGTGGCCGGGCGGGAGGCTGGGTGGCTGTGCAGTGGGTGTCCTAGTCTGTCTGAAGTCTCAGCTTCAAATGATGGCGCCGGGAGTCAGCCTCTTGGATGAGAGCTCCATCGGTGCACACGCCGCTCCAGGCGCCATTTCTTTGAAGTCCGGACCGCGGACAGACTGGGACACTCACCGCATCGGCCTGCTCCACCACACAACCACCGCATCTTCCGCTGCCACCACTGACATGCCACCGCTGCCTCCTGTGACCCCGCTCCACCACCACCCCTCTGGTAAGACAACACCGGAGTATAAGACGGACCCCATTTCATACCTTTTTTATTTCTAAATTTGGGGTGCATCTTATAATCCGGTGCGTCTTATAAAACGAAAAATATGGTCATTTCTCACAAATAGGGTGCAAGAAAAAGTAGAGTTGACCATAGCAACCCACTGATTGCCGCTCATTCTAGAAAGCTTTTTGGAAAAGCAAAGAAAAAAAAATCTTGATTGGCGCCACTTCCAACAAATCTCCCCAAAACTTCCTAATTTTTATTTTTTTATGTATTTATGTTTTAAATCAGATCAGTTAAACAACTAATGAAAAATTAAAGATAAGGTTTTGCAACAGTCCGTCTGTCACTCTTAGTAATAGTTTGTCAGCTGCGTCACTACTCCATAACATTTCCCTGCCCAGCTCTCCTCCTCTTCCCACTTAAACACCAAAACATCCCCTCACAATATCCCCTCGCGGCGCCCTCCAGTGGTCAAGCTTCCTTAATTCTAATGAAACTGGAATTAAATTAGGTCTTCAAACTCACAGCAAGTGAAGAGGTTTCATAATATTTACCTTCTGAATTGTGCATTTGTTCTTTGTGTTTCCGGCAAAAAATCCTAAATAGAAAAGAACTTTTATTATTACTGAAGCAAAGTGTACAAAACTTAAACATTTCTAATATTTGTCAGCAGTGCCTCAGTTTGGTGGTCATTACTACCTGAGATTCCTTAGGACAAACACAAGCTAAGTCTCTGGTGATTTGTGACCTGCCAGCAGCTCCAGTGTTATATGGAGCACGCCGAGGTCACAACTAAATACAGGTCTATGAGAGTCTTGTTCTGGCTTTCATAGACTTTTATTGGGAGCTTGTGACATCGGTGCGGAGCAGACTGGTCCGATGGGCGTCTCCGTTCTCTGGGACCATGCCTCCTCTTTCAGCCATCTTTGTCCTCCTTCTGAAGCTAGTGTGGATGACGCGTCCTACATCATCTACACTAGCCGACAGTGATGTCCTGCGCAGGTGCACTGAGCTCAGGGCAGATCAAAGCATTATAGTGCGCCTGTGCAGGACCTCAATGCCGGCTAATGTGGATGACGTAGGACGCGTCATCCACACTTGCTTCAGAAGGAGGACAAAGATGGTTGAAAGACGAGGCGCCGGCACCACAGAGCAGAGACACCCAACCAACCAGTCTGCTTCGCACTGACCGTTAGGTAGTATTAGGAACATCCGGTGACCGGTTCCCTTTAACCCCTTAACGACCCATGACGTACTGGGTACGTCATGGATCGTGTGCCGGTAAGCCCCGCCGCCGGCGATCCGCGCACATATCAGCTGTTATCAACAGCTGACATGTGTGCCTGCTAGCCGCGGGTGGAATCGCTTCCACCCGCGGCCATTAACCCCTTACATTTCGCTGCCAAAATCTTGGCAGCGATATGTATATGGGCGCCGCCATTACAGTCACTTACCCCGCCCCCACCGGAAGTCACGTGACATGATCACGTGACTTTCGGCGGTTGCCATGGTAGCACAGGGTCATGTGATGACGCCTGTAGCTAACATGACTCACTTCCTCTCAATGCCGGAATACAGCCGGCATTGAAAGTGAAGCAGCAAGTCTGCAGTTCTCAGCTCTGTAGCTGAGATCTGCAGATACTGCAAAGCGATCGGATTGCTGATCGCTATAGCCCCCTAGGGGGACTAGTAAAATAAAAAAAAAAAAAAAAAAAAAAAAAAAGTTCAAATCACCCCCCTTTCACCCCATTGAAAATTAAAGGGTTAAAAAAATAAAAAAAACATTTGGTATCGCCACGTTCAGAAATGCCCGATCAAAATATAAAATCAATGAATCTAATCAGTAAATGGCGTAGCGGCAAAAAAATTCCAAACACCAAAATTACGTTTTTTGGTCGCCACAAATTTTGCGCAAACTGCAATAACAGACGATCAAAACATAGCATCTGCGAAAAAAAATGGTACAGTTAAAAACGTCAGGTCGAGACACAAAAAATAAGCCATCACTGAGCCTCAGATCCTGAAAAATGAGAACGCTACGGGTTTTGGAAAATGGCGCAAAACGTGCGCCACGTTTTTTTGGACAAGCTTGTTAATTTTTTTTAACCCCTTAGATACAAGTAAACCTATACATGTTTGGTGTCTACAAACTCGCACCGACCTGAGGCATCACATAGATACCTCAGTTTTACCATATAGTGAACACAGTGAATAAAATATCCCAAAAACTATTGTACGATCACACTTTTTTTTTTGCAATTTTTCCGCACTTGGAATTTTTTTGCCGTTTTCCAGTACACTATATGGTAAAACTTAGGGTTTCATTTAAAAGTACAACTCGTCCCGCAAAAAACAAGCCCTCATATGGCAAGATTGATGGAAAAATAAAAAAGTTACGCCTCTCGGAAGAAGGGGAGCAAAAAACAAAAACGGAAAGTGCCCGGGGGCTGAAGGGGTTGTCAGGTGAAAAATTATCACTCACCAGCAGGATGCCCGTTCATACCCCCTTTTTTCGTTTAAATAACTAGTTTTCACTGGACAACCCCATTATCTTCTACAACATTGAGGAAGAATTCTTTGTTCTTACAGATATATTCCTTGTGATGGGTTTTCCTGTATCTGGGCTTTGTCGTGCAGGGCGCAGTGATAATGATAGGTCTTGCGACATGTCTTCACCTCACATCCGATTGTTGCACCAGGACAGTGACACAAAGTGCACATCTGGGAAGACAGAGGCATTAGAGAAACAATGGAGGCTGAGCGGCAGCACTGCAGGAATTAAATGCGTCATCCAGTCCTGTACTATAAGCTTATGGCGCTGGGAACTGGAATGACACTTTTTCTTCTTCAATTTATTCTCCATCTTCACAACATTCAGTAAGTCATACGCACAAGCAATAACTGTGCTCATTGACTGACAATGCACCATAAAATGTGACCGACACCGGACGATAGTGGGGAACAATTGAAGAATGCTTGTTACCAATTAGCTTGTCTAAACAGGTCAGCAATCAACTGATGAACAAGCAAAATATACAATTCACAATGGCAATCTGCTACGATCGCATACAAGAATATGCATTTTGCACAATATAAGTTAATCTCAATCAGCAAAGGACAATCAGGTGGCTGTGCAGTCGGGCAGCAAAGACGACGCTCTCTTAAAAATGCTCCCCAGTCTTATAAAGTAACAGCATATCACTAGAATAAGGAATCCATTTATGATCAGTATGTGGGTGAACTCGGACATTGAGATCATGGTTTTATTTTTTAAAGGGGCAGTCTGAAGTCCAAAGTAAATTTTCCCCCTAAATATGTGCCATAATCTAAACTATTATTCTAATATACCTGAATGAAAAATTCCCTGCCTCCACCACCTTAAACTGCTTTTATTACTTCCTTTTTGAGGACACTGAGAATCTCAGCAGCGGAGGGGCGGAGATGAGCGGGACGTAACATCCCGCCCACCTCCTTCCTTCCGCATAGCGGCCAGGAGGCAGGTAAGGAGAGCTTCCTCGTTCCCGCGGTGTCACACGGAGCGATGTGTGCTGCCGCAGGAGCGACGAACTACATCGTTACTGCTGCAGTAACGATAATCGAGAATGGACCCCCATGTCACCGATGAGCGATTTTGCACGTTTTTGCAACGATGCAAAATTGCTCATCGCTGTCACACGCAGCAACATCGCTAATGCGGCCGGATGTGCGTCACAAATTCCGTGACCCCAACGACTCCGCATTAGCGATGTCGCAGCGTGTAAAGCCCCCTTTAGGCCCAGTGCCCACGCTGCGGATTTTGACACAGATTTTCAGAAATCTGCAGCAAAATCTGCATGTCCATTGTAAAGCCAGCAAAGTCTATGAGCATTCAGAAGTGCTGTGCCCACGTTGAGTATTTTTTCCTTGCGTATTTGGTGCAGATTTCTTTTTTCCTGTACCAAAGACGCATGGGAAAAATAAGCAACGTGGGCCCTTCACTTCTGAATTCTCATAGACTTTGCTGGCGTTACAATGGACATGCAGATTTTGCTGCAGATTTCTGAAAATACGCGTCAAAACTACACAGTGTGGGCACTGGGCCTTTGATCAGCAGTAACGAATCGGCAACAGAGTGGTATCAGAATACCGGACGTGCAGAGACCAGTGACATTACTTGTCACTTCATACCATGTATTCTGACAATATGCTCTTTTGCCAGCTCGTTACTGCTGATCTGATCTAGTGCGCTGTCATTGTGCACATCGCTGATGATGCTTCATTTGAGTACCCAAGCATGTATTGGGGGTTCTCAAAGCATCATGAAAAAGGAAAGGAAAATAAAATATAATAGATAGTATAGGAGGAAAGTACATTTTTAATTCAAGTAGTTTAGACAAAAGTTTATATTATGGAACTAAACATATTTAGAAAGAAAATTAGTTTGGACTTTGAACCACCAATTTAAGTTCACAGCTCCCCCTGGGCGGCAGGGTAAGGCGCAGCACTGCTCATATGTAACAACTTAAAAGATGCAGGTCAATAGCCCCTTTATTTTCAGGGCTGGGAGTGTCTCAGATAGCAGACCTCCAGTAACAATAAAAGGATGGCATGGTTAGGTAGTAGGCTATGGTTTTATAAGCTGGGAATAACACTATACGAACAAGATGTCCCTTAAAGACAACCTCTCCCAAGTAAATGGGCATCACGCAAGGGTACCACACCCAGACCTCCCTCCCCAATGAGCTAGCTGCATCCACTGCACAGGAAATGCCACAAATTTTCACAAGATCCACTCCCTGCTGATGTTATTGGGAGCCAGACCAGATGTGATCTGCTAATCCCCATGGTGGATCCTTTCTAAAAACGCCTATCACAGATAGGACTCCCGGTAATCAAGAGCCATCACCAAAGAGGGAATTTGCAGACGGCCTCTTTAAGGCTGTGTGCGCACTTCGCTTTTTTTTCATGCGTTTCCAACTGCAGCGTTTTAATGCAAAAATGCATGCGTTTTGATTTTCAAGCAAAGTCTATGGGAAATAGGGATTTCTTTTGCGCACCATGCTGTTAAAAACACAGCCTTTTTGATGCTGAAAATTTGTCAAAATCTTTGCATTTAAAGAAGCAACATGTCAATTGTTTTTGCCATTTTGGCAGAGTTTCGTTACCATTATAGTCAATGAGAAGTTTAAAAAACACATCCTAAATCAATATCCTAGCGTTTTACATGCTGAAAGCGTGCTTTTTTGACATTAAGGGCATGATATGTCCCTTTACACACACACACACACATAGTCCGACAATTAAATTAATATCAATAAATTAACGTAATTTTATATATAAATATTAGAACAGTTATCATTTTAATAAAATTAGCTATTTTGTATGATTTTAATCATATTTGTAATTATTTTTTTCAATTTTTTTGAATGTTTACACTTTAGTGTATTTGTATTCAAAACGCATCTGACTTTAAGCAATGAAAAAGCATGTAAAACGCGGTAAAAACACGGCCAAAACGCAAGCATATTACTGGCTTTTTTTTTGGTCAAAACCAAACTTGACAGACAATTTCTGCCAGAGAATGCATTTACAACTGCAAGTAACAACGCAAAGTACGCACATAGCCTAATGATAGCTAGACTGGGTCCACACTAGGGTTATGAATTACTAAATTTTCACCGACACCAAATGTACCCATCTGACACACGATGGGGTCTGTAGGGTTTTTGTTAAAGTTGTCCATTTTAAAAAGACTAAAAATGAGGGCTACAACACGGACATGAACCAAACCCAAGAGTGAAACCCATTTACTACCTAATGAGTCCTAGGAGATCAGAAGACCACGGTACAATCCATTCGATATGCAAAACGTGCTTTATTTAATCCAAGAAGTGCATTAAAAAGCGGGGAGAGAGCCAAGTTCAGGCCCCCAGGGGACGACGGCCGTTTCGCACCTCCTAGTACTTCCAGGGGTCAACTATGGTAGTGGACCCTTGGAAGCACTAGGGGTGCGAAACAGCCGTCGTCCCCTGGGGGCCTGCACCCGGCTCTCTCCCCGCTTTTTAATGCACTTCTTGGATTAAATAAAGCACGTTTTGGATATAGAATGGATTGTGCCGTGGTCTTCTGATCTCCTGGGACTCATATTGGAATTCTTTTCCCTCTTCTATGTGCACCCATGACCAGTGTGCCATTGGATAAAGACCCGAGCATTACCTACTCCTTCCCTACACCATTTCAAGGTATAATGCAGAACCGCATCTGTTTTTACCATTTACTACCTAATAGTTCAGGACAGGAATGTTTAACCTTTTGTGACATACCAGCTTCTTGCCCCTTCTCAGTTCTTTCTGTATGTCTTCTACAGAAAACCCTCCAAGGTTTTCACTGGCAGTTTGTGAAGATACAAGAGCGGAAGAAAAGAGCTATAGGGTACAAAAAAAAAAAAAAAAAAAAAGTCAGTGTAAAGAATTTACAACTCTCCAAATCCACCTAGACCAACAGAGGATTAGTCCCGTGCAGTGATAGACGAGCTGCAAGCCTCAGGGCAAATATATATCATATCTAACACACAGAAAGTAGCGAGAGCAGGAAACTGTATCCTGACACCTACCAGGCACCGGTGATGTGCTGCCACCTTCTGGTTACTGGACGTAAGGAGCTGCCCGCATTCCTTTTCTCTGTTTGACCTGCAGAATCCACATTTCCGTTGCCGCAATGATAATTTCTTCTGTCCTGAAGAGCCCGACATGATCGGACGTTCGCTTTACGCAAGTTCACAAAACGCTGGTGAAAAAAAAACAAAACAAAAACAAATACTGTTCATGAATTACATTTTCTCTCATTACGGCTGGAGTCACATCCATATTCTGACAACATACTGGCCATAGGTCTCCCAATAATATCTTTATGTCTATAGCGCCAACATATTCCGCAGCGCTTTGCAATTCAATAGCCTCATATATGGCTGGGATGCTGCAGGGCTGGAGTCCGGGGATCCGCGGCCGGTTCAGACATCACAGATCACACATGAATCGTGAATGACAGACGTGAGATACCGGCTTACGATACGGGCACTAAGTCCTGACGGTCCAGGAGGGCAGAGCCCGGCACCGCTGCCAAGTGGCCTACATTACCCTATAGGAAGACACTTACTGGCCACTTTTTTGGCAAACACGGGGCCTATGGACATATTAGGGGTACATGAGCGGTAATTGATTTGCAGGAGGGCGCTCGATCGCGTGGTGTGAGTCCTGCATGCCCCGACTCCTCCTCTGATAGCCGGCCTGGCGAGAGGTCATCACCGCGTTCATGGCCACCAGCAGGCCGGCTATCAGAGGAGCAGCTGGGGCTTGTCGGGAGGAAGGCGACGTTCTGTGAATCCAGCACTCATCTCTATGGTATGACTGCCTCCATACACCACTCACGTGGCCAGAAACCAGGCGCGAGCGGAGCTGTAACTGCCGGAGTGGGAGATGCGCGATCACTGCTCATCCCCGGGGTCCAGCCTGAGCTGACGGTAGCCAGGGGCGCAGTGGCCACGGTATAAGCCGTGCAGTGAGTGACACAGAGCGTCACCACACCGACCTCCCCGGCGGTGCTGAACATGATGAGGGCAAGAGGCAGTGCTTGTGGGGTCTCAGCGGCCGGACCCCCAGGGAGCAGTCCAGTGTGACCCATCTGACCTCAGCCTCCTCCATAGCTGACACATTAAACTGTTACCTAGCAACAGGCACCGCCAGCAGTGGGTGACTACTGGGAGCAGCAGCTGTCAGGGGGAGTGGCCGCCATGTCCCTCGGTGCAGCCCGTACACATGACGCGTCTCCCAGTAACCCCAGGATGCCATGTACGGCCCCCACACCGGGCTCCGGCGGGAGAGTCCCGGGCTGTCCGGCCTCCGGAGCGGATACTGCCGCCTCACCCCGCGGCTCCCTCCCGCCGCACTCACCCGCTGCCCCGGCGCCGCTCCCGCCAGCGCTCACAGCCACTGATTCCAGGAACAGCTCCGTAATCTCTACTGTTTGTTTCCTTTCATTCGCAGACGCACGACGTGCTGACGTCACGCCAACGGCGGGAAGCGCCGTCACACGCCCCCTGTACGCACCGCGCGCATTAACCCCTCACTGCCCTGCTGCGCCGCGTTATTCCGTACGAGCAGCCGGTGGCCGCGTCACTGCCGGATTACTGTGCTCTGGCTGCGGTCCACCTCCCCTGTGCCGTGTCCTCTGTCACTCCTCCTGGAAATTGTGTCAGCAATGGTCTCCTAGGTCTGTGTGCACAGTCCCATGTGTCAAACTATTCTCACGTGTCCAGGAGGAACAACAAAGGAACAGCTACTCCATACAGGCTGCAGAATAGTTATTTCGTGGCTATGAGAGAAGTGGGGGCAAAAAAAAGTATATACCTGTCCTGTATTGTGTCCCAGGGGCTACACCGGAACCAGATGGGGCAGTGCTGTACACCGCCACAGTCTATGTGGGCGCTATTCCAGGGCGTGTAGTCAGGGGACGACGCTGCACACGAAGCCGGCCCCCCAGGACCCATCACTACCCAACAAGTCATTTCTATACACCAGAACAGCCCTGTTCCAGGATCTGTCGCTCGATTCGTGCTCCCCGGGCCGATCCCTGATCTATTTTCTCCGAAATCTTGTAGAGGAACACTCGTGTCTACGTCCGGGCCCGGATACTGCTGCCGAGGCTTGGGCAGCAACGATCACGGGAACGGATCCCTTTAAAGAAAATCTGTCATCAGTTTTTTGCTCCCCCATCTGAGAGCAGCATAATGTAGAGACAGAGACCCTGATTCCAGCGATGTGTCACTTACTGAGCTGTTTGCGGTCATCTTGATAAAATCATAGTTTTCTCTGCTGCAGATCTAGCAGTTATACAGAGCTCATTACTATGCTGGACTATCTGCAGAACGCCAAGTAGTCCTGTAATGATAATCTACTACTGATTAAACAGTGATTTTATTAAAACTACAGTAAGCAGCCCAGTAAGTGACACATTGCTGCAATCAGGATTTCTGCCCCTATGTTATGCTGCTCTCAGATTAGGTGGCAAAAACCTGGCGACAGATTCCCTTTAAAAATCCTTTGGAGCAAACATCAGAATCTGTTCCCCAAAAAATGACGGGATCTTATGCTGCTTTTGTTTTTAATCCAAGTACAGTGGTGAAAAAAATGTGACAAAAATAAATGTCGGGGGCGGGAGCCAGCCTCCCCTTTGCAGGGGCTGCTCGGGGAGATTGCGCTCGGATCCGGTGCCTTCTCCTCGGTGGCTCGAGTGAGGCCGGACCCGGGGCTCGAGCAGTGCTCCTCGCCCACGAGTGAAAAGGGGATTTGGATTTGGTTTCAGGATAGATAGAGTTCGTGACGCCACCCACGGGTTGTGGTGATGGTGGGCACCACCACGGCTGGTGACAGGGTTCCCGGGAGCGATAGCAGGGAACAGCTAGGTGTTGACCCCTGAGTGTGTAGGGTCTGTTGGTCCCGGGGCCCGGTAGGAGGTTGGGATCCCGCAGGATGGGGTTCGCAGGGTGCAGGGTTGCGGTGCAGCGCGGTGCCGGATGGCACTGGTGTACTCACTCAGACACAGATGGACAGAGTCTCTGGTAAACCAAACGGCTGGATGGACGGGGCCCGCAGCCGGCTGCGATGTTCTCCCTGGATGGGTTGATGGTGGCTGTCGTTTCCCTGCACCTGTGTTTTGTGTCTTGACTCCAATGCCTGGGCACCGGGAGTCCGCTCCCCGACGTATACGTGCCGGAGGAGCTCGTTTGCCCGCAGACGCTGGCCCTTTGGATCTCTGGCCCTTGGCGGTGGCACTTATACGGAACGGTTGGGCTGTTGCCTTCAATCAGGACTTGGGTGGGAATGAACCCCTGAGGTCCAGACCGCAATCAGAAAATTTGGCTAAAGGTTGGCTTTAAGCCTAGTCGGGGTCTGAGTACCCTGCCTGGTGCTTGGCTCCAATCGGCTCCCCGATTCGGTACCGATCCCTGATGGTTTGGGGTTGCTTTGCTGCCTCCGGCACTGGACTGCTTGACCGTGTGCATGGCATTATGAAGTCTGAAGACTACCAACAAATTTTGCAGCATATTGTAGGGCCCAGTGTGAGAAAGCTGGGTCTCCCTCAGAGGTCATGGGTCTTCCAGCAGCAAAATGACCCAAAACACACTTCAAAAAGCACTAGAAAATTGTTTGATAGAAAGGAATGGAGACTACTAAAGTGGCCAGCAATGAGTCCAGACCTGAACCCCATAGAACACCTGTGGAGAGATCTCAAAATGGCAGTTTGGAGAAGGCGACCTTCAAATCTCAGGGACCTGGAGCAGTTTGCCAAAGAAGAATGGTCTAACATTCCAGCAGAGCATTGTAAGAAACTCATTGATGGTTACCGGAAGCGGTTGTTCGCAGTTATTTTGGCTAAAGGTTGTGCAACCAAGTATTAGGCTAAGGGTGCCAATACTTTTGTCTGGCCCATTTTTGGAGTTTTGTGTGAAATTATCAATGACTTGATTTTTGTTTCATTCGCTTTCGGTGTTTTTTCATTGCAAGCAAAATAAATGAAGATAATAATAACAGAATTTGTGATTGCAATAATTTTCAAGAAGAAACTGAGTATTCTGACAGAATTGCAGGGGTGCCAATACTTTTGGCCAGCACTAATTATATATATATATATATATATATATATATATATATATATATATATATATATATATATATATATATATAGAGATATATATTAGAAGGTGGCCCGATTCTAACGCATCGGGTATTCTAGAATTTACGTATTGTGTAGTTAATGTATGATTTTTGTTATATATATAGATGTTGTTGTGTGTAGTTACCAAGTGTTTGTGTAGTGCGCTGTACATGTTCTGGGTGTTGTGTGTGTACGGCGTTGTCTGTGTGTGTGGGTGTCTGTGTAGGGCGGTGTTTGTGGTTTCCAGTGTGTGTGTGTGGTGTGTTGTGCAGTGCGTGTGTGGCGGTGTGTGTGTGTTTTGGGGGGAGATGTGCACCCCCCCCATCGTGCTCCATCCCCCATGCTGCGCACCCCCCATCGTGCTCCATCCCCCATGCTGCGCACCCCCCATCGTGCTCCATCCCCCATGCTGCGCACCCCCCATCGTGCTCCATCCCCCATGCTGCGCACCCCCCATCGTGCTCCATCCCCCATGCTGCGCACCCCCCCATCGTGCTCCATCCCCCATGCTGCGCACCCCCCCATCGTGCTCCATCCCCCATGCTGCGCAATCCCCATCGTGCTCCATCCCCCATGCTGCGCACTCCCAAACGTGCTCCATCCCCCATGCTGCGCACTCCCCATCGTGCTCCATCCCCCATGCTGCGCACCCCCCATCGTGCTCCATCCCCCATGCTGCGCAATCCCCATCGTGCTCCATCCCCCATGCTGCGCACCCCCCATCGTGCTCCATCCCCCATGCTGCGCAATCCCCATCGTGCTCCATCCCCCATGCTGCGCATTCCCCATCGTGCTCCATCCCCCATGCTGCGCACTCCCAAACGTGCTCCACCCCCATGCTGCGCACTCCCCATCGTGCTCCATCCCCCATGCTGCGCACTCCCCATCGTGCTCCATCCCCCATGCTGCGCACTCCCCATCGTGCTCCATCCCCCATGCTGCGCACCCCCCATCGTGCTCCATCCCCCATGCTGCACACTCCCCATCGTGCTCCATCCCCCATGCTGCACACTCCCCATCGTACTCCATCCCCCATGCTGCACACTCCCCATCGTACTCCATCCCCCATGCTGCGCACCCCCCATCATGCTCCATCCCCCATGCTGCGCACTACCCATCGTGCTCCATCCCCCATGCTGCGCACTACCCATCGTGCTCCATCCCCCATGCTGCGCACTCCCCATCGTGCTCCATCCCCCATGCTGCGCACTCCCCATCGTGCTCCATCCCCCATGCTGCGCACCCCCCATCGTGCTCCACAGTCACACATCAGACAGTATACACGCACACATCTGATCGCATACACTCACACACACACCCCACTTCTCCCTGTGCCCACCGGTGGGCGGTCCCAGCAGCTGTGCTGCACGCCGTGCTCCTCTGCCGACACTCACAGATCCGATCGCATACACTCACACATCAGAACACACTCACACACATCCGATCGCATACACTCACACACACACACTGACGATATCGCACATACGCGCTCACACAATCACAACATCCGGAGATACCACATGCTTTCGGCCATGTGATCCTCCGGCAGGTCCTGGAAGGTCACTGCATGCACAGGATCGCCGCCAAGAAGCAAGCGATATCACGGGATGTTGTGAGTGTGTGGATGCGATCTGAGGTGTGTGTGAGAGTGAGTGTGATCTGATGTGTGTGTCTGTTCTTATGTGTGTGCGTGTGTGTTCCGCCGCTGCAGGACCTTGATGCGCTCACCTCGGGGCGAGAGGCCATTCCGTGTGGGGGGCGGAGCCTGGGCGAGCTGCCAATCCGTGCGGGGGGGGGAGGAGCCGAGCGGCCAACCCGTGAGGCCGAGCGGCCAATCCGTGCGGTGGGGCGGGGCCATGGCGAGCCCAGCGGCCAATCCGCTGTTTGTCACCGTAAGGACATGGCCAATCCGTGCGGGGGGCGGAGCCGAGGCGAGCGGCCAATCCGTGCGGGGGGGAAGAGCCGAGGCGAGGCAAGCGGCCAATCCGTGCGGGGGGGCGGGGCCATGGCGAGCCCAGCGGCCAATCCGCTGTTTGTCACCGTAAGGACACAATTTTGGAGCAAGACAGACAGACAGAATAAGGCAATTATATATATAGATATATATATCTATACACACACACACACACACTATTATATTCTTTCCCCTATCTGCTCCTTTTTATAGAAGGTCATTTAATTTGAGTAATAATAAAAGTTACATTTTAACGGTCATTAGTTACTTAGGGAATTTAGTTGCTTTTAGACAAATTGTGTTCGATTGTATTCACCCTGCAGTGACCGGGTTAACAGAGTTGAGGTTCAGTGTGTACTTATGGACATGGATGGGACCCATTAAAATCATCATCCAGGAAAGATGACATGAATTGTAGATCTGTCTAAATTTTCAGAGACTCATCTACCAGAAGGTTTCACAGATCCAATCCATTTCAGTATTTTATCCTTTTTAAATTTTGTACTGTTTTTTTCCTTGTCTTTTTTTTATTACATCTTTTTATAACTTTGTAAGCACTGTCATTTTTTCATATATTAAATATAAAATTAAATATAGTTTTGTTCCTTGCTGCTCTAAACAGACTCCAAACATCAAAGAGGGAAAGATTAGCCAGATTGTATTACCTGTGTATGCCAGGATGCAGTCGGTGTACCTGTCTGGTACTTGGGAAAGCTGGGTGTGCGTGTGAACAAGTGTTATAGGGCAGGTGTACCTGTACTATACAGTGGAGTTCCCCTTTCGAGTCACATGTGTAACAAGTAGACGATATTCATGACACTCCCTCTTACAAGAACCATTGCATTGGAGACACAACCTAGTTACCTAAATTATGGCATTACTATGCAAATGTTATTATTGTGCAATATGTAAACGGTTCTATGCCTCATTATGCTGTATTATACCTGCCGTGTAGCACCAGTAATGCGCTAGCTAGACAGTATCATGTTATTTAATATTTTGTAATACCAATGTATATGTAAAGTCATTTTATTGTTAGCAACGCTCCAATTCTGTGTGAGACACAATGAATCATACAAGTGAGCAATGGCATCAGAGCCTAATAAAGGAGGTCACTGGGTAGCAGTGTTACATATCACAAGAAGAAGCAAAGATTCTGCAATGTGTCCTATCAAGGAATATGTGGAATAAGTTGCAGATGAGAGGGTGGGATCAGCGGCATAAATGTTTCTACACAACCCGTTAGTCGGCAGACCACATAATTGCTCTTACATTTCCACCAAAAGAGGTTAGACATACATGCACACAAAGGTGAGAAGACGCTTTGCAGTGCAGAGCAATATCTGTGCCATAGATACCCACCCCAAATTGTGAGCTAGCTATCAATCACTATTAAGGTAGACTGTCCCAGTGTTTAGTGAGGGCCATAGAGGAGCAAGGAAACTGCATTGCAACCAATAGTGGTGACCGTGAAATGGGCAGTAACAAGCACTGTGAGAGTGCTAAACAACATAGAGACTGAAGCAAAGTGCAGGAAGTGCTGCTGAAGAGATTGCCAGCGAACAGTCATAAATTGTCATAAGTGGAAGTAAACTGTCAGCCCACTACAACGGACATCAATTGTCTTTCTTGTCCAATTGGACTCTTATTTTTCCTTATTTAAGACTCTGTAACCATCAAGTTCTTTGCCTCTGTTTGAGTAAATTGATTGAACTGAAATTTGATTGCATTTTCATCTTTCTGCCATCCCCAAATCCCTGTGTGAAACCTACTATAATATCAAAGGCTAATACATCGTAGGGTACCTCACATCAGTGCTATAAGCATTTTGTACAGTACAAAGCAGTGGATGGGATTTATAGAAAGCACATGCCCACTTCTGCTTCTTTATGCTGCATAAACGGACCAGTGGCGCTGGTTTCTAAGCCGCAGCTGTCAATTTATTGTTGCGGAGATGCTAGTATTCTGAGAGGGAGAACACTGCGAAGATACGCTGCGTCAGTAATCCTGATCGTGGGCATGAACAGTGTGATCTCCCGCACAGGACACTAGCGTCTCCACAAGAGAAATTACGCCGCTGTGTCCAGAACAAGAGGAAGCCTGATCGTGGGGACGTACCCTTATATTTATTCAAAAAACTGTCACTAGGAGTTTTGCACAAAACTCACCTATTGTCATGGCAGCATCATACGCTGTTTACATTATAGATCCTGAAACTTCACCTTCTGGTTTCTCTGGTGCTTCTGAGCCACACAACTATGTTTGGGCGTCGACCAGCTGTGGGCTCATTCATGATCAGGCTAGCAAGAGTTAAACTCTGCTAGTCTGCTTGTTTTTTCTGGGATCACATGTTGTTGGAAGCCTATCACATTGGCTTCCTCCCTATTTAAGATGGTGGAGTCTGTCCTCTCATGCCGACTATAGTTTATTGCTGTGTTGGTTTGTGTGCTGTTGTGTCCCAGTCCTAATAGTCATTGTATTGCTTTGTGCTTGAAGTTGTTGTGAAGTTCACACGTTCTCTTGTTGTTTAATCCCTGCTCTTATTTTCCTGCTAAGCTCTTATTGTCTTAGGGTACCGTCACACTTTAGCGGCGCTCCAGCGATCTCACCAGCAATCTGACCTGGTCAGGATCGCTGGTGCGTCGCTACATGGTCGCTGGTGAGCTGTCAATCAGGCAGATCTCACCAGCGACCAGCCCCCAGTGACGCGTGGAAGCGATGCTGCGCTTGGTAACTAAGGTAAATATCGGGTAACCAAGCGCTTGGTTACCCGATATTTAGCTTGGTTACCAGCACACACCACTTAGCACTGGCTCCCTGCACTCCTAGCCAGAGTACACATCGGGTTAATAAGCAAACCGCTTTGCTTATTTACCCGGTGTGTACTCTGGCTACATGTGCAGGGAGCTGGCACTGACAGCCTGAGAGCGGCGGACGCTAGTAATCAAGGTAAATATCGGGTAACCAAGTAAAGGGCTTCGCTTGGTTCCCCGATATTTACCTTGGTTACAGCTTACAGCAGGCTGCCAGAAGCCGGCTCCCTGCACATTCAGATCGTTGCTCTCTCACTGTCACGCACAGTGATGTGCGCTTCACAGCGGGAGAGCAACGTCCAAAAAATGAACCAGCACTGTGTGTAACGAGCAGCGATTTCACAGCAGGGGCCAGATCGCTTCTCAGTGTCACTCACAGCGAGATCGCTAATGAGGTCACTGCTGCGTCACAAAAACCGTGACTCAGCAGCAATCTCGCTAGCGATGTCACTATGTGAGAAGTACCCCTTATACCTTTGTGTGTGTGTGCTAAGAGATAGAGTTTTGGTTACCCATTTGTCCATTTCTGTTGGCTTTATCACTCCTATCCCAGCCGTTCCCAGGGGTTGGAGGGGTTATAAAGATTAGGGTTGGACAGGAGCAGGGCCAGTAGGGCGGCTCAGATATCCTCACCTTCAGAGGTAACTCATATCAGGGATAGCTAGGATCCCCTAGCCTGTGGGCCAGTCAAGGGGCCCCAGTCCCCTGCTTTCTCCCCAGTCACCGTGACAAGAACACAAACACCCTGCACAGCCACCTCTTACAACTACGTCAAGTTTGTGGCATTTTTGGTTGCAAAATTTTTTACGAAATCAAATGGAGCATCAAGATGTTAATGTGAGAAAAGTGTAATGCAGATAAGGTGTAGTGAAAAGTATAGCCGACATATAGAATTTAAGGGGTGTGTGTCATATTTTATATATACAAATATACAGGGTGTCCACCGCCATTAACTTGAGAACAGCGGCAGCTATAGGCATAGACGTGGTGTCTAGGTATAGTAAAGTAGCCATGCACTACGCAATGAAACCCCGCATTGCGCCACCTGGTGGAAAACAACGGAGGTAGCATTTTTATCTCAAAAATGGAACGAGAGAGCAAAAAAGTGAATTACAAAGTTGTAGGGCATCATCAATTCAATCTGAATCGACACCTTGCATCCAGAAATGCTATGATTAGAACGTGTAAAACTCACAAGGCTGCGGACGTGAAGTGATACCTCATGGAGATCTTCCTACAAGTCATTGGGTATGGTGGCTGCATGGAGTGGCCTCCACGCTCACCTGACCTGACCCCATTGGACTTCTTTCTGTGAGGTCACATCAAACAGCAGGTGTATGCGACCCCTCCACCAACATTGCAGGACCTGCGACGACGTATCACAGATGCTTGTGCAAACGTGTCCCCTACCATATTGCATAACGTGCAGCAAGATACAGTATGCTGTCCAGAGGCCAGATGTGCATTGCAGCTGATGGTGGCCACTAGCATCAACGTTAAATGAGCACCATATGCGTGACCAGCATTCAATGTTTTGGAAGGGTCATGGGTTTCATATCATAGCATTTCTGTATGCAAGGTGCCGATTCGTATTGAATTGATGATGTCCTACAACTTTGTAATTACTTTTTTTTTCTCTATCTCGTTCCGTTTTCGAGATAAAAATGCTCTAACTCTGTTGTTTTCCACCAGGTGGTGCTATAGGTGGTTTTATTGCGGTAGCGCATGGCTACTTTACTATACCTAGACACCACTTCTATGCCTATAGCTGCCGCCGTTCTCTAGTTAATGGCGGTGGACAGGATATGGGTGGACACACTGCATAACACAAATCACTTCTCATGGATGTAGAGTCTCCTTAGTAAATTCAGCTCAGCCACGTCTTGATCATGCTGATGTCTCACCAGCTGCCTCTCTTCTTTAAGAGTCTCTATTTCCCGCAGCAACTTCTTTATTTGTGCGTCATACTCATGTTTAGTCTTTTCTGAAACAATTAGGATTTTAAGCTTGTGTTGCTGCCGTAAAGTATCGAGCTCCTGCTGCAGGTCTGTATTTTGGAGCTGTAGATGGTACGCCTCCTCTCTGGCTTTACTCATACTCGTGGTAAGTCCTTGCACCGTGGCGTGTTTCTTATGCACGTCTTTCCTCAGGGACTGCAGATCTGCCTCCCTTTTTTCGCCATCTTTCTTCAGTTGATTAATCAGGACACGTTTACATTCATTCTCTCGTTTTGATGCCGCCAATGCCACTTTCAGAGCCTCCAATTTCTTTTCAGTCTCCTTTTGTTTGGCCTTCAATTCAGATATCTCAAGCTTGCAAGCCCTAAGCTGAAGGTTGAAACGAGCTCCTTCAGAATGTTTTTTATTCATTTCGGCTCTTAAAAGATTTAATTCCTTCTCGCTCCACAGACAATGGCCGCTGCTATTACTGGCTGTATCACAGGCATTGTCCGCTTTTAGGCAAGCCCTACAGGTGGCATGTTGTGCCGTAACAGACTGGTCCTGCACACAAGGCTCATGGATGATCATTTTAGACAAAAGCTCTCTTTTCTTCTTTTTATCCTTTTCCTGAAATTCGCACACTGCAGCTTTGTAGATTGTTTCTATCTTCATGGCTCTCTCCTTCGCCAGTTTTTCCGATAACAGGAGCTCTGGTTCCAAACTTTCACGTAAGAAATCTTCCGCGCTGAAGTGTGGCGTGAATAGTTCTTCCACCCAATGCTTTGTATTGTTTTCCATCTTTTAGGAATAAACCTATGTGCACAAACCAGAAGGGTAAAGAAGAACATGTCATGTAGAATAAAGGAATAAAGCAAAACTCATGGAAAAATGGTTTTCTAGTGCTCTTTTTTTATCACAAGCAGCACAAAAATTTATATCAGCATGGATACAATTACCGGTAACATGGAATTAAAGAGGTGGTTCACTACTCTGCAGTAGAGACCACATCTCTGTAAAACTGGCAGGGAAGGCTTTTTCTAAATACCTTGTGTTGACAATTCAGCCTCTGAGTAGCGCTATTGCGGTCCACTCTTCCCCATCGCGTGACCCCCCCCCCCCAGGCTTCGTGACCTCTGGGATCCGGTGATGTCAGGTCAACTTCCAGTTGACCTGACATCACCGAGCCCAGCCACAGTCTTCCTGAGTGATTGGGCTGTGGGTGGTGTTTCACCGCTTGTCACAGCCCAGCATCTCCCTGCTTGCGGTGCTCTGCAGTGAAGGAGAGCGTGCGCAACATGCTGGACAGTGTCGAGCGGTGAAACACCGCCCACAGGCCAGTATCTCAGGAAGACTGGGGCCGCCTCTGTGATGTCGGGTTAACTGGAAGTTGACATGACATCACCGTATCCCAGAGGTCACAGAGCCAGGTGGGGGGGGGGTTTAAACGATGGGGATGAGCAGACCACCATAGCGTCACTCAGAGGCAGAATTGGCAACACAAAGTATTTAGAAAAAGCCTTCCCTACCAGTTTTACAGATATGTGGTCACTCCTGTAGAGTAGTGGACCACCCCTTTAAAGTTGAAGATCACCAAAATTCACTGAAAAGCATTGTTCAGTGGCTCTCACTTCTCTATCGAGAAACCTTAGTGCCTGGCAGGTACTGTATACCTGTCCTATTAAAGGGAACATGTCACTATGTTTTTCCCTTATAAGCTCTTGGTGAGCTCTTATATACAGCATTCTAATATGCTGTATATAAGCGCCCAGGCCGCTCTGCATAGCGCAAAAAACACCTTTATAATACTCATCTAGGATTCGGTCTGGCCCAATGAACGTTGTTGGTTTCAGGTCCGGCGCCTCCTCCATCTTGTGCGACCGCCATCCTCCTGCCCAGCCCTTTGTGTATGACGCGTCCTGAGTCATTCACACAGAGGCTGCCATTACACTCCTGCGCATGCACACTTGGATCTGCCCAGCTGAGAGTAGAACAAAGTACTGTAGTGCGCATGCGCGGGCGGTCTTTGACCTTTCCTCACGCCTGTGCATTAGACTACATTGCTCTGCCTGCATCAGGACAGATCAAAGTGCGCCTGCGCAGAAGCACAATGGAGGCCTCTGTGTGAATGATGTAGGACACGTCATGCACACAAGGCTGGGCAGAAAGATGGCAATCACACATGATAGAGAGCAGTGACACCCATTGGACCGGATCGCCCCCTAGGTGAGTATTATAAAGGTGTTTTTACCTTATACAGAGCGGCCTGGGCTCTTATATACAACATTCTAGAATACTGTATATAAGAACTCACTGGTGGTGGCCGCAGCTTATAGGGTAAAAACCTGGTGACAGGCTCCCTTTAATTAGAATAGGAGAAATGAGCGCCATTTGCTGATGCATGTAAGTGGCCAGAGGACGATACATCTCCATTGCCTTTTGCCTCTCGGTTAAGAAGCAGCAGGCGCTGGATAACCCCTTCAATGTCACACAAAAAACGTAACCACTGTAGTGAGCATGCATTAGAAGCATAAATGGTAAGGTAAAAGCCTACAAAAACAACTTTTGTATTGAGTGGTAAAGCGTATTGTTGCCTATGCCATGAAAAGGATAAAACAACAACAGGGCTCGCATTGTAATGCTCCGCAATGATCTATACTTGTAGTGTAATAACAGTGAAGCAACCAGTTATCTTTCCACTGGAGCTGCGGACTGGCTGCAGACTCAGCGCGTCGTCTCTTCTGGTCCGGAGGAGATGCTTGGAGTTTTAGCATTAGAACGAGGTGTAGACTTTGGGGGGTAACCCTGTCTATATTGCTTCTTTTATCAGCATTTTCTCCCATTGCTGATTTTTAAAGGGAATCCGTCAGCAGGTTTTTGCCACCTAAACTGAGAGCAGCATAATGTAGAGACTGAGACCCTGATTGCAGCAATGTTTCACTTACTTGGTAGCTTTGATAAAATCACTGTTTAATCAGCAGTAGATTATCATTACAGGACAACTTAGCATGCTGCAGGTAGTCCAGCATATTCATGTGCTCTCTATAACTGCTACATCTGCAGCAGAAAAAACATTGCTTTTATCAAAATGACAGCAAACAACTCAGTAAGTGACACATCGCTGGAATCAGGGTCTCTGTCTCTACATTATGCTGCTCCCAGGTGGGGGAGCAAAAACATGGTGACAAATTCCCTTTAAAGGGAATCTGTCAGCAGGTTTTTGCTTTGTAATCTGAGAGCTGCATAGTGTTATAGCAGAGCCCCCGATTCCAGCGATATATCACATACTGGGGCATCTTTTGCTGTTTTTATACAATCAGTGTTTTATCAGCACAAAATAATCACTAAAGGACAACTGGCCTTGTGCCTCTTAGGGGTACTTCTCACATAGCGAGATTGCTAGCAAGATCGCTGCTGAGTCACGTTTTTTGTGACACACCAGTGACCTCATTAGCGATCTCGCTGTGTGTGACACTGAGCAGCGATCTGGCCTTGCTGTGAAATCGCTGCTCGTTACATACCGTGCAGGTTCATTTTTTGGACGTTGCTCTCCTGCTGTGAAGCACACATCGCTGTGTGTGACAGCGAGAGAGCAATGATCTGAATGTGCAGGGAGCAGCAGCCGGCGTCTGGCAGCCTGCGGAAAGCTGTAACCAAGGTAATTATCAGGTAACCAAGCGAATTGCTTTGCTTGGTTACCCGATATTTACCTTGGTTACTAGCGTACGCCGCTCTCAGGCTGCCAGTGCCAGCTCCCTGCACACGTAGCCAGAGTACACATCGGGGAAATAAGCAAAGCAGTTTGCTTATTAACCTGATGTGTACTGTGGCTACGAGTGCAGGGAGCCAGCGCTAAGCGGTGTGCGCTGGTAACCAAGCGCTTGGTTACCCGATATTTACCTTAGTTACCAAGCGAAGCATCGCTTCCACGTGTTGCTGCTGGCTGGTCACTGGTGAGATCTGCCTGATTGACAGCTCACCAGCGACCATGCAGCGACGCACCAGCGATCCTGACCAGGTCACATCGCTGGTGGGATCGCTGGAGCGTCGCTAAAGTGTGATGGTACCCTTAGTCCAATTGTGCCCCCAGCACTGATTTGCAGCTCACTATCACTAGACAATGTACACAGAAAGCTGTGATTATACACAGCTCAATGTCTGAGCTCTGCAGCAGAGAAAACGAACTATCATAACTGTTGCACCCAGTAAACTAAGTGCTACATCACTGGAATCAGAGTTTCAACTCCTACCTAACCCTGCTGTCAGATTACATAGCAAAAACCTGCTGACGCACACTCTTTAATAAAAAAGCATGGAAAATCCCTTTATATCAGGTAGACATTGCTATAGCAAGTACCCACTTGCTGCAATAACCTCTCCCCTAAGTATACCAAAAGCGAGCAGCCAATTAGCTGCAGAGCTCACGAGAATCTCACCGCCGACATCGGAGAATTGTCCTCAATACAGGTAAGGTAAGTATGTGTTTGGGTTTTTTTCCCCCATCTCAGGTAATTTAGCGGTTAAAAAAAAAAAATGTATACTAGTGGACAACCCCTTTAAGTCATATGTACAAGAAAATGGTGGTACTGATAAAAATCATCCCATAAAAAAAAAACACCTTATATAGCAACATAAGTGCCAAAGTAAAAAATTATGTCTCTTAAAATGCGACATTGAAATTAAAAAAAAAAAATAAATAAAAATATTGGATCATGAAAAATAAGAACAAATTGGGTCGGGTCATTAAGGGCTTGAAGTGTATTTTTGGCCACAAAATAACATACACCATAAGACTATGTGCACACGTTGCTTTTTATGTGCTTCTTTTCTGCACACAAAAAGCATGTTTTGGCAGGAAAAACACATTTTATTGTGTTTGTGTGTTGTTTTCCTGCTTCTCTGTGCTTTTTTTATAGTCATGGCGATCATGCGGGTTCCTGCGCTCAACCCCTGCGATCGCTGCTGGGTCTCCAGCTGATGCTACTGCTGAGACCTGGCACTCACTACTTGGAGCAGTTTAATCCCCCAAATGCTGAGATCAATGCAATCGTAGCATTCAGGAGGTAGGGAGAGGAATCGCTTACTTCTCCCTGGTGATCGGGTCCCTGTAATGCGATCACAGGAACCTTATCTCTGCCATAGTAACCTTGGGCTGTCACCATGACAACCCCGGGTTACTGAGCTACAGATCGCCTCACAGACCATGCTGTATGCACGGTGTGTGAGGCAAAGTGCTGCTATATAATCCACTGTAGTGATAAAGCATTGCAAGGGATTATAGAAACGAAGAAATAAAAGCATGAACAATTGAAATGATGCTTCTTTTTTCAGCAACAAAATCTGCAAGGAAAAAAGAAGCAGCGTGTGCACAGCAAGTCAGGATTCTCATAGACTTTGCTGGGATGCTTTTTTCTTGCTTTTATTGATTAGGATAAGCAAGGAAAAACTCATGACAAAAACGCAAACAAAAAAGCCACAAGTTCACATCGACTTACAGCAATTATATACAGAGCACAGAGAAATGTTAGGATGATACAGTATGTGTCAAATAGAAACCTCTCATGAATAGGGCCAAAGAACTCAGCCATAACACCTAAGTGTACCCACCATACTGGAGACTTTATACAGGCTAATTCCTGCCTAAAGGCCACGTCTCACTAAGGGGTACTTCTCACATAGCGAGATCGCTGCTGAGTCACGGTTTTTGTGACACAGCAGTGACCTCATTAGCGATCTGGCCCCTGCTGTGAAATCACTGCTCATTACACACAGCTCTGGTTCATTTTTTGGACGTTGCTCTCCCGCTGATAAGCACACATTGCTGTGTTTGACATCGAGAGAGCAACGATTTGAATGTGCAGGGAGCAGGAGCCGGCTTCTGACAGTCTGCGGTAAGCTGTAACCAAGGTAAATATCGGGTAACCAAGTGAAGCCCTTTGCTTGGTTACCCGATATTTACCTTGGTTACTAGCGTCCTCCGCTCTCAGGCTGCCAGTGTCGGCTCCCTGCACAAGTAGCCGGAGTACACATCGGGTAAATAAGCAAAGCGGTTTGCTTATTAACCCGATGTGTACTCTGGCTACGAGTGCAGGGAGCCAGTGCTAAGCGGTGTGCGCTGGTAACCAAGGTAAATATCGGGTAACCAAGCGCTTGGTTACCCGATATTTACCTTAGTTACCAAGCACAGCATCGCTTCCACGCGTCGCTGGTGAGATCTGCCTGATTGACAGCTCACCAGCGACCATGTAGCGACGCACCAACGATCCTGACCAGGTCAGATCGCTGGTGGGATCGCTGGAGCGTCGCTAAAGTGTGACGGTACCCTAATCTGTCCCTTATCTAGAAGCAAAGATAAAGAAATCTTTAGAAAAAGTATTTCTTAAGATCTTTTATCGTATGATAATGAGCTCGGGGACTAGTCCCAAGCGCGTTGCTTCCTTTTCTAGTCGCCCTCATTAGCATGTTAGTACACCCCTGTGGGCGTGCTATCATGCTAATGAATGTGCAGCGTCAGAGGATGATCTCACTCACCTCTCCGCTGCCATCACAAAGAAGAACAATTTCAACTTTTTTTCCTACACATATTCCCGGTGTGAATGGGGAAATCTGCAGACAAGCAGCCACGTGCTGACCAGATTCTCATCTGCTTCCCAGAATTTTCTACTGAGAGAAGCGGATGAGAGTCTAGATGAATCGTGACGGCAACTATGACTAACTTCACACCCCCGGAAGGGTCACGCAACCCACGCGACCCCCCCCCCCCCGGAAAGGTCACGCAAGCCCTCGGACCCCCCCGGAAGGGTCACGCGACCCACACGACTCCCCGGAGGAATCAAGCGACCCACGTGACCCCCCGGAAGGGTCACACTACCTGCACTCCTATGGTGGTCACATGACTGCCCATTTGTAGGGGAAATCGTGACAGTGAGCGCATTGCACCATGTTGCGATTTGGGACTCTGCGGTCACATAGAGTCACTGCAGACTTTCCAGCTCTGAAATCCCCTCTCCCGGTGCTCAGAAAGCATCTCAGTGTTGAGCACAAGGCACTTTCTAGAAGAGCTGATTTCATGGAGGTGTCTGCTGTTATGGGGAGATTTGGAAACTCTTCCGGGAGCCTTCAGAAAATGTTGGGAGAGGTCACGTATCGGGGTTTTATCCTCCAGTTGCAGCAATCGGAGATATTAATAATGGTTGGGATCTAAAACCCTGTGTGTATTACACCGATGTCACCTTGGCTGGTACTGAGCGTCCCGTTGCCTATAGTGACCAGTTATCGTCGAGGTCACAAGTGTTTGTGACGCACATCCGGCGTCATTACCGATCTTGCAGCGTGTGACAAGTACGAGCGACCTTAAACGATCGCAAAAGCGGTCAAAATTGTTTGCCGCGGAGAGGTCGTCCTGAAATAAAAAAATCGTTCTCTGCTTATTAGCGATGTTGTTCGTCGTTCCTGCGGCAGCACACATCGCTATGTGTGACACCGCAGGAGCGCCGAACATCTCTTTACCTGCCTCCACCGGCAATGCGGAAGGAAGAAGGTGGGCGGGATGTTACATCCCGCTCATCTCCGCTTCTATTGAACACCTGCCGTGTGACGCCGCACGAAACGCCCCCTTAGAAAGGAGGCGGATCGCCGGCCAGAGCGATGTCGCAAGGCAGGCAAGTCCGTGTGACGGAGGTAAGCGAAGTTGTGCGCCACGGGCAGCGATTTGCCCGTGTCGCACAACCGACGGGGGCGAGTACGAAAAAAAATATGGACATGTCAATTCTTTCATACGTTTTCCCCCCCATGCAATGCTCTAGAAAAACAGCAAAATGCAGCCAAAAACGCACCAAAACGCAGTAAAAACGTATGCGTTTTTTGCGGCTTAAGGGCTCATTCGCACGTAACTGCAGAATATTCTGCAGCGATTTGACAGCACATGTGCGCTTCAAATCGCTGCAGAAACACTGCATAATGGATGCAGTATTTTTGTTAAAAAAAAGCCAATTTCATGTGCTATGGCTGCTTCCCCCACCATAGACAGAGCGGGAGCTGCATCCGTAGCGCACGGAATAATTGACATGCTGCTTTTATCAACGCACAAATTTGGGTCAAAATTTTAGCACCGAAATCACTGCATTCATAAAAGCAACGTGCGCACGTATCATGCACAATCTACATAGAGGGACGCAGGACGCATGCATTTACACTGCAGTGTAATACACAGCGTAAATGCATGTGAGTACGCAACGTGCGCATGAGCACAAAAACGCAGCGTCAAAAAAACACTGTGTGCGCACATAGCCTTACTGGGTGAGGCAGCGCTGCACAGGGGGGTATCTGCTATTCAGGGGGCTGGGAAAGTTGGGTGCCAACTCCTCTGGGGTGTAATAGGAAGGAAAGTATAACCTGGAAAAGCTTTACTGATAAGTGGCCCCATGTCAGAGTGGCAGAGTTCAGCTCCAGTGGCTGTCATCTCTGCCCAGCAGCCCCCTGCGCCTCCCACAGCAGTAAAGACACCAGCTCCATCTCACCTCCTGCCCAGCTCCTCTCCAAGACTCAACAGCAGACATTCAAACCCGCGCATGTGCAGTACAGGCTTCTGTACAGGAAGCAGTCGCGCTGCCCTCATCTCCATAGCAACCGAAACCACGCTGAACCCCTCAGCCTAGAGAGCAGCATACACGTGATCTGCACCGGCCAATCAGCTGTGGCGAAGGAGACCTAAAGGCAGAGACTGTGAGCACATCACAGGTCACATGGGCTGGAGTACAGAGAAGACTGGGGCAGAATGCATGTCTCTGTGCAGCGCAGTAGTATCAGGTCACGTGTCACATAACATCATCATTAGTGGAAAGACACTGCAAAGGAAATATTAAGCTTAACAGCAAGTACAGTGACATTCCTTTAACCCTTTCATGACTGGACAATTTTCCATTTTTTGGGGGTCTTTTTCGCTTCCCTTCTTCCGAGAGCCGTTCCTTTTTTCATTTTTCCGTCAGTCTTGCCATATGAGGGCTTGTTTTTTGCGGGACAAGTTGTACTTTTAAATGAAACCATAGGTTTTACCATATAGTGTACTGGAAAACAGGAAAAAAATTGCGAGTGTGGAAAAATGTTAAAAAAAAAAAGTGTGATCGCACAATTGTTTTGGGGGTCTTTTATTCACTTTGTTCACTATACAGTAGTGTCGGTGTGATTCCTCAGCTCGGTACGAGTTTGTAGACACCAAACATGTATAGGTTTACATTTATCTAAGGGGTTAAAAAAAATCAGAAGTTTGTCCAAAAAAAGTGGTGCACTTTTTACGCCATTTTCCGCGACCCGTAGCTTTCTCATTTTTCAGAATATGGGGCTTGAGCTGACGTTTTTAACGGTACCATTTTTGCGCAGATGCTGCGTTTTGATCGCCTGTTATTGCATTTTGCGCAAAATTTGCGACAATAACAATTTTTTTAATTTTGGCCTTTGGAATTTTTTTGCCACTACGCTGTTTACCAAACAGATGAATTGATTTTAAATTTTGATAGTTCGGGCATTTCTGAAAGTGGCAATACCAAATGTGTGTATATTACTTATTTTCTTAACCCTTTAATTTTCAATAGGGGAAATGGGAGGCGATTTGAACTTTTAGGTCTTTTTCTATTTTTTAATTTTTTCAAACTTTTTATTTTACTAGTCCCCCTAGGCAACTATAAGGATCAGCAGTCTGATCGTTCATGCATTTATGCTGATCAGAGCTACACAGCTCTGATCAGCAGAAATGCTGCGTTCCTGTTAGAGCCGCTGCTCTGCCGGCTGTAACAGGAACTACATCATCATAGAGACAGGAGTCCTCACATGACTCGTCACTACCATGGCAGCCATCGGCACCCCATGATTGCGTCACGGGGCCTCCAATGGTGGCGGGGGAGCAGCGTGCTGCGACAATTTAAATTGTGATGTCACATTTTGACAGTGTGGTTTAAGGGGTTAACAGGTGTGGGTGGATTGCAGATCCACCAGCGCCTGATAGCTGCACATGTCTGCTGTTCAAATCAGCAGACATGTGCAGGAATCGCCCCTGGCTTACCACGGCGGCGATCACCCCTTTATGGTTTAGGACTTACCATTCTGTCCTAGCGCGTGAAGGGGTTAATCCAGCATCCAATAAACCAGAAAGATTTCCAGTGCTTTATCCTTTTTACTGGACTTTTTAGAACCTCTGCACTGCTGCTCAGAAGGTCTCTACAGAGACTGGAAGTGATGTCACCTAACCCTGCAACCAATCAGGGGTCAACAAACATAGTGTCAGCATTTCCACTTGTACAGACAAATGGAGAAGCACAGTGATAGGGAGCCGTGAGTAGGGAAGGCAGGTGCCAGCACCCCCCGCAAGCCTGCCCGCCTGCCTGGCACATGCCCACATCTGACATCCACACTGCAGGAGCCAGGAGGATTTTTTTTAATTAATAAATTGCTGAGCGAGGTAAAAGTCGGGGGAGTATTTTTTTTTACAATAAACTATTTTTTTATGTGTTTTTCTTTATACTTTCCAGGTTAGTAATGGGGGAGTCTGATAGACTCCTCTCCATTACTAAACCCTGGGCTTCATGCCAGCTGACAATTCCCAGCTGACAACCCCAACTACCATTACCTTAATTGCCACCACATCATGGCAATCAGGAGGAGCCGGGCAAAGCACTAGAATTGGAGCAACTGATGCAATCTGAGGTGGCTGCGGACTGGTATTTTTAGGCTGGGGAGGGCCAAATAATCATGGACCTTCCCAGCATGATAATATCAGCCCACAGCTGTCTGCTTTACCGTTGGAAAAAAAAAGATGTGGGGGTCTCCCCTATTTTTTATATGTATTTAATCATAAAAAGCTGTCCAATATGCTTCACAGAGTGCAATTTTATTATATTGGGGGGGGGGGGGGGGTTGTGCACTTATATGTCTATATGTCTGTGTCTCTATAGCATTCATTGCTGTCCAAAAATGCTAGAAAAGCTCAGGTGAAAAATGCATGCAAAAAAAGCAGCAATACGTGTTTTTGCGCTGCGTTTATCCTGCCAAGAGATGTAGAAATAGTGCAGAAATTTCTGCATCCAAATGCTCAAGGTGTGCACATAGGCTTACCCAGCAGACACCTATACTGTTACGACTGGAGCTAGCGCTGATTGCTGTAGTTCAACCCCTTATAAGCTATGGTGAACAACAATCATGGCATCTGACGGGAAGAATTCCTGTGACTTCCATATGACCAATGCGATGAGATTGCAGGAACCTGATAGGCTGTTTAATAGCAGCCAGGGGGACATGGACGGAGCCCCAAATTTTTTATGCACACTCCTGCCTGATAGAGGTTTGGAGTGATAAGTAACACTTATTCTTTAATAATTATCCCTTTCGCTGCTTATGGGAAAAAAAAACAAAAAATAGACACCCCTAAACAAATGACGCAAAGCACAATGAGCAGATTGATCCCACCTTGCTCTGACCCTGATTTCTATTGATAAGTGTATGAACCATGAGACATCTGTCTGTCCAGGTACAAACTTCACTCAACTACAAATGAGTTGATTGCTTTGAGAAAATTCTGTATAGGTATATTTGTGGTGGTCAACTGTCACAATATGGCTATAGGATAACGAGGGACAGAGGACTCCTATGCGGCCCCTCACGCTAGGGGACCCTAGGCTATCTCTAACCTTTGGATTACACCTGATGGTGGACATGCCATAGTCCCATACCTTGCTATTCTCCTGAGTAAAGCTAATCTGTTCCCCCTGTAAGGGAAGGAAGGGGCAGGAGTGGGATGGCATGGGTGGCTCAGTGGTTAGCATTGCAGTCTTGCAGCGCTGGGGTCCTGGGTTCAAATCCCACCAAGGACACCACCTGCAAGGAATTTGTATGTTTTCCCCATGCTTGCGTGCATTTCCTCTGGCTACACCGGTTTCCTCCACACTCCAAAGACATACAGATAGAGTATTTAGATCATGAGCCCCAATGGGGACAGTGTTCCTGATGTATATAAAGCGCTGCGGATTATGTTAGCCCTATATAAAAATAAAGGTTTGGGAATTTTTTAACACAGATAAAAACAGACAGGGAAATATCAAAACTTATACACACTGCAAACTCACAGGAACAAACAGTAAGGCTGTGTCCGCACTTTGCGTCGTCCTAAACGCATGGCAAAACGCATCCTCTGGCAGTTATTGATTTTGCCTAAGTTGCTTTTGCCCAAAAAATAGCGCTAAAAACGCATGCGTATTTACCGCGTTTTAGTCGCTTTTTTTGCGCTTTTTACCTGCTTTTCCATTACGTTTTGAAAGCTGCGTTTTGAACATAAAGACACTGCTAAATAAAGTTTAAATAGTCAAACACAATGAAAAAAGGGGGGGGAAAGGAACACATATATAAATATTGGAATGATAAAGAAAATAGTTATAATTCATAGAATTCTAGCGGTTTAAGGGTATGTGCGCACGTTGCTTTTTACCTGCTTTTTACCTGCTTTTTTGCTGCTTTTTCTTCTGCGCTGTTTAATGCCAAAATGGATGTGTTCTTCTATTCAAGCAAAGTCTATGGGAATTTGGGTTTCTTGTTCACACTATGTTGTTCAAAATGCTGCCTTTTTGTGGCAGAACTTTGGTCAAAAACTCAGCTTTGCAGTGCAAAACCCAAATGGCAAAAACAATTGACATGTTGCTTCTTTGAAAAGCTGAGTTTTTGACCAAAGTTCTGCCTCAAAAAGGCAGCATTTTGAACAACATAGTGTGAACAAGAAACCCAAATTCCCATAGACTTTGCTTGAATAGAAGAACACATCCATTTTGGCATTAAACAGCGCAGAAGAAAAAGCAGCAAAAAAGCAGGTAAAAAGCAACGTGCGCACATACCCTTATACTATTTAGCGGTAAAATATCATTAAATTCATATTTTGCATTAATTTAATTGTCGGACTATGTGTGTGTGTAAAGGGACATATTATTCCATTATTTCGATGTCAGAAAAGCATGCGTTTTGGAATTCCAAAGCAGGTAAAACGCTGGAATTTTGATGTTTGTTGCTTATTGCTACTTCTCATTGACTTCAATATTAGCAAAACGCAGCCAAAATGGCAAAAACAATTGACATGTTGCTTCTTTGAACGCATGGTTTTTGCCACAAAATATGCAAATTAAACGCTGCGTTTGGAAACGCAAAGTGCGGACAAGAAATCCCCATTTCCCATAGACTTTGCTTGAAAATCAAAACACATTTATTTTGGCCTGAAAACGCTGCAGTTCAAAACGGACCTAAAAAGCAGCTGAAACGCAGGTGGAAACGCAAAGTGCGGACACAGCCTAAGGCTATGTGCGCACTTTGCGTTTTTACCTGCGTTTCCGCAGCGTTTTGAACTGCAGCGTTTTCATGCCAAAATAAATGTGTTTTGATTTTCAAGCAAAGTCTGTGGGAAATGGGGATTTCTTGTGCGCACCATGCTGTTCTAAACGCTGCGTTTAATTTGCATAATTTTGGGCAAAAATTCAGCGTTTAAAGAAGCAGCATGTCAATTGTTTTTGCCATTTTGGCTGCGTTTTGCTAACATTAGAGTCAATGAGAAGTTGCAAAACGCATTCTACATCAAAATCCCAGCGTTTTACCTGCTTTTTGGATGCAGCAAACATGCGTTTTTGACATTATATTAAAGGCATGATGTCTCCCTTCACACATACACATAGTCTGACAATTAAAAGTATGAAAAACAATAATTTAACGTTATTTTATACATAAATATTAACAAAGACTTATCATTTTAATAAAATCAGCTATTTTGTTTATGATTTTTAATCTTGATATTTGTTATAATTTTTTTCTCATTTTTCATAGTGTTTGAATGTTAAAACTTTATTTAGCAGTGTATTTGTCATCAAAACGCATCTGACTTTAAGCAATGGAAAAGCATGTAAATCGCGGTCAAAACGCGGTAAAAACGCAAGCGTATTTATAGCTTTTTTGTGGTCAAAAGCAACTTTGGCAAATACCATTTCTGCCAAAGGGTGCGTTTAAAACTGCAGCTACCTCGACGCAAAGTGCGCACATAGTCTAAAGGGTACTTTACACGCTGCGATCTCGCTAGCGAGATCGCAAGCGATCGTACCCGCCCCCGTCGCTTGTGCGACACGGGCAAATCGCTGCCCGTGGCACACAACCTCGTTAGTCCCCGTCACACGGACTTACCTGCCCTGTTACATCGCTCTGGCCGGCGATCCGCCTCCTTTCTAAGGGGGCGGGTTGTGCGGCGTCACAGCGACGTCACACAGCAGGCGTCCAATAGCAGAGGAGGAGCGGAGATGAGTGGGACGTAACATCCCGCCCACCTCCTTCCTTCCGCATTGCCGGTGGAGACAGGTAAGGAGATGTTCGGCGCTCCTGCGGTGTCACACACAGCGATGTGTGTTGCCGCGGAAACAAGGAACAACATCGCTAATAAGCAGACACCGATTTTTGGTTTCAGGACGACCTCTCCGCGGCAAACGATTTTGACCTCTTTTGCGATCGTTTAAGGTCGCTCGTACGTATCACACACTGCGATCTCGTTAATGAATCCGCATGTGCGTCACAAACAACGTGACCCCAACGATAATTCATGAACGATATCGTAGCGTGTGAAGCCCCCTTAAGAGTCTAAGTAGAAAGCAAGAGAAGTAAGACAGCAACAAAAGGACAAGGGTTTACACCACAACCGCTCAGACACAAAGTACTACAATCACCAGTAAATCTGGATCACAACACCTCACCAGACCAGTATAGAGAAGCTATAGCTGGCATTAAAGGACGTTTCTAGCATCCTACGTCATCCACACTAACCAGCATTGAGATCCTGCACAGGCGCACTTTGATCTGCCCGGAACAGGACAAATCAAAGTATTATAGTGCGCCTGCGCAGGACCTCAATGCCGGCTAGTGTGGATGATGTAGGGATGTGCCATGCACCCCGGCTTCAGAAGAGGGAGGATAAAGGAGGCGCCAGACCCGGAGAACAGAGACACCCATCTGACTCATCTGCACCGCACCGACCATTTAGGTGAGTATTATAAAGTGTTTTTTATGTTCTACACAGTGGCCTAGGCTCTTATATACAGCATGTTAGAATGCTGTATATAAGAGCCCGGTGGTGGTGGCTGCAGCTTGTAGGCGCCAAATCTGCTGACAGGTTCCCTTTAAACTAGTAAAAGAAGTGTACTCTGGTCCACAATCTGTTGGTCCAAAGATGGAAAGTCCCATTAACCTTCCTATAAGTGTTAATAAATATATGGACTATGCAGAGCAGGTCCCTGCAATCTCTGATATATCTGGATACTATTTCTCCAGTGAAACCGAAGCTGCAGCTAATGGGATGAGCAGATGTCCGATTCATAAGTCAGCGCTAATGCTCTGAAGTGACCAACGGGGAAATAGCTTTTAAAAGACTCATATGTCTGGTTAAAGGGGTTTCCTGGAAAGTTCATTGATTATAATTTACATGTAAATGTGATGCTCAATGTACATTGGACAATTAATCCTCCGGTCTTCTGCTGTGGCCGTCTATAGAAGCTGCACATAAAAATGTGGATGTGAGTCAGTCAATGTGCATGATGACTTTACGCACAGCCGTCATGTTACTCAGTCATGTCATTGTATCATACACATCCATATTGTGGATTTTTATTGTCATATTAGCCATTATGTAACTAAGCTGCAATGACCTGCAGATGAAGTAAGAGATATAGCTAATCAGGAGAACTATGCTACATTTCTAATTGGAGGTATTTGCTACTATTCTTATTATTACACCTACTACATATTGGGATAGGAGCTTGGAAATGGGAATACCCCTTTAATGCAAAGAAAGGAACTACAGCGTTTCCACTTTATTCAAGAGGTGGTCCATAATGATGGTCTAGCAGTCAGTATATATGACCATTAAAAGGCTATTCCCAGCTCCAAGATCCTATCCCAATATGTAGTAGATGTAAAAATATTATATTATATTATTATATTATATATTATATTATAATAATCATATTAGCAAATGCCTCTAATTAAAAATGTAGTATAGTTCTCCTGATATAGCCATGTCTCTTACCTCATGTGCAGGGCATTGCAGGTTATATATCCATATTTACGACCACAAGCAAGTAACTAACTGTCACTATACGAGTGACGTAAGCATGGATAACTAAGCTGCAATGAGCTGCAGATGAGGTAAGAGACATAGCTAATCAGGAGAACTATACTACATTTCTAATTGGAGGTATTTGCTACTATTCTTATTATTACACCTACTACATATTGGGATAGGAGCTTGGCGATGGGAATACCCCTTTAATGCAAAGAAAGGAACTGCAGTGTTTCCACTTTACATTAAATGGTATCTGTCACCAGGTTTTTCCTACCTCATCTGAGAGAAGCATAATGTAGGGGCAGAGATCCTGATTCCAGCGATGTGTCACTTACTGGGCTGCTTGCTACAGTTTTGCTAAAATCACAGGCCCCATTCATCATCTATGTTTTCTAAGTCACTTTCTTTTTAGTTGTATGGTGCATGTGATTTATAAATTTGGCATAAAATGAAAAACTGTTGTGATTTTTTCTGTCTTGAAATGTTTTTGTGACTTTGTGACATAAAATATTGCAGCAAAATACTGCTCAAAAATACACCAGTAGGGGGAAAGGGGAGCTGGAGTGGAGATGCACCAAATTGTGTGACTTTTTAAAATTAATGAATCAGGTGAAAACATCTGGGAGCGCTAAACTACACCCACAAAGCAAAAAAAAGCAGATGATCACATATAAAATAGTTAAAAAAAGATGCAAATACAATAATGAATTACAAATACAACAGGTGTGTCTCCAATTAACTCAGATGTTGCGCATAAACCTATCAGAAGCTTCCAAAGATATGACATCATCATATGGGCTGTCCCTTATTATTTAAAGGTATAGTACTCTTAGTGTATGGAAACTTTTGACTTTGCAGAAAGGAATAAAAAATGCCTTAAAACTTTCTCTCTCTCTCATTATTCTGGTATTTGGCAAATATAATTAATTTTGGTTCCTAACTGACCTAAAATGGGAAAGGTTTATTATTCTGATTTCATGTCAGATAGTCAGAAAAACCTGCAGATGTGTCTTTATAGAGAGTGGAGGAAAAAACCTGCAGATGTGTCTTTATAGAGAGTGGATAGAAAAACCTTCAGCTGTGTCTTTATAGAGCGTGAAAGGAAAAACCTGCAGATGTGTCTTTATAGAGAGTGGACAGAAAAACCTGCAGATGTGTCTTTATAGAGAGTGGAGGAAAAACCTGCAGATGTGTCTTTATAGAGAGTGGAGGGAAAAATCTGCAGATGTGTCTTTATAGAGAGTGGACGGAAAAACCTGCAGATGTGTCTTTATAGAGAGTGGAGCGAAAAACCTGCAGATGTGTCTTTATAGAGAGTGCAGGGAAAAACCTGCAGATGTGGCTTTATAGAGAGTGGAGGGAAAAAGCTGCAGATGTGTCTTTTTAAATAGTGGATGGAAACTTCTGGTTTCTGCTGTAGGTGCAAACAAAAATACACCCAAAACATACAAAACTTGAAAAAAAACAGCACAAATGAAATGATGAGCCACAGCTTTATCTCCTGCAAATCTACCAGATCTCTGAATGCGGAGCTCTGTATAACCGCGCCCACACCTCTGATTGGCAGCTTTCTTTGTACACTGTGCATAGGCAGAAAGCTGCCAATCAGTGGTGGGGGCGGGGTTATGCAGAGTTCATGATGATGTACTACTTGGAAGCAAAAAACTGCTGCTGGTAAAACAGAGATTTTATCAAAAGTACAGCAAGCAGCCCAGTAAGTGAAGCATCACTGAAATCAGAGCTTATCTCTACATAATGCTGACTAGGCATCAAAACCCTGGTGACAGATTCCCTTTAAATAGCAGATGTTCCTCGCAGCTTGCCATAGTGATACCTCTGAATACTCTGACCATGTGTAACTAGTCTTAGGTCTACGGTGATGAAATCTGTTTATGACTCGGATTTCTGACACTATGATGTGTGGTCATGGTTCTATTTTCTCACCTTACTGCAAAAGAGGGATTCAGTGACCTCTAGTGGTAAAAATCTGGCAATGCACAGAACTGTTTACATCTTTTCTACGCTCTTGTTCCTTACAACAGTCCAGGGGCGGACTTATCATTGGTGCAACCTGTGCAGTTGGGGGGGGGGGGGGGGTGCATTTCTTTTTCCAAAACAGGTGTAATTGGGAATTTTGATGAGTTATTGGACTAAAAAGGGCCCATATAGTGTTCTTGCACAGGGGCCCTTTTCTGTCTATGTCTGCCAGTGCAACAGTCATTAGAACTACAGTCTATTGAGTTAGGCTACTTTCACACTTGCGTTGAACGGTATCCGTTGCATTGCGTTGTGTAACGGATGCAACGGATGTGTTGCATATAGTGACACAACGGATGCAACGGATGCTGCAAAACAACGCAATTCGTTTTGATTTTTTTTTTCCCGGTTTTACCAGCGGCAGACTATAGTGAACGATCAGCTGATCGTTCCCTGCAGCCGGCCGCTGGGTGATCAGCTGATTGCTCCCAGTAGCCGGCCGCCGGGTGATCAGCTGATCGCTCCCTGCAGCCGGCCGCCGGGTGATCAGCTGATCGCTCCCTGCAGCCGGCTGCCGGGTGATCAGCTGATCGCTCCCGGCCGCCGGGTGATCAGCTGATCGCTCCCGGCCGCCGGGTGATCAGCTGATCGCTCCCTGCAGCCGGCCGCCGGGTGATCAGCTGATCGCTCCCTGCAGCCGGCCGCCGGGTGATCAGCTGATCGCTCCCTGCAGCCGGCCGCCGGGTGATCAGCTGATCGCTCCCTGCAGCCGGGTGATCAGCTGATCGCTCCCGGCCGCCGGGTGATCAGCTGATCGCTCCCGGCCGCCGGGTGATCAGCTGATCGCTCCCTGCAGCCGGCCGCCGGGTGATCAGCTGATCGCTGTCACTTGCCGGCGCCCGGGCATGCCGGCGGGCGGGCGCTCAGCTGAGCGCTGTGACTTGCCGGCGGCCGGGCATGCTGGTGGCCGGTCATTCAGCTGATCGCTGTCACTTGCCGGCGCCCGGGCATGCCGGCGGGCGGGCGCTCAGCTGAGCGCTGTGACTTGCCGGCGGCCGGGCATGCTGGTGGCCGGTCATTCAGCTGAGCGCTGTCGCTTGCCGACGGCCGGGCGCTCAGCTGAACGTTCGGCCACCGCGAGCCAAAATAAAGTTTGATTTAAAAAAAAAAAAAAAAAAAAAAAGAGCATGCGCAGTGAAATCCAGAGGATTCCGCTGCTCAAAATAACGTTACATGCTGCGTTCCTCCCGCTGGGCGGAAGCAACGGAGCGTCGCCCAGCGGAAGCAACGCAGCTCCTTTTGGTACAATCCGTCAACCATACAAGTCTATGGGAAACAGCGGAATCCGTTAACGGATTCCGCTGTTTCCCAAAAGGGCGGATTGTAACGGAAGGAAAATAACGCAAGTGTGAAAGTACCCTTAGTAACGGGCACATGAGCATAAGGCTAAGTTCACACTTCTGTTGTTTTCAATCCGTCAGGTCCGTCAGCAACGGATCAGTTTTTTAGATGTCAACTGATGCAACTGATGTGTTTTTCACAGGATTCCTTTCACAGGAATCCTGTGAAAAAACGGATCAGTTGCGTCCGTTACATCTGCTGTGCATCCGTTTTTTGACGGATCAGTCATGATCCGTTTGTGTTTGGGATAGCCCAGTGGGCGTGCCAAACATGCTGGGCATGCTCAGTAGAGCATGACGGAATCCAGCTCCATAGAGATACATTGCAAGTGTGACGGATGGCGACGGATTCCTGCGTGGTGCGTTGTTTTTGACGGCCCGAAAAACGTTACATTCTGCGTTGCTCCCCGCCCGGCGGTCAGTCAAAAAACGACGGACCACGACGCAGCGGACGCAACGCAGGGTCATCAGTCGCAATCGGCCACTAATGCATGTCTATGGGACACAACGGAATCCGCTAAACGGATTCCGTTGTTTACCATAGCGGCGGATTTCGACTGATACATTTTAGCGGAAATGTGAACTTAGCCTAAGGGGCCAGCTGTAATTGACATCTGATCCCGTCATTTAACCCTTAAGGGGGCTGTACATGCAACGATATCGCTAACGATACGTCGTCGGGGTCACAGAATTCGTGACGCACATCCGGCCTCGTTAGCGAAGTCGCTGCGTGTGAAACGCACAAACAACCGTTAACAATCAAAATTACTCACCTAATCGTTGATCGTTGACACGTCGTTCCTTTCCCGATTATCGTTGCTGTTGCAGGACGCAGGTTGTTCGTCGTTCCTGAGGCAGCACACATCGCTACGTGTGACACCGCAGGAACGAGGAACATCACCGTACCTGCGGCCGCCGGCAATGAGGAAGGAAGGAGGTGGGCGGGATATTCCGGACGCTCATCTCTGCTCCTCCGCTTCTATTGGGTGGCCGCTTAGTGACGCCACTGTGACGCCGAACGAACCTCCCCTGTAGAAAGGAGGCGGTTCGCCGGCCACAGCGACGTCGCAGGGAAGGTAAGTCCATGTGACGGGTGTAAGCGATGTTGTGCGCCACGGGCAGCGATTTGCCCGTGACGCACAACCGACCGGGTCGTGTACGCATGCTAGCGATGTCGCTGTGTGTAAAGTGGCCTTAACTCTATGAAGCCAGAGCTGTCAATGACAGAAAAGGGTAGGGTGATGATTTAGGCTATGTGCCCACGGGACAATGTACCTGCGGACTTTTCTGCAGGTATTTCCGCAAGTTCACGCAGCAACTCCCCGGAATCCGCAGCTATCCATTGCTGCGGTATTTCTGCAGAATTGTTGCGGTAAACCTGCGGCAACAGTGCGGATTTCATGCGGAATTCCCGCCTTGTATCTACATAGTGGAGAGGTCGAACTTCCGCAGATAATTTCGCATGAATATGTCGCGGGCGGGGGGTGCGCTGCTCGACCGCGCTCGCGGCTCGGGTCCGGCTGCTGCTGCGGCTGCTGCTCGGTGGCTCGAGCAGTGGGCTGGATCCGGGGACTCGAGCGGCGCTCCTCGCCCGTGAGTGAAAGGGTTTGGCTTGGTCTGGGAATTTGGTTCGTGACGCCACCCACGGGTCGTGGTGAGGTTAGGGCACCACCGCTGTTGGTGACGGGGATCCCGTGAGCGTTGTTAGGGAGCAGCTGGGATGTTTTCCCCTCCGTGGGTAGGGGTTGGTGGTCCCGGGGCCCGGTAAGGTGAAGGGAGGAATGCAGGGTAGGTGAGGTGCATGGTCGCGGGGGCAGCGCGGTGCCGGACGGCACGGTGGTACTCACTCAGCCAAGAACAGATAAGATACAGAGTCTCCGGTAAAACAAAAGGCTGGATGGACGGGTCCCGCAGCCGGCTGCTGTGGTAACTCCCGGATGGTTGGTGGTGGCTGCCTTTCCCTGCACCTGGTGTGTGTCTTCGGTCCCAATGGCTTCCCACCGGTAACCTGCTCCCCAGCTTGGATAGATGCCGGGGGAGCCCCTTTTGCCCGCAGGCTCTGGCCCTGGGAGCTCTAGCTCTGGCGGTAGCTGTATCTCCTTGTTCGGTTTGGACGGTTGCCTTCAATCAGGTCTTGGTCGCTAGGAAACCCCGGGGGTTCCCGTCGCTAACGGATTTAACCAGTTTAACGGCGACTCCCAGCCTGGTCGGGGTCCGCAGGCCCTGCCAGTTTGTGGTGGCTTCTCTTCGCTCCCCGGTTCGGTACCGGTGGGCCACCGCCCAGCCCTGGCCCTACAGTTCTGCGTCGATAGGACACTCCTGCAGACGGCCACCACCGTCTGCCAACCTTGCTGTATGTGCTCGGACCACGTACCCGGACACGGTCAGTCTGCTCCTCACTTGCCACTTCACTCCTTCTCCTTCACTCTCCCTAACTGTTCTCACTTCCTTTCCCGCCTCCAGGACTGTGAACTCCTCAGTGGGTGGGGCCAACCGCCTGGCTCCACCCCACCTGGTGTGGACATCAGCCCCTGGAGGGAGGCAACAAGGATTTGTGTGTGCGGCTGATGTGCCTAACCGGGGTGTGGGGTGTATTGATGCAGTACCTGTGACGTCCTGGCTTGTCCAGGGCGCCACAAAAAATTGACATGTAGTTACGTGCGGCTGTGGGACATCCGCAGCATTTTCCGCAGCCGCACAAACCACAGCATTGATACAGCACTCCCCATGTCCCATAGGATAACATGGGGAGTGTCTGTACTTGCATAAACCCGCGGATTTATCTGGAAAATCTAGAAAATCTGCACATTTTCCGCAGCAAAATTCGCAGTTACTTTCTCCCGTGGGCACATGGCCTTAGGGTAAACATGCAGGAGGGAAGGTGAATTTAAATAAATGGCCATGTCATGATGCACAGAGCGCCTGTACTTGGTGTGAGCAGTCATCCTGTGCTGCCAATTTTTTTTTTAAGGGAGTCCATCACCAGGCTTTTCCTACCCCAACTAAGAGCAGATAGAAGTAGATGCAGAGACCCTGATTCGAGTGTTTTGTCACTTATTGTAGCGCCTGCTGTAGCTTTTTTTGTTTATTAAAAACTGTTTTCTTTGCTGCAGATCTAGCAGTTCTCTAAATGCAGAGCTCTGTATAAACCTGCCCACTGTAAAAAATAAATGCCCACTCCACTGTTTGGTAGCTGCAGCTGCAAAACAGAGTCAGAAATGTTTCCAAATATATTGGATTTTCTGTTACTGGTCATAAGTCCACGTAACGTATTTGCCATAGACTTCAAACCAAGTTGAAGTTACAAGTTCCACATTACATGGAACTGCACCTTCCGTGCAACGTATCTGCGACAGCTTTTTCCTGCCAGCAAAATCACAGCTCAAAGCCTGTTTCACATGTCAGTGAAAAACAAAGACGTTTTTCACTGACGTGTTAAAACGCATGTCCCTCCGTGTGCCGTGAATCACAGCACATGTGGGTTGTCTATGTGCAATCCGTGAGACATGCTCCGTCATCTGTGATTGCACATTGCGATAAACTCACTTGTCCCCGCTCCTGCTGTCTGTGGTGCTGAACTCCCCAACTCTGCTGTGTTTCCGGCCGCCGCTGCAGATACTTCCGGGTCGGCTGTGTCACCTCTGCAGCTACTTCCGGGTTGGCTGTGTCACCTCTGCAGCTACTTCCGGGTCGGCTGTGTCGTGCATAAATGAATATGCATGACCATAACAAGCCGGCTCAGAAGCAGCAGCCAGCAGAGGCTGGAGACAGCTTCGCTGGAGAAGGTGAGTATAAAATGCTTTTTATTTTTAATGTCCGTGTTTTTCTGGTACGTATCTCACGGATCACACCATAGTCTGGTCCGTGGGACATCAGTGTTGCCAGTAAAAAACAAACATGTCTCTGTGCGGAGCACACGGACACATGTGTACACCGCACGGAGACACGGTCAGTGAAAAATCACTGATGTGTGTGCAGATTCATTGATTTTAATGGGTCTGTTGTCTCGGGCGGGGGCGCAGGCCACGGCCAGGGGGGAGCTACTCGAGATGCTAGGATCCGGGATCGTGGCTGGGGCTCGAGTGGCAGCCGGATCCGGGGCTCGTGCAGCAGCCCATCGTCCACAACTGAATAAAGGGGTTATTTACAGGGGAGAGTTTGTCAGTGACGCCACCCGTGGGTTGCGGTGATAGTTGGTGACATCGCCGCTGCCTTGGTATGGGACACCTGGGGCTGATGGAGCGGGGCAGCAGGATGGTATCCCCTCCACGGGTAGGGGAGGTGTAGTCCCGGGGCCGAGGTGTAGGTGGAGTGTGCTGGGACACAGTCTGCAGGGCTGGACCGGATGATGCCGGTGTACTCACTCTTTTTGAATAATTTACAGAGTCCAGATAGTAAACCAAGTGCCGGATACCGGTAGCCTCCAGAGGGGTGTGCTCGGGTCCCGCACACCGGTGAACAGAATAGGGGCCCTTCCTCCTGCACTCTAGTTTGGTGTCTCGTGTGTTGACTAGTCCGCATGGAACGGGAAAAGTCCACTCCCGGTGTCTTTGCTGTGGGAGCTGTCGCCCACGAGATCTGACCCTTGGGATTTTTGCAGGCACTTGCAGATGCCCTATTCCCCGAATTGGGCTTCCTTCTCGTCTGTGCACGGCCTCCGGATCAGATTCCCTCTGTCGGCACCGGCGGGCTACAACCCTGCCCCAGTCCACTTAAGGTCTCCCGCGACTGGATCTCCGTCTCCTGTGGCCCTGCTCTGCCGTCTGCCACCTAGTCAGCTCAGGTAGTCCGGTAGTCCGGGAGCTACAACCCCCGACTACCGCTTCACTCCTCTCACTTCCTCTGTCAGTACTCAACTGCCTGTCTCGTCTCTGTGTTCTCTTTCCTTTTACACCTCAGAACCCCTAGGTGGGTGTCACCATCTGCCTGGCCCCGCCCACTGGTGTGTCCCTATTGTCCTGGGGGGGGTGACTAGGGTTTGTGGCTGGTGTATGTACCTGTGTGGGGTTGTGTTGGTAGGAAAAGGAGGAGAGAGTCCTGCATCTGGTAGATGGATGCAGTCTCCTGAGAGAACCTGATTTTGTCAGGGCGTCATATCTGCATAAGTACGTGATTCTGGTACATATAAAAACTGTCACATATGTACCAGAATCACTGACATGTGAAAGAGGCCTAACATAGTCGCTTAATAGTAAGTCGCAGACAAATTGCACATATGTATTTGGTTACGTGACTTGTCTGAGAATTGCATTAAAACTACAAATGTAAATTGTAACTAAATTGATTTCCAAAAGAAAGTGTTGGTACATAATTTGTACTTTAACCCTCTCACAACATATGACGTTTATTTACGTCGTATCCCTTCCGTTAATGCGGGTTCATACACTGAGCCCGCATTATTCACGGCATATAACGGCTGATTTGATGATCCGACATGTAACTCCCAACAGCCACGGGTGGATCAGAGATTCATCTGCGGCTGTTAACCAGTTAAATTTCCCTGTCAATCTCTGACAGCAGAATTTAATAGTGTCAGCAGGGAGCGTGCCATGTTTCACTTCCATCAGCGTCCCTGTGACTTGATCATGGAGTGCCGATGGGTTGTTATGATAGCAGGGCATCAGCTGATGACCCTGTGTCTGTTGTTACAATCCTCCTATGAACGACAGTCTGTGGCCGGCATTCATAGGAGATTGTGATTTCTGCTGTACAGCACAGTGCTGATGCTGATGCATTGCTCTGTGCAGAAGTGATTGGATGATCGCAGCTTCAAGTCCCCTAAGGACTGGTACATACAATAAAAGAAAAAAAAAAGATTTAAAAAATATATATATATATATATATATATATATAAAACACCCACAAAAGTTCAATTCACCCTTCGTTTTCTCCGCTGAAAAAAAGCAAAATACAGAATACACATATTTGGTATTGCTGCTGTCAGAAATGTCCGATCTATCAAAATATAAAGTAAATTAATATGATTTGTAGAGAGCAGAAAAGAAAAGAAAAAGCTAGAATAATGTTTTTATGGCCACCGCAACATTACAATAAATTACAATAAGAGGCAATCAAAACATCGTATCTACACCAAAATGATATCAGTAAAAACATCAGCTGGGAATGCAAAAAAATAAGCCCCTATGCAGGCCTAGATCCCGAAAAATAAAAACTTTATGGTTCTCAAAGAATGGCGCGAAAAGCTAACTTTATTTTTTTACAAACTTCTGAAAAATCTAACGTCACGTCGTTAGTGACACACATCCGGCATCGTTTGACATATCGTAGCGTGTGACAGCTACGAGCGACTGTGACTCACCTTCTCGTTGCTCGTTGACACGTCGCTCATTTTCATAAAATCGTTCCTCCTTCTGCGCGACGGTTGTTCATTGTTCCCGAGGCAGCACACATCGCTCCGTGTGACACCCCGGAAACAACGAACACAGCTTACCTGCGTCCCGCCAGCAATGCGGAAGGAAGGAGGTAGGCGGGATGTTTATGTCCCGCTCATCTCCGCCCCTCCGCTTCTATTGGGCGGCCGCTGGTTGACGTCGCTGTGACGCCGAACGTCCCTCCCCCTTCAGGAAGAGGATGTTTGCCGCCGACAGCGACGTCGTCTGGCAGGTAAGTACGTGTGACGGGGGTTAACGACTTTGTGCGCCACGGGCAACTAATTGCCTGTGACGCACAAACGACGGGGGCGGGTATGATCGCTCGTGCGATTGCACAATAGATCGTACCGTGTGACACCGCCCTTAGAGTCCCAATGGGGACAGTGTTGCCAATGTATGTAAAGCGCTGTAGAATTAACAGTGCTATATAAATGAATACAAATTATTATTATTATTATTAATAATAATATTATTAAAAAACTCATACTAACCTGAAGAATCATACAGCTAGGTCAATTTTACCATATAGTGAACATGATAAAGAAAAAAAAAGTGAAATTGCATTTTTTTTTACAATTTAACCGCAATTGGAATTTTTTTCCCGTTTTCCAGTACACTATATACGGTAGTAAAATGAATGGTGTCATTCAATAGTATAAATCGTCCCACAAATAACAAGCCCTTCTATGGCACAATTGATGGAAATAAAAAAAAAAAAGTTATGGCTTTTAGAAGAAGGGGAGGAAAAATCGAAAGTGCAAAAACGGAAAATGGCCATGGTTCAAAGGGGTTCAATGACACTTAAAAACATTAAAAAAAAATAATAAGTATATGAATTCATTAAAATGTAAAAAAACCAAAACATTTTCCACTTAACACAATCATATATCCTCACTTAAATCTAGATTTAAAGGGGAAACATACTTGAAAGACAAGTAATCCATCCTCTTACACACCACAGATTTTTTTGTAATAAAACAGCATCCGCCTTTGACAATCAACTTCTTGACGGAAACTAACACTCACTAACTCAAGTTCCCCAGGTACAGGTCGTGACCTGTTGATTGGGTCAATGAGTAACTGGAAACTAAGGCTTTTACTGAGGACGAAAAGTCCTTTCATAAAAGGGTAAAACGTTCCTTTCTGCACTTACGCTAGGAAGTAAGGAAAATTGTGTATATGGGTTTTTTATGTCCTAGTCATTGAATCACTGAGTGGGTTTTTCACTTGAATTGGACAGTAAGGGGCACTTTGCACACTACGACATCGCTAGCCGATGATAGCGATGCCGAGAGCGATAGTCCCCGCCCCCGTCGCACATGCGATATCTTGTGATAGCTGCCGTAGCGAACGTCCACTTACCTGCCCTGCGACGTCGCTCTGACCAGCCAACCACCTCCTTCCTAAGGGGGCGGGTCATGCGGCGTCACACGGCAGGCGGCCAATAGAAGCGGAGGGGCAGAGATGAGCAGGACGTAAACATCCCACCCACCTTCTTCCTTCCGCATAGCCGGTGGAGGCAGGTAAGAGATGTTCCTTGCTCCTGCGGCTTCATACACAGCGATGTGTGCTGCCGCAGGAACGAGGAACAACATCGTACCTGGGGATGCACCGACATTATGAAAATGAACGAGGTGACACAGATCAGCGATTTTTGACTGTTTCACGCTCGTTCATCTTCTCTCCTAGGCTTTACACGTTGCGACGTCGTTACCGGCGCCGGATGTGCGTCACTTTCGATTTGACCCCGACGATATCGCAGTAGCGATGTCGCAATGTGCAAAGTACCCCTAAGTAACAGGAGGGATTAATAAATCTGTCCTGCAGGGCTTCTGTCTGTAAAATTGTGATATGTATTGGGGTGAATTTGTGATCATCTACATTTTTATATATTAGTGAATAACTGTATAAATCCAGTTAATCCTGCAGCAAATATCTATTCACATATGTCCCTTAGAGAACAAGCTTCAAAATCTAATTTCTCTAAATAGCATATATACAAACTCACTCTGTAAAATTCCAAATTGTCTCTTCAGGGAGGAAGGAGACAAACTTTAGTGCCACCTATTGAAAGTAGCAATCCTAAAGCGGGCTTTACACACAACGACATCGTTAGCGAGATGTCGTTTGGGTCACGGAATTTGTGACGTACATCCGGCCTCGTTAGCGACGTCGTTGCGTGTGAAACGCACGAACGACCATTAACGATCAAAATTACTCACCTAATCGTTGATCGTTGAGTTGACGCGTCGTTCTAATCCCAATTATCGTTGCTGTTGCAGGACGCAGGTTGGTCATCATTCCTGCGGCAGCACACATCGCTACGTGTGACACTGCAGGAACGAGGAACTTCACCGTACCGGTGGCCACCGGCAATGAGGAAGGAAGGAGGTGGGCGGGATGTTTGGCCCGCTCATCTCCGCCCCTCCCCTCCTCTTGGGCGCCGCTTAGTGACGCCGCTGTGACGCTGAACGAACCTCCCCCTTAAAGGAGAGATTGTTCGGCGGCCACAGCGACGTCGGTAAAGAGGTAATTGCGTGTGACGCTGCAGTAGCGATATTGTTCGCTACGGCAGCGATCACCCCGTGACGCGCCACCGACGTGGGCGGATGCTATCGCTCGCGACATCGTTAGCAATGTCGCAGCATGTAAAGCCCGCTTAAGAGTTAAAAGTGGTCCTTTAACTAGCTTTTTCATATGCCTTCGGATTTAAGCCAGATCAGAACCTCAATTTGCAGACACGGTGTTTTGGGGTGATTGTCCCTCGTCAGTGCAAAGTATGAGGTCTGATCTGGCTCTGCTCTGCAGAGACCTGACAAAATAACCTGTCAGTGATTAGTCTTATAGCTGTAATTTTCCTCTGGGAAATATTCAAATTGTCTCTTCAGGGAGGAAGGAGATGAACTCTAGTGCCATCTATTGGAAGTAGCAATCCTAAAAGTCAAAAGTGACCCTTTAATGAGTCTTTTCATATGACTTAGGATTTATGCTAGATCAGAACCTCAGTTAGCAGACACTGTTTCGGGGGAGATTGCCACTCGTCAGTGCAAAGTGTGATGTCTGATCTGGCTGTATGAGAAGCTATAGTGGGGTCTAATGGGAAAACTATTCTCCTTACGAAGATCAATTTATCCACAGATGAAATGGTAAAGAAAAAATTGGCATCCATATGAAAACCAAGAACATATACTGGCTGACTGGGAATCACTTTTAAAATTTGCTTGGTGACCTTTGAAGCCACTAACTACTTGAAGGCTCTTCTGAAGCTCTACACTCATTGACAACTGCTTAGATCATCAGGCACAAGTAAACAGTCCACACCCAGGACGGTGCTTAACATATTTGGAGACAGACCTTTTCTTATGCAGCTCCCACCTCTCTGGAACTCATTACCTGCATCAATCAGAGATATCCCATCCCTGGACATATATAAAGAGAAGTTGTCACTAGGTCAAACATGGGCAGATTTTGATCATATTTTATCTCCCCTACTCCACTGAATATTCCTTTTTTTTGTTTCTTTTAAATCTGCCATATAGTTTAAGAGATATGAGCCTTTTTAATTTAGTCCTAATTATTATGGTCTTTACCAAGGGGGTAGTGCACAAAAGATTCCCTGGGGGTGTGCCTTTAAGTTGCTGTCACAAATGTGTCACGGGCTGATGTGATCTTCTGGGGATCTGGGATCAGAAGGTCACAGCATATTGTCGATTGCAGATACTCTTTAGTGCCTGCTCATCATTTAGTTGGAGCGTATTTTGCTCCATCCGGTACTAAAGGGTTAAGATTCCTTTCTATCCTGCTGTGATCAAACAGGTAGTTGTAATCTAAGCTGCAGCCACTCCCTTCTTCTATAAATATCCACTCCTCACTTCTCCCTATGCTGGGTATAGTTCATTCTATACTGTAAACTTTGATGGATCTTTGTCTTTGGAGAAGCTTAGGAGTTTGTTTCTGTTGCACCTGAGAGGTTTCCTGCTGGAAAAGCTGTGGAATGCTTTTTGTTGTGTTTTTCTCCACCTGTTTGTCTTATCTTCCTTGTGTTGTTTTATTGTAGTGGCAAAACTAGCGTTTAGCTGAGTATATGACCAGCGAGGGCCTAGGCGAGCGGAAGGACCCGTCTAGGGACGTTAGGGAATGCCGGGATCAGCTTCAGGTGACGATTAGGAGGTGACCCCACTCCCCTTTCGCTAGCGCTAGGGCCTTCCGTTGTATTGTTTCTCTGGTTTTCCCTTTGTGGTGTGTTGCTCGCTGGGAATCCTCTTACTCCTAGAGTGATAGCTGCTCTGTGCTATTAAACTGTGATGCACACCCCCCTGATAAATACCATAAAAAATATCACTAAATAATAAGGCCCATATCTCTGTAACTGTATGGCGGTTTTAAGAGAAACAAAAAGCAGAATACCTAGAGGAACAGCTGGAATTAAATAAGGGCAAAAACTGGACTCTTTGACCTGGTGACAATTTCCCATTAAATCAAAACACAAAATGCACCTCTTCAGGTTGTCTTTTAAAGAAAATATCACACTTGACTTCTGCATTGAACATTATTAGAGATGAGCAAATATTTTCAAATTCTAATGGATGCATTTCTGAAATTGTCTTGAAAGGATGTGTATAACACTCTGTGGTCATCTAGGACCGTATCCAACCAATATATTTAATATAAAGAGAGTGTTAGTAATAGTAAATGTTCATAGAAATCGAGAGTAATGTGGTAGTAATCAATTGGACATTTATGACTTTTTATGTTTTTAAAATTAAAAATCGGTGCAAAAATATCCCTCTTAGTCAACTGTGATTAGGCAGATCGTTCTTTACACAAAACACTGACTCACACTGACGGTGTCGCTGTTAAATGTAACATAATCCTGTGAGATGAGTGCTGTCAAATATCCTACAGTGTCCTCCTCTTCCTCCCCACTAATATGCTTGCTAGAGGCAATGGAAGCCACTTGTGTCCTGCATTCGATAGAACTACTGCCCGCAGCAGTTGATACCTAGGGTTGCCAACCGTCCAGAAATTCCGGGACAGTCTGTAAAAATAGGGCACTTTTTTTGTCCTGTCTGTGAAAAATATTTAAGGCATGGATGGGTAAGGAATTGGCTAAAAGATAGGAAACAAAGAGTTGTCATAAATAGAACTTTCTCCAATTGGGTTATTGTCAGCAGTGGGGACCACAGGGATCTGTGCTAGGACCAATTCTTTTTAATCTCTTTATTAATGACCTTGTGGATGGGATTAATAGTAAAGTGTCAGACTTTGCTGATGCCACCAAACTATGTAGGATATTAAAAACGGACCTTGATAGTACAATATTACAAAATTATCTGGATAAGATGTCAGAATGGGCAGACACTTGGCAAATGAGATTTAATGTTGATAAGTGTACAGTAATGCACCTAGGACGGAGCAATCCTATAGCTGCGTATACATTAAATGGAAGTAAGCTCGGGACTACAGAACAGGAGAAGGACTTGGGTATTCTCATTACAAATAAGCTGAGCAGCAGCGCTCAATGTCAGGCAGCAGCTGCAAAAGCAAACAAGATTTTAGGGTGTATAAAATGTGAGATTAGATCCCGTGATCCCAATGTATTGTTACCCCTCTATAAATCACTTGTAAGGCCACATCTGGAATATGGGATCCAGTTTTGGGCTCCACATTTTAAAAAGAATATTCAGAAGTTAGAGTCAGTTGAAAGGCGGCAACTAGACTACAACAAGGGATGGAGCCCGCCCGTATGATGACAGGTTGAAAAAGTTGGATTTGTTTAGCTTAGAGAAAAGACATCTCAGAGGAGATCTCATTTATATGTATAAATACATGTGTGGTCAATATAAAGGACTGGCACATGACTTATTTCTTCCAAAGACAATACTGAGGACCAGGGGGCACTCACTGCGAGTGGAAGTAAAGCGATTCCAACAGCTAAATAGGAAAGGGTTCTTTACAGTTAGAGCAGTCAGACTGTGGAATGCCGACCACAAGAGGTAGTAATGGCAGATACTATAACAGCTTTTATATCAGGGCTGGATGATTTCCTCAGTACACACAACATCATTGGTTATAAATGATTTAATAACAAAATATATAATTGGTGGAGGAAGGGTGATGGACCTAGGTCTTTTTTCAACCTATGTAGCTATATGATTTTTTGGAAGCTGAAGAAACTTATACAGAATTTTTTTACTATAATTATCATCATTTTACAGTGAATGCAGCTGATGTCTTCTTCATATTAGTAATATCGGCTGTAGAAATGGATCACTTATAATCATAATGGTTTATTAAGGTTTTCCAATCTGTCAGTAAAAATATTGTCTGTCCGTGATTATTTTATCAGCTGTCCGAATCCCCGTCCAAAAAAATTCAAGTTGGCAACCCTGATAATATATATCATATATTATAATATAATAGTCCCTCCAGATTGGATGGGTTATACTGTGTGATAGGTCCAAGGCATTATGGGGAATCCTGCTTGGTTGCATCTGAGGTCATGTCAGACTTTTGGGGTTGATACAATCTTTTGCAATGCATCTTTTTTTTTTTTTTGGGATCAGCTAAGTCGCCGTGTAGAGGCCGTAACTCTTACCTCAGAACCTCAATGATCAGATTGCTACCCTTCAAGAAGTGTGGGACGCCATGCCTCCACAGACAATAACTCCACTTGTGAACAGCTGGAGACCTCATTGTCAAGATGTAATTGATGCTCAAGGCCACATGACAAGATATTGAGACACTGACATTTTTGTTGACTTTTGTTGGCTTTTGTTTCAATAAATAGTTTGAGATCAGGAAATCACCATTGCGTGATACTACTTAAATGCCCGACTTTCATGATGCAATATTCTCTGTAGAGTGAACGTTTTATGTTTTTCATAGATTTCACACAAAAGCCAAATATCTAGTGATGAGCAGGCACTACCATGCTCAGGTGCTCGGTACTCGTATCTAGGGATGAGCGAGCACTACCATGCTCCTTTACTCGGTACTGGTAACTAGTGATGAGCGAGCACTACCATGCTCGGGTGCTTGGTACTCGTAACTAGTGATGAGCGGGCACTACCATGCTCGGGTGCTTGGTACTCGTAACTGGTGATGAGCGAGCACTACTATGATCGGGTGCTCAGTATTCGTAACTAGTGATGAGCGGGCACTACCATGCTCAAGTGCTCGGTACTCGTAACTAGTGATGAGTGAGCACTACCATGCTCAGGAGCTCGGTACTCGTAACTAGTGATGAGTGAGCACTACCATGCTCAAGTGCTCGGTACTCATAACTAGTGATGAGTGAGCACTACCATGCTCAGGAGCTCGGTACTCATAACTAGTGATGAGTGAGCACTACCATGCTCGGGTGCTCGGTACTCATAACTAGTGATGAGTGAGCACTACTATGCTTGGGTGCTCGTAATTCGTAACTAGTGATGAGCGGGCACTACCATGCTCGGGTGTTCGGTACTCATAACTAGTGATGAGGGAGCACTACCATACTCGGGTGTTCGGTACTCGTAACTAGTGAGTGAGCACTACCATGCTTGGGTGCTCGTAATTCGTAACTAGTGATGAGCGGGCACTACCATGCTTGGGTGTTCGGTACTCATAACTAGTGATGAGGGAGCACTACCATGCTCGGGTGTTCGGTACTCATAACTAGTGATGAGTGGGCACTACCAAGCTCGGGTGCTCAGTACTTGTAACTAAAGATGAGCAAGCACTACCATGCTCGGGTGCTCGGTACTCGCAGTTGGATGCTCAGACGGGCTCGACTTATGTACCAAGTATAATAGAAGTTAATGGTGAACTAAAGTATTTTCTGAAAGATCTTCAAGTGACGTTGTTAAGTCAACAAGTCAAGAAGACCAGAGTGCAGAAGGGCAAATCGAAGCGGTGGATGATGAAGTCACTGACTCAACCTTGGAAGATGCCATGCTGAGCGAGTCAGCACCACAACAGGCAGGAAGAGGCAGTGGGGTGGGCAGAGGGCGAAAGTGTTCCCGATAACACTCACATGCGGAATATTCCCAGGCCAAGGGTTAGGTGTTCTGCTGTTTGGCGCTTTTTATAAGGATGATAAAAGAACAGTCATTTGCAACGTGTGCTGTACCCAGAACAGCAGGGGCCTGACCACTATCAGCCTGACCACCAATGCATACGGCTATATGGGCCAAACACCTGTGTCCATAATCAGCATTTGTGGGTGATACCACTGCCTCTTATTGATTCTATGCCCCAATTCAAGAAAGTCATTGATATATTGGAGCAAGTTCTGAGAAGAGCAACCAAGATGGTAGAAGGTCTGCAAACCATGTCATATGAAGAACGGCTAAAAGTACTAGGGATGTTTAGTTTGAAAAAGAGAAGGCTGAGAGGAGACTTAATAGTGGTCTACAAATATCTAAAAGGTAGTCACAATGCAGAGGGACCTACCCAGGGGCGTAAAGATCGCGGTCGCAGAGGTCGCCACTGCGACCGGGCCCGCAGGGTTATAGGGGCCCGGCAGCTGCTCTGCAGAGCCGGCTGCCGGGTCCCTATGTGTAGTGCCGCTATGTAGTGGCCGACTGCGCGACCGTTAGGGGGCCAGCCTGTGAGTCAGGGGGGCCCAGTGTCTGCAGGGGGCAGAGGGGCCCCTGACCTGGAGAGGCCACCAGGCGTTCCTGACCTGCTGCAGAGGAGATGTGCTCCTGCACGGCAGACGGAAACCATCCCTACCAGGACCTGCGATGATGTCACGCCCATGTGACTGTGTGGGAGGAGACACAGGATGCCGGGGAGAAAGCAGCAGAAGATACTTAACACATGAGTGGTAATGAGAAAAGAGGGGACATGAGGGGAGGGGCTGCAGGGTGAGGGGCATATGAGGGCTGCAGACTGTGACAGAAGCATGTGAAGGGTGCAGAGAGTTTGAGAGGGGTAAGTTGGGGTACGGGCAGGGTGAGATATGTGGGTCAGGGTGTGTGTGTGATATGGGGGTGCAGGCTGTATAGGGAGCAGGGTGTGTGACATATGGGGGCAGGGGCATAACTACCGCAGTCGCAGGGGTCAGAAGGAGCTGAGAGGTACTTGTTTTTTTATTTTGCTGGCTGCATGACACATATAGGCCCGGGGAAGCTGCCTGCATGATACATGGAGGCCCTGGTGGGGCAGGCTGGCAGGCTGCATTACACATAGAAGCCCTGGGGGCTGGCTGCATGACACATGGAGGCCCTGGGGGGGCTGGCTGCATGACACATGGAGGCCCTGGGGGGGCTGGCTGCATGACACATGGAGGCCCTGGGGGGGCTGGCTGCATGACACATGGAGGCCCTGGGGGGGCTGGCTGCATGACACCTGGGGGGGGGCTGGCTGCATGACACATGGAGGCCCTGGGGGGGCTGGCTGCATGACGCATAGAGGCCCTGGGGGGGCTGGCTGCATGACGCATAGAGGCCCTGGGGGGGCTGGCTGCATGACGCATAGAGGCCCTGGGGGGGCTGGCTGCATGACGCATAGAGGCCCTGGGGGGGCTGGCTGCATGACGCATAGAGGCCCTGGGGGGGCTGGCTGCATGACACATATAGGCCCGGGGGAAGCTGGCTGCATTACACATGGAGGCCCTGGTGGGGCTGGCTGCATGACACCTGGTGGGGCTGGCTGCATGACACATGGAGGCCCTGGTGGGACTGGCTGCATAATACATGGAGGCCTGGGGGTGCTGGCTGCATAATACATGGAGGTCTATGGGACTGCATAATAAACATGAAGGACACCTTATACATAGACTATAGCAGCGCATTATACATAGAGGTCTATGGGGCTGCATTATAATACATATAGGACTATGGGGGCTACATTATAATATATGGAGGACTATGGAGGCTACCTTACACATGGTCTGTGGGGGTGCATTATAAAGCATGGGGGACTGTGGTGCAGTATAAAATATGGAGAACTATGGGAAATGCATTATAATACATGGAGGACTATGGGGGTGCATTCTAATATATAAAGGGTTATGTGGGACCCTTTATACTATATGGAAGGCTATGTGGGGGCCATTATAGTATTTGGAGAACTATATATGAGGGAGGAAAAAGATACAAGTATGGGATGGGAATGTTTTGTGCTGAGGGAAAAGGGCTCTTTCCCATGCTCTGCTATACATCTCTCAGCACCCAGCTTTCCCATGCTCTGCTATACATCTCTCAGCACCCAGCTTTCCCATGCTCTGTTATACATCTCTCAGCACCCAGCTTTCCCATGCTCTGCTATACATCTCTCAGCACCCAGCTTTCCCATGTTCTGCTATACATCTCTCAGCACCCAGCTTTCCCATGCTCTGCTATACATCTCTCAGCACCCAGCTTTCCCATGATCTGCTATACATCTCTCAGCACCCAGCTTTCCCATGCTCTGCTATACATCTCTCAGCACCCAGCTTTCCCATGCTCTGCTATACATCTCTCAGCACCCAGCTTTCCCATGCTCTGCTATACATCTCTCAGCACCCAGCTTTCCCATGCTCTGCTGAGGGAAAGATGTATGACAGAGCATGGGAAAGCAGGGTGCTGAGAGAGGGATTTTAGATCATGGGAAACCTGGGTGCTGTGGGTAAAAGCCAAGTGTCAGCATCATTATCCCGTACCCTAAGTGTTGTGTACATGGAGGGGGGCCCCGGTCCAAAGTTTGCACCAGGGCCCATCAAACTCTAGTTACGCCACTGGACCTACCCTATTCTCATTAGCACAAGCAAGTACAAGAAGCAATGGGATGAAACTAAAAGGAAAGAGGTTCAGATTAGACATTAGGAAAAACTTTCTGACAGTGAGGACAGTCAGGGAGTGGAACAGGCGACTACGGGAGGAAGTAAGGGCAGTCAGAGAGTGGAACAGGCGACCACGGGAGGTAGTGAGGGCAGTCAGAGAGTGGAACAGGCGACCACGGGAGGTAGTGAGGGCAGTCAGAGAGTGGAACAGGCGACCACGGGAGGTATTGAGGGCAGTCAGAGAGTGGAACAGGCAACCACGGGAGGTAGTGAGGGCAGTCAGGGAGTGGAACAGGCCACCACGGGAGGAAGTAAGGGCAGTCAGAGAGTGGAACAGGCGACCACGGGAGGAAGTAAGGGCAGTCAGAGAGTGGAACAGGCGACCACGGGAGGTAGTGAGGGCAGTCAGAGAGTGGAACAGGCGACCACGGGAGGTAGTGAGGGCAGTAAGGGAGTGGAACAGGTGACCACGGGAGGTAGTGAGGGCAGTCAGAGAGTGGAACAGGCGACCACGGGAGGTAGTGAGGGCAGTCAGGGAGAGGAAAAGGTGACCACGGGAGGTAGTGAGGGCAGTCAGGGAGAGGAAAAGGCTACCACGGGAGGTAGTGAGGCCAGTCAGAGAGTGGAACAGGCTACCACGGGAGGTAGTGGGGGCAGTCAGGGAGTGGAACAGGCTACCACGGGAGGTAGTAGTGAACTCTCCATCAATGGAATCTTCAAGCGGAACCTGGATAAACATATAGCTGGGATAATTTAGGAAAGCCTGCACTCACAGGGGGTTGGACCCGATGGCCCTTGAGGTCCCTTCCAACTCTACCATTCTATGATTCTATGATTCCTCCCCTGTGCTACATGCTTGCCAATACTCTGTCCAGGAAGCAGGCGCGGATGCCTCCCGTACTGCACCTGCAATTGCACATTCGCAAGCACCATTAGCAACCATGTCTGCTTCTTTGTCTCAGCATAGCCCATGCCTTGGAATGTAAACATAAATACCCAGACACGCACCCACAGGCCTAAACACTAAGGCCATTTTTTTCTCATTTTAATTTTGCCTTATATACAAGTCATTATACAGGAAAGAATGTTTCCTAACATTTTTTTCTAGAAAATCCATTTTATCGTCGTTTTTTTTTTGTCAATCCGTAAAAGTGGCGTAATACTGTGACAACATTGTTCCCAGAAGTGACCTGGGCGTCACAGGTGTCCGGGCATCCTCCCCATGCTGCCCCATTCCTTTTGAGTACTGTTTCAATCCATTTTAGATATTTTCCTTCCTCGCCAGCCTTCCTGGTAGGGTCTTCCAGAAAAATGCTTCAGTTTCCCATTGACTTCCATTATACTCCTTACTTGAATCGAGCCCATTCGAGCATCCGACCTGCTCGATACAAGTACCGGCCACTTAAGCATTTTAGTGCTCGCTCATCACTAGTCCTGACATTTTTCTTTAGAATTTGCTGATAAAGTACAGTTCCATCTATGATGGCAAGGCAACCTGACCCAGATGCAGAAAAATATGTCCAGACCATGATGCTACCTCCATCGTGTTATACAGATGGTATGATGTTTTCATACTGTAATGCAGTGTTTTTCTTTATCCAAACCATACGCTTCTCATGTAAACCAAAAAGCTTTAAATTAGTCTCATCCATCCATAAAACATTGTTTCAATAAACTTCTGGCTTTTAATGGATATGTGTGGTATCAGTGAAAAAAAAAAAACGGATACCACACGTACTAGAAACATGAACATGTAAAGGGGGATGTATTCAATTATTTTTTCATGTTAAATTGAATCTGTCTCCAGGTTTTTGTTCCCCCATCTGAGAGCAGCATGATGTAGAGACAGAGACCCTGATTCCAGCGATGTGTCACTTAGGCTATGTGCGTACTATGACGTTTTTGCACTTCTCCAAAACGCTGCATTTTTGGCTGCAAAAAACGCACAAAATGCACCCGTGGCAAAAACGCAGGGGTAAAAACGCACCACGTTTTTAGCTGCGTTTTTGATTACTGATTTTTGATCCATTTTTCCAATGCATTGCATGGGTGAAAAACGCAGGAAAACGCAGGAAAGAATTGACCTGTCCATTTTTTTTTAGCTCAAAAAACGCAGCTAAAGAAAAAGTTGTGTGCGGACAGCAAAACTGAAAAGTCATAGACTTTGCTGGGGAAGCAAAGTCTTGCAATTTTGAGTCCAAAAACGCACAAAAACACACCCGAAAAACGAGAAAAAAATGCGGCGAAAAACGCTCAGTGCGCACATAGCCTTACTGAGCTGTTTGCTGTCATTTTGATAAAATCAATGTTTTCTCAAGTCGTTTTACAGAGCTCATGAATATGCTGGACTACCTGGCAGGACACCAAGTAGTCCTGTAATGATAATCTACTGCTGATTACTCAGTCATTTTATCAAAACTACACTAAGCAGCCCAGTAAGTGACACATCGCTGGAATCAGGGTCTCTGCCCCTACGTTATGCTGTTCTCAGATTAGGTGACAAGTCTTTTATATGCCCAAACTTGTACTTGTCCCAATAGATGGAAACCAGAAAATGTTTTTTAAAGGTAAAATTTTCCTTCTCTACTTTAATGAGACCTTATCCCTTATTGGGAGCTCATATAAAACTGCAACGTGAATTAGTATTAATGCACCTCCTTCAAATGATAAGATGTAAAGGGTTTATTAAACCCAATCAGTTGCTGTAGTGGCCACATGTTGTAATATAACAATCAGCACTATCAGGACTCGCTTACACCACCGTATTAATCGGATGAGTGATATCTGTTTTTTTTTTCCGAATAGCACTCAGACCCATGTTATTTATTGGGGCAGTGTCGGACAATTTTTTTTTCTCATGCTGATTCGGCATAGGAAAAAATTGCTGCATGCTGCTACTGCTGCTGCTCGGTGGTGGCTCGAGCGGTGGGCCGGATCCCGGGGACTCGAGCTGCGTTCCTCGCCCGTGAGTGAAAAGGGGGTAGTTTGGTTTAGGGATATTGTCCGTGACACCACCTACGGTTGTGGTGAGGTTGTGACATCACTGCTGCTCTGGACGGGGATCCCGGGAGCGATGACAGGGAGCAGCTTGGATGTTGGTTCTCCCCTCCGTGGGTAGGGGGGTTGGTTGTCCCGGGGCCCGGTGAGGGGTAGGAATGGATGGCAGGCGGGTTACGGAGCCTGGTGAGGTGCAGGGTCGCGGGGGCAGCGCTGTGCCGCACGGCACGGTGGTACTCACTCAGCCAATGATGAACACAAAGTCTCCGGTAAAACAAACGGCTGGATGGACGGGTCCCACAGACGGCTGCAGTGATTCTCCTCCCGGCAGGTTGATGGTGACTGCCTTTCCCTGCACCTGTGTAGTGTGTACGGTTCCAATGGGTTCCCACCGGTAACCCGCTCCCCAGCTTGGATGGGTGCTGAAGGAGCCCCTTTTGCCCGCAGGCTCTGGCCCTGGGAACTTTAGCCTTGGCGGTGACTGTGTTTCCCTTCACGGTTTGAGCTGTCGCCTTCTATCGGGACTTGACTGCTGGGAAACCCAGGAGGTTCCCTTCGCCAACGGATTTGACAAATTGAACGGCGACTCCTAGCCTTGTCGGGGTCCGTAAGCCCTGCCGGATGGTGCTGGCTTCTCTTTGTTCACCGGTCCGGTACCGCCAGGCCACCGCCCGTCCACGGTCCTTACGGCTCACTCTAATCGGCCTCTCCTGCAGACGGTCACCACCGTCTGCCAACCTTGCTGTACCGTCCGGGCCACACACCCGGACGCCGTCAGACAGTTGCTCCACTACCACACTTCCTCTCCTCTCAAACTCCACAACTCAACTCCCACTGCTTCCTTTTCCCGCCTCCAGGACTGTGAACTCCTCGGTGGGCGGGACCAACCGTCTGGCCCACCCCCTGGTGTGGACATCAGCCCCTGGAGGAAGGCAACAAGGATTTTATGTTTGGCTTTGGTGTGCCTAACCGGGGTGTGGGGTGTGTTGGTGTTGTTCTGTGACGACCTGGCTTGTCCAGGGCGCCACACAAGTCTATGAGATCATGGAAAACATTAGACGCACTTGGATGACATTTCAGTGCAGTCTGATTTCCGAGGATTCACACAATGGAGAAGATGGAGAAATGTTTTTCTCGATCTTCTCCTCACCTATGCGACAATTCTTGCATCTGAGACAATCGGACCATACTATGGTGTCGCTCAGATCAGAATTTGATCAGATTGTAGTTAACATAATTTCGGATGATGATACAGTGGAACCTTGGTTAACAAGAACAATCCGTTCTGGGACTGTGCTTGTTAACCAAGTTACTAGGAAATCATTGCAATGCAGACAATTCGTTCCACAACTTGTTAAATGTCCCATTCAGGTCCCCTATTGTGCCATTCCACACACACACAAACACACACAAACACACACAAGCACGCACACACACGCACATATTATGCTCACCTTACCTTCCGTTCCATCGCTGGTCTCCTGGATCTTGTAGTTCGCTGGTACAGGATGTGTATCGGGTAACCATAACGATGAGGGAGGAACTTCCACTGCCAGAGCGCTGACGTCAAAGGCAGGAGTTGCTTGCCTCCGATTGGCCAGCGCGCTGCCTTTGAGTAGCGTCTGACAGCGGAACTTCCTGCTTCGTCGCTATGGTTGCCGATGCATATCCTGGAGCGGTGAACTACAGGACCCAGGAGGCTGGCGATGGAACGGAAGGTACACATATTATGCTCACCTTACCTTCCGTTCCATCGCCGGCCTCCTGGGTCTTGTAGTTCGCCGCGAGGACGTCGCAATGGCCGGCGGACTACAAGAACCATGAGGCCGGCGGTGGAACGGAAGGTAAGGTGAGCATAATACTGTATGTGCGTGTGTGTGTGTTTGTATGTGTGTGTGCGTGCGTGCTTGTGTGTGTTTGTGTGGACTGTAAGTGCGGGTCAGAGCGCAGTGGATGGACGGAACCGGAAGTGTGTGCGGTGAGGATTTTGTTCGTACAGCAAAGCTTTCTCGTAAACTGGGTTACAAATTTACAGAAAGCTTTACTTGTTAAGCGAAATTCTCGTTAAGTGGGTTACTCGTTAAGCGAGGTTCCACTGTACTAATAAGCATACCACAGTTGTAACGAATAAATATCTTTTACCCTGTTTCCCCAAAAATAACACATCCCCTGAAAATAAGACCTAGTAGAGGTTTGCTGAATTGCTAAATATAAGGCCTCCCCTGAAAGTAAGACCTAGCAAAGTTTTTGTTTGGAAGCATGCCCACCGAACAGAACACCAGAGCATGCAGCTGGGATTCTTTTTTGCCCGCCACCATTGTCCTCTGCCTTCACCGTCCATTGCAGAGTAGCTGCTTCCAAGACATGAAACCGTCACTTGCCACCAACCCCGATGTTCCCTTCTGTGGCCATCACTTGTAAATGTGCAGGCAAGGCATCAAGAGGCCCGCTGCCTGCCATCATCCCCATTGTCCCCTGCTGCCAGATGTAGAGCTGCACACAGTCTGCTGTTATCCTGTCGCCTGACACCATACTGTACACTTGCCCTGATGTGCTTTTCAAGTTTGCTGTGGTGAGCTCCCCTGGTGGCCAGAAGCCGCCATACCATACACTCTGTCCCTGCTGTGGGAGTCTGTTGTGATGTACTCCCCCTGGTGGCCGAAAGATACAATACTGTCCCTGCATCACAAGTGGTCCAGGAACTGCTGTGGTGAGCTCCCCCTGGTGGCCAGAAGCTGTAATACCGTCCCTGCTGTTAGGACATTGCTATTGCCAAACATGAGAGATTTGGGCCAATGGTTCTGAAAGAAATGGAGTCTACATTCGGGTGTCCGCCTGCAGAAAATGTATATGTGCAAAAATGGCACAAAACAGAGCACACGCTAATGCAGTGTGCTCCATTACAGTAAATGGCCCTGCCGGCGCATGCGTCCAGAACGCGCTTTGTAGAGTGGTGGATGGGTGGTTCGGACGGATGCTCCAATGGGACCTGTGGACATAGGGAAAAACGCAATCTGAAAGGAGCCTAAGGCTATGTGCGCACATGTGCATATTGCATGCATTTACACTGCGTATTGCACTGCAGCGTAAATGCATGCGTCCTGCATCTCCAGCACAATCTATGTAGATTGTGCATGAGTCGTGCGCATGTTGCTTTTATGAACGCAGCAATTTGGGTGCTAAAATTTTGACCCAAATCCGTGCATTCATAAAAGCAACATGTCAATTATTCCGTGCGCTTTGGATGCAGCTCCCACTCTGTCTATGGTGGGGGCAGCAGCCATAGCGCATGAAATCGGCTTTTTTCTACAAAAAAACTGCATCCATTATGCAGTCTTTCTGCAGCGATTTGAAGCGCACATGTGCTGTCAAATCGCTGTAGAAGATTATGCAGTTATGTGCGCATGAGCCCTTAGGGCAGGGGTCAGGAACCTTTTTGGCTAAGAGAGCTGTAAACGCCACATATTTTGAAATATAATTCCGCGAGAGCCGTACAATATGTTTTTAAAGGGCCATTGACAGATCAATCGCTCCAATGTTCACTTAGTACAGCAAGGAATGCTCCTCCCTGCTGTATAAAGCCACAACTGGACTGAAACAATGGTACTACACTCTGCTACAAACAGACACACACAACTCTGCTACAAACAGACAAACACACACAACTCTGCTACAAACAGACAAACACACACAACTCTGCTACAAACAGACAAACACACACAACTCTGCTACATACAGACAAACACACACAACTCTGCTACATACAGACAAACACACACACACAACTCTGCTACATACAAACACACACAACTCTGCTACATACAGACAAACACACACAACTCTGCTACATACAGACAAACACACACAACTCTGCTACATAAAGGCAAACACACACAACTCTGCTACAAACAGACACACACAACTCTGCTACAATCAGACAAACACACACAACTCTGCTACAAACAGACAAACACAACTCTGCTACAAACAGACAAACACACACAACTTTGCTACATACAGACAAACACACACAACTCTGCTACATACAGACACACACACACAACTCTGCTACATACAGACAAACACACACAACTCTGCTACATACAAACACACACAACTCTGCTACATACAGACAAACACACACAACTCTGCTACAATCAGACAAACACACACAACTCTGCTACAAACAGACAAACACACACAACTCTGCTACATACAGACAAACACATACAACTCTGCTACATACAGACAAACACATACAACTCTGCTACATACAGACAAACACATACAACTCTGCTACATACAGACAAACACATACAACTCTGCTACATACAGACAAACACATACAACTCTGCTACATACAGACAAACACACACAACTCTGCTACATACAGACAAACACAAACAACTCTGCTACATACAGACAAACACACACAACTCTGCTACATACAGACAAACACACACAACTCTGCTACATACAGACAAACACACACAACTCTGCTACAAACAGACACACACAACTCTGCTACAAACAGACAAACATACACAACTCCGCTACATACAGACAAACACATACAACTCTGCTACATACAGACAAACACACACAACTCTGCTACATACAGACAAACACACACAACTCTGCTACATACAGACAAACACACACAACTCTGCTACAAACAGACACACACAACTCTGCTACAATCAGACAAACACACACAACTCTGCTACAAACAGACAAACACACACAACTCTGCTACATACAGACAAACACACACAACTCTGCTACATACAGACAAACACACAACTCTGCTACATACAAACACACACAACTCTGCTACATACAAACACACACAACTCTGCTACATACAGACAAACACACACAACTCTGCTACATACAGACAAACACATACAACTCTGCTACATACAGACAAACACATACAACTCTGCTACATACAGACAAATACATACAACTCTGCTACATACAGACAAATACACACAACTCTGCTACATACAGACAAACACACACAACTCTGCTACATACAGACAAACACACACAACTCTGCTACATACAGACAAACACACACAACTCTGCTACAATCAGACAAACACACACAACTCTGCTACATACAGACAAACACATACAACTCTGCTACATACAGACAAACACATACAACTCTGCTACATACAGACAAATACACACAACTCTTCTACATACAGACAAACACACACAACTCTGCTACATACAGACAAACACACACAACTCTGCTACATACAGACAAACACACACAACTCTGCTACAAACAGACACACACAACTCTGCTACAATCAGACAAACACACACAACTCTGCCACATACAGACAAACACATACAACTCTGCTACATACAGTCAAACACATACAACTCTGCTACATACAGACAAACACACACAACTCTGCTACATACAGACAAACACACACAACTCTGCTACATACAGACAAACACACACAACTCTGCTACATACAGACAAACACACACAACGCTGCTACAAACAGACACACACAACTCTGCTACAAACAGACAAACACACACAACTCTGCTACATACAGACAAACACACACAACTCTGCTACATACAGACAAACACACACAACTCTGCTACATACAGACAAACACACACAACTCTGCTACATACAAACACACACAACTCTGCTACATACAGACAAACACACACAACTCTGCTACATACAGACAAACACACACAACTCTGCTACATACAGACAAACACATACAACTCTGCTACATACAGACAAACACATACAACTCTGCTACATACAGACAAACACATACAACTCTGCTACATACAGACAAATACACACAACTCTGCTACATACAGACAAACACACACAACTCTGCTACATACAGACAAACACACACAACTCTGCTACATACAGACAAACACATACAACTCTGCTACATACAGACAAACACATACAACTCTGCTACATACAGACAAACACACACAACTCTGCTACATACAGACAAATACACACAACTCTGCTACATACAGACAAACACATACAACTCTGCTACATACAAACACATACAACTCTGCTACATACAGACAAATACACACAACTCTGCTGCTCTGTGGGGCCAGCACCCGCGGAATCGGCGGGGGGGGGGATTGGCAGGGCATACATCTGGGGGGTTAGAAGCAGCTCACCGGGGGCCCACACAGCGCCGGACAGAAGCTCGCCTCCTTCATCTGTGGGACTGAGAAGGCGGTAGCTCCGCCCACAGATGAAATTCAAAACAGGATGTCTGCGCGCCTTAAAGTGACGGCGCCGCAGATTGCTGCCGAGGACTGCGGTCCCCGGAACTCGGCCGGGGGCAGCAGAACTATAAAGGCGAGTGGGCCCCGGCCAAGGGACAGGAGAACTGACGAGGCCGAGTGGGCCCCCCCGGCTCTCCAGGGCCCTGGCATTTGCCCATAGACAGGTAGGAGCCCTGTCTGCGAGCCAGATACGGCCATCAAAAGAGCCATATCTGGCTCGCGAGCCATAGGTTCCCGACCCCTGCCTTAGGGCATGTGGGCACATTGCGTTTTTCATGCGTTTCCGCAGTGTTTTGAACGGCAGCGTTTCAATGCCAAAAAGCTTGCGTTTTGATCTCTAAGCAAAGTCTATGTGAATTTAGCAAAATTCGTCCGCACGATGCTTTTGTAAATGCAGCGTTTTGAGTGACAAAATTTTGTCAAAATTCCTGCCTTTATAAAAGCAGCATGTCAATTCTTTTTGGTGTTTTGGCAGCATTTTACTAACATTGAAAACGCATCCAAAATCAAAATCCTAGCGTTTTATATGCATTTTTGAAGCTAAACGCATGCTTTTTTGTCAAAACTGAAGCATGCGTTTTTGGCATTATAGTGAGGTCAAGAGGTTTCCTTTTGCCCTCACATCCAGCCCGACTTCAAAAAAAGAGTCAAACAATAAGTTGAATTTATTTTTAACATAAATATTAAATCTCAATAATCATTTTAGGAAAATTATCATTATAGTGTATGATTTAAAGCATGAATTTATTTTTTTCACTTTTTTCCTAGTGTTTGAATGTTCAAACTTTATTTAGTTGTGTATTTGTATTGAAAACGCATCCCATTTTAAGCACTGAAAATGCATGTAAAACGCGGTCAAAACGCGGCAAAAACGCAAGAAAAACGCTTGCGTATTTCCTACGTTTATGTGGTCAAAACCAAATTTGACAATGACAAATTCTGCCAGAGGATGCGTTCATTTGTGCAAGGTACAGAACGCAACGTGCGCACATAGCCTTACAGTTCCAGCAACGCCTATGAGATTCCAGAAATCGAATACACACACACACACACACACACACACACACAGAAACACAGAAACACTTGCTTTTTTTTTACTCTGACTGAAATGGCAACCTACTTGGTTTTTGCTGTGTTTTGATAGAAGCAGCATGTACATTTTTTCAGCATTTTCGCTGCACTTTAGCCACGCTAAGGCCATGTGCGCACTAGAAAGTGACTTTTTCTTAAGGAAAATCCGGACCCTCTGAAAGAATCTCGCACCTGCGGTAAAAAGACGCACCAAAACCGCAACAAAATATGCATGCGGTTTTGCCACGGTTTGGTGCGTTTTTGGTGCGGATTTGCCACGGTTTTTCCATTTTAACCATTATCTATGGCAAAAAACGCAGGTACCTGCGGAAAAGAAGTGACATGCTCATTAATTCCACAGCGGAAAATCCGCAGGTATAAAAAAAACGCAGTGTGCGCACAACATTTTTTTATACCCATAGGCTTTGCTGGGGAATGACTGCAGCAATGTTAGACACATTTTCTAAAGCAAATCCGCGGCAAATCCGCAATCAAATCTGCAGCGTGCGCACAGGGCCTAATGCATTTTTTTTATTTCACCCATACAAAGCAAGGAGAAAGTGTAAAAATGCTGTAAAAACCCAGCAAAAAATGGCAGAAAAAAACCTGCAGGTTATTTCCTGCCAAGAGATGAGGCTTTGCTACCGTTTTACTGCAGAAAAAATAAAACACAGCAAAAATAGCCTCTGTGAACATAGCCAAAGTTGGATTTGTGGGGGGAAAGTCTTGATGCTTCTTGTTATTTATGTTATTTGCAACAGTTTTTTTTATTTATAAATTAAATAATACCTTTAGTAAAGAAGAATATTCTTATACTTGTTGGATTTTATACAAGGATATAATTTGTATATATTTATGCATTTAAAGGGAACCTCTCATGTGTAAAACTGCTATTAACCTGCAGATATCAGGTTAGTCTGCAGGTTTAGGCTATGTGCGCACGGTGCGTTTTTCCACGGCATTTTTGCGCGTTTTTCGGGTGCGTTTTTGGTCTTAAAACTGCATGACTTTGCTTCCCCAGCAAAGTCTATGAGTTTTCATTTTTGCTCTCCGCACAGTGCAGTTTTGTTTTAGGTGCGTTTTCGTGGTGACCACAAAGATGCAACATGTCAATTATTTCTGTGTTTTTGCCAGCATTTTTCACCCATGTAATGCATTGCAAAAAGCGCAGCAACAAAAACGCGGCAAAAAATGCGGTAAAACGCTCAAAAATGCATGCGATTTTTCATACTTTTTTACCGCGGGTGCGTTTTTGTGCGTTTTTTAGTGGCCAAAAATGCCCAAAAACGCTGCATCTTTGTGGTCACAAAAAAAGGCAACGTGTGAACATAGAATGCCCAGTGCCTTCACATTGAACCCTGATGCCGGGAGGAAAAAACTTTAATCCTCCTGGCAGTGTTTAGGTTTCAGGCATGGAGGCAGCGCAGGGATGGATTCAGTCACTGCTCTGTATATGGAGAGCAACGGCTGTAACAGCCCCCTGCACTAACTGACAGCTGCTCTAATGCTGAACAGCTATCAGTCTGTGTGAGTGGTGGTTACAGCCGCTACTTTCTATACACCGAGCAGTGACTAAACCCGCACCGGCACTGCCTCCATGACTGAAATGGGAGGAGGATTAAAATTATTTTCCTCTCGACAGCGGAGTTCAATGTGCAGGCACCAGGCAGCTTCCACCGCTATTACCTAGCAGATTAACCCCATATCTGCAGACTTAGGACCTGTGTAAACAATGCAGTTTTTGATGCATTTTTGGTGCAATTTGTTGCGCTAAACTGCATGCATTTCCTTCCCCAGCAAAGTCTATGAGAACTCAGAAATGCTGTGTGTAGGTTGCTTCTTTTTTCCTTGCAGTTTTGGTTGCACAAAAAAGTAGCAGCATGTCAATTCTTTCTGACCTGCGTTTTTTTTATTGAATATAGTGAAAAAAACGCATGGAACAAAAACGCACCGAAAAGGCACCGAGATGCTGCAAAAAACGCATGCATTTTTTCTGCCAGAGGTTGCGTTTTTCGCTGAAGAAACAAAACTGCAGCGTGCGCACAGAGCCTAGTGTTTTTAAACGTGACAGGTTCCCTTTAAGGGTATGTGCCCACAAATCAGGACTAAATGCGTCCTGTACGCAGCGGGTCCGGACCTGCGGGGCCTCGAGTCTCCTCCGCAGGAGACTGCAGCTGCTCGTACCCACGTTCAGGGTCCAGTGCACTGCGGTCTCCTGCTTGTGTTCTCCCTACGGAGGACGCATGCGATTCCGGTAAACAACTGACATGCTGCGGTCTGGAAAATACGCACCACAGGTCAGTGTTTGCTGCGTAAAAAAGAAGCACAGTGGGCATGGGATTTCCAGAAATCCATCCCACTGTGCTTGTCCTGTACAATGCAGTGTTTTGGACACAGCTGAAGCATGCTACGTCCAAAACGCTGCAAACTCTGATCGTGGGCACGCAGCCTAAATGCATAGATATATAAACATTTTATCGTTGTATAAAAGCCAGTAAATATAACAATCATACAGTGGAACCTTGGATTATGAGCATAATTGGTTCCGGGAGTGAGCTCTTAAACAGAGTTACTCTTATATCAAATCAAATTTTCCCATAGGAAATAATTGAAACACAGACAACTCATTCCACAACCCAAAAATATTTATACAAATTTATTACAGTAATACACAATGTACTGTATTCATATAAAATTATTACAGTACACCAATACAAAATACTGCACAGTAAAAACATATAAAACAAATTAAACTTCACTTCAGTTTACAATAAAATTGTTTAGTGTGCGAGAGTTAAGGGGCACTTCTCACATAGCGAGATCGCTGCGGAGTCGCAGGTTTTGTGACGCACCAGTGACCTCATTAGCGATCTCGCTGTGTGTGACAGCTGAGCAGCGACCTGGCCCCTGCTGTGAGATCGCTGCTCGTTACACACTGTTCTGGTTCAGTTTTTGGTGGTCGTCGGGCTCCCGCAGGGCAGCACGCATCGGCATGTGTGACACCTTACCCAACGACCTAGTTCGCGACTCACGTAGACGTGCATCTTCGTTGTTTTCCATGCCTCTCTGTTCCGATTGGTGATCGCTACTGCGTTCGGATTGGCCGCCTTCCAATCCTCTGTTCTGGCTTGTAGATCGCAGTACATTTCAGAGGGCTGAATGCACCTGTCCCGGACCGCAGAGCAGAGGGGGCGCGGAAAAGGCAATGTAGATGCACGGCCTATGTTACTAAGCAAGATTTGAATCGTGCTATGTGACAGGATCCCAGTGGCCGCCGATATCGTTGTACAGGTCATTATGGGTCTCCCTATCGTTGCTCCGTCGTTGGGAAGATCTGACTGTTTGGACAGCTCACTAGCGACCCTGTAGCGATGTACCACCGATCCTTGACCAGGTCGTATCGTGGTCGGAATCGCTGATACGTCTTTAGTGTGACAGTACCCTTACAGTATAAGCAATGTCTTGTACTGGTTAGCAGAAAGAAAGTACAATACTGTACCCACAAAAGCAAATTGATAGACATGCTATATAGTGTATATCTGTACTGTACCAATGGTATACAGGATACAGCACATATGTACAGAAAGGTACCTCCAGAGCGGGTCAGAGCGTGGGTAAAGGGCGGAACCAGAAGTGTGCACTGTGAGTATTTGCTCTTATTGCAAATCATTGCTCTTAAACCAAGTTACAAATGTGTAAAAAGCTTTGCTTGTCTTGCAAAACGCTCTCAAACCAAGTTACTCTTAATCCAGGGTTCCACTGTATTTCAAATGTATCCATTGATTCTTTGTAGTTTATCTGTGCATTAAGGCTATGTGCCCACTAGAAAATTGACTTTTCTTAAGAAAAATCCGCACCCTCTGGCAGAATACCGCACCCACGCTTTTGCCGCAATTTGACGCGTTTTTGCTGCGGGTTGGTCCCTGCAGTTTTTTACCATTATCTATGGCAAAAACCACATGTACCTGCAGAAAAGAAGTGACATGCACCTTAATTCTGCAGCGGAAATTCCGCGGGTAAATACGCCGGTATAAAAAAACTCAGTGTACGCACAGCATATTTTTTATACCCATAGGTTTTGCTGAGGAATGACTGCAGAAATGTTAGACACATTTTCTGCAGCAAATCTGCGGCAAATCCGCGGTAAGTCCGCAGTGTGCGCACATAGCCTTAGGGCTCATGCGCATGTAACTGCAGAATATTCTGCAGCGATTTGACAGCACATGTGCGCTTCAAATCGCTGCAGAAACACTGCATAATGGATGCAGTTTTTTTGTTAAAAAAAGGCTGATTTGATGCGCTCCGGAGGCTGCCCCCACCATAGACAGAGTGGGAGCTGCATCCAGAACGCAGAAATAATTGACATGTTGCTTTTATGAATGCACGGATTTGGGTCAAAATTTTAGCACCCAAATCGCTGCGTCCATAAAAGAAACGTGCGCACTTATCATGCACAATCTACATAGAGGAACGCAGGACGCATGCATTTATGCTGCAGTGCAATACACAGCGTAAATGCATGCTATTACACAATGTGCGCATGAGCCCTCAGTCCTACTCAGGCAACATTAATTAATTCTGACTCGTATAATAGTTAAATTGTTAAAGCAACAAAAATCTATGAAAATGACAGAATATTCACCAGTATCAGATTTGATACAGACATTTCTGAAATCTGAATATAGGACGCCTATGTACCAAACATCCACAAATCTATTTATACAGTACTAAAACAAAAACAGAAATGAACAAGTCATTACAAGCATTTCAAATGAATCGAAAGGGAGATAGAAGGAGAGCTAGATATAGAGCGACAGATAATTAGAACTACAAAATACACAATTATATCATCAACAACGTTTAATTGTAACACTTCTCTTAATTATGCTGCATTCCGTACATTGCATAAAACATTCCCGCACATTAGCCTAAAGAAATATCAGTAAATAATAATAATAATAAATAATAAATAAATAATAATAATAATAATAATAATAATAAAAATAATAATAAAAAATCCAGGTAAGATTGGAAAATATTTGAGCCATATAAAATAATCAGAAAATGTAAACAATATAATAATAATAATAATAATAATAATAATAATAATAAAAAATAATAATAAAAAATCCAGGTAAGATTGGAAAATATTTGAGCCATATAAAATAATCAGAAAATGTAAACAATATAATAATAATAATAATAATAATAATAATAATAATAATAATAATAATAATAATAATTATTCATTTATATAGTGCTATTAATTCCACAGCGCTTTACATACAATGGCAACACTGTCCCCATTGGGGCTCACAATCTAAGTTCCCCTATCAGTATGTTTTTGGAGTATATACTGCATATTTGCATCCAAAATTATTTTGTCCTTAAATCATTGATAATTAGAAAGTGTTCTCAATTTATTTTTTACATAATATTTACATTTCTACACAATTGATATTAAAACATATCAGATTTGGGAAATAAAAAAAAAAAGCTGCAAATCAGCAGCATCCAAAAGGGGGCATAAATCAAATAAATAAAAGAATACGAGATGATCGATCTATACATAGATGGTTTAACTCCTTTATGGCATGTGTTCAGTTTTAGGTTAGAAAGTAGCCTCTTTCTTCTTTTGAATTCGCTCCCTCCATCTTTTGCATGTGTTTGGTGCTGGTGGTATACAGGGGGATGGGGGAAAGGGATATACTAAACACAACAGGAGTTTAAGGGTCATCAGCTTTTAGCCTCAGCATGACCACCTCTTTAAAGTATGAGAAGATCACGTGGCCCATTCCAGGCTGTTAATAATTCATTCAGAGCACGTTTTACTCTTGAGGAAATGCTTTGTTCTTCAAATTTCCCCTCTACCCCTCCCCCCAACCCAACAGTAGAAAAAAAAATAGTAATTTTCTTGCACAACACTTCACATAATACACACACACACACACAAAAAAACTACATTCATGTTACGCAATCTCCACCAATCATTACAACGTTAGAGAACATAATGTGTTCTTGTAATTAGACGATATATTCTTATTTATTCCGAAAATATTAACTGTTACCTAACGAAATATCGAAAGTTTGCAGCCTGAAAACAAGTCCGTGGAACTGTATTAAAATTCTATATTATTACTGTCATGTGCTGACAACTTTATGTTCGCTCCAGGCAACTATAATACTGTGATTTCTTCTACATTTTAGGCTTTTTAGACTTCAAAAATATAAATAAAAATTTGGTATATTCTAGATACTAAAAAAAAACAAACGAGTATTTTTTTAAGATTGGTTTATGTTTTATTATTTTGACAAGGAAAAATACTTTTTTTTATTTTGTATATGTTATTTATTTTTATTTATTCCTTGTCTAAGGTAATTTTTTATAAAAAATATTATTTTTATTATGATAATATTCGCTCGATGAATATAAATACCTGCAGTAATATAAATAAAATACTAACTATAATTGTTTTTATCATGTTGTAATAATAATAAAAAAATAACAATAATAATAATAAATTAAATAATAATGTTTACATTAATGTATTTTAATATTATGTAACATTCCTTCAGACAACATATTTGCATATATTGTTTTTTTTTAGTAAGAAAATATTTTGTGACATTTTTTATTAATAGATTTTTGGGTTGTTTTAAAAGAAAAAACAAACAAACAAAACAACAAAAAAGAAAAAAACTATTACAAATTCTAACTGTGACCTTAAATAACCTCCAATTTCTATACAAAATATTGGGGTAAAACAGTTTATAAGATGGCCCCAGATATGAGATATTTATCTGCAGATCATCTGCAAAATTCAGCTTTTTTTGTAGCATCTGCTGTTAACCCTGTGTTAACCCACCTCAGGCATCAGATTTTCAGCAGGTCTCTAATTTAGCTGGATTGATAGATGACAGTCAGATTCATGTCTATGGCTATGCTATACAGATTGAATGTATAAACAGTCAGCCAATCACATTGTTGCAGCTTATTAAAAAAAGCAGCAATGTGATTGGTTATCAGAATATTTAATCGGCCAATGTATAAAAAAACAGCTAATTTCGGGTGGGCATTGTGGGACGTATGTCTTAGGGCTCATTCACACATCCAATTTTCACATATGAGTGTTTTTTTTACGGATAGCACTCATACCTGTGATAGTTTATTGGACCATTCATATATCCATAATTTTTCGGGGACGAAGAGGTCAGCAGAAAATCACAGAGACGTCCAATTTTGATCCGAGGGTCAGATCAAAATTGGCATCGCAAATCAATTGATCGGATGACATCCGAGTGTGGTGCGATTTTCACGGATTGTCAGAATGGAGGTGAAAATTTTTTTTTTTTATTTCTCCATTTATTCGGACCACGCTCTGATCAAAGTAATCAGTTAATTATAATAATTATAATATAATTATTATATATAAAATAACAAATAATATTATTCCATATTAATTCTATATATTAAATAATTATATATAATTATTTATCGTATATGGAAAAATTGGATTTGTGCATGAGCCCTTAGGATATGTTCACACTGAGCTTTTTAAATGGATATTTGAACAGATTCTGTTCCAAAATCCACATGAAATAAATACTTCTAATACTCTTTGTATAACCTTCCTGCCCATTTCCTAGTAATCATAGTGCTGTTTTCCCAAATGGAAAAAATAGCAACATGTCAATATTTTAGAAATGTTTCTGCTACTAGTTTGATTGCTGAATCAATGAAAGAAGAAACTAACTCCCCAAACAGAAACATTTTGAAGGAAAAAATACTTTTTTAAAGCATTTTCTAACGTTTTTCAGCTTGAAAAAGACATGTTAAAAAAAAACTTCATCTGAACGGAGCCTTAGGAAGAGTTTTTTGAAGTGTTCAAAAGTGAAAAGCATTTCAAGGAAAAACTGTTTCAGGAAACACTCCTTTTTCTTTTCCTAAAGTGTTTTCTGAAGGTTTTTTGAAGAGTTTTTTTATTTTTTTTTCTAAAATACATATTTTGTTTACAGTCTTTTGATTTGACAGTGCCTAGATTGAAGTAGATTCTATCAGGACGTACTACATTGCTTCCGGAAAATAAAAAAAAATCCATCTATGTATAGTCTAATGGTCAGAATACTGTATCAGTACTTGTTAACCAAAACCAGCGGTGGGTTAAAAACACACTAAGACTATGTTCACACTGAGGGTTTTGTTTTCAGGAGGTTGAAAATTACAAGTTTTCAAACAGAAATACAAACATTAAAAAAAAAAAACAAAAGAAAAAAAAACAAAAAGAAAAAAAACCCACACCAAAACTTTTTTTTTTTAAAGCATTTTTAACATGAATTTTGCAGCCTGAAAACTCCACTTTAAAAAAAACTATATCTGAACATAGGAAGAGTTTTTTTTTAAGTGTTCAATAGTAAGAAGTATTTAAAGAGAAAAAACGCTTTAGGAAACACTCCTTTTTTGGGGAGTTTTTATTTTCTGCTTCAGGAAACTTTTCTTTTTGAGGGGGTTTTGGAAGAACTTTTATTTTGTTGGAGCATTTCATGAAGATGTCAAGGGGTATGTACACATGGAATCTTTAAGATGTCAAGGTTTTTCTAGGTGACGCCATTTCAGGCGGTCTTTTTCCTAAAGCAGATTGGCTGGCGGTTTTAGGCTATGTGCGCACAGTGCGTTTTTAGCTGCGTTTTTTGACTCAAAACTGTATGCCTTTGCTTCCCCATCAAAGTCTATGACTTGTCATTTTTGCTGTCCGCACACAACGTTTTTTTAGCTGCGTTTTCGAGCTAAAAAATAAAATGGACATGTTCATTTTTTCCTGCGTTTTACTGCGTTTTTCACCCATGCAATGCATTGGAAAAACGCAGCAAAACGTAGTGATCAAAAACGCAGCAAAACGAAGCGAAAACGCACAAAAACGCGGTGCGTTTTTGCCGCAGGTGCGTTTTTTGTGGCCAAAAACGCAGCGTTTTGGAGAAGTGCAAAAACATCATAGTGCGCTCATAGCCTTACTGTTGCTTTTTGTGGTGCCTTTACCATTGACATTTTTCCCTCTGCTTTAAAATATAAAGAGCTGGAGGCTTCTAAATGAAGCAATTCAAATAATCAACATTTCTTCTATTAACCTCTTCACTATTTCCAAAAACTGAAGCGGTTGAAAGAAATAAGAAAAGACTAAAGAATGTGCACAGCAATGTCGTTTTTACATTGCTGCACGTTATGTTCAATTTATACGGTGGTTTTGTGGCGCTTTTTCAGATGGAGTCTAGGTAAAATCCGCTTGAAAAATATGTGTGCATATACCCTTGAAGAAGATTGGAAGAGGTTTTTTTTTTCTGAACAGTTTTATGCAGCCATTTGACTGGACAGAGGCTATTTTGGAGAGGTTTTAGGGTCTGATTTAAAGATGTGACATGAACTTTATTTTTTCTCCATAAAGTTTTTTTCAAAACATCTCCAGGAAGCAAAAGAAAAAAAAAAGTTCTGAAATCTTATCACATGAACAGCATAGTGAATTTCCCATTGCAATGAATTGAAAGAGATTTCCAAAAGTATTTGAAGCAGTTTCAAGGAGGATTTTGGAGAATTTCCACTGCAAAATCTCTTGAAAGAAATCAGTGTGAACACATCCCAAGCAAACATTCCCACATGAAAAACACAGCTTTTTTTGCTCAAAATACGGCATCTTTTGGTGAGTTTTTCAGGCTAGATATTTTCATTGTACAAAAAAACACATTGATGAAACAGTTCCATCAAACTGTATGGGATTTACAGAGATCTCATGCATATTCATGCTTTTTTGCTAATTAACCTGAGAAATTTCAATTGCTCTTGTGGATATGATGAGTATGCCGGATTTTACCTATAAAATTGCATTAGATGTGGAAAATGTTCAGGTAAAAAAATGTACATGCATTTTTAATGCGTTACCACTGTGGAAACGTACCAAAATGCGTGTAATCCGCACATGACTGTTTTGATAAAGTTTTGTCAAAAGTAGAATAAAGCAACTGGATATGGATATACCGTATGAAAATTGATATAACAGCTTGGTAATCCACCAAGTATTAAATACGCCTAAAATATAACTTTTAATAAAAATATGAGATAAAATGGAGGACCAGACATACATATATAGCGCGATTGCGCCTAAAAATTGTCACAGTTGTGATATCCTATATCAAAAGTATTAGGAAAATACTATCACGGACAATAATAGCTAGTAGGCAATAGAAAAATCGGCATTGAATAACCCTCATTTAGGTAATGGATGGAGGGAGAAAAAAGGCAACAATCTCACCCGTCTTCACTTCATTAGGGGTGAGTGTTCCTCAGCCGCAGAAGGTATAGGGCATAGTACCAGTTAGTGCCACGTGTCGGGACCTTGTGGCTGATGTGCCGGTCCTATGAGTGACATATCAATGTGGCTTTGGATGGGTGTCTGAACCTTGCGGCGGATATGCCGGTTTCACTGAAAAGACACCACATTTCTTTTCTAATTCTCCTGATGATTTTTTGAAACGCGTTGAGAAAAGGAAAAAGTTTCCATGTTATGACATCGGAGTTGTTTGTAAGGGAACCCGTGGAACACATGTGGAAGCCACAGGATCTTATTAATGTGGCAACTCCGTTTCCTATACCTTCTGCGGCTGAGGAACACTCACCCCTAATGAAGTGAAGACGGGTGAGATTGTTGCCTTTTTTCTCCCTCCATCCATTACCTAAATGAGGGTTATTCAATGCCGATTTTTCTATTGCCTACTAGCTATTATTGTCCGTGATAGTATTTTCCTAATACTTTTGATATAGGATATCACAACTGTGACAATTTTTAGGCGCAATCGCGCTATATATGTATGTCTGGTCCTCCATTTTAGCTCATATTTTTATTAAAAGTTATATTTTAGGCGTATTTAATACTTGGTGGATTACCAAGCTGTTATAATAAAGTTTTGTCAAAGCCAAATATCAGAAAGTATCAAAAACAAAGCATTTATGTAAAACATGACATAACAAAAGATAAAAAACGCAGATTCAAAATGAGATAAAAACTCAAAAAAACAAACAAAAACACAACATTTACACTATAAGGGAATGTGGCCTAACAGGCCAGGCGCAAGTACTGATTGTGGCTGTATGAAGATGCGGTTTGGTGAGCGTAAATGGAGCATATAGATTTTTTTTATTAGCGTTAATTTTTTCCACACAATATTTGATATAACTGACGAGATCACTCCTGGATGAGAATTTGTATCTGAGACCACATTGCAAGCTGAGACGCATGTAAGGAGCAACTCTACATGATGGTAAAATGTGAAAGAAAATGAATTGTATAAACACTGTCTGTGTAATGGCAGCCTGATGCGTGTCACAAAGCCACGTGACATGCTTCATACATCGTTATATGGGGCTCCTGTGTGCCACACATTGTACAGCACATTGTAGAACAGTCCAGGGCCAGAACAAATTTATTTCATTTTTGTTACATAACCTCTACTTTGTGAAGAACATAAAAAGAAGCAAATATATATATGTGTGTGTATATATATATATATGTGTATAGGTATAGATGTGTGTAGTGTGTGTGTGTGTGTATAGATGTATGTGCATATATATATATATGTATATAAGTGTGTACAGATGTGTGTGTGTGTATATATATATATATATATATATATATATATATATATATGTGTGTATAGATGTGAGTGTATGTGTAGATGTGTATGTGTGTATAGATGTATGTGCATGTGTATATATATATATATATGTATATAAGTGTGTACAGATCTGTGTGTATAACATATATATATATATATTTACATATATATATTTGTGTGTGTATAGATGTGTGTATATAAGTGTGTACAGGTGTGTGTGTGTGTGTGTGGCGCTAGATAGATAACAGATAGATGGATAATACCGTAGCTAGAAGAATTGATAGATGGATAGATAGATAGATAGATAATAGATAGATAAAGGGATGGATGGATAGATAGAAAGATAGATAGATGGATGGATATAGAGGGATGGATAGATAGATGGATATAGATAGATAGATAGATGGATAGATAGATATAGAGGGATGGATATATATTGGAATAGATATATAGATGGATATAGAGGGATGGATAGATAGATAGGATAGATAGATAGATAGAGGGATAGATAGAGGGATAGATAGATAGGATAGATAGATAGATAGATAGATAGATAGATAGATAGATAGATAGATAGGATAGATAAATGGATGGATATAGAGGAATGAATAGATGGATAGATAGAAGGATAGATAGATGCATGGATATAGAGGGATGGATAGATGGATGGATATAGATAGCTATAGAGGGATGGATATATATTGGAATAGATATATAGATGGATATAGAGGGATGGATAGATAGGATAGATAGATATAGAGGGATGGATAGATAGATAGATAGATGATAGATAGATATAGAGGGATGGATAGATATTGGAATAGATATTATAGGAATTGCAGTGTCCAGATGTGAATAATATAGAGATTTCCAGTCATATACTATATTTCTGGTAGAAGAGTCTACCTAATTTTTGCTCAACCATAAAGAAATATTAAAAAGATATAAAAAAAATATTTTTGATTTTATATATCAAATGATTTTATTTTACCACCCACCACACAAGACGCCATGTTAATGACCCCACAGAAGCCATTCTCACCCGTGGCTGTGTACAGCGCCCACACACCGTCCTCTCAGGTGTCTCGCACTCACTCAGACACTTATCTGAGGGATAATGGGGGATTTTTGGCATTTTTTGGTAGGTGCCTTATTTTGGACATCATTAATTATGCTAATTAAGTGAGCGGATATACTCCCCCGCCCCGGCTGGCTGGGGAAAGTGAAGGAGCCGCCCTGGGCTCGGGTCATGTGATGAGCAGCTCTTCGCGCCACTTTTGTAAAGCCCCCTTTACCCCTCACCCTGGGCATGAGGTAACGTTGTGTTTGTGGGGTTTCTTGTCGGGGTGGTGCGGTGTGTGCCGGTGTGGAGCCGGCCGGGGTGAGGGGGGCTCATGGCCGGCCGTGCAGTCCCCCCTCTGCACTACGTACTTTAGAAAACAAGGCAGTGCGCTGTTTGTAGGTGGCCGAGCCCCCACCACCTGTAGGAGTGAACCTCCATGGCTGAGCCATTAAAGGGCCGGCGCTGTGCCCTGTACTGCGGGCACAGTGGAGGGAGGCTGCGGGCACAGTGGAGGGAGGCTGCGGGCACAGTGGAGGCTGGGCAGTGGGGAGGCTGCGGGCACAGTGGAGGCTGGGCAGTGGAGGGAGGCTGCGGGCACAGTGGAGGGAGGCTGCGGGCACAGTGGAGGGAGGCTGCGGGCACAGTGGAGGGAGGCTGCGGGCACAGTGGAGGGAGGCTGCGGGCACAGTGGAGGCTGGGCAGTGGGGAGGCTGCGGGCACAGTGGAGGCTGCGGGCACAGTGGAGGGAGGCTGCGGGCACAGTGGAGGGAGGCTGCGGGCACAGTGGAGGGAGGCTGCGGGCACAGTGGAGGGAGGCTGCGGGCACAGTGGAGGCTGGGCAGTGGGGAGGCTGCGGGCACAGTGGAGGGAGGCTGCGGGCACAGTGGAGGGAGGCTGCGGGCACAGTGGAGGGAGGCTGCGGGCACAGTGGAGGGAGGCTGCGGGCACAGTGGAGGGAGGCTGCGGGCACAGTGGAGGCTGGGCAGTGGAGGGAGGCTGCGGGCACAGTGGAGGCTGCGGGCACAGTGGAGGCTGCGGGCACAGTGGAGGCTGCGGGCACAGTGGAGGCTGCGGGCACAGTGGAGGCTGCGGGCACAGTGGAGGCTGCGGGCACAGTGGAGGCTGGGCAGTGGGGAGGCTGGGCAGTGGAGGGAGGCTGCGGGCACAGTGGAGGCTGGGCAGTGGAGGGAGGCTGCGGGCACAGTGGAGGCTGGGCAGTGGAGGGAGGCTGCGGGCACAGTGGAGGCTGGGCAGTGGAGGGAGGCTGCGGGCACAGTGGAGGCTGGGCAGTGGAGGGAGGCTGCGGGCACAGTGGAGGCTGGGCAGGAGGGAGGCTGCGGGCACAGTGGAGGGAGGCTGCGGGCACAGTGGAGGCTGGGCAGTGGGGAGGCTGCAGTGCGCAGCAGAGATTGTCCGGGCGGAGGGCGCGTGTCTTTGTCTGTGGCCTGCTCGCACGCTCCATGTTGCCTCCCCCGTGCTGTGCATTGTCTGTGTTGGGTGAGCGCTCATACACAAGCACATGGCGCGGTGTAGAGTACAGGGGGGGAGGGGGACATCACTTTTTTGTGTATCTTCAGGCCTCGGCGATGTTTGTCCCCCATGGCGCCTGTGTCTTCCTCCCGGGCTGCACCATGGGATTTGTAGTCATTTTTATTTGTTTTGATGGTCGCATAGCCCCTTCCTTTTAACTCTCTCGTGTCTCGGGGCCGATGGAACGTCGCGGTCTCCAGCGTTCTATAACCACGTGACCCTCCACCTGTTTACATCGCTACAATGTATCACGTAGACGCGGAGCACGTGCACCGGCCATTTAAATGCCGCGTGTTTGGCCGCGAACTGGTCTACGGGGACCCCCCACCACCACTCCCCCTTAGGGTAACGTTGGTGGTCCTTATTTGTCTTCGTGCATTGCGATCCAGCACTGCAGGGGTTACAATTTGGCGCGGGTTTTTTTTTTTCTTGTGGCATTTGAATTGCCGGGACTTCATTTCCCATCATGCTCTGCTGTTCTCCTCCTCCTTCTCTTTAATCTGAACACGAGGGACAGGGACGCGTGGTGTGGAGTCCGGAGTGGGGACTGCTGCAGCCTCAGGTACTGTCCTGGAGGGATGGAGCCAGTAGTACGAGGCCGGTGCATGGCCAGGGGGCTGACTGATCACTATAGAGGGGGGCAGTGGCCATTGTGTCCTGGGAGCATGGCTCTGGGCCACTTCATCAGCTTATGCTAATGGATCCAATTGCATCTAAATTAACTGTTATTTACATTGCAAAGGAATCAATCTGTGGAGAATAACCAGTAGCAGTCCTAACACTTCTGTACAGTAGGGATTTGTATTAGGTTTTGTGTATATAAATACAGAAGTTTAGGGGACTCAATCCCTTTTGTGCTGCTTAGCTTGTGGCTTTCCCTTGGGGGTCCGAAGTCTTAATGGCCTGTCTAAATGATACACAAACTGAGATCTTAATAATAAAGATCTGCAATATGTATAGGGGCCTTTAACTCCCATGTGGTGTTTAATGATCACAATAGGATCAAGTCTCAGTTAATCTAAAATAAATCTTTATTTTTATATAGCGCTAACATATTCCACAGCACTTCACATACATCAGGAACACTGTCCCCATTGGGGCTCACAATCTAAATTCCCCTTCTGTATGTCTTTGGAGTGTGGTAGGAAACCCACACAAACACGGGGAGAACATACAAACTCCTTGCAGATGTTGCCCTTGGTGGGATTCAAACCCAGGACCCCCACGCTGCAAGGCTGTAGTGCTAACCACTGAGCCACCCAGGACCCCCACGCTGCAAGGCTGTAGTGCTAACCACTGAGCCACTGTGCCGCCCTAGATGTGTACTTAATGTATATGACTTAACTGTAGAGTTTAGTGATTAGTATTTTACTAGGTTTATAGATCTGTTATGCAACTTTTTTAATATTATAATTTGTTTTTTTTATATATATATTTTCCAGGTAACTGAGTGCTACTTCATTTGGCGGCTGTGCGGTGTGATCAGTCTAGGTTATGCAAAAGTGCTTATAGTGCAGGTAGCAATTAGTCCCTACTGCACCCTAAGCACTTCCAGCATTGCCATGGCAATTGAATCAATTGCAGCCGGATACCAGTGCTCGGTCGTCTTGCTGCTTTGTGTTAAGGTGCATCTAGTGCAGTTAGTGGCATAGCTTAGAATCTACTGCTCTAAATGCTCCTTTTGGCACAAGGTGTCTGCATATAAATCTGTCTATATGGGAACCATCATCAGCCAATGATCAGTCCAGGCTGTGCCAAAGTGCTCATAGTGCAGGTAGCTTTTGTATAGTTCCTACTGTAGTATGGGCACTTACAGTACTGCCAGAGATATGCACTATGGAATGACCTTCATGTCACATGATTATTCCCATTACTGTTAGTTTGGCTGGTTTGCACCAGCTGATTTAAATTGCTGTGCAAATCCATGCAAAACTGACAGTGGTGGGAACATGCTGCGGAGATGCCCTGTTGGAAGTGTTTGATCTCCTCTGGCTCCTCCATGGGTGGGGATTTGTTGCATTACTTGTGTGTGATATAAAAGTATTGCACTTGTCCCGGCCTGTGGAAGAAAAAGGACTATCCACTGGGTTGTGTTGTGCTAAATGTTGTACTTGTTTTGCTGTTGTCGGGTGGATCACGATGCAATTTTATTTAGTTTTGTAGGAGAAAAATTGCACGGTATCCATCTGTAAACCGCATAACTATTCTGTGATCATTAGTTTGCCTGCGAGCCACATTGGAGTAACTTCTGTTTTCTTTGTTCTAATCTAATGTGTTTTGTGTTTTTTAATTTTTTTTTTTATAAAACATTCATTTATTGGTCAATTATAAAGTTTTTACAGAAACGTGCCATATTTTTATCTGACTCCTGCTGGAAGACCCATGGTGATGCCTGGAGGGGGTTATGATGCACTACAAAAACTACCATGCCTGACTTTTTTTTTTTTTTTTTTTTGTCTTCTAACTGAGCCCTTGGACACAATGCTGTGAGCTATGATGCTGTGCCAATCACCTGTATCTGCCTTAATATGAATGAATAATAAGTTATTAAATGTCTTACTTTAATGCATTTAACTAAGTTTGCAACAGACTTTTTCTATTTGCTGTCATTCTGTAATGAGAGCTTTAATCTTTCATAGTGCACAGCTCCTTTCCATGGAGCTCAGCCACTAGTGTTTGCAATGCCCTAGTGTGGTGGTCCTTGCATTCCAGTTTAGGGATTAACTCCTAACATACCAGCCACCTCCGTCCTGCCCACTTTCTATTTACATGTTGGCTGCTCTCATCCCTCCCTGCTTCCAATAAGGCTAGTTTGACACTCGTGTTTTTTTCCCCTTCAGTCGCAATCTGCCATTTTGGAAAACAGCAGAATCCGTTAACAGATTCTGTTTCCCATAGACTTGTATGGGTGACGGATTGTGACAGATGTACCTGCATTGCTTCCGCTGGGCAGTAGGAACGCAGCATGTAACATTAATTGCTTGCATTATAATGACGCTGAGCGGCGGATTCCGTTACAGCTGTCAATAGTTATAATGGATCCCTATGGTGGCGGTTCCGTTGCAAAGTGCTTTACAACGGAATCTGCCGCTGGATTCCGCTAATTTCTACTGAGCATGCCCAGAATGAAAAAAATGAAAAGAGAAAAACTGAGCTGACGCATTCTGTTAGTCTGACGCCAAACGAATGCAACGGGTCCGTTATTTCACAGGAATCAGTTAACTGATTCCTGTGAAATAACGGATCCGTTGACAACACAACTAACGGATGTGTCAAAACGGTGCAGCAACAGACCCAGCGGATTCAACCCAACGAAAGTGTGAAACTAGCCTAAGCTGCTATTGTGAATCTTGCAAGAATCGCCCCCCCCCCCCTTTTTGATTTTTCCACTGGTATTTTAAACTCAGCAAAAGTAGTTTTGTGACTTAGTAGTTCTACTAATGCTACACTTATGCTCCCCAGAACTTGTGTGGGAGTACCCATCCCTCTAGGAAGTAAAGAGACTGCACAGATCTGAGCTGCTCAAGATGCATCATGAAAATACCCTTAAGAAAATCTGGTTGCTCAGTTTTCAAGTATTCTTCCGAATGGCAGCTTTGGTATGAGGGAGAAACTGGAGTGGAATTTGAGGAAAGTAAATAATCCTATATGATCACCTTGGTGCATGAATTGGGACATGTAAATGACCCTGCTGCAGAGTCCTATGAAGGAACGATTATTGGTTCTGTGCTGAAAGTCCAAGGTGGTGCTGTTAGTCCAAAAAAAGTGGTGTATTCACTTCAATGCGTTTCTATGCTGCCTTGCTTCATTGGGATGGGGGGGAACCACAATGCAAAAAAGCTAATAAAGGTTTGGTCCTTTATTAGCTTGTTTTATGGTTTTCCTGATGAAGTGAGGCAGTTTCAAAAATGTAAAATTTTTTTTTTTTTTTTTTTTTTGGCATAACAGCAGAATCTTGGACTGGCAGTGGCAGCACAGAACAGCGAATAACTGTCCTTTTACTAATAGCATTTAATCACAAAGCGTCTTAACAATGTTAATTGAAGCTTCACCACCTCGTGTGGGGAAATAGTCTGAATATGGGCTTTTGTCCACTTGCGATTTTTTTCGAGTGCGATCCGATTAAAAATAAGATAACACGTGCAATTGAAATCCATCGGGCAGTGTCCTTTTTGTTAGTTTTTTTTTTTTTTTTTTTCTTATCAGGAATCGTTCTCAATGAAATGGCAGCATGTTGCGTTGATTGCACCAGACTTGCTAATGCAAGTCTATGGGTGCGAGAAAAATATCGCAATACGAATGGCATTTGCATGTCACACGGATCCTTGAGAAAAATCTATGCACTTGCGTAGCACTCGGATACTAGATGAGGGAAAAATGCAGACCGTACGCAGGACACGCAATGCACTTTTCTGGGCCGGTATCGCAGATCTTTTAATCGCAAGTGGACATGAGCCCTACAGGTGAGGCTATAGTCAGGCTATGGTGACTTTCCTAATAGCATGTAGCAACTAACTTTCTATCAAGTTAGACCTGAGCTTTTGGGTTGCAGCATCCAACAACCATCCATTGCACCTAAAGGCATGAGATCTTGTGCACTGAGCTAAAACTGTACTATTTACTATAGTTTTTAATAAATTAATCTCTTCATGGCTGCTCACTGTCTTACAGGACACCTGGGCACTTATTTACAGACTGTGCATCACCCTCACTTTAATAACTCTGCATTTAAAACAATGTTAAATTAATTTCTTGTATTTCTGACTTGTGAAACTTATGTACATAATAAAATTTTCTAACTGGATATCCTGTCATGTCTGTCTTGTATTACTCATTCTTCATGACTTGGGATGAGAATTGCTCAATAATATAATATTTATTCATTTATATAGCGCTGTTAACTCCACAGCGCTTTACATACAGTGGAAACACTGTCCCCATTGGGGCTCACAATCTAGGTTCCCTATGACTTTATATTTTTATTTTTTTTTGAAGTGAGAGGAAACCGGAGTATCTGGAGGAAACCCACGCAAACACATGGAGAACAGACTCCTTGCAGATGGTTTCCTTGGTGGGAATTGAACCAAGGACCCCAGTGCTGCAAGACTGCAGTGCTAACCACTGAGCCACCATGCAGTGCTAACCACTGAGCCACCGTGTCGCCCACTCAAGGCTTGTGCTCCTCTGGGGCAGCATCCAGGGTAGTCTATACCCTTTTACAGCACATCCTGGGCACCTCTATTTACTAAGCCTTGTCAGTAAGCATCCTGAATGTTTTGCTCAAAACTTAAATAAATATATACATGCGTTTGCCAGTGAATACTAATTTTTTTTTTGCATATGTCAGCAAAGTGAGAATATTGAGGTCTTGTTCACAAATCACTTTTTTTTTTTTTTTTTTTCCTTTTTCTTCTTTGCCTTGCAGGAATAAAGTTGCAGCTTTTTTTTTTTTTTTTTTTTTTTTTTGTTCCCCAGCATTTTCACTGCAAATTTCACTCATACTAATGAGTGGTGAAAAATCTACATAGATGTTTTTTTTTTTTTTGAGTACCAACCAGCAGAATTTTGCTAGGTAATGGCAGTGCCATACAGGCAGTAGGGTGCTGATTGGATGCATACCTATTATAGAAAGAGCCAATGCTCGGTTGATTATCTTTAATCAAAGTTGCAGAAATTCACTGTACTTCGTGTGCATTACAGGCAGGCCTCTGTGGGTGGGGTCCTCACACTTATTCCCCCTCTAGCTTACCCCACCTTCTCTATTTGAATATTGCGCTGCCATTGCTGTTGGTGCAGATGTGCATTGCTTAGGTTTTCATTAAAATGGTGCTGGAGTCCACTTGCACACAGTGGTGAAGACTAAAGTATTGGTGTGTGCAGATGTTGGGGAGGGTTGCACGCACACACCAATGCTTAGTCTTCACTGCAGTGTGTTCAATAAAATGGTGCTGGAGATTATTGTATGTGCATATGTGGACTCTGGTGCCATTTTAATGAAGACCTGAGTACCATGGCAATGTGCACACTCCACCAACAGCAATGGCCGCACAATATTTTAAATGCATAAAATGGGTAAGCCAGAGGAGGAAGAATAAACTCAAGGAGTTGACCCACCAGTGTTGCACACAAAGTGCAGTGCCTTTCTGCAAATTTGATAAAATCTTTATAATCAACGAAGCATCAGATCTTTCTAAGGCTATGTCCGCACGTTGCTTTTTACCTGCTTTTTACCTGCTTTTTTGCTGCTTTTTCAACTGCAGCGTTTAATGCCAAAATGGTTGTGTTCTGCTTTTCAAGCAAAGTCTATGGGAATTTGGGTTTCTTGTCCGCACTATGCAGTTCAAACTGCAGCCTTTTTGTTGCAGAACTTTGGTCAAAAACCCAGCTTTGCAGTGCAAAACCCAAATGGCAAAAACAATTGACATGTCAATTGTTTTTGCCATTTGGGTTTTGCACTGCAAAGCTGAGTTTTCGACCAAAGTTCTGCAACAAAAAGGCTGCAGTTTGAACTGCATAGTGCGGACAAGAAACCCAAATTCCCATAGACTTTGCTTGAAAAGCAGAACACAACCATTTTGGCATTAAAAGCTGCAGTTGAAAAAGCAGCAAAAAAGCAGGTAAAAAGCAACGTGCGGACATAGCCTAACAGGTATGCCAGGATTCAGCATCCTAGTACCAGTATGGCACTGCTTTTACTTCATATAGCAAACCTTCCTCGTTGCTTCTCAAGGCATGGGTTTTCCTGCTAACAGATGCAGAAATTTGACAAATATTTAATGTGTGTGAATACACTAAATATTGCTGCCTTAAATGTTAGGAAGTTATCACAAATCCCTTTCCAAAGCAATGTCCAAGGATAGAAAGAAGAAAATTACTTTTCCCACAAAAGTTGACTAGCTTTTATTTCACAAGTGTAACAGGAGAAAATACACTTCATTTTCTGCTAATTACCCCATATGTGGTTGAAATCTATGGTGTGGGTGCTTGTAAGGGAAGGAGTACTTCTGTAGCACAAAATGGACTGGAATAGTGGACGCTATGTCATGTTTGCAGAACTCCCTTGTGCCTAAACAGTAAAGTTCCCCAGTTTGGAAAACTAGACTACTCAAAGAATTTATCTAGGAGTGGTTACCATAATGATCCTATTGGGGGGGAGGAGCCACAGGGCTTTTTTTTTTTTATTTTTTTTTTTCCATAGTATTCTCCCCCCCAATCATGTGTTAATTAAGCTTAATATTTAATTCATCGGGTTAATGTAATACCACAATTTTTTTTTTATTTTGCCACTTATGCGATAAAAACAATTACAGAATATTTGTCTTGCATCTGTATCCTGAGAGCTGTAAAGTATGTGTTTTTAATTTTTTTTTTTTTAAAGTTCACGGTAGGGGTTAAATAATGAACTTAATGGATCATGTGACAATACCAAATGTGTAACTCTTGTTCTTCTAATCACTGGTCTCATGTCTTGTATTAGACATATTGCAATGTGTAAGAACTACTGACATATTGTTTGGTAGACGCTGCTCAGGGCTGTGTACCAGGCCACCATACCTGGCAGTCAGTGAGGTCATTGTTTGACCTCTGGGTGCCATGACAATATAGGGTTCCTGTGATGGGGTGCTGATAAAGGGAAGAGAGGGAGCTCCCTTCAACATTCCAAATGCAGTGATTGCTATAGATCGTGGTATCTGGCTGTCACCACAGGAGCTTGGCTGTCGGAGGAGCACCGGCTGTGATCGCGCAGGGGGTGCTGATATTTCAGCACTTCCTGCATGATTAAACTGATCGATCAATCACATTGACTGACAGCAGCTATACGAGTGCAAGGACCACTGAAATGGGCTCCTGTGCCAGCTGTTGGCATAAACTGGTCGATGTCAAACAGTGACAGTTTAAAGCGAATCTTTCAGGTGCACTATGGACCCAAAACCACGAGTAGTTCTGGTGTATATTGCTAATCCCTGCCTAACTGTCCCTGTATACACTAGCATAGCTAAAGGGATCTTTATAAAAAGTATTTATAAATATCTTGTCATGTGCTAATGAGTGAAGGCACTAGTCCAAGGGTGTTAGAACAAACTAGTCAAGGGATATATTAGCATGTTGGTACACCCCTGTGGGTGCACTAACATGCTATTCAATATTACCAGCGGTGACACGCGTATCTGTGTTTGGGCTTCTTAAGGCCAATCATTTGCGGTACGAAGCCAGGTGCATGCGTCCTGGCTTCAGAGGTCTACGGCGCATGACTAGAAGTGCCGTACGTTCTGAAGCATGAACGCAGGTATGTGGCATCACAACTGGTGGCGCTGAAGTGATCTATTCTAAGAGGGTGGACTAGTCGGGAGATATTACACCCTTGGGACTAGTCCCTGAGCTCATTAGCATAAGATAAAAGGAATCTTTTCGAAAAAGTATTTCTAAAGATCTTTTATCTGTGCTACTAGATGCAGGGATTAGCAATATACACCCAGAACTGCTCGTGGTTCTGGGTGCATAATGCACTTGACAGGTGGACTTTTAAAAACTTGATGTACATAGCATGTCACAGCCCAGGAACTCACACCTGCTCATGACTTGCTATGTAATTTGGTGTTAAGGGGTTAAAAAAGAAGCTGTCAGCAGACTTGAGCACTATAAAGTAATGGCACTGTGATATGGATTAAACTGATACCTGCAGTGATCAAATCCGATTTGTGGTTGAACAATCATCCTGTAAAGTTTTCATCTAATGTCTTCTGTGCATGGGTGGGTTTTGGGGCTATGGTCTTGTTTTGTTGCCGCCTCGGTTTATTTTTAAAGGTCAATGATTATTCAGTGCCCTGCGCCCTTTTTGAAATTCTGTGCCGCAGCTGCCACAATCATTGCGGTGGTTGGTACATGCGGCATATACTTCTGCAGGTCTTCAATAACACGGCCCTGAGGTGGTGCATACGCAGAGCGTGACTCCGCTCTGACCTCTTCATTAAGCCAAAATCTTGATACGTGCTACTATATAGAAAAGCCTGTAGACTTACACTGAACACAGTCTTCGATTAAAATGGTGGTGTGTGTAGATCAAGAATTTGTGAAGAGGTTATAGAGTGAAATCTCAAGCTGTGCATGTACACCCTCCAGTACCCCGTTTATTGAACACATGCAGTGACCTGTAATAGCAACTGAGGACACGGGTGAAGGAGCGGAAGAAGAAAATACCCCAATACACAGAAGATGTCTTTAGAAGAAAACTTTACATCAGGGGTGGGATCCTGGGGGCTATTTGAAAATGTCTGCCATAATTCAGGGGGCTGCACAAAATGATCAACTTGAAAATTACCCTCACATGTATGGTCAAACACTTAACTCATTGGTGGCTGGCACGTCTTCTCTTTGGTCCTGTTGTGATATTACACGCTATGGATCTTGTTGCTTCTCATAACGGCTTTTCCAGGTTTGTGTTGGCTGGGACTGCTGTATATATGTCACTAGCTGTGGGGGTGGGGGGGGGGGGCGCATAGATATTATTGGTTGGGGGCACGTACATCATTAGGGAAGGCTGGGAGGAATATACATCACCAAGGAAGCAGTAGGACATAGACATCTCTGGGGACTACATATATCACTGGACAGTCGAGATATTATTAGGGGTATATACATAGCTGGGAGCGTAAACAGCCATGGGGAAGCGGGAGTTGCACTTATAGCAGGGGGGATGCTGAGGGGCACAGAGCACCTGGGGATACTGGGGTGGTCGCTCCTCTTTGGGATGGGAGTGCATGTTGCACCCACCCTGCCCACAAAGTAGTCCTCACGCTAGCACTGGCCAGGATGTAATCCACCAGTGTAGGAATCGTAGCGCTTAGCATTGAACGCCGAAGGCAGAGTTTAAAGGGTCGGCAGCCAGCAAAACCCAGCTGCTGCCCCTGCACGGCGGTCCCTGGGAATTGCCCTGGGGCTGCAGGAAAAAGCGTGGGCTGGAAGTTCCCCACCCTTGCTTTACAGGATGATGAATATTCAACAAACACAGATCAGATTCATTCACTGCAGATAGCAGTTTTATCAATATCACCGCCCTGTTATGGCAATAGCTTTACTTTATAGTGCTAAATACTGCTGACAGGCTCTCTTGAAGACTAGGGAATATATATGTATGTCTATATGTGTATATGTATGTATGTATGTATGTATGTATATATATATATATATATATATATATATATATATATATATATAATGTATATGTGTGTGTATATATAATATTGCACACGTATACCTACGTTTTATACTCTTAAAATTCCATTGACTGCCCTGCTCTACAAAGTCACTCAAGCAAAAACATACAATTGTTGGTTATAAACATTGTGTATTGAGCACATGACTGTCTTACTCCCCTGTAATTATTAATCACATGATTGCTTGTCATATACCACAAATGGCATTAACCCTATTCACAAATAGAGCTGTAGCTGTAAGTCCTGCACTGGGGTGGCTGCCTGTGGAGGGGGGTGCAGGAACTGCGTTATCTCCATAGGTGCGTGTTGCTGATTTCCGTCCCGCCCCCCCCCCCCCCCCGCCTTTCAGCTTTATGGTGAGCGTCAGGGGAGACTGATTACTATACAGTGTGTCCACCCATATCCTGTCCACCGCCATTAACTTGAGAACGGCGGCAGCTATAGGCATAGAAGTGGTGTCTAGGTATGGTAAAGTAGCCATGCACTACGCAATGAAACCACCTATAGCGCCACCCGGTGGAAAACAACAGAGTTAGCATTTTTATCTCAAACGGAATGAGATAGAGAGGAAAAAAAAAAGAGTCAATTACAAAATTGAAGAGCATCATTAAGTCAATATGAATCGACACCTTGCATACAGAAATGCTATGATTAGAATGTGTAAAACTCACAAGGCTGCGGACGTGAAGCGATACCTCATGGAGACCTTCCTACAAGTCATTGGGTATGGTGGCTGTGTGGAGTGGCCTCCACGCTCACCTGACCTGACCCCCATTGGACTTCTTTCTGTGAGGTCACATCAAACAGCAGGTGTATGCGACCCCTCCACCAACATTGCAGGACCTACGACGGCGTATCAGATGCTTGTGCAAACGTGTCACCTACCATATTGCACAGCGTGCAGCAAGATACAGTATGCTGTGCAGAGGCCAGATGTGCATTGCAGCTGACGGGGGCCACTTTGAGCATCAAAGTTAAATGAGCGCCATATGTGTGACCACCATTCAATGTTTTTTTTTGGGGGGGGTCATGGGTTTCATATCATAGCATTTCTGTATACAAGGCATCGATTCATATTGAAGTGATGATGCCCTACAATTTTTTAATTCACTTTTTTTCCTCTATCTTGTTCTGTTTTCGAGATAAAAATGCGAACTGTTGTTTTCCACCAGGTGGCGCTATAGGTGGTTTCAGTACGTAGTGCATGGCTACTTTACTATACCTAGACACCACTTCTATGCCTATAGCTGCTGCCGTTCTCAAGTTAATGACGGTGGACAGGATATGGGTGGACACACTATATATTTTTATGTTGTAGTATTTGGTATGAGATTAAACAATCAAAGTTTCAAGATCCATGAAATGGGTTTAAATTTTACAGTCAAGAATACATATGTTTCGGAAGTCAAATGGTCTGAAACTTTAATGAAATAAGCTTTGAAAATGCTTAACCCCTTCACGACCGCGGGCCGTAAAATTACGTCCTATTTTAACGTGACTTAACGACCAGGGACGTAATTTTACGGCCTAAACTTCATTTGATTGCCGTGGCCATAGCAACGGCTTTCAAATGATGTCCCCTGCTGTTTCTTACAGCAGGGGACCTTTGCTTGACCCCAGGGGGGGTGGCATCGCCACCCCCTATCGACGATCGATGTGATTGGCTGTTCAAATCTGAACCGCCAACCACATCGATCGCACTAATTTCGGCAAAAATAATGCCCGAATTAGTGCGATCCTGTGAGATCCAGCTATGAGATGCCGCAGCTGCAGCAGCATATCATAGGTGGACCTCAAACATGTCGCCCCCAGCCCCTGCAGCACTGATTGGAGCGATCGTGCTATGACGCGCAATCGCTCCAATCAGTGTGCAGTGGGGCGGTCTGATCTGCCGGTGGCCGCCCTCCCCAGGCCTGTGCTGGCCTGCGAGCCCTCCCCCAACATGGCTGCAGCGTGGAGTGGCTGGTACTTTTGGTACCACGCCACCGCTGCTGCTGCCGCCGCCGCCTCTGATGTCTCCGCCGCTGCAGCTCTAATGGTAAGTATTCCGCTCCCTGCGCGCTCCCGTGAAGGCCCCTGCCCGTGCCCCCCCCGATCTGCCCCCCTACGCCCCGATCTGCCCCCCTACGCCCCGATCTGCCCCCCCGGCATCCCGATCTGCTACCACCGCTGCTGCTGCAAAGTGAGTACTGTGCTCACTTTGCAGCCCGTGCGCGCTCCCGTGGTGCCCCTGCGCGCTGCCGTGATAGCCCCTGCCGTGCCCCCCCCCCCCCGCGATCTGCTCCCCCCAACCACCCCCCCCCCCGACATCCCGATCCGCTCCCCCCGCGATCTTACTGCCTCCCCCATTATTTCTATTCTGCTTCTGCAGCTCCCTCTCCGGTCTCCCCCTCTGCTCTCCCCCCCTCCCCCTCTGCTCTCCCCCTCTGCTCTCCCCTCTCCCCCTCTGCTCTCACCCCCCCCCCCCCCCCTCTCCCCCTCTGCTCTCCCCCGACGTCCTCTTACCTGTCTTCACCGGCCTGATCACATCTGCGTCCATCGCTGGGTCCTTCCTGGGCATTCTGCTGATCTGCCTGCTGCTCCTGTAAAGCTGTCCATCTCTCTGCCATCTGTTCCTCTGCAGCTCTTCTGGTCAGTGATCCTCCTGCTAGTCCTCTGGGTACTGTGAGTATAACTTTTTTTTTTTTTTCCGTATCCCCTGTCCATTTTTACACCTCATCCGTCCGTGCGTCCCGCCAAGCGCTGATCAGGGATGCAGATAACGGATCGGCATCCATGGTCAATTTTTGGCGTGACTTTTTTTTCCGTATTCACGACGCTTTTTGTATCGCGTCCGTCCGTGCGTCCCGCCGAGCGCTGATCAGGGATGCAGATAACGGATCGGCATCCCTGCTCAATTTTTGGCGTGACTTTTTTTTCCGTATCCCCGACGCTTTTTGTATCGCATCCGTCCGTGCGTCCCGCCGAGCGCTGATCAGGGATGCAGATAACGTATCTGCATCCCTGCTCAATTTTTGGCGTGACTTTTTTCCGTATTTGCGACGCTTTTTGTATCGCATCCGTCCGTGCGTCCCGCCAAGCGCTGATCAGGGATGCACATAACGTATCTGCATCCATGGTCAATTTTTGGCGTGACTTTTTTTTTTTACGTATCCCCGACGCTTTTTTTTATCGCATCCGACCGTGCGTCCTGCAGCGGCCGATCAGTGCACTGCGTCTGTGCGTTTGAAAAGTCAAATGGCGCTCCTTCTTTTCTGAGCCCCGCCATGCGCTCAAACAATTACTTTCCACCACATATGAGGTATCTGCGTACTCAGGAGAAAATGCACAATACATTTTATGGTGCATTTTTTCCTGTTACCCTTGTGAAAAAAAAAAGCTACCTAGTTGAAGCAACCGTTTTGTGGTAAAAAATTTTTTTTTTCTTTTCACGGCTCAACGCTATAAACTTTTGTGAAGCCCCCAGGGGTTCAAAGTGCTCACCAAACATCTAGAAAAATTATTTGAGGCCTCTAGTTTCCAAAATGGGGTCACTTATGGGGGAGCTCCATTGTTTAGGCACCTCAGGGGGTCTTCAAACCCGACATGGCGTCCGCTAATGAGTGCAGCTAATTTTGCGTTCAAAAATTCAAATGGCGCTCCTTCCCTTCCGAGCTCTGCTGTGCGCCCAAACAATTGATTTTTACCACATATGGGGTATCAGCGTACTCAGGAGAATATGCACAATAAATTGTATTGTGTACTTTCTCTTTTCTCCCTTGTAAAAATGAAAATTTTATGGCTAAAGTAACATTTTTGTGTTAAAAAGTAAAATTTTCATTTTTTCCTTCCACATTGCTTTGGTTCCTGTGAAGCACCTAAAGGGTTAATAATCTTAATGGATGTGGTTTTGAGCAGTGTGAGGGGTGTAGTTTTTAGAATGGGGTCACTTTTGGGTATTTTCTGTCACCTCGGCCTCTCAAAGTCACTTCAAATGTGATGTGGTCCCTAAAAACATTATTTTGTAAATTTTGTTGGAAAAATGAGAATTTGCTGATGACCTTTGACCCCTTCTAACTTCCTAACGGAAAAAAAAATTTGTTTCGAAAATTGCGCTGATGTAAAGTAGACAAGTGGGAAATGTTATTTAGTAACTATTTTGTGTGACATATCTCTCAGATTTATGGGCATAAATTTTCAAAGTTTGAAATTTGCGAAATTTTCGCCAAATTTCCTAAATTTTCACAAACGCAAAAAATATCGGCCTAAATTTACCACTGACATGAAGTACAATATGTCACGAAAAAACAATGTCAGAATCGCCAGGATCCGTTGAAGCGTTCCAGAGTTATAACCTGTCAAAGTGACACTGGTCAGAATTGCAAAAAATGGCCCGGTCATTAGGGTGTTTTAGTGGCCGGGGGTGAAGGGGTTAAAGGGAACCAACCATCGGTCTTTTGCTATATGAAGTAAAGGCAGTGCCATACTGGCGCTATCATGTTGATTGCAGGCATACATTTTGTAGAAAGATCTGATGCTTGGTTGCTGAAATATCTTTAATCAAAGTTGCAGAAATGCACTGCATATTGATGGGTACAACCGGGGTAGGCCTTTGTGGGTCAGGTCCTCGCTGTAAAATCCTCCTCCAGGACGTGCCCCCTTTTCTTTATTCGCAGTTGTTGGCACATGTGCATTAACACAGTAATTCTGTCTTCGTTAAAATTGTGCCAGAGTCTGCGCATGCATGTACCCTGATCTTTGGCTTCAGAAGACATTACGGTGAAGACTGAGCAGCAGGGACGCATGCGCAGATGTAAAATAAAAAAAAAAAGCCTCTCGTCTTCACCACAGTGTCCAATAAAATAGTGCTGGAGATTGCAGTTCATGTATGCACTGACTCTGGTGCCATTTTATTGAAGACAAAATTCCTGTCAATGTGCATGCGCCGCCAACAATATCAGTAGTGGCACAGCGCGATTTTAACATAAAGAAAAAGGGGCTTGTCATGGAGGACACTGGAGGATGGCTTTACAACAAGGACCTATAGTCCTGCCGCTGCTCTTCCGTCCATCCATCTTTGCTGAACCTGCAATACAGGCTGCTGCTCTTATCAGAGACTGTTCTGTCCATACCTGTGTCGCCAACTGCTGAGGTACCGTGATGCCCTGGTTCTGCCTTTGATGGCTACTACCAGTGTGTTAGCCTATCTCCACCAACTGTGGCTTTAATAAAGACTCCATACTAGGGATCATCGAATACCACAAATATTCGGCTTTGCGAATATACGACAAATAGGTTGATGCTATGCGAATATTCGATGCGCAATGTAAGTCTATGGGAAGGCCGAATAGTTATTTGGGTTTCTCATAAACTTACATTGCACATCGAATAGTCGCGAATAATTGAATAGCGGCGATCTATTCGGCGAATATTCGCGAAACCGAATATTTTTGGTATCGATCATCCCTACTCCATACCCGTTCAGCAACGCTCCTCCAGGTCAGTGATTGCTACCTTGATTCAGTGGATCCACTAACCCCTTTGCTCACCCTAAGAGCATTACAATTGTTCCAGCCTATAGGGCTTGTTCTCTAAACATTCTCCATAGGCTGGGTGACTCAGTCGAGGAACGTCGTGGGACCTCTGTGTGGATTACATCATAGCTGCTTGTCATTCTTTTGGGAATAAATTGGTGAACAAAGGACTCTCCTGTCTTTAATGCTCTCTTTATTTCTTCCAGGTTCGCTTTTGTAGACTACTTTGGATTTGTTGGCGTATATTGAATTTTCATAGGGTGTTTTTTTTTCCTTTCTTTAAATATATAAAAACAAAAACGCGTGGGTTTTATATTTTTTTTTCCATTCTTCCCCCTTCCTCTTTATATGTATTGGGTTAGTAATGGGGATGTCTTATAGATGCCTTCCCATTACTAACACTAGTGCTTGATGCTAGCTGTCAAATCACACCTGCATCAACTCCACAAGTATTACCCTGATTATCACTGCAACAGAGCAAGCTGTAATAGTCAGGCAGAGCTCCAGAAGTGGCGCACTTCATGTGTGGCTGTAGGCTGCTATTTTTAGGCAAGGAAGAGCCAAGTAACCATGGACCTTCCCAGCCTGATATCTGCCCCCGGCTGTTTGCTTTACTGGTTATCAAAAAAATTGGGGGGTGGGGGGACTCCCATGTTGATTTATATAAATAATTTAAATTAAAAAAAACAAACAAACTGGGAAACCATCTATTTTTGATATCCAACTAAGCAAAAGCTGATAGCTGAGGGTGGCAGCCCACAACTGTCTGCTTTACCCACTTTAAATATCAAAAATAGGTTTGAGCCCAAGTTATTTTTTTTCTCATTTACTTATTTAGTTACAGTGGGTATGGAAAATATTCAGACCCATTTAAATTTTGCACTTTGTTTCATTGCAGCCACTTGGTAAATTCAAAAAAGTTTTTTTTTTCTCATTAATGTACACTCTGCACCCCATCTTGACAGAAAAAAACCCAGAATTATAGACATTTTTGCTAATCTATTAACCAAGAAAAACTGAAATATCACATGGTCATAAATATTCAGACCCTTTGCTCACACACTCCTATTTAACTCACATGCTGGCCATTTCCTTGTGATCCTCCTTGAGACGGTTCTACTAATTCATTGGAGTGCAGCTGTGTTTAATTAAACTGATAGGTGTGGGCCTTTCCAAATGAAGTCCTATCTATATAAGACCTCACAGCTCACAGCGCATATCAGAACAAATGAGAATCATGAGGTCAAAACAGCTGTCCAAGGAGCTCAGAGACAGAATTGTGTCAAGGCACAGGTCTGGCCAAGGTTCCGAAAGAATTTCTGCAGTACGCAAGGCCCCTAAGAGTACAGTGGCCTCCGTAATCCTGAAATGTAAGAAGTTTGGGACCACCAGGACTCTCCCTAGACCTGGCTGTCCAGCCAAACTGAGCAATCTTGGGAGAAGAGTCTTGATGAGAGAGGTAAAGAAGAACCCCAAGACCACTGTGGCTGAGCTCCAGAAATACAATAGAGAGATGGGAGAAAGTTACACAAAGTCAACTATCACTGCAGCCTCCACCAGTCGGGCCTTTATGGCAGAGTGGCCCAACGGAAGCCTCTGCTCAGTGCAAGACATATGAAAGCCCGCATAGAGTTTGCAAAAAACACATGAAGGACTCCCAGACTATGAAAAATAAGATTCTCTGGTCTGATGAGACGAAGATAGAACTTTTTGGTGATAATTCTAAGTGGTATGTGTGGAGAAAACCCCAACAGTGAAACAGGATGGTGGCAGCATCATGCTACGCGGGTGTTGTTCAGCTGCAGGGACAGGACAACTGATTGCAATTGAAGGAAAGATGAATGCGGCCAAGTACAGAGATATCCTGGAAGAAAAGCCGATGGTTCATCTTCCAACAAGACAATGCACACAGCTAAAATAACAAAGGAGTGGCCTTGTAACAACTCTGACCATTCTTGACCGGCCCAGCCAGAGCCCTGACCTAAACCCAATTGAGCATCTCTGGAGAGACCTGAAAATTGCTGTCCACCCACGTTCACCATCCAACCTGACGGAACTGGAGAGGATCTGCAAGGAAGAATGGCAGAGGATCCCCAAACCCAGGTGTGAGAAACTTGTTGCATCATTCCCAAGAAGACTCGTAGCTCTACTAGCTCAAAAGGAGGGTGCTTCTACTCAATACTGTGCCAAGGGTCTGAATACTTATGACCATGGGATATTTCATTTTTTTTTTGTTTAAATTTGCAAATATTTCTACATTTGTTTTTTTTCTGTTGCAGGGAACCTGTCATCAGAAATTTCGCCCAAAAGCTAAAAGCTTCCCCCTCTGCAGCTCCTGGGCTGCATTCTAGGAAGGTCCCTGTTATTATTGTGCCCCATGTGAGACCAAAATAAAGCCTTTATAAAGTTCTACCTTTTTGTATGCAGCTTCTGTAAATGTGTCACGGGGGCGGGCTCTCTGCCGTCCGTTATTCTGCCTCCTGGTCCTGTATGCCGCCCCCATCGCTCCTTTCCATATCTGATGCACCGCCCACTGCTCCAGCCATCCCCGCGCATGCCCAGTGCCAGTCTCACAGGACAGCAGTGTGACCGCTGGTGACATGTGCGCAGGCAAGTGATTATGGGCGGGACTGTGACTGTTATCAGCAAGTACCCGCCCATAATCTCGTGAGCGCGCAAACCTCTCCAGCATTCACACTGAGCTCAGTGTAGATGCTAGACTGTATGGGCTGCTTCCAGGGATGACGTCCCTTTGTCATGTGATAGGGGCGTGTTCAAAATACTATCACATGACAAAGGGACGTCATTCCTGGAAGCAGCCCATACAGTCTAGCATCTACACTGAGCTCAGTGTGAATGCTGGAGAGGTTTGCGCGCTCACGAGATTATGGGCGGGTACTTGCTGATAACAGTCACAGTCCCGCCCATAATCACTTGCCTGCGCACACGTCACCAGCGGTCACACTGCTCAGTCCTGTGAGACTGGCACTGGGCATGCGCGGGGATGGCTGGAGCAGTGGGCGGTGCATCAGATATGGAAAGGAGCGATGGGGGCGGCATACAGGACCAGGGGGCAGAATAACGGACGGCAGAGAGCCCGCCCCCGTGACACATTTACAGAAGCTGCATACAAAAAGGTAGAACTTTATAAAGGCTTTATTTTGGTCTCACATGGGGCACAATAATAACAGGGACCTTCCTAGAATGCAGCCCAGGAGCTGCAGAGGGGGAATCTTTTAGCTTTTGGGCGAAATTTCTGATGACAGGTTCCCTTTAAGATGGGGTGCAGAGTGTACATTAATGAGAAAAAAATGAACTTTTTGAATTTACTGAATGGCAGCAATGAAACAAAGAGTGAAAAAGTTAAAGGGGTCTGAATACTTTTCGTACCCACTGTATTTGGCTAAATGGCTAGCTAGCTGCATGTGCCTGTCTTTCTAACACATGAAAAAAAACAATTATTTCAGTATCATGCGTCCCCCCCTTAATGTGTTATGCGGATACCACATGATAGCACATGGATGACATACATATACACACTGATGGCTACATGAATGGACAAAACGGAAAATGCAACATGTGTGACTTTTTTCAACGGCCGTGTGAAAGAGGCCTTAGGCCCTGTGCGCACCCTGCGGATTTACTGTGGATTTACCCGCGGATTTGCCGCAGAAAATGTGTCTAACATTGCTGCAGTCATTCCCCAGCAAATCCTATGAGTTTTAAAAAAAAAATGCTGTGCACACACTGCGTTTTTTTTTTTTTTTCCTATAGGTTTTGCTGCAGAATTTCTGCAGCTTTTCTGCAGCAAAAAAGAAATAGCATGTCACTTCTTTTCCACAGGTACCTGCGTTTTTGCCATAGATAATGGTAAAAAAACGCAGGGACCAACCTGCGGAAAAACCGTGGGTGCTGAAATCTACCAGAGGGTGTGGATTTTTCTTAAGAAAAGCAAATTTCCCAGTGCGCAGACCCTTAGCCTATGTGCCCACGCTGCGGATTTACCGCGGATTTGCCGCGGATTTACCGCTGATTTGCCGAAAATCTGCAGCAGCGGCACTTCCAAGCCATTTCAATGGCATTTTGGAAATGCTGTGCCCATGCTGCGGATTTTTCCGCGGCGGATTTGCCGCGGATTTTGATCCGGAAAAATCTGCAGCATGTCAATTATTGTTACGGATTTTGGTGCGGATTTTTCCCATGCAAGTCAATGCAAGGTGTAAAATCCGCAAGAAATCCGCAGGTCTGTTCCCACAGGCTCTTTTTCCTGCGGATTTGGTGCGGATTTCGCAAACAAATCCGCAGGAAGTGATGTAGGATAGTTCAGGAAGAGGAAGTTTCACCATTTTGTAGTGTAGAGTAGTGGCAGTGTAGTCGTGTTGTGTCCGGACTCTGGATTGCCAGCTAAAAGCAGCTAGTTACAGGCTGCTTGCTTTTAGCTGGCAAAACAGGATCCCAGGTCTTTTTTCACAATTCTTTTTTTTTAAAAAAAAAAAAATGTGCTCCGCTGTATTTTCACTGTCCAGCCCGATGCAAGCAAGCAACTGAGGGCTGTGCTTCTCAGCGGGATAAGGCTGAAGCATTCTCTGCCCCTCCCGCTGAGAAAAACAGTCCTCAGCTGCCCCTGAAAATGGCGGCTCCGTTGTGAAGCGCCATTCACAGGTGCTGTACCGAGGCTCATCCAGCTGCCCTGATGCATTGGCGGAGTTAATGCCAGTTTTCTGCAAACTGGCACTAAGCCCGAGGTTCATAATGTCATGCCTGTGTAGACACGGCCATTATGAACCTCCGTTTGGTACTAAATAAAAGAAAACACTTTTTGAAAAATTGTATTTGAAAGAAAAACACACACACATCCCTGATTGCCATCTTTATTACTCCCTGAATCCCCGACGATAATCCATGACAACTCCGAGCCGGGCTCCGATGTGCACCCGGCTGACCCGGGCACTGACGTCAGCCGGTGACAGCAGCCGTCAGTGTATTATTAAATGCTGCACAGCTCTCTTCCGGCAGCTGGGAACGTCTGATATCAGAGCCCTGGTCAGCTGACTTAATTCGCGAGCGCAGGCGGGTCAGCTGACGATGTGCACTCATGTGACCCGGGCACGGACGTCAGCCGGTCCCAGCAGCCGTCAGTGTTCGAGATGCTGCAAAGCTCTCTTCCGGCTGCTGGTACCGGCTGACGTCCGTGCCCGGGTCACATGAGTGCACATCGGAGCCCGGCACATCAGCTGGTCGGTGTGCAGTCAGCTGACCCGCCCGCGCTCGCGAATTAAGTCAGCTGACCAGGGCTCTGACGTCAGACGTTCCCAGCTGCCGGAAGAGAGCTGTGCAGCATTTAATACACTGACGGCTGCTGTGACCGGCTGACGCTGTGACCCGGGCTCAGCTATGAACTGAGCTGACCCGGCCAGTGAGTTCTGCCGCTCCCAGCAGCCGGCAGAGAGCTTTCCTGTGATATTGTCCTGGATTAACCTCTGAGGCTTGGGAGTAATAAAGATGGCAATCAGGGATGTGTGTGTGTTTTTCTTTCAAATAAAATTTTTCAAAAAGTGTTTTCTTTTATTTAGTACCAAACGGAGGTTCATAATGGCCGTGTCTACACAGGCATGACATTATGAACCTCGGGCTTAGTGCCAGGTTGCAGAAAACTGGCATTAACTCCGTTATATTACCCAGCCAGCCAATGCATCAGGGCAGCTGGATGAGCCTCGGTACAGCACCTGTGAATGGCGCTTCACAACGGAGCCACCATTTTCAGGGGCAGCTGAGGACTGTTTTTCTCAGCGGGAGGGGCAGAGAATGCTTCAGCCTTATCCCGCTGAGAAGCACAGCCCTCAGTTGCTTGCTTGCATCGGGCTGGACAGTGAAAATACAGCGGAGCACATTTTTTTATTTTTTTTTAAAAATAACAGTGAAAGGGAACATGGCACCACATTTTTTGGCTGTAAGCTGCGGCCACCACCACTGGGTTATTATATACAGCCTGTTAAAATGCTGTATATAAGAGCACAGTGGTGTTGGCCGCAGCTTTTTACAAAAAAAGTGGCGACAGGTTCCCTTTAAACATTTCTGCCCCTTTATTACAAAATGGGAGAAGAAAGGAGGGTTGGGACAGGAAATGACAAAGAGCCTTTTTTTTTTTTCCTTCAAAACAGACTAAGCTTTATTCAGAAACACAATAGAGTACAATGGACAAAATCCGCAACGAAATCCGCGTCAAATCCGCACCTATGCTAAGGTGCGGATTCCGGGGGAAAGCTGCGGATTTTGATGCAGAAAAATCCGCAGGTACTTTCTCCCGTGGACACATAGCCTTAGGGAAAAAATATCACAGTATGCTGTATATGGCTGCGTAAAACGGCTGAGACTCGCCAATGTAAGTCTATTGGTACGAAAAGCAAAATGGACGGCGCATCCGTATGTAGTCCATTTTTACTAAAACAATACCATTCTGTAGCATAAATGGTACAGTAAATGAGTGTGGAATCACAATTTCTCAGAAAAAAAATGCATGGCCTATGGATGCTAGGCGATTCATATAGAATGCTGAATAGATTTCACTCGTCCAACTGTTCTGGATGAGAATCTGAGCGATTTTTATATGCGCAGTTGTGAGTGAACCCTTAGGCGGGCTTTGCACGTTGCGACATCGCAAGCCGATGCTGCGATGTCGCACGCGATAGTCCCTGCCCCCGTCGCAGGTACGATATCGTGTGATAGCTGGCGTAGCGAAAATTACCGCTACGCCAGCTTCACATGCACTCACCTGCCCTGCGACCGTTGCTCTGGCCGGTGACCCGCCTCCTTCCTAAGGGGGCGGGTCGTGCGGTGTCATAGCGACGTCACACGGCAGGCGGCCAATAGCGGCGGAGGGGCGGAGATGAGCAGGATGTAAACATCCCGCCCACCTCCGTCCTTCCGCATAGCCGCCGGCGGCAGGTAAGGAGATGTTCCTCGCTCCTGCGGCTTTACACACAGCGATGTGTGCTGCCGCAGGAACGAGGAACAACATCGTACCTGTCGCGGCACCGGCATTATGGAAATGTCGGTGAATGCAACGATGATACGATAACGACGTTTTTGTGCTCGTTCATCGTATCATCTAGCATTTACACAGTACGATGTCGAAAGTGACGCCGGATGTGCGTCACTTTCGATTTGACCCCACCGACATCGCATGTGCGATGTCGCAACGTGCAAAGCCGCCCTTAGGCTAAGTTCACATTTCCGTTGTTTTGCATCAGTCACATGGAAGGGGGCTTTACACGCTACGATATCGTTAATGTTTTATCGTCAGGGTCACGTCGTTAGTGACACACATCCAGCGTCATTAACGATATCGCAGCGTGTGACACTGACCAGCGACCTTAAGCGACCTCAAAAATGTTGAAAATCGTTCACCATGGAGAGGTCGTCCCAAAACCAAAAATCGGTAATGGTTGATTATAGATGTGGTTCGTCGCTCCTGCGGCAGCACACATAGCTGTGTGTGACACCGCAGGAGCAAGGAACGTCTCCTTACCTGCCGCTGGCCGCAATGCGGAAAGAAGAAGGTGGGCGGGATGTTACGTCCCGCTCATCTCCACCCCTCTGCTTTGATTGGCCGGCCGCTTAGTGACGTCGCGGTGACTTCGCTGTGATGCCGAACGTCCCTCTCCCTTGAGGGAGGGATTGTTCAGCAGTCACAGCGACGCCGCCGACCAGGTAAGTGCGTGTGACGCTGCCGTAGCGATAATGTTCGCTGCGGCAGCGATCACACGAAATCGGATGCACGATGGGGGCGGGTGCTTTTGCGTATAATATCGCTAGCAATTGCTAGCAATATCGTAGCGTGTAAAGCCCGCTTTAGGCTGCTTTCAGATATCCATTTTTTGTGGTCCTGCACAATCCGGCAAAAAAACTGATGCAACGGATCCGGCGAAAAAACGGATCCATTGCATCAGTTTTTTCCATGCGTTTCTTTCGTTTTTTTTCCGTTGTGCTACTGCGCATGCACAGTTCAAAAAACAAAAAACCCGATCTGTCGTTGGATTCCATCATATGCCGGATGATGACTGATCCGGTACCCATAGGCTTTCATTATAACGGTGCCATATCCGGCGCCATACGTTTTTTCGCCGGAGACAAAAAACAATGGAAGCAGCATCCCATCCGGCCGCCGGATCAGCTATTTACGCCGGATCCGGCAAAAGCCGGATGCAACGCAAGGCCATGCGGCACAATCCGGTGCTAATACAAGTCTATGAGGGAAAGACCGCATCCGGCGGCAATAAATGCCAGATCCGTTCTTTCCGGCTTTTACCGGATTGTGCCGCACGACAAAAAACGGATGTGTGAAAGCAGCCTTATGCTGGCATCATACGGGACGATCTATTGTGCGATCGCACGAGCGATTGTACCCGCCCCCGTCGTTTGTGTGTCATGGGCAATTAGTTGGCTGTAGCTCACAAAGTCGGTAACCCCCGTCACACGCACTTACCTCCCGGACGACCTCGCTGTGGGCGGCGAACATCCTCTTCCTGAAGGGGGTGGGACGTTCGGCGTCACAGCGGCATCACACAGCGGCCGGCCAATAGAAACGGAGGGGCGGAGATGAGCGGGACGTAAACATCCCGCCCACCTCCTTCCTTCTGCATGGCCGGCGGCCGCAGGTAAGCTGTGTTCGTCGTTCCCGGGGTGTCACACGGAGCGATGTGTGCTGCCCCGGGTACGATGAACAACCGGCGCACAGAAGAATAAACGACTTTATGAAAATGAGCGACGTGTCAGCGAGCAACGATAAGGTGAGTATTTTTGCTCGTTCATCGTCGATCGTAGCTGTCACACGCTACGATATCTCTAACGATGCCGGATGTGCGTCACTTACGACGTGACCCCGACGACATATCGCCCGATATCATACCGTGTGACGCCGGCATTAGGCTGAGTTCATTTGTCCTGTAATCATCCATTAGAACGGATCCTGCAGAGATCAGTTGGCAAAAAAGTTGTGCAAATACAACTTTCATGTCTGTTTTGAAAAAATTGATTTTTGCAGGATTTTTTTTTTTTTTACATGAGAGTCTATGGAAAGCGGATCCAATAACGGATTGCTATTTATCTTATATTTGAAACTGATCCAGTAAGCAAAAAACAGATGGCTAAATAGCAATCAGTTAACGGATCCGTTTTCCATAGATTCCAATGTTAAAAAAAACTGATTCTGCAAAAATCAATATTTTCAAAACGGACATGAAATTTGTGTTTGCAGAAGTTTTTTTTGCCAACAGATTACTGCTGGATCTGTGCTAATGGATGATCACTGGACATGTGAACTTAGACTAAAGGTGGCTTTATATGCTACGATTTCGCTAAAGCGATCTCGTTGGGGTCACGGAATTTGTGACGCACATCCGGCCGCGTTAGCGATGTCGTTGTGTGTGACACCTATGAGCGATATTTGAATCCTCGCAAAAATGTTCAAAATCGCTCATCGGTGACATCCCCCCCTATTCCCAATTATCGTTGCTGCTGCAGTAACGATGTAGTTCGTCGTTCCTGCGGCAGCACACATCGCTACGTGTGACACCGCAGAAACAAGGAACCTCTCCTTACCTGCCTCCCGCCAGCAATGAGGAAGCAAGGAGGTGGGCGGGATGTTACGGCCGCTCATCTCCGCCCCTCTGCTTTGATTGGGCACCCGCTTAGTGACGTCGCTGTGACGCCGCACGAATCGCCCCCTTAGAAAGGAGGCGGTTCGCCGGTCACAGCGACGTCGCTAGGCAGGTAAGTCCGTGTGACTGTTCCTAGTGATGTTGTGTGCCATGGGCAGCGATTTGCCCGTGATGCACAACTGATGGGGGCGGGTACGCACGCTAGCGATATCGGTAACGATAACGCAGCGTGTAAAGCGGCCTTACTCTATATAGTACAAACTGTTAGTATTCAGCAAGCTGCACTGGTGGGTGGGAAACCGTTTTTTTTTTTTATTATTTTCTCTATAGAATTCTATCACTCCAATTTTGAATGTTGAAGTGAACACAGGTCCATAATGGCGTTGTTATAGAATAAATTTATAGCTTTGAAGAAACCCCCATTGTTCTCCTGTCATATCTGAGCTCTGCTTTTTCTGGTTGTCCTATAGACTGAATGAATCGGTGGCCATCACACTGCTATTGCACTGAAATTAGTAAAAGTGCCCATTTCTGCAGGTCTCACCAATCTATTACCTATCTTGATTGACCAACCACTTCAAAGCACCACTCTAGCGTGTGTTTTTCCTTTTTAAATTTCAACTCTGGAGTGGTGCTTTGAATCCTATGTCCCCTGCCCTGTCTTATGCTCACTTTCTGGCATCTTCATCTATTATCCGCATCATTCCTGTTGGCTTTCTCCAGTTTGTGACCTACCAGCTGCTCCAGTGTTTCATGGAGCGCACCAGAGGTCACAACTCAGTACAAGTCTATGAGAGCCTTATTCTGGCTCTCATAGACTTGTATTGAAAGCTTGCGATGTGACTTCTGGCCTGTCAAACGTTATGGCCACAAGATGGCACTGCAAGACTGGAGTGACGCCAAAAGAAGGTGAAGATGCCGGTGGATGAGTATAAAACCTGGGGCAGTGGGCTCATATTTAAAGTGCTACTCTTGAAAAAACAACTTTGTAGTGGTGCGTTAAGGAGCGTGCATGCCATACTCCTTATATAGGGCCATAGTTAAGGTATGTCCACACACGTTAACTATTTGGTGCAGAAATTTCTGCATCTCTTGGTAGGATTAGGCTGTGTGCGCACGTTGCGTCGTGTCCCTGCAGGGATTTGACAGCACATGTGCGCGTCAAATCGCTGCAGAAACACTGCATAATGAATGCACTGTTTCTGCAGAAAAAAAGCCAATTTCATGTGCTCTGGATGCAGCCTCTCCCATAGACAGAGCGGGACCTGCATCCAAAGCGCACGGAATAATTGACATGTTGCTCTTTAGAACGCAGCGATTTGGAACAAAATTTTGTCATCCAAATCGCTGCGCTCTCAAACGCAACGTGCGAACGTCTCATGAACAATCTTCATAGATTGTGCAGGGGATGCAGGTTGCATGCATTTACACTGCAGTGCATTACACAGCGTAAATGCATGAAATTCGGCAACGTGCGCATGCGCCCTTAACACTAGAGTCCCAGAGAGGGGTCATTTAACATTTCTACCTTTGGAACCCAGAGACGGGTCGAATGACCTGAAGGATTTTAGCTAACATCATATAATCACCGTCTTTTGTTCTGTAATTAAGGCCATTACTGTCGCACCACAGGAGGTTGTTGTTTTTCATTGAGTCTATTAGCCATTTAGTTTCTAGTTAGTTCTATTCAGTTTATTGTATAGTGTCATTTGACCCTCTTTCGGGACTTCAGGAGGGAGCTCGAAATTTCTGGGACTTATAGTGTTAAACGAGTAAAATAGGTGTGTTTTGGTGATTTATTTATTTTTTGTTGGTGCAGATTTTTCACACTCATTAGCATGAGTGAAATCTGCAGCAAAAACGCTGAAGGAATTGACATGGTCCAGATTTAAATCTGCACCAAAACTGCATGGAGAAAATAAGCAACGAATGCATGAGACAGAATTCCCATTTACTTTGCTGGCATCAGGATTTCCTTCAGTGCGACAAATCTGCAATATGCACACAGGCCCTTAGGATGCTGGAGCAGTAATTCAGGGTAAGGTCAAGCAAGTGCAAATAGGAATCTGATTTTAGGCACTAGTGGAGGGCTATCATTCTTTTTAACTTTCTTTTTTTGTTTCCTGTAGGTGGCACTGCTATCTTGCAAATGTATTAGTAGAAGTGAAAAGTTGAGCCCATGCTACATGCTCCCTGGAATGTAAACTTCACCCCCTGAAGACCAGGCCATTTTTATGATTTCTTTTAAAAACAATATATATATTGGTGGCACGGTGGCTCAGTGGTTAGCACTGCAGTCTTGCAGCGCTGGGGTCCTGGGTTCAATCCCACCAAGGACACCATCTGCAAGGAGTTTGTATGTTCTCCCCGTGTTTGCGTGGGTTTCCTCCGGGTTCTCCGGTTTCCCCCCACACTCCAAAGACATACAGATAGAGACTCTATATTGTGAGCCCCAATGGGGACAGTGTTGCCAATGTATGTAAAGCGCTGTGGAATTAATAGCCCTATATAAATGAATAAAATTATTATATATATATATAATTTTTAATTAACCATTGAAAACCAGCAGTTGCTTGCATTAACTTTTTCCAAGTACTCTGGTTTCTCCAACTCCCCCAAAAAGTATCAATCTGTGTTTATTATAGGGAAAAATTAGGTTATTCAATCTGTCGGCCTCACAATCTCTACAGTGCTGGGGAATATTTTAGGCATTATTATTTTATTAAGTTTTCTCTATTTAATGCCAAATATAAACTCAGCCTGAAAAGACCATGTGCACTAAAGGCATGGTTTACCATAGGAATTAAATAGTAAACTTATTGAAAGTGTATTTGAAAATAAGAAGTCTTTCCATGTAGATTTTTCAGCAGAACCGGATCAGATCCACAAAACTAGGCAGTTTGTGCACTGATTGTCATATTACATGACTTCTACGAGGTACGAGCCTGGATCAGTACAAGTCTGGAACATGAGTTTGTTGGTTTTTTTTTTTCTTCTCTCTTCTCCCCATTTAAAGGGAACCTGTCAGGTCCCATATGTGTTCTAACCTACAAGCAGGGTGATAAGTAGCCTAGAAACCCCTTCCTGCCCATACCTGTGTTGTAATATTTAATATGATTTTATAAAAAAAGTTTTATAACTTACAGGTTCCCTATGTAAATAGAAGGTCTAGTCCCCTGGGCGTTGCATTGCTCCTTGAATGTTTGCATGCTTTTTGTGGTATTACGCCGCTGTGGCCGTGAGACCATAGATTTAGGCTACTTTCACACATCAGTTTTTTGCCATCAGGTTCAATCCGGAAAAAAACGGGTAAAACGGATCCAGTACCGCATCCGTTTTTTCCCCATAGACTTGCATTGTTACCGGATTGTACCGGATGGCTTTGCGGTGCATCCGTTTTTTTCCGGATGCGGCAAAATAAATAAATGCGGCGGCCGGAGGCAACGTAGCTTGCAACGTTTTTTTGTCCGGCAAAAAAAACGCATCGCGCCGGATCCGGCGCGATACGGCGTGTTTTACAATAGAAGCCTATGGACGCCGGATCCGGCGTAATGCGGTAAAAAACGGATGCGGCCGCCGGATCCGTTTTTGTTAACTGCGCATGCACCAATGTAATTAACAAAACGGATCCAGCCAAAAACCGGACGAAAAGGATGCAAAAACGGATGCAAACCGTATCCACCGGATCCGTTTTTTAACGGATCCGGCATAACGGATCCGTTAAAAAAACGGATCCGGTGGATACGGTTTTCACTTTTTTTCAGGATCCGTTGGATCAGGAAAAAAAAGGACTGTGCCTGAATACAGAAAACTGATGTGTGAAAGTAGCCTTACAGCAGCGACGTTACCGTCAGCTCCTGGAGATCCCACGCTTGCCGTTCGTGCAGCCTTCATATTTGGGTGTTTACTTGCCGCCTTCACAAGCGCACTGCGCATGATCATAAGACTCCTGCGGTTCCGACCATGTGCAGAGCACGTTTAATGCCACCAAGTAAATAACCGGATATGAAGGCTGCTTGAATGGCAAGTGTGGGATCTCCAGGAGCTGATGGTGTAAATCCATGGTATCATGCCCACAGGGGCGTGATACCACGGAAAGCTCCTGGAGATCCCGCGCGTGCACGCTTGTCATTCGCACAGCTTTCATATCTGGGTTCACAAGCGCACGTCACTCATGTAAATCCATGATATCACACCGAAAGAGTGATGCAACGCCCAGGGGACTAGAGCCTCTGATCATTTACATTGGGAACCTGTAAGTTATAAAACTTTTTTTTATAAAATCATATTACACAATATTACAACACCGGGATGGGTAGGAAGGGGTTTCTAGGCCACACATCACCCTGCTTGTAGGTCAGAACACATATGGGACCTGACAGGTTCACTTTAAGAAGTGGTTGGCCAGTAGTAGTCCATCCCGATAATTGGGTTGAACACCTGTGTATTTTTGCAGTTTGTCTGTGAACATCTCAGTACGTCCACTCTTAAGAATAACTATCTTGATTATTTTCCATTTGTGAATAATCGTTCTAACTGAAAAAATGATGGATTCCAAATTGTTTAGAAATGTCCTTTAAAGATTGAGGGCAGCAGCAATTTTCTCTACCATCACGGCTAATGTCTTTGCTTGTCTAGAGCAGTAAGGGTGTACTTAATTTTTCACTCACACAGCTCTATTTTTCTCTATATTTCATAAAATACACCGACTAGTCACTTTGTGGTGAGCTGAGGTTGCATAAAAGTTTTTGAGGTCAAGCAGTAGCCGCTGTGGCCACTTCCTGACCCCTCTTCGGATTAGTAGTGATGTCATTGTTACACCGTGAGCGTTTTGTTGCACCGATCTACTAATCAAAACTCCCTACCCCCCCCTACTTATACCTTAATGTGGGAGCAGAACACATTGTATCGGGCCTCATTGAATGGGTCCATAGTCATCTTTTTGCTTAAAGGGAACCTGTCAGGTGTAATATGCACCCAGAACCATGAGCAGTTCTAGGTGCATATTTCTAATCCCCGCCTAACCGTCCCTTTATCTAGTAGCATAGATAAAGAGATCTTTAGAAAAAGTATTTCTAAAGATCCTTTATGATACACAAATGAGGCCAGGGACTAGTTGCAAGGGTGTTACTTCCCTTGACTAGTCTGCCCCCTTCGGGCGTACTAACATGTTAATGAATGAGCAGTGTCAGAGGCATGGTTGGGTTCACCTTTGCTGCCACTGCTGGTTTTTGGCTCAGTGTGCAAGATCAGCACGTCCCTGTATGTGTGCACGTACCCTTACCATTCTAGAAAAAATAAATAGAATTTATGGAACTCTAATTTCCCCTTACTTTTAAATGGGAAAAAAAAGTAATCACACGTCCCCAAAAAATTTACTATGCAACATATTGATTCCAAAATGGTATCTAATGAAAACATCAAGTCGCTAATTTAAAAAAACAAGAACTTACCCAGCCCTATCCATTTCAATCTTAAGTGGACGAGTTTTAAAAAAAAAATAGTGAACACACAAATAATATTTAAGTGTAAACACCCCCCCTCGCCCCCTCTAATAATCTATCCAAGTTTAATACCACTGTGATTATATTGTGACCTGGAGAATCATGTTGCTAGGTCATGTTTATACAATGAAAATTGTAAAAATAACCCAAAAAGCAATTGTGGAATTGCTATTTACTCACCATCTCTTTTTAAATTTAATTATTTGTTTTTCCCATTTTGGGGGCAAAAGTAAAGGTCATTGAAAATTACAACTCTCACAAAAAAAAGCAAAGACCCTTGTGACGTTCAGTCCAGAGAAAGATCCACGGGGACCGCGCACCGGACTCCCCCAGGGAGACAACCCAGGAGCGAGCCCCTATACAGGAACTGTCTGGCGGCCGCCCCAGGGGGCCTAGATGCACAGCAGCTGGGACACAAGTGAATACGGGTTAGCGTCCCTAAGATGTCTGTCCGTGCGGGAGATGGCTGTTGGTCCAATGGTAGATGTGGGCCGAAGGGGATCAGGATGGATGACTGGAACCGGGTACAGGTGCCGACTGGTGGTATCAGATGGAGTCCAGAACCGGCGACGGGTACAGGCTGGCGGGAGATGATGGGATTCACAGCTGACTGTCGCCAGGGTGTCTCCTGGGAAACCGGAAGGCTGGGTGCACTCAGGCTGGCAGTCGGGATTTGTGGGCAGAGACAGGGTTAACCTGTGTACGAGACACAGAGGGACCTGAACACCTACCGCAAGAGACAAAGCTACAATAACACGTTGAACAGGCACCGCCCACATGGAAAAGGAAGTCTCTACCCTCTACCTGTTATCAGCCATATCCTGTTTCAGAGACGCTGCCCCTTTTAAGAAGAAGTGAGAGTGCGCGCCCGCGCCCTAGTGTGCATGCGCGAAGCCCGAGAGCCGGAGATCAGCACAGGACGCTGAGGAACGAATGCAGGAGACCTGGAGGCAGAGTCCTGGACCGCAGCGAGACGGCAGGACCGGGGAGCAGGGGGCATGGAGGACGCAGAGGAGGGGAAGCGGGAGCAGCGGCCGTGGTCAGAGCGTACAGGGACCAGATCGGTGAGTAACAAGCGGCGCCGTGGCCCCGGGAGCGTGACAACACTCATGGATATACTGATGGAAAAATAAAGTTATGAGAGTTGGGAAAAGAGGAAGAAAAATTTAACATGCAAAAATGAAGATTTCCAGGTCTCAGGTGTGTGTGTGCGTGCGTGTGTGTGTGTGCGTGTGTTTATGTATATCACTTACTGTTCTTTTGATACAATTACTGGTCTATATTTTGCAGATCTATATGAGCTGCATATAATCCAGCCCACACCACAACATTTTATTTATACTGTGCATAGGCAGAAAGCTGTCAATTAGTGTTGGGGTTATACAGAGCTCAGCATTTATAAAACTGTAGCAGCTATAACAAGAATTTTATCAAAACTGCAGTACACAGCCCAGTAAGTGACACATCGCTGGAATCAAATTCTCTATCTCTACATCATGTTGTTCGCAGGTTATGTAGCAATAGCTTGGTGTCAGAGTTTCGGGGTTTTTTTGCATACCCATTCCTGCCTAATCAGTACTAGGAGTTTATCACAATTTCATTGTTTTCGTTTGTCCACCCAAGTTTTGAATATTGACGACTGTTTTTTTTAAAAGGATTGAAATCTAAACAATTTTCCTGCCCATGGACACGAAATTTCGATGTTTTGTTTACTGAGCCATTTGGTTATAACTTTTGCCTTGTGACATGGTCTCCATCATGCTGGGAAATGCATTCTTATTCACTGAATTGCTCCTAGAGGATGATTGATCCCATTCTTTGTTCATGGCAGTGATCAAAATTGTGAAATGAGCCCCTCCTTTTGATGAAAATGCCCCCACACATGAATTGTCTCCGGATGCTTTACTGTTGGCACAGGACACGAGCAATGCTTAGCTTTTCTTCTAGAGACAATCATTCTTCTAGATGTCCCAACCAGTCTGTAGGGGGCTTCACCAGAGAAAATAACTGCTGTCTAATCCTCAACTTCCAGCAAAGTTATTTCATGTAATAAAGCCTCCTTCATGGCACAGGCTCGGGGATGCTCTGGGGTTGCTTTTCTTCCTCTGACACTGGAAAATGCAACGAGGGAGGAAAAAATGGATTCCATCAAGTATAGGGAAATCCTAGGGAAACAAGTCACGCCTTCAGCGACGTTGGAACAACAGGACAACGATACCTATGATACATCAAAGTCCACCAAAGCTTGGTTCAAAAGTCTTGGAACATTCTGGACTTGAACCCATAGTAGAAAAAAAACAGACAAAAAAAAAAACCGAACAAACATTTGCCGAATTTAAAAGAGGCAGTTGCAGCACTCAAATCCAAGGATATTAGTGAACTGGAGGCCAATGCCTATGAGGATTGGGTTACGATTTCTCAAGAACACTGCCAGGATCACAATTGCGAAGGTAATAAACTGGAAAGAAAAAAGTAGCGCAAATAGGGTCTTACCTGAGGATAGTGGAGAGACAAAACAGGCTCCCTTAGGTTAGTTATGTAAGCCAGAGCTATTGAGAAGGCAAAGACAGCTGCTGCAGCATCCCTGGGGATAGTAGTATTCCTTAAAGAAGCAAAGACTGGATATCGCTGCACTACTGTGGAAAAATCCAGATAAGAAGGTGATTTTTATTGTCAACACGTTTCTGAGAGCAGTTTCTCCTTTTTTTAAGACAAAAATCACGTCAATACATGTGATTTTCGTCCTGATAAAGGAGAAACTGCTCTCAGAAAAGTGTTGACAAGATGTGATTTTTGTCCTGAAGAATGTGAAACTGCTCTCAGAATAGTGTCGACAAGACGTGATTTTTGTCCTGAAGAAGGAGAAACTGCTCTCAGAAACGTGTCAACAAGACGTGATTTTTGTCCTGAAGGAGAAACTGCTCTCAGAAAAGTGTTGACAAGATGTGATTTTTGTCCTGAAGGAGAAACTGCTCTCAGAAACGTGTCGACAAGATGTGATTTTCATCCTGAAGAAGGAGAAATGGCTCTCAGAAACGTGTCAGCAAGATGTGATTTTTGTCCTGAAGGAGAAACGGCTCTCAGAAAAGTGTTGACAAGATGTGTTTTTTCTCCTGAAGAATGAGAAACTGCGCTCAGAAATGCATCAACAATAAAATCACCATCTTATCCTCTTGTCTCGATTTTTCCATGGTCGCGAGGCGATATCCCGTCTTTGCTTCTTTAAGGAATACTAGGATCATATTTTTAGCAGGTCATAACAACCTATGTGCCTATTTGAGGAGAAATCATGACGAAGCTGAGTGTCACGTCCCCACCGGAGTCCGCTCTTGCGACTTCTGCTCCGATCGCCAGACGACGCCATGTTCCCACCATGGATAGTGCTGGTGATGGGAGAGGAGTCGGTGCCCGTGGCTTTGCGGAGCACAGGCTCCGCTCATCCACTAGGCTGGGTTTCCCTGGAGCCTTCAGTACCACTGGCTGACTGTAGGTAGCGTGTGTCTTCCAGCTGAAGTTGCCAACATTCACCTGCAGCTAATGGGAAGACACCACACCCTTCTTATTCCCCCTCCTGTCACATGACCACTGCCAGAGATAGTTCTGATTTCCTGGCTCCTGGTCCGCCCTATTCTGTTTTATGATTACTGTGTGCTGACTTCTGTGTGTTTTCTGACTACCCTTCTGCCTGCTGTTTTTGTACCTCACTGCTCAATCCGGATTTGTCCTCTTCTACGTTTTCTGATTACATTCTTGTCTGCCGATTCTGTCCCTGTTCTGCTATTCCTGGTTTGACCCTGCCTGACGACTACTCTCATCGGACTGCAGCCTTCCACAGGTAGTGATCTCCAGGGCCCCGTGTAATTCCAAATCCCTGTATAGGGGTTAAAGGGTTTTAGGGTTCTAGGGGTCCTGCTTGGTGAGTGGCTTCCCTCTAGTCTGTCCATTACATCCCACCTGAGTCTGTTGATCCAGGCAGGCGTTACACTGAGCTTGACAGAGAAAATGTAACGCCTGTCTGGATCCACAGACTCCGACGGGACAGGACAGGCTAGAGGGAAGCCAATCACCAAGCAGGACCCCAGAACCCTGAAACCCTTTAACCCCTATACAGGATTTTGGAATTACACAGGGCCCTGGAGATCACTACCTGTGGAAGGCAGCAGTCCAAGAGAGTAGTCGTCAGGCAGGGTCAAACCAGGAATTACAGAACAGGGACAGAATCATCAGGCAAGGATGTAATCAGAAAACGAAGCAGAGGTCAAATCTGGATCGAGCAGCGAGGTACATAAACAGCAGGCAGGAGAGGTAGTCAGGAAACAAGCAGAAGTCAGAACACCAGAATCACTAAAAAGAACAGGGCGGAACAGGAACCAGAATATCAGAACTATCTCTGACAGTGGTCAGCAGACAGGAGGGGAATTAAGAAGGGTGTTGTGTCTTCCCATTGGTTGTAGCTGAATGATGCTAACTTCAGCTGAAAGACACACGCCACCTATAGTCAGCCAGTGGCACTGCAGATCGCAAGGAAACCTAGCCCAGTGGATGAGCGGAGCCTGCGCCCACCGGCGCCGCTGGCATCGACTCCTCTCCCATCACCAGCACTATCCACAGCAGGAACACGGCGTCGCCTGGTGATCGGAGTAGAAGTCACTGCAGCGGACTGCGGTGGTGACGTAACAGAAAAGCTTGCGGAGGACCTAGTTTTTTCTTCTGTTCCTCAAATACTCCATCCACAATGTGTAAAGTTGTATTTAACTATTTAATTTTGTCTCCTGTTTATCTATTTGAGCGGTTTATGCTGTATTGGTCACATCAGCATATAGCCCCACTGTACCTATCTATACTGGCACATTTTGCAGCATTATGCTTGGTTATATTGGAAAGGATTTTTTTGGAGCTGGCTAAGTACATAATGGTAATTACATTACCATATACTAATGGATCTTTATGCTGACGCATACTGGTCCTGAACTTGAGTATTGACACAGATGGATGTGATATGATGAACAATACTAATGTGCTATTGTTAGGAGCAAATGTATTTATTGACCTGATATGAGTGAAGACAGTTAAATCTGGTAATATGTTTTCTATTAGAGGATAATTTCTTACTGTATATACTTTGGATATTTCACTATGTTGGTTAGAGACCAAGTTATTGATTGGTTTTGCATCTGAGTAATGAAAAACCATCTGAGTAATGAAGGGAGCCCTTTGAGGTTTTATGTGTAGGTGTGAAGATACGGCTCATATATAGTCTGGTCTTTTTCTTTGGTACCATGTGGATGTGAAATCTGAATGATAAAGGAACAAGACAGAAGAGCAATCAACACATTCGAAATGTGGTGCTGGAGAAGGATGTCATCAATACTATGGATGGCATGAAGAACAAACAAATCCATTTTGGAAGAAATCAAGCCAGACATGTCACTCGGAGCAAGGATCACCGAGCTACGATTTACCTACTTAAAACACCATACAAAGTGAGAAATCACTGGAGAAGCACATCATGGTCAGAAGAATAAAAGGAAAAAGGCGAAGAGGAAGACTGGCAACCCGATGGCTTGATACAATCAGGATAACATTGGAGAAGACACTCCTGGACCTATCTAGGCTTCACAATATCATTCTTCCTACAGAGTGTTCATCCATCAAGTCGGCATGGCTCGAAATCAAGCTGAAGGCCATTAAATAATAACAGTGATGGTCCTATAATACTGTCCTACCTACAATGGTCTAAAGGCCGCTTTACACGTGTCGATTAATCGTGCGTTCACATGTGCGATCGCACTCGCCCCCTTCATTTGTGTGTTACGGGCAATTTGTTGCCCGTGTCGCACAAAGTCGTTTACCCCCGTCACACGTACTTACCTACCGAACGACCTCGCTGTGGGCGGCGAACATCCTCTTCCTGAAGGGGGAGGGACATTCGGCATCACAGCGACGTCACACAGCAGCCGGCCAATAAAAGCGGAGGGGCGGAGATGAGCGGGACGTAACATCCCGGCCGCCTCCTTCCTTCCGCATTGCCGGCGGCCGCAGGTAAGCTGCAGTTCATCGTTCCCAGGGTGTCACACGTAGCGATGTGTGTGGCCTCGGGAACAATGAACAACCAGCGCGTAGAAGGACGTTCGATTTTTAAAAATGAGCGAAGTGTCAACGAGTAACGATAAGGTGAGTAATTTTGCTCGATCACAGTCGCTCGTAGCTGTCACATGCTGCGATATGTCAAACGAATGCCGGATGTGCGTCACTAGCGACGTGACCCCGACGACATATCGTTAGATATACCATAGCGTGTAACGGGCCCTTAAGTTTTTGCTCCAAGCCATTGAGACAACTGTAGAAGAAATATTCAACGTGAAAATGGGGCGCCCTGGACAAGCCAGGTCGTCACAGAACTACACCAACACACAGGGGGTGGGCCAGGCGGTTGGTCCCGCCCACCGAGGAGTTCACAGTCCTGGAGGCGGGAAAAGGAGTCAGATTAGTTTTGGAGAGGAGTTGAGGAGGAGTGAAGTGTTAGAGGAGCAGTCTGACGGCGTCCGGTTGTGTGGCCCGGACGGAACAGCAAGGTTGGCAGACGGTGGTGACCGTCTGCAGGAGAGGCTGATTGGAGCGAACCGTAAGGACCGTGGACGGGCGGGGAACAAAGAGAAGCCAGCACCATCCGGCAGGGCTTACGGACCCCGACCAGGCTAGGAGTCGCCGTAAAACTGGTCAAATCCGTTAGCGAAGGGAACCTTCGGGGTTTCCCAGCAGTCAAGACCCGATTGAAGGCAACAGTTCACACCGTAGAGGGAAACACAGTCACCGCCAAGGCTACAGTTCCCAGGGCCAGAGCCTGCGGGCAAAAAGGGGCTCCTTCAGCATCCATCCAAGCTGGGGAGCGGGTTACCGGTGGGAAGCCATTGGAACCGTAACACAACACAGGTGCAGGGAAAGGCAGTCACCATCAACCTACCGGGAGAACAACCGCAGCCGCCTCTGGGACCCGTCCATCCAGCCATTTGTTTGACCAGAGACTCCATGTGAATTACTGGCTGAGTGAGTACCACCGTGCCGTGCGGCACAGCGCTGCACCCGCGACCCTGCACCTCACCAGGCCCCGTAACCCGCCTGCCATCCATTCCTAACCCCTCTCCGGGCCCCGGGACAACCAAACCCCCCCTACCCACGGAGGGGAGAACCAACATCCAAGCTGCTCCCTGTCATCGCTCCCGGGATCCCCGTCAAGAGCAGCGGTGGTGTCACCAATCTCACCACAACTGTGGGTGGCGTCACGGACAATATCCCTAAACCACCCCACCCCCCTTTCACTCACGGGCGAGGAACGCCGCTCGAGTCCGGGAGCCACCACCGAGCAGCAGCAGCAGCTGGACCCGAGCAGTCGGTGAGCGCAGCGTCCCCTCCTCCACCCGCAACAAAAATACTTGTATGCTAGCTATGAAAGCAATTCAGTAGCATCTGAAAAAGGCAAGAAGGCTTTTTTTTTTTTTTGCTTTTGTACAATTGCGAGGGTAATACAGATCTTGAATCCTTGAAGACAGATAATGATAAATCAGTTCACCCCTAAAGTGCATGGTTTAGAAGACCTCCCGAGCATAATAACCATAGAAAAAAAACAGCACTGGTCCCAGAAGAATTGATTTCAGTAAAATCCAAGAATTTATTCAATAAAGTTAAAATCCTGAGCAAAATAAATGCACAAAGGTACAGAGCATTGCTAGGAGCAAAAGGCAACTCATTTCTGACCCACATGGTCCCTATTCAATGCCTTTGCATTTATTTTGCTTGGGAAATAACTTTTTAACTTTATTGAATAAATTCTTGGATTTTATTGAAATAAATTCTTCTGGGACCAGTGCTGGTTTTTCCTACAGTTTTTAGAACTTAAATCCTTCTACACAAAAGGAGAAAGTTTTCTTTTTGCACATTTTTACAAAATCCAATCTATTAACTTATATTTAAGTTTTATATTCATTGTTGGGACACCTAAGGGCACAATTTTATTTTGTGATGGTGCGCTATTGGTCATAGCGAGTGGGCAAAGTTGCCGCACACCTCGTTTCACCATCAGCATAGGCAAAATACCCTGACGGCAAACTGGGCCCACTGAGTTCATCTAATTGGTTTCAGAACCTTTCACCAGATTTTGGCCTTCTAAACTAAAACTAGCACCTTAAGCAGCACCTTTGCTGGAATCCATGAATGTGTGTCGTGGGCGGGGAGGACGCCACTGCGATGCGCTCGCTAACGCTCGGGTCCGGCGCTGCTGCGATGGCTGCTCGGTGGCTCGAGCGGTGGGCCGGATCCGGGGACTTGAGCAACGCTCCTCGCCCGTGAGTGAAAGGAGTGGTTGGTTTGGGGGATTTAGTCTGTGACGCCACCCACGAGTCGTGGTGAAGATGGGCACCACCGCTGCTGGTGACGGGGATCCCGGGAGCGATGGTAGGGAGCAGCTGGGATGTTGTTTTCCCCCTCCGTGGGTAGAGGTCGGTGGTCCCGGGGCCCGGTGATGTTGTGACAGGGAGGCAGGTTTGGTGGGGTGCAGGGTTGCAGGGACAGCGCGGCGCGGTGCCGGATGGCACGGGTGTTCTCACTCAGCAAGAAAGGTGCAAAGTCCTTGGTAAACCAAACGGCTGGATGGACGGGTCCCGCAGCCGGCTGCAGTGTTTCTCCCCAGACAGGTGATGGCGGCTGTCTTTCCCTGCACCTTGATGTTCTTCTGCTGACTACTATGGATTCCCAACGGTAGTCCGCTCCCCAGTGTATGGGTACCGGAGGAGCCAGTTTGCCCGCAGGCGCTGGCCCTTGGGTCTCTAGCCTTAGGCGGTAGTTGTATACCCTCACAGTGTGGGCTGTTGCCTTCAATCGGGACTTTTGCTGTTGTAAAACCCCTGGGGTTCCAGTCACATTTGGATCTGACTATTGACGGCGGCTCCAAGCCTGGTCGGGGTCCGATGGCCCTGCCTGTGTGTGCTGGCTTCACTTCGCTCCCTGGTCGGTACCGGCGGGCCGTCGCCCGACCCCGGTCCTACGGTTCCGCGTTGCTCCACCACTCCTGCAGACGGCCACCACCATCTGCCAACCTTGCTGTCAGTGCCTGGGCCACAAACCCAGACACCCAAGTGTTTACTCCTCACTCTTCCACCTCCTGGACTAAACTGTCACTTTTCCCGCCTCCAGGCCTGTGAACTCATCGGTGGGTGGGGCCAACCGCTTGGCTCCGCCCCACCTGGTGTGGACATCAGACACTGGAGGGAGGCAACAAGGGTTTTCGTTTGGCTGGTGTCCCTGTCTAATGGGGGTGGGGGTGTTTGTATGTTATCTGTGATGACCTGGCTAGGCCAGGGCGCCACATGTGCACGTTACTCTCTGACATTCCCATAGATCCCAATACCTTTATAATATTTCTGGCCCTCTATGTAAATTGTCCGGTCCGATGGGCATCCTAATCTGCACCTCCTGTCCCTCCTTTCGCCCTCCTCTTTTGCTGATTGATGTGGATGACGCCTCAAACACCATCCACGTAGGTGGGCAAAATCTCCATATTCCCGGCTCGCGCAGGCGTTCTTCGCTCTACCCTGTTACGGTCAGAGCCTAAAACAGGTGCACCTGCGCGAACTGGAGAGTTCTCTACACAGGCGCGAGATTTTGTTCGGCAATGTTTCTGAAGTAGGTGACGTCATCCACATTGCCAGGACAAATCTTGCGCCTGTGCAAAGAACTTGCCGATTCATGCAGGCGCACCTATGTTTTCGGTTCAGCCCACAACCGGGCACCTACACAAGCCAGGAATATGGAGATTTTGCCTACCTACATGGATGGTGTCCAAGGCGTCATCCACATCAATCAGCACAGGAGGAGGGTGAAGTGAGGGACAGGAGGCACAGATTAAGATGCCCATCAGACCGGACAATTTAGATACAGGGCGGGAGATTTTATAAAGGTATTTTTGGGGTCTACAGGGGGAGTCCGGGGGTAATGTGCACCATTTATAGAATACAGCACAGGGGCTGCTTAAGGTGCTAGTTTTAGTTTAGAAGACCAAAATCTGATGACAGGTTCCCTTTAACAGCTTAATGACAACCAGTGCGTCTTTTTACTGACTTCAAATATAAGAGAATAGGATCCCCCAAGAGGCGAAAATGCAGAATCTGTCAGCTGTACCTTATAGTTGACACTCTGCTGCACCTTTCTAGTATTATAAACATTTTAACATACCAACAAAAAAAGGACACTTTAGAAATTATGCTGATGTAGGGTAGACATAAGCTAAAAGTTCTTTTTTAACTTTTTTGCATGGACTATCACAATTAAAAATGTCACTTTGAAAACTACGCATTTTTGTCAAATGTCTGATTTTTTTTTTTTTTTAAATAAACACAAAATATATCAACCTACATGTACCACTATTAGACAGTATAATATGTCGCCCCCCCCCCCCAAAAAAAAAAGATCTGAAAATCACTCGGACATGTTGAAACATTCCAGAGTTATTGCCATTTAGTGATAGATGTCAGATCTGAAATATTTCGCCTGGTCACTAAGGAAAGGAGTTTCCAAACTTATCTGTTGGGTTGGCACTAGTGGTTCCAGTAGCGAGGTTAATCTTCTATGGAGAAAAAACACTCTAGACCTTTCTACCATAGAGAAAAAAAACACAAAGGATGTCGTACATTATCAAGAGAGTCCCCCATTACTAATCTGTAAGTGAAATAAACACAAACACCCAAAAAATACTTTATTTAAAAAAAAAAAATACAAAAAAACCCTCCCTCTTTAACCCCTTTATTAACCCAGAAAACATCCAGGTCCGATGTAATCCACATGAGGTCCCACGACGATTCCAGCTCTGCTACATCTGAAGTTACATAGAGTGGCCATAGAACATGACCGCCCGCTGTGAGCTTCAGGCAGAGAATGAATGAGCCACGCGATGAGCGGTGACGTTACTCAGGTTATTTGCGGTGACAGCTTTAGGTTTCCATGGGCTTCCACCTGTGTTTGCAGGTAAACTGACCTCAGGTGACCTCGGTAAACTCAGGTTCACAGACCTGCATCTCCTGGCAGAAAACCGTGTTTTTTTTTAGCCAAGAGATGCAGATTTGGTGCTGAACTTTCTACACCATATACCTGCACCAATCTACACCTCCTGGCAAAAAAAAACAAAACGCTTTACACGCATGCAGTTTTGATGCATTTTGTTTGCCAGGAGGTGTAAATTGAGTGCATGAATGTCGTGTAAACATGTCACCACCAAATTTGCATCTCTTGGCCCAAAAATACAAAAAAAACCCGTTTCTTTCTGCCAGGAGGTGGAAATTTGGTGCTGAAATCTGGTGTAGACATTTCAGCACCAAATTTGCATCTCCTGGCAGAAAACTGCATCAAAATGGCATCAAAACCTTTTTTGAGCGTCCTGGAAGCAGTTAAGAGCCATGCTGGAAATTTGGAAAGTATGAAGCCCTAGCTCCAATTCCCAATATTCTATCATTCCCTTATCAAAATAGCTCATCCAGCAATATGTAGTGGCAAACAACTACTGAATATAATCCCAATATCTTGTATTTTTATACCCAAGTAATATTTTATAGGGAAATACAGATATCTGACTCATAGGCTAAAATATAGTAATTTTTATTTGAAATTTAAAAACAAAAATATAAAAAGCAAAGATGCAAACCACCGTGAGAAGACCGTGTGAATAAATATATCACTAGACAGTATAATTAGTGCCAACAGTAAATAAAAGTGCAAGAGCAAATATTGCACTAATAAATATAAAGTGCTGATATAGTATCAAATAAATATAAAGTGCGGTGCTGATAGAGAATATACGGTAGTTACTGAGAACATTAAATAGTTATATTTGAAAAATATAACAGAATTAATATATAGTGAAATAAAAAGTATGTATTAAATAGGACAAATAGATAAGCCAATAAACTGCTACAAATGTACTAAATTTGTTTCCCAAATATATAAATCAAAATGCTACATAGCAATTTTTTTTACAATCATCTAAAAGGACCCAGATGTCTAATGGAAATGACTAGAGCTTCAGTGACCTACATATCCACCAATACAAAGAATATAAGCAGCAGGAACTAAATTCTAAAGATGTATCAAAGTACCTATGTATTGCTGTCTATCAGCCTGTACATGTGTTTCCAGCCACCGACGCGCGTTTCGTCTCCATCAGCGGATGTGTCTACCTCGGTGGTTTGCATCTTTGCTTTTTTATATTTTTGTTTTTAAATTTCAAATAAAAAAAATATATTTTAGCCTCTAATATCTGTATTTCCCTATAAAATATTACTTGGGTATAAAAATACAAGATATTGGGATTATATTTCTTTCATTCTCTGTCAAGAACACTCACCTCCCTCAGGGTGCCTACCACTTACCATACTTGTAGGAATATATGTGCCATCAATATCCAGAAACTTATGAAGAATTTGCAGTCAGCATTGGCCTCAATCTCCTCCTTCTTCTGTCCTGACTCTGCTTTGAAACATTATAATTAGGGATCAGTGACCCCGAACCTAGTGTCTGGGGTTCAAATCCGAACATGAACTTTTCACCGAAGTCCCTGTCCTAGTTTAGAGTTTGGATGCTGAATAAAATTTATTAAAAGGCTTCAGCTGAGCCAATCGACAAGCTTTTCGGCATGGGGAAGATGCCTGGATGCTGCTGTGAAAAAGATAAAAAATAAACAAAAATAAAATCTGGAGTCCCCCCTATTTTTGATAACCAGCACAGGTAAAGCAGACAGCTGTGGGCTTCAGCCCTCAGTTTTTTGCTGTACCTTGGATGATTATCAAAAAATAGAGGGGACCACACACTTGTGAGAAATTCTGTGCTTGAAACTGACCACGAATGACCTATGGAGCTTTATTCTTAGAATGAGGCTCCATAGGATTTGATAGACGTCTTGGGACATTACACCATTGAATTATGTCAGAACTTCAAGGACTTTTTTAAGTTAATAAATTGTTGAACGAAGGAGTGTGAGAGAGCCTTTATTCAATTAAACTATTTTTTTTCCAGTGTGTGTGTTTTTTAACTGAATAAATCCTAAGTTAGTACTGGGGGTGTCTGATAGACACCTCCATTACTAACCCCTGGGCGTAATGCTAGATGTACACTCACTGTTCACATCAACACCAAATAAATTACCCTGAAAGTTACTGCACCAGGGCAATTGGGAAGAGTCAGGTAAAGCACCAGAATTGGCACGTCTAATGTGATGCAACACTTTTGGGGCGGCTGCTAATTTTATGCTTGGAAGGGCCAAACAACCATGGGCCTTCCCAGCTTGATAATACCAGCCTCCAGCTGTCTGTTTTACCTTGGCTGGGTATCAAAAAGCCCACGCCTGTGTTTTTTTTTTTTTTCATTAATTTACTTATTATGTATCCACATGTGTTTGCAGGGCAATTGTCCTGATCGTACCCCAATTTTTCTTACTTTTGCAGCCCCCTAACCCTGCAACCATTTTACAACACCAAAGCTTCTAGTCCCCATTGACATTTATGGAGTTTGTGGGTCAAGTCCGGGTACTGATCAAATTTTTAACTAAAGTTTGGACGAACCCGAACATCCCCGAGTCTGGTCAGCCCTTATTATTGTGAAACAATGCAATGTGCTCTAGATAAAGGTGCACATGCTACACAGAGAAGTACTCTGTAATGCTTTTATTGTCTGCACAAGTACCCCCTGAATAGTACAGTGCTACATAATATGTTGGTGACATAGAAATAAAAATTATTATAATTACCATTTAAGTTGCCCACAGCTGGTTTCCAGATTAAACGAATACCAAGGCATCCAAAATTAATTGGTTAAGGCAATGTTTCCACATTCTGCTGTTTTTGTGCAGTAGTTTGGAGCAAAATACACAGTAACAATCTGCTCTTATTATTGTGGGGTTTTTTTGCGCTAATTTTACCATTTTGCGCCTTTTTTTGTTATGCTTTTGAAGCGGTTTTGTATTTTTAATGTTTAAGGGCAAAAATGCGTTTTATTTATATGTGGTTTATTTTTCTTGTCCCCATTGAAACTTATAGGGAAAAAAATGCACCAAAATGCTCAATGGGGATGGAAACCCCATCCATTTTTCTTGAACTGTTAAAAAAGGGGATTTTCTGCACAAAACCACACCGTGTTAGGCCACCTTCACATGTTCGTGTTTATGGTATGTGTAGCATCTGGGTTTTTTTTTACAGATAACACACGTACCCATTATAACCTATGGGAATGCTCACATGTCCATGTTTTTATGCGGACCGTGTTTCTGAGTGAACCACATGGAGATGTGTACTTTTTTCGGCAACATGAAAGACAAGGGCCAATGCAAGTCTATGGGCTCGTGTGAACACGTACAGCACACGGAGGGCATATGTGTGCCATCTATGTGCTATATGTGTTTAACACTAAAAGTATAGAAGAAGCTTTTGTAATTTAATTTTCTATAGTCATAATGGGAAAACACGGATGTCAAAATGTATACGGACATCTGAGGGGGTCTTTACGCTTATATGGGAGCATGGCATATCCCATAATAAACGTTAAAAAAAAATTCCATGTGTGAATTATTTTGACCACAAGAGGGCGAACTTGTCAAAAACGTTCATTTAGCTTTTTATGCATTTTTGAATTGGTTAAAAAGGCAGATATGTCTCCTCTAGGAAATATGGCAGGGATAAAGCCCTTAATATTGTGGATTGTTTTACTATTTGTTTGCTTTCATAAAAGAAATATAATTATTTGAAAACTTTCTGCCAAAAGAAAAAAAAAACAAATAAAATGGAACCATAAAGTCTTTCTACATCAAAAGTATTGAAAGTAATAAAAAATAGGACTAGCACTGCCTTATACTGATAAGACAAGAAATCCCAGATGAACTGCAGAACTCCTATTAGGATCAGCCATATGAAGTGCTCTGCAGAAATAGCAATAAGACTTCAAAGATGCAATCCAGAAACTCAGTGGCGTATACTAAAGTTGTACACAGCGATTTCTTTACTTCAATATAATGTAGAAGTCAAAGGATGAAGATAAAAACACAGCGCACTCCAACAAAGCCAAAACATAGACTTGTCTAATAAAGTTTGGGAGAAAAGGAATCGTGGGCTGATTCATCAAGAAGTTTCTGCTTTAAAACTGCTTGAAATTTGATTTGTCAAAATATTTGGGCCATTGAAGGGTGCACATAAATTTTGCAACTTTTTGGGGGATTTTTATACTGGTTTCGGCCATTTCTGCCCACTTTTTTCAAAAGTTTGGACGGGACATGGCCAGGCTCGCTTCACAAATTCATAATTTAAGCTCAAAGAAAAAAGAAATGAAGGTGTACGGCAGAGTTAAGATGTACCTAATTAATTTAAAGACTTTTACACCTCCTAACCCCCTTGGTATCACAGCCAGTTTGGACCACCGGGCTCTTATATACAGCATTCTAACATACTGTATATAAGAGCCCAGGCCGGGGTATAAAATAAAAAACACTTTATAATACTTACCTAAACGGTCGTGCGGTGGGCCTTATGGGCGTCTCCGTTGTCCGGTGCCTCCGCCTCCTCTTTCGGCCATCTTCGTCCTCTTTCTGAAGCCTGGGTGCATGACGCGTCTACGTCATACACACTCGCCGATCCTGCGCAGGCGCACTACAATACTTTCATCTGCCCTGCTCAGGGCAGATCAAAGTGCGCCTGCTCAGGACCTGAATGCCGGCGAGTGTGTATGACGTCGGACCTGTCATGCACCGCAGCTAGAGAAGAAGAGGCACAAAGATGGCCAAAAGAGGCCGCGCCGGCACCGGACAACGGAGACTCCTATAAGGCCCACCGCGCGACCTTTAGATAAGTATTATAAAGTGTTTTTTATGTTATAGCCCCGGACTGGGCTCTTAAATACAGCATGTTAGAATGCTGTATGTAAGAGCCTGGGGGTGATGGCCGCAGCTTATAGCCAAAAAAAGTGGTGACAGGTTCCCTTTAAACTCTTAGTTGTTTTTGATTCTTTTGGGATGAGTGGTATTTGTCAGTGAAATAATTCTGGTGTATTTTTTTTCTACTGAATGGTAAAGTTAAATAATTCAGGAGAAATGGAGTATAAAGTCCAAAAAATGTGAAAATCATTTATTGAGCAGACAGTGGAATTAAGAACAGAACACCGCTAAAAACATTAAGTTGGGAGGCAGCAGAAGAATGTATGGATGGCTGACCATCACTCATATGTAAGTATTCCAATTTAAAGGAATAAATGGGCATATATAATAGACATTGAAGGTAAATGTTGATTAAGCCATCTAAAGGGCGGCACGGTGGCTCAGTGGTTAGCACTGCAGTCTTGCAGCGCTGGGGTCCTGGGTTCAAATCCCACCAAGGACACCTTCTGCAAGGAGTTTGTATGTTCTCCCCGTGTTTGCGTGGGTTTCTTCCGGGTACTCCAGTTTCCTCCCACACTCCAAAGACATACAGATAGGGAATATAGATTGGGAGCCCCAATGGGGACAGTATTGCCAATGTATGTAAAGCACTGTGGAATTAATAGCGCTATATAAATGAATAAAATTATTATTAAATACAGTACAGTGATAATCACAGTATTTTATAGGCCGGACAGGACAGTAAATGTCATAAATAGAAGTATAAAAGCAATAAGCCCATAATTAGCAGATTGAGTGGAATAAGTAAAGAATCTGCTCACAACCATAAATCACTTACTCCTACGTACATTTCGTGTTTTAAATGGGTAGAAACGCCACCGTGACATTCGATTCGTCAGGGGGAGGTACCAATTTATTCCTTTAAATTTGAATACTTACATCTGAGTTTTTCTAAAGATCTCTTTATCTATGCTACTAGATACAGGGACAGTTAGGCAGTGATTAGTGATATGCACCCAGAACTGCTTGTGGTCCTGGGTGCATATTGTATCTGACAGGTTCCCTTTAAGTAACTTTGTATGTGGGTCTTTATTCTGAGCACCCTAGAATAAAATGTAAGAAAATTATTAAGTGGCATAGACATCTTAATGAATTTGATACCAAAAAAACAAAATCTGGACTCTGAAATAATAAGTATCATCCTTTATTGTTGTATTACTTCAACATGAGAACACTTAAAAACCCCAAACATGGACAGTAGAAAAAAACATGGGCACCTGAAAGCACACCAGGAGCCATGGGTGACTCTGTGCATTCTAGGTCCAGTTATATTTTTGATAACTAATATAACAAGTGGTTTCTTCAAAATTCAACACAAAAAGACACTTTTCTTGACTATTGCAGTCTCATAATTATTTAACCCATAAATAACAAGCATCTTTAGCATTAGCACTTAGTAGGATTCTTCTGGCTGTTATGACCTGATGGAAACCTGGCTCATACCCAGATATCAGCTTCTGGCAGTGTTTCTGAGGCGTCTTAACCCACTCCTCATGAGCCACAGACTCCAGTTCACTAATATTTTCGGGTTTGTGTGCTCCAGCTGCTTGAAAGAAATAGAACAAATATCCTCTGTGACTACTATCTGGATGATAACATAATAAATGGCTCCTGTATTCCCCCTCTGGTGTCACTGGAGGCTTTACAGGAGATAGCTGTAATCTTTATTCTCCTTGTCACTGGCCGGTGATGACAGTTTTATGTAGACACCAATGCTTAAACCCTGCAGGTATAGTTGTACTGCCATTTTTCAGCCAACAAGTGTCACTAGCAGTGTGTATTTTCAGCACCAATATTACAGTGTAAGGTACATGTAAGTTCAGTTAAACCATATTAGCTGTGAGGATATCTCAGCCTATAAACCTATTGCCTTGACACTTTTATTTACGATGATATTACAGTGATCTTTTGTAGCATGTCAAATAATTTAATAAAAGAATCAAATGCTTCAAGGGAAGCACAAAACCACAATTTACAACACTTTCTTGACTCAAATCAAGCAAAGTGGTGCTGCGTTGTAGTAACAGACATCTAATGTATGTGCAGAGCCAGTGTCGTGCAGCATTCAGCATTTCACTCGCTGGGTGTCATCGGACTCAGTTCACACTGCTGAGTCTGACAAACAGCCTGGGTTCCCTTAAGGCCACTTTAAACACAGCGACATCGCTAGCGATGCCGCTGGTGAAAGCACCCGCCCCCGTCGGTTGTGTGTCGCGGGCGGAGGAGGGGACGCTGCGCTCTCCCACTGCTCGGGTCCGGCCGCCGCTGCTGCTGCTGCTCGGTGGCTCGAGCGATGGGCCAGATCCCGGGGACTCGAGCGGCGCTCCTCGCCCGTGAGTGAAAGGGGTTTGGTTTTTGGGATAGTTTATTGTCCGTGACGCCACCCACGGTTGTGGTGATTGTAGGAACACCACCGCTGCTCTGTATGGGAATCCCGGGAGCGGTGACAGGGAGCAACAAAGTTGTTAGTTCTCCCCTCCGTGGGTAGGGGGTGGTTGTCCCGGGGCCCAGTGATGAGTTGGAGGATGAGGGATGGCGGGGCCGGTGCAGGGCTTGGTGGGCTGCAGGGACGCGGGGACAGCGCTGTGCCTCACGGCACTGTGGTACTCACTCAGCCCGAGACGGTGACACAGTTCTCGGTAAAACACACTGCTGGAAAGACGGTTCCCACGGACGGCTGCTGTTGCTTTTCCCCGGTAGTTGACGGTGACGGTCCCTTTTCCTGCACCTAAGTCTATGTTGGTAGAGATGGGTTCCCACTGGTAACCCGCTCCCCGGCTTGGATATGTGCCGGAGGAGCCCCTCTTTGCCCGCAGGCGCTGGCCCTGAGAAACTGGTGCCTTGGCGGTGGCGGTGTCTCTCTCTAACGGTCGGACTGTTGCCTTCAATCGGGACTTGGTTGTTGGGAGACCCAGAGGTACCTTCACTGACGGATTTGGCAAATTCACGGCGACTCCTAGCCTTGCCGGGATCCGAAAGGCCCCTGCCAATGGTGCTGGCTTCTCTTCGTATACCGCTCCGGTACCGCCGGGCCACCACCCGTCCACGGTCCTTTCGGCAACCTCCAAGTAGCCTCTCCTGCAGACAGTCACCCCCGTCTGCTGACCTTGCTGTTCTCAGTCCGGGGCACACACCCGGACCAACTTCAGGCTTTCCCAACTGTCACTTTCTCTGTCACTACTCTCACTGTCCTCCTTCTCCTTCCTCTCTTGCTCCTCTACCACTTCACTGTTTACGCCTTCACTTCCCTAGCTTAACTGCCTGGTTTTCCCTCCTCCAGGGCTGTGAACTCCTCGGTGGGCGGAGCCAACCGCCTGGCCCACCCCCTGGTGTGGACATCAGCCCCTGGAGGAAGGCAACAAGGATTTCTGTGTAGCTTTGGTGTACCTATCCGGGGTGTAGGGTGTGATGGTGTTATGACCTGTGACCCCTGGCTTGCCCAGGGCGTCACATGTGCGTCACGGGCAAATCGCTGGCCGTGGCACACAACATCGTTAGTCCCCGTCACACATACTTACCTGCCTAGTGACGTCGCTGTGGCCGGCGAACTGCCTCCTTTCTAAGGGGAGGTTCATTTGGCGTCACAGTGGCGTCACTAAGCAGCCGCTCAATCGAAGCGGAGGGGCAGAGATGAGCGGGCAGAACATTCCACCCACCTCCTTCCTTCCTCATTGTTGGCGGCCGTAGGTACAGTGTTGTTCCTCGTTCCTGCGGTGTCACACATAGCGATGCGTGCTGCCGAAGGAACGACGAACAACCAGCGTCCTGCAACAGCAACGATAATTGGAATTAGAATGACGTGTCAACGATCAACGATTAGGTGAGTAATTTTGATCGTTAACGGTCGTTCGTGCGTTTCACACGCAACGTCGTCGCTAACGAGGCCGGATGTGCGTCACGAATTCCGTGAACCCTACGACATCTCGTTAGCGATGTCGTTCCGTGTAAAGCCCCCTTTAGTTGCACAGCCTGTCATGGTCGTTGGCTGGTTCTGGCTTTTCTCCAGTTCAGCAGGGGTTAATTCCTGCTGGCTTGGATCATCTGCTGGGAGCTCAGGCTGCTTATCACCAGCTGCATTCACCCTTTATAAGGCTTTGGATACTGGGACTGAGTGCCGGATATAGCTTTGCTCCTCGGTTCCTGTAGTTATCCTGTTATATGGTGATCTACAAGTTAGGGTTTCGTGTGGTGCGTGAATCATCCAGTTGTGTGTTAATTCCCTACCCTTTTGCTTTACTTCCCTGTTCACATACTTTCCCCCCTTCGTCTTTAAAAGCACTGTGTGAGAATTTTCGTTTACCCTTGTCTGTGCCTATTTGTCGGGTTTTGGTTTCTGGGATCCAGGCCCGCTCCCAAGGGGAGAGTAGAATCGGGGCTTGGACAGGAGACAGGGTCATGCTGGTGGCTCAAACCTGGCTACCATCAAGCCTACCTTCGAGATAAGGGAAAACGCAAGGGCCACAGCCTTAGGGTCAGCCTAGAAGCTCCTGTTCCATCCATACATACCCTGTAACAGCCAGCAGCTCCTGTTGCCATATGCAATGCGGATAAAGCAAACAGAGCTCCAAAGATAACCTATCACAACCTCAAATTGGTCCCATTTTTACAACAGCCATCTGAACCCCGCCTTACTAAGAGACTTTTTTTACACATGAAATACTTTAATAATAAATGACTAATATTTAAAAATCTATATTTTAGAAAAAAGGCGTATTCAATAAAGTTGGACAAAATAAATAGTCACAAGTCCCAAGCCAGAGGCCTTTTGCTACCACTGGTGCCTATTCTGATTAGTAGGACACGTGATGCCACTATGCAACACACACATGATGTGGCACTGTGTCTACTGTTCACAAGAGGCGCTGGAGATTTTGGCAGGTATCCGGAGCTTTGCAGAGGTCCTGCAAATCTTTTTGCTCAACTCTAGCATTCAAGCCGATAAAGCAAAAGTCCCATCAGTAAAAGTCATGGAAGATTGGATCTCTGTAATGATTGTAATGGAAAGAGGAATGTTAGGGTTTAGCGGATCTTTTGAAATTCAAAGTTGCTGGCTTTTACACATTTTCCTGAAAAATGTCATTAATGATGTATATGTGGCGCCCCTGACCTGGTCAGGCACCACTGAGTACTGCACCCATTCTGGGGACAGTACAATACAGGTAATCCAGATGGCTGACAGGGGTGTGGAACACAGGCGCATAGTGATCAGGTCTCACACATGTACCCATGAGAGGACCCCTGGGGATCCCAGGAGGGGGCAAAGCCTATACCTCCACTGGAATAGTGGCAGGGGGTTAAAAGCCTCCATCTCCTCTCAAGGGGTGTGGTGGAGAGTCTGGTTGCTAGGTGGCGTAGGCAAGAACAGGAGAGGAGGAGCAGTGAGTCAGTTAGAGCAGAGAACTCCAGAGGGCTCAGTGAGGAGCAGACCTGTGGGGCTGCTGCTGTCTAACAGCGCCCGCGCAGTGGCTACAGACGGGGGAGAACGGTCAACTAGAAGTGCTGCCTGAAAGCCAGCTTCAGCTAGAGAGTGCACGGAGTGGGAAGTAAGGAGACTTCTAGAGAGCACCAGGCCCAACCGGGCGGCAGATCCCGAAGCGAGGATAGATTCACCTTTCCCTGCTAAACCTGCCGGTGTGGGGCTCTTACAGCCCACACCACAACAACCAAAAGCCGCAGCCACGTAACCGCAAGTAGGGCCCATAGGTCACAGGAGGCAAGAGGCTGGAGTGGCCTGGCCCGGGGAACAAGCACACGGCAACACAAGAAGGGGAGAGAGGCTTGGAGCATCTTCCCTGGGTGACCCCCATAGGGACTCAAAGTCGGGGTCACCCCAAACCACCAAGGGCTAAGGAAGGCGAGTTTGTAGTCACCCTCATACAGTCAGCCGGAAGGATACCTGGTTCCCACCTGGTTCATCCCAGCTACGCCCGGGTTACTCACCCTGCCACCTGAAGTGAGTAAAAACCCTGAAAGACACTCTGCCTGTGTGTGGTCATTCTGCGACTTGTGGTACTACAGCTTTACAAAGGGCCCTGGGGCTTGCCTCACTCTCAGGAGGCTACTACACCCGACTGCACCCACCATCAGCCCCAGGCGTCCTCTAACCTGCAGTGGCGGTCCCCTCTGACCGCAAATACTGAGAGTGGCGTCACGATCAAAAACTGAAGATTCCCTACCTGTGACCAGCACCAGCTACGTGGAGTCCCTGAAGGTATGCACTGATACAACACCGGTGGGGCTTCACATCTGGCGTCACGAACAGGATAAGGACTAGACCTGTTCAGACAGGTGACCATGTGCCTAGGCGGTCCGCTTGAAAAATTGGAAGCGCCGCCATATTGCCACCATGAAAAGCGCGCTGAAAAACAACAGCAGCCCGCGCTGGAAGAAGTTACCGCCCACGAAGAGGTGTGGCTACCCAGAGATCCCCTGCAGAGTTCTGACCTTGCCAGCTATGAGAGTGGAAGCGTCGAGAGACGGCGGGAAGGAAAGGAAGCCACAAGCCTGCTGCTGGGAGAGGAGCTGCTGAAAGAGGCAGAGCAGAAACTGGACAGCTTGTTACAGGAGGCAGCGAAGAGTCCACTGCTGGGAGACCGTGCAGAAGACGGCGCAGAAGAAATGGCGTCTGACCGCAGGAACCCAGAACCAGGCTCCGCTGCCTGGTGGTACCGAGAGCTGGCCCAGTTTTGCAACCGGCTGGAGACCCGGGTCGTGGAGCAGATTCGGGAGGAACGGATGGAACTGCAGGAGCTGACCGCGGCGGTTCGGGCCTATGAAGGGAGAGCTGCATGCCGAGTGTCAGACAGGACGGCGACGACGCAGACCCCGATGCTGCCACCGGTGGGTGAGTCAAGTGATGCCCCGGCTAGCGCAAGTGCCCCGACCCCTGCTGCCACGTCCGCGGTCCCTGAAGAGGCGCCCGGCGCGGCGACGCTGAACCAGGCCGCAGCCACGCCAGGTGCGGCCCGCCAAGCCCCGGCCGCCGCAGTGATGCCCTGCTCGGCCCACCAAGACCCGGTCCCTGCAGCAACGCCCAGTCCGGCCCGCCAAGAACTGGCCGCAACAGCGACGCAGATCCAGGCCGCCGCCACGCCAGGCTCGGCCCGCACAGACCAGGCCGCCGCCATGCCAGGCGCGGCCCGCCAAGACCAGGCCGCCGCCAAACAGGGCGCGGCCCGCCAAGACCAGGCCGCCGCCATCCCGGGCGCGGCCCGCCAAGACCAGGCCGCCGCCATCCCGGGCGCGGCCCGCCAAGACCAGGCCGCCGCCATACAGGGCGCGGCCCGCCAAGACCAGGCCGCCGCCATACAGGGCGCGGCCCGCCAAGACCAGGCCGCCGCCATGCCAGGCGCGGCCCGCCAAGGAAAGACTACCTCAGCATTTACCCCGGCCTGTAAGGCCAGAGCAGACACCGCTCCCCGGTCCACAGAGGTCCCTGATAGGCAGCCCACGGTGGGTGAAGACCCTGCATATTGGCAGATGAAGGCTGACCTGGAGGCCAAATTTCCACAATGGCTGGTGAGCCAATACATACCCCCTCCGCATACCCCAAAGAGTCTCCTGCTAACTCCTGCAGCAGCTACACCAAGGAGTCCCTCACCTGGGCCGGCCGAAGAGCATCCATCCCCAGCACTGCCACAGCCGGAGTGCCAGGAAGAACTAAGGGGGAGAGGAGGCCAGGAAGCAGAAGGGTTGACTCCGACTCCAGTGCCACCAGTAGCAGATGTGTATTCAGAGCCGGAAATGCTGCCATACTCCCGCTGGGATGAGGAGGACCTGACCCCCTCTGCAGAAGAAGAGCTGCCTAAGAGCTTCACCTGGGAGCCCACAGGCATGGATCCAGCCCGCAAGACACGGCGCAGAAGAACACAGTTTGCTCCAGCACCACAGTCTCCTGAACAGAGAGCAGTCACCGCCAGAGACCTAAAGGAGAAGCGTTTGTTGAGAGAGTCCAAAGCCCAGGCTAGAGGACCCCTGTGTTATGGCGTAGTGGAAGACTTTAATCTGAAAAGTGGTTATGGCTTCATTGTAGCACCAGGAATAAAAGAAGGGATATTTGTAAACCGCAGAGATGTGAACGCTCATCTGCCAAGAGGACACCCTTGCAGAAATCTAAAAATGGGAGATTCGGTACAGTTTACCATGCACCAAGGTGAAAGGGGATTGTACGCACTTGATGTAGCCTTACGTACCAGCAAACCCTACAGCCATCCCATGCCACAAGAAAGACAAGAAAGACAAGAAAGACAAGAAAGACAAGAAAGACAAGAAAGACAAGAAAGACAAGAAAGACAAGAAAGACAAGATAGAGATAAAGAACCAGATGTAGAAACAGATGAAGACCAAGAACGGAAAGATAAAGATCCTACAGATGAAGAAAGAGACAAAGAGCAAGAAAGTCACAGGTGCCAGTGCCCAACGTGCCCTCGCCCTAGTGAAAAAGAGGAGTAAAAAGTAAAGTAAAGTAAAGTAAGAAGTTACTGTTTTGACCAGTTTTGAAAAGTTTTGTTTGCAACGTTAAAGAAATGCGCCCACAAAAACTATTGTGAGAAAACCAGAAACAAACTTAAGGCTATGAACTTGCTATAGCCACAAACTCTCGCAGTGTAAATAGTTACACCAGTGGCACCACCACCAGGGCCAGCCTGTTTAGGGGCTTGGCTCGTCTGCAACCAGGGGGGCCCGTCCGTAGAAAAGGGCCTTGGCTCACCTGCGACCAGAGAGCACGCCTGTTTATGGGGCCTTGGCTCACCACCACAAAGAGGGTACCTGGTCAGCACCAACTGTGGAGGCCGCCTCTGCATCCTGCCAGAAGAGGCTGAAGGCGCGGATCCACCAGGCCAGGTATACCCTGAAACCACCAGCCCATGAAAGCCGCCTCTACATCCTGCCAGAAGTGGCTGAAGTCGCGGCCAACGGGAGAGGAAGATTGGAGGAAAGGTCTGGGGAAGTAGATGGCCCAGACCTGGTTACCAACAGGACCGGTGACCTACCTCCTGAGAGGGTTTTGGGTGGGTTAACGGACTTGTGGGTGGAGGGTGGTGATGTCTGATACCTGGTGCTTTTAAATGTTTTACATGTTTTAATGTTTTATGCATTTTAAAATGTTGTCTTGCAGCCCGAGGACGTGCTGGTGATAACTAAGGGGGAATGTGGCGCCCCTGACCTGGTCAGGCACCACTGAGTACTGCACCCATTCTGGGGACAGTACAATACAGGTAATCCAGATGGCTGACAGGGGTGTGGAACACAGGCGCATAGTGATCAGGTCTCACACATGTACCCATGAGAGGACCCCTGGGGATCCCAGGAGGGGGCAAAGCCTATACCTCCACTGGAATAGTGGCAGGGGGTTAAAAGCCTCCATCTCCTCTCAAGGGGTGTGGTGGAGAGTCTGGTTGCTAGGTGGCGTAGGCAAGAACAGGAGAGGAGGAGCAGTGAGTCAGTTAGAGCAGAGAACTCCAGAGGGCTCAGTGAGGAGCAGACCTGTGGGGCTGCTGCTGTCTAACAGCGCCCGCGCAGTGGCTACAGACGGGGGAGAACGGTCAACTAGAAGTGCTGCCTGAAAGCCAGCTTCAGCTAGAGAGTGCACGGAGTGGGAAGTAAGGAGACTTCTAGAGAGCACCAGGCCCAACCGGGCGGCAGATCCCGAAGCGAGGATAGATTCACCTTTCCCTGCTAAACCTGCCGGTGTGGGGCTCTTACAGCCCACACCACAACAACCAAAAGCCGCAGCCACGTAACCGCAAGTAGGGCCCATAGGTCACAGGAGGCAAGAGGCTGGAGTGGCCTGGCCCGGGGAACAAGCACACGGCAACACAAGAAGGGGAGAGAGGCTTGGAGCATCTTCCCTGGGTGACCCCCATAGGGACTCAAAGTCGGGGTCACCCCAAACCACCAAGGGCTAAGGAAGGCGAGTTTGTAGTCACCCTCATACAGTCAGCCGGAAGGATACCTGGTTCCCACCTGGTTCATCCCAGCTACGCCCGGGTTACTCACCCTGCCACCTGAAGTGAGTAAAAACCCTGAAAGACACTCTGCCTGTGTGTGGTCATTCTGCGACTTGTGGTACTACAGCTTTACAAAGGGCCCTGGGGCTTGCCTCACTCTCAGGAGGCTACTACACCCGACTGCACCCACCATCAGCCCCAGGCGTCCTCTAACCTGCAGTGGCGGTCCCCTCTGACCGCAAATACTGAGAGTGGCGTCACGATCAAAAACTGAAGATTCCCTACCTGTGACCAGCACCAGCTACGTGGAGTCCCTGAAGGTATGCACTGATACAACACCGGTGGGGCTTCACATATACATTTGAGCTAAACTCAATACTGGAAAGTCTGTAATTGCTCTGAAAATACAAGTGGAGGAGAGAAGAAAGAGACCTGCTGACCATAAGAGCTTAAGCGCTACAGGTATGTGAGAGAGGACCGCACTGACCATATGAGGTTAATTGCTACAGGTGTGAGAGAGAGGACCCTGTTGACCATAAGATCTTACACTCTACAGGAGAGAGAGGACCCCGCTGACCATAAGAGCTTACACTCTATAGGAGAGAGAGGATCCCACTGACCATAGGATCTTACACTCTCCAGGAGAGAAAGGACCCTCCTGACCATAAGAGCTTACACCCTACAGGAGAGAGTGGAACCCGCTGACCATAAAAGCTTATACTCTACAGGAGGGATGAAGAGTGGATCCCACTGCCATGGAGCTTACACTCTCCAGGAGAGAAAGGACCCCGCTGATCATAAGAGCTTACACTCTACAGGAGAGAGAGGATCCCGCTGAAAATAAGCTTACAGTCTATAGGAGACAAAGAGCAAGAACCATGCTGACTATTAGAGCTTACACTCTACAGGAGAGAGGTAACCGCACTGACAATAAGAGATTAGACTCTCCAGGAGAGAAAGGACCCCGCTGACCATAAGAGATTACACCCTACAGGAGAGAGTGGAACCCGCTGACCATAAAAGCTTATACTCTACAGGAGAGATGAAGAGAGGATTCCACCATAGGAGCTTACACTCTCCAGGAGAGAAAGGACCCCGCTGATCATAAGAGCTGAAAATAAGCTTACAGTTTGCAGGAGACAAAGAGCAAGAACCATGCTGACCATTAGAGCTCACACTCTACAGGAGACAGGTGACCCCACTGACAATAAGAGCTTACACGCTACAGGAGAGAGGGTCCCCACTGACCATAAGAGTTTTGACTCTACAGGAGAGCGGAACCCACTAACCAAAAAAGGTTACACTCTACAGAAGAGATAGAGACAGGATCCCACTGACCATAGGAGCGTGCACTCTACAGGAGAGAGAAGACTCCCTGTTCATAAGAGCTTACACTCTAGAGGAGAAATGGAGAGAGGATCCTGTTGACCATGGGAGGTTACACTATTCAGGAGAGAGAGAGAGGATCCCACTGACCATAAAACCTTACATTTTATAGGAGAGAAAAAGAGAGAGAACCCTACTGACCATAAGAGCTTACACTCTCCTCGAGACATTGACAGAGGATCCCGCTGATCATGAGATCTTTCACTCTACAGAAGAGAGGCTGATCCAGTGATTCTGGAGATGCAAAACGACTTTGCCATTCAAACTATGTTCCACTGGCATTATATGGAATAAAGCAAATGTTATGAAGGCTAAGCCTGGGGAAGATTGACAAGTGGACAAACAGACATGTGCCAAGGGGAAAATGCAAGGTGCCTACAATCCTGTATATCTAGAATCAATTCAAACAGCCTTGTCTTTACACTTGGTTTACTCAAGTATATTGGAAAGCTATCTAGGTTAATTGATTTTCTTTTACCTCCTCATCTCACAAGAGAGCAGATGTCTTAGGAAACTTCATATATGAGAACAGACCTGTTTTCCTGTAAAGTTGATATCTGATACGTGTACTGCCTGGTGTATGTGAAACTTTAGACAAGTAATAAGTAGTTTACCAAATACATTTTCAGAATGTATTTACAAGGAATGGCTCCAGGCATCTTCTGAAGCCGTTATTAGCATTGACTTAATGTACCAGTATCAGAGTTGCTAGTGCCATCGATAATTTTGATTTATAGTCAAATTTTTATAATGAATTTTCTAATTTTTTTCCTGTATTTCCATTGTATACTTTGTCTGGTCCAAGCTCCCCCCCCCCAAAAAAAAAGTGGTGTAGTGACAGGATTATTTTTCCTATTTTTCCATGAGAATTGATCTTCTCCCCCAATTCCATAAAGTTATGATTAAAGGGGTTGTCTCCTTTCCGTTAAGGCCGTTTACATGCTGCGATATCGTGACCGATATCGCTAGCGTGGGTACCCACCCCCATCGGTTGTGCGACACGGGCAAATCGCTGCCAGTGGCACACAACATTGCCCAGACCCGTCACACTACTTACCTGCCCTGCGACGTCGCTGTGACCGGCGAAACGCCTCCTTTCTAACGGGGTGGTTCGTTCAGCGTCACAGCGACATCACAGTTGTGTCCCTTAACCGCCGCCCAATAGAAGCGGAGGGGCGGAGATGAGCGGGACAAACATCCCGCCCACCTCCTTCCTTCCGCATTGCGGGCGGGAAGCAGGTAAGGAGAGGTTCCTCGGTCCTGCGGTGTCCCATGTACCGATGTGTGCTGCCGCAGGAACGAGGAACAACTTTGTTACTGCTGCAGCAACGATATTCGAAAATGGACCCCCATGTCACCGATGAGCGATTTTGCACGTTTTTGCAACGATGCAAAATCGCTCAAAGGTGTCACACGCAACGGCATCGCTAATGCGACCGGATGTGCGTCACAAATTCCGTGACCCCAACGAGATCGCTTGAGCGATGTCGCAGCGTGTAAAGCGGCCTTTAATGTTCATTCCTAGGTGCAGTTTGGTACAAAACCCCCCAAACCATTCTGTACTAATCAACCCCTGGTCCACCGGTGAGTCTCCAGCACTGCTACTGGTCTGTGGCATTGGCTGTGGTACTAATGTCACGTGGACAGTATAGCCTATAGTCAGTGAGTTCCTTGGTTTCAAGTGGGGCCTTCCATGTACAATGGCAGAGCCGCTGAGCTCTTTGACTGCTGCTCTACCGATGTAACATCAGCACCGTAGCCAATGCAAGGCAAGGGAAGCAGCAGTAGAGACTCAGTAGACCACGGACTGTGACTACAGTGCGGTTTGTTTATTTTTTATACCTAAAGCGCTCAATAACTCAGAAGGGACAACCCCTTTAAAGGGAACCTGTCAGGTGCAATATGCACCCAGAATCATGAGCAGTTCTGGGTGCATATTACTAATCCCCGCCTAACCGTCCCTGTATACACTAGCATAGATAAAGGGATCTTTAGAAAAAGTATTTCTAAAGATCGTTTACTATATGCTAATGAGGCCCGGGACTAGTTGCAGGGGCATTACTTCCCTTGGCTAGTCGACCCCTGTGAGCATACTAACATGCTAATGAATGCCACACATACCCCACTCTCGATGGCGGCCAGCCACTCCATATAGCACGTCCCAAAAGAACTTTAGCCTTCACTCTTTAATCCCTATAAAATAATCTGGATTTATGCAGTGCCTCCTAGGTTACTCACACAGAGTGGTTGCTGGCCGGTGGAGCAAGGCAGCAGAAAGATGAATTAAAGAACTTTTTAAAGAAAAGTGGGCTAAAATTCCTCCAAAGGATGTGAGAGATTGTTAAGTTCATACAGAAAATGATTACTCAAGTTATCGCTGCTAAAGGTGGTTCTACTGTACCGCCCCTGCAGCAGTTGGACTGCTCGGATCTGGGGTTGCTGTGGCTCGAGCGTCTCCGGACCCGGGGTCTTGCGGTCGCCCGAAAGTGAAAGTAGCTATTTACAGGGGATTAGTGTTTGTGATGCCACCTGTGGTTCGCGGTAAGGGAAGTACCACCGCTGCCAATGGGAGTACCCAGGGAAGATGGAGTGGGGCAGCCAAATGATGTTCCCTCCACGGGTAGGGGAGGCCATGGAACTCTGGATGGTGAAGGTATATGGGAGCGTGGTGCAGGCCAGACGGGCAGACTCAGGGGAGCGCAGCGTACTCACTCAAACTGTGTAGATGTTGGTGTGTCCATTAAACAGACTCTGACACAGGAGTAAACCATGTCTCTGGGTGCCGCTGCCACTCAGGGCAGGTCGTCCAGGAATCCGTCTCTGTGGGTATTGCTGATGGTTCTGGACCTGCCTCCATGCACTGAATTTAGACTTTTCTGATTGACCCCTCAGCCTGAAGCTTTCGGGGTCCCACTCCATACAATTAGTTAGAGGAGCTGTGCTCTCGATGGCTGACACTTGGGATCTCAGTGGGCCGCATAAGCTGGAAAGCCCTATCCCACTCGTTGTGTTGGTGCCTTCGATCTCTGAGCTCTTGGGGAAAGTTCATAAAGAGACAATCCTCCACAGGTGAATTATCAGGTTGCATGAATCTACTCCTTGATATAGGGTCCAGTACCCCACCGTGTTCGGTGCCAGTCCGGTTGCTAGATTTTCCGGTGCCGACCGTTCTCCAAAACTAAGTCTGGGCACCCTTCTCTAATACCCTGAGACCGGTCTCCGACTCCTCCGGTCCCAGACCACTGTCTGCGACCTAGCCAAAGTCTCCCAGGAAGCTCACCCTCCCTGGAGCTACACACACACATCAGATCACACTCACTCTCACACACACCTCACACACACATCAGATCGCATCCACGTCCTGCAGCAGCGGAACACACACGCACACACATAAGAACAGACACACACACATCAGATCACACTCACTCTCACACACACACCTCACACACACATCAGATCGCATCCACATACTCACAACATCCCGTGATATCGCTTGCTTCTCGGCGGCGATCCTGTGCGTGCAGTGATCTTCCAGGACCTGCCGGAGGATCACATGGCCGGAAGCATGTGGTATCTCCGGATGTTGTGATTGTGTCAGCGCGTATGTGCGATATCGTCAGTATGTGTGTGTGTGTGTGAGTGTATGCGATCGGATGTGCGTGAGTGTGTTCTGATGTGTGAGTGTGTGTGTGTGAGTGTATGCGATCGGATGTGCGTGAGTGTGTTCTGATGTGTGAGTGTGTGTGTGTGAGTGTATGCGATCGGATCTGTGAGTGTCGGCAGAGGAGCATGGCGTGCAGCACAGCTGCTGGGACCGCACACCGGTGGGCACAGGGAGAAGTGGGGTGTGTGTGTGTGAGTGTATGCGATCAGAGGTGTGCGTGTTTACTGTCTGATGTGTGACTGTGGAGCACGATGGGGGGTGTGCAGCATGGGGGATGGAGCACGATGGGGGGTGCGCAGCATGGGGGATGGAGCACGATGGGGAGTGCGCAGCATGGGGGATGGAGCACGATGGGGAGTGCGCAGCATGGGGGATGGAGCACGATGGGGGGTGCGCAGCATGGGGGATGGAGCACGATTGGGAGTGTGCAGCATGGGGGATGGAGCACGATGGGGGGTGCGCAGCATGGGGGATGGAGCACGATGGGGGGGTGCGCAGCATGGGGGATGGAGCACGATGGGGAGTGCGCAGCATGGGTGATGGAGCACGTTTGGGAGTGCGCAGCATGGGGGATAGAGCACGATGGGGAGTGCGCAGCATGGGGGATGGAGCACAATTGGGAGTGCGCAGCATGGGGGATGGAGCACGATGGGGAATGCGCAGCATGGGGGATGGAGCACAATGGGGAGTGCGCAGCTTGGGGGATAGAGCACGATGGGGAGTGTGCAGCATGGGGGATGGAGCACGATGGGGAGTGCGCAGCATGGGGGATGGAGCACGTTTGGGAGTGCGCAGCATGGGGGATGGAGCACGATGGGGAATGTGCAGCATGGGGGATGGAGCACGATGGGGAGTACGCAGCATGGGGGATGGAGCACAATGGGGAGTGGGGATGGAGCACGATGGGGGGTGCGCAGCATGGGGGATGGAGCACGATGGGGGGTGCACACCTCCCTCCAAAACACACACACACTGCCACACACGCACTGCACAACAGACCACACACACACACTGGGAAACACAAACACTGCCCTACACAGACACCCACACACACAGACAACGCCGCACACACACAACACCCAACACACAAACCCCGCGGCACACACAAATATACGCACATACCGCACAACACACACATTGCACAAAACATACCTCCCCCCAAAACACACACCCCACACCCACACAAACCGCGTAACACATACACAACGATACAGACACACAGCGCTCCACAAATAACGACACACAACGCAACACACAAACACCGCTCTCACCCCCCGCCACACCCAGACAACACCCAGAACATGTACAGCCCCTACACAAACACTTGTTAACTACAGACAACAACATCTATATATATATATATATATATATATATATATATATATATATATATATATATATAAACAAAAATCATACATTAACTACACAATACGTAAATTCTAGAATACCCGATGCGTAGAATCGGGCCACCTTCTAGTGATATATAATAACATAGAATTCAAAGGGGATGTACTTAGTTTTTCTTATGGCTGTAACTTTAACTCGATTCTTTTGTTGCAGGACTTCACTTTCTTCTGTTTGGCAATAAGATTTTGATGGAGGGAAAGAAAACACGTTTCTAAACCAGCCCCTCATAGCACCGAGACAGGATATTTGATCTCATGTGATAAGTTTCACTTCTATCTATGAGGTTATGTGGTCATATGGCTCAATATAATCAAAGTAATGTTTGTCGAAATGTTTTATTTTATGCAAATCTAGACTTCGAGTGAGCAAAAAAAGAAATATAATTCAAAGACCAATCTCATATCAAAATCCAATTTGTAAATTTAATACGGTCTCATATTCCCTCTACTCCTGCAGTAAGCAAATGAAAAGCCGCGGAATCATAAAGAAAAGATTTATCTTGTTATTAATCAGAAGTTTCTATATATATAGACACACATTTACCCTCTGCATTTTATCCCTGAAAATCCAATATCCGAAAGTATTGAGAGAAGCTGCGTTTGTGTATTTTAGTATATACCACATACTACACCTTGTATATGGATTATAAAAGTCTTACTAAATTGTTTCATTTATCAATCAAAAAGACTGCTGGAACACCATTGTAAATGTGAACAGGGTGCTAGCCAAAAAATACACAATCTATATAAAGTGAAAGCTGCATACCAAATTCAGAAAAAAATGAATAAGCATAACTGCTCTATAATACATAAAGAAATGAAAAACACAATTAGCCATATGAAAAATTGAAACAATTGAAAAATGTGACATTGCATGATTGCTGAGGATTATTTAAAAAAAAAAAAAAAAATAATATTTAGCTAATGTATTAATCAAGTCATTACTGCCCGATAACCACTTCACGGTAATCTCTTATATATCGGGTCCCTAACCAAACGTTACCTCTATATGTGGTTAAAACCTGCTTGTGTGTATGGGTCCCTAAGCAAATGTTACCTCTATGTGCGGTTGAAACCTGCTTGTGTATGGGAAGCCAGGGACCTTGCTATATAGGAAATTGAATAAACATGGCTAAAGGGTGGGACAGCTAGCACCCTGTTCACATTTACAATGGTGATCCAGCAGTCTTTTTGATTGTTATGCAATTTATTCTGTCTGAGAACCCAGTTCCGCCCTTTGTAAATGTGAACAGGGTGCTAGCTGTCCCACCCTTTAGCCATGTTTATTCAATTTCCTATATAGCCAGGTCCCTGGCTTCCCATACACAAGCAGGTTTTATCCGCACATAGAGGTAACATTTGCTTAGGGACCCATACACACAAGGAGATTTTAACCACATATGGAGGTAATATTTGGTTAGGGACCCGATAAATAAGAGATTACCGTGCAGTGGTTATCGGTAATGACTTGATCGATACATTAGTTTTATATCTCTTTTTTTCTTTTTTTTTTTCAAATAATCCTCAGCAGTTATGCAATGTCACATTTTTCAATTTTTTCAATTTTTCATATGGCTAATTATTTTTTTCATTTCTTTATGTATTATAGAGCAGTTATGCTTATTCCTATTTCTCTGAATTTGGTGTGCAGCTTTCACTTTATATAGATTGTTTCATTTATTACTACTTTTTTGTATCTTTAAAGGCAACCTGTCACCAGATTTGGTGACTTTAAGCTGCAGTCACCACCAGTGGGTTCTTATATACAGCATTCTAACATGCTGTACATAAGAGCCCAGGTCACTGTGCAGAATGTAAAAATCACTTTATAATACTCACCTAGGTACAGACTGGTCGGATGGGTGTCTCCGTTCTCCGGTACCGGCGCCTCCTCTTTCGGCCATCTTTTTCCTCCTTCGTCTGAAGCCTGGGTGTATGACGCATCCTATGTCATTCACACTAGCTGGCATTGAGGTCCTGCACAGGCGCACTACAATACTTTGATCTGCCCTGTTCAGGACGTTAATGCCAGCTAGTGTGGATGACGTAAGACGCGTCATGCACCCAGGCTTCAGAACAAGGAGGACAAAGATGGACGAAAGAGGAGGCGCAGGTATCGGAGAACAGAGACACCCATCCGACCAGTCTGCACCGCACCACCCCTCAGGTGAGTATTATAAAGTGATTTTTACATTCTACACAGCGGCCTGGGCTCTTATATACAGTATTCTAGAATGCTGTATATAAGGGTTCACTGGTGGTGGCCGCAGCTTATAGTCGCCAAATCTGGTGACAGGTTCCCGTTAAAGGGAACCTGTCAGGTGCAATATGCACCCAGAGCCACTAGCAGTTCTGGGTGCATATTTCTAATCCCTGCCTAACCGTCCCTGTATCTAGTAGCATACATAAAGAGAACTTTAGAAAAAGTATTTCTAAAGATCCTTTATGATATGCTAATGAGCACAGGGACTAGTTGCAAGAGAGTTAATTACTGCGCTCATTCCGTCCTCTTAGCATGTTAGCACTACAGGTATATGACAGAACTGAAGATATGCCTGGATTCCGCTTCCTAGCGCCAGTATAGCACTGGCTTTACTTTAGACATGAAAATCCTGGTGGTTGGTTCTCTTTAAGCAAAGGAAGAGTATGTAGGCAGCCATCCTGAATGCTGGATACCAGTCTTTTTGTTATTGGGAGACTAATGCTTCCCATTTGCACGGCCTACAACTGAATTTTTATTCCACATGAACGTTATTCATTTTTTCTACCAAGACTACAGACAATTCAACAATATGTCAGGAAACGAGGACCTGTGCTTCATTTGCATCCATAATAATGCACTAAGTGGCCTTTAATCTCACATGCTTGACAAATGTGAAGTGGCCAATCGAACCCAACATCATCCTACGTCCGTCAAAAGGTTATCCATCACCAGATAAGATGTGTCTTTCCGGGAAATGTATTTGTTCCTTTATCAAGCAAAGGTTAGCCCATTGTCACACAATCATGACAGCTAATCGCAATTGTTCTGCTTATAGCCACATCTTCTACATAATAAGCAGTTTACTTGAATAAGAGAAGTTGGGGGAAGCGATGCAAAATGCCATCAATGTTGAAAAGTTGTGATGTGGATCTCATTTTGCATTCGGCCTTTTTCAATGGTGACACTTCATATCTAGGAGTAGGACATTTGTCATCCAAGATAAATCTCTGCTATAAATTAACAAAGGGAATGCCAGGGTTGGACATAGGGGTACTTCTCACATAGCGAGATCGCTAGCGAGATCGCTGCTGAGTCACGGTTTTTGTGACGCAGCAGTGAACTCATTAGCGATCTCGCTGTGTGTGACACTGAGCAGCGATCTGGCCCCTGCTGTGAGATCGCTGCTTGATGCACACACTGCTGGTTCATTTTTTTATTGTTGCTCTCCCGCTGTTAAGCACACATCGCTGTGTGTGACAGCGAGAGAGCAACAATCTGAATGTGCAGGGAGCAGGGAGCCGGCATCTGGCAGCCTGCGGTAAGCTGTAACCAAGGTAAACATCGGGTAACCAAGGTGGTTACCCGATATTTACCTTAGTTACTAGCGTCCGCCGCTCTCACGCTGCCAGTGCCGGCTCCCTGCTCCCTGCACACATAGCCGGATTACACATCGGGTAAATAAGCAAAGGTTTGCTTATTAACCCGATGTGTACTGTGGCTACGAGTGCAGGGAGCCAGCACTAAGCGGTGTGCGCTGGTAACCAAGGTAAATATCGGGCAACCATACCCGATGTTTAACGTGGTTACCAGTGTCCGCAGCTTCCAGACGCCGACTCCCTGCAAGCACAGCATCACTTCCACGATGCTGCTGGCTGGGGGCTGGTCACTGATCGCTGGTGAGATCTGCCTGTTTGACAGCTGACCAGCGACCATGTAGCGACGCAGCAGCGATCCTGACCAGGTCAGATCGCTGCTGGGATCGCTGGTGCGTCGCTAAAGTGTGACAGTACCCTTAGCTACTAATGTTATCTCAGCACATGTAGACATTTTAAAGGAAGAACTAGCTGCAAATTTGTTCCATTGGAACTAAATTTTACTTGAATTTTACAAAATGTCCTATTCCTCAGAATTTTGTAATTTGCTCTGTGAGACAGCCATAGAGGATCATGCAAATGGTTTAAAAAAACTAATAATACCCCACCACAAACCTGTTCCGCCATCCCCAGCCTTATGTCTGCTCCTCCACGCCTCTTTTTCCCCCTTCTCCTGTCACATTTTCTTTAGAACCTTCATTCCAGTCCCTAACCTCCGGCACATCTAAGCCTCTGACAATGACATCACTGGATGAGCACAGCATCACTTAGACGACATATTTCAAGATGTCACAACATGTGTATGACGGCAAGAAGCGTAAATATGTCAGAGGCCTAAATGCTTCGGAAGCCGAGGACTGGAGTGAAGCAAGTGAAAATAATGAATGTGATGTAGAGGTGTAAAATACGATGCATGGATGACCGAATGAGTCTCCAGGGATGACGGAACAGGTGAGCATTGAGGTGGGCGAACAACAGTTTGCATTGCCTCTTGGGCTTTCTCATAATGCCCTACAGATATGACATTTTATGGACTATCATACATTGTACAGTGGTAATCACATATTGGCGGTTTCCAGCAGATCACAGTTTGTACAGTAGAGAAATTTTCCATCTCCAAAGTCACTGGATAAAGCCTGCTTTACATGTTATGATTTTGCATACGATATCGTATTCCATCGTAACCGCCCCCATCGTATGTGCAGCATGTTCAATTTGTTGAATGTGCCGCACAAACGATTAACCCCCCTTCACACATACTTACCCTTCCATACGACCTTGATGTGGGCGGCGAACATCCACTTCCTGGAGTGGGAGGGACGTTCGGTGTCACATCGACGTCACGCGGCAGCTGGCCAATAGAAGCGGAGGGGCGGAGATGAGCGGGACGTAAATATCCCGCCCACCTCCTTCCTTCCGCATTGCTGGCCAGGAGCCGCAGGACGCAGGTAAGATCTGTTCATCGTTCCCAGGGTGTCATACACTGCGATGTGCGCTACCCCGGGTACGATGAACAATCTGACGTTCAATTTTTAGGAATTGAACGACGTGCATGCGATGAACGTTTTAACGTTCAATCGCAATCGCACGTACCTGTCACACACTACAATGTACCTTACGATGCCGGATGTGCGTCACTTACGACGTGACCCCGCCGACACATCGTAAGATATATTGTAGCGTGTAAAGCGGGCTTAAGTCTCTCTCCTGTAAAGTTTAAGCTCTTCTGGTCAACAGGGTCCACTCTCTCCTGCAGAGTGTAAGCTCTTATAGTCAGCAGGGTCCTCTCTATCCTTTAGAGTGTAAGCTCCTATCATCAGTTGGATCCTTTCTCCATCTCTCCTGTACAGTGTAAGCTCTTATGGTCAGTGGGGTCCTCATTCCATCTCTCCTGTACAGTGTAAGCTCTTATGGTCAGTGGGGTCCTCTCTCCATCTCTCCTGTACAGTGTAAACTCTTATGGTCAGTGGGGTCCTCTCTCCATCTCTCCTGTACAGTGTAAGCTCTTATGGTCAGTGGGGTCCTCTCTCCATCTCTCCTGTACAGTGTAAGCTCTTATGGTCAGTAGGGTCCTCTTTCCATCTCTCCTGTACAGTGTAAACTCTTATGGTCAGTGGGGATCTCTCTCCATCTCTTCTGTACAGTGTAAGTTCTTATGGTCAGTGGGGTCCTCTCTCCATCTCTCCTGTACAGTGTAAGCTCTTATGGTCAGTGGGGTCCTCTCTCCATCTCTCCTGTACAGTGTAAGCTCTTATGGTCAGTAGGGTCCTTTCTCCATCTCTCCTGTACAGTGTAAGCTCTTATGGTCAGTGGGGTCCTCTCTCCATCTCTCCTGTACAGTGTAAGCTCTTAGGGCGGCTTTGCACACTACGACATCGCAGGTGCGATGTCGGTGGGGTCAAATCGAAAGTGACGCACATCCGGCTTCACTTGCGATGTCGTAGTGTGTAAATCCTAGATGATACGATGAACGAGCGCAAAAGCGTCGTTATCATATCATCGTTGCAGCCTCCGACATTTCCATAATGCCGGGGGAGCGACAGGTGCGATGTTGTTCCTCGCTCCTGCGGCAGCACACATCGCTGTGTGTGAAGCCCCAGGAGCGAGGATCATCACCTACCTGCCTCCCGGCTGCAATGAGAAGGACGGAGGTGGGCGGTATGTTTACATCCTGCTCATCTCCGCCTCTCTGCTTCAATTGGCCGCCTGTTTGTGGCGGCCAATTGTGACGCCACACGACCCGCCCCCTAAGGAAGGAGGCGGGTCGCCGGCCAGAGGGACATCGCACGGCAGGTATGTGCGTGTGAAGCTGCCGTAGCGATAATAATCGCTACGGCAGCTTTCACTAGATATCGCACGTGCGACGGGGGCGGGACTATCGCTGCAGCATCGGTAACACATTATTACCGATGTCGCAGCGTGCAAAGCCCGCCTTATGGTCAGTGTGGTCCTCTCTCCATCTCTCCTGTACAGTGTAAGCGCTTATGGTCAGTGGGGTCCTCTCTCCATCTCTCCGGTACAGTGTAAGCTCTTATGGTCAGTGTGTTCCTCTTTCCATCTCTTTTGTAACGTGTAAGCTCTTATGCTCAGTGGGGTCCTCTCTCTCTTTTGTACAGTGTGAGCTCTTATGGTCAGTGGTATCCTTTCCCTTTTATAGAATGTGATCTGTTAAGACCAGAAGGGTTCCCTCCCTCTCTCTCTCGCTCTCTGTTTGGCCTGTAAAGTGTAAGTGTGAAGCCCTGGCCAAAACCAGGTAGTCACAGTTAGGTCCCTGCATAACACCTTCCCTCATTAGGAAACACACAGCCAACAAAAAACCCTAGTCACCCCCCCTTAGGGAAAGATAGACACACCAGTGGGCATGACCAGGCGGTTGGAACACATCCACCCATGGGTCTAGACAGGGCAGGAAAAACAGCAGACAAGTTTTGTAGTTCAAGTGGAGAGGAGTGTGGGCTGGAGCTAAGTGTAGATCCAGCAGTGAAGTTCAAGTTGAACGGTACCATGGTAGGAGCCCTGGTGCCACTGGCTAGGAGGCAGACAGTCATCTCCGTCAGCAGGAGACGGGAAGATGGCTCGGTGGAACCGAGGTGGACCGGGACAGGGTTGTAGCCCGCGGGTACTGATACGGGGAACCGACCTAGAAATCACAGCACAAAGGGGAGCCAGAAACCGTAACCAAGCGGACTGGTTAATTAACCGATTGAGGCTAGGACTAGAGGTCCTGTCCCACCCAAAGTCCCTCATAGAAGACAACAGTGCACCGATTACGGATAAGAGGTCACCGCCAGGGCCCATAGATCCCATGGGCCAACGTCTGCGGGCACGGCTCCTTTGGCCATATCCAGCCGGGAGCGGACTCCTGAGTTTCACACTAGGAAAGTCCATCTTACACAAGCAGTGCAGGAAAAGGATAGAGACCACCAGCCGGGTGGGGGACCCTGAACACAACCGGCCGCAGCACCGGCCACCATCACCTTGGTTTACCAGAGACTTGTGTGTTTTACTAACAGTGAGTACACCAACACACCTGGGGTCACCTGCCACCTGAAGGCCCGGATCCGAGCAGCGACGGCTGCTGGTGCGGGGAGGCACATAAGCTCTTATATTCTGCAGAGGCATCATTTTATTACCTGTAAAATGTAAGTTCTTATGGTCAGTGAGGTCCTCTCTCTTCTCTCTCTCTCCTCTTCTCCATGCATATTTTATGAGCAATTACATACAAGTTTTCCAATATTGAAATTTGCCAAATCTATTCAAGGCAAATCAAATTTCGGGGGAAATTCAAGGTGTTAGAATTTCAAAATATCCACTTATCTCTGGTCCACACACATCAAAGTAATGTTAGCCAAACCATTGATTTCAACAGGACTGAGTGACCATCTAAAGTGTATGGGGTGTCCCAACTGTGTCTCTGTAACAGATATGGAAGAAAGAAGGATAGGCCATGTTGGATTTTTACACAATTCGTTCTATGCTCTCTTATGAGATAAGTCAAAACTACAGGTGTCTGACATTGTGTCTCGTTGTGACGCGCTGCTGTGGTCACAACGAGAGCTGAGGATACAAGGGTGTATGCGCCGCTCTCACGTTGTGCATCCATCAGTCCAATGAAAGAAAAGAGAGCCCTCATAAACATGACACCGGAGATATCACTATGCGAAGGTGCCGACTCTGACGCCATCTTAGTGAAGAGTTTGCTGTAATAGTGATAAATGTTAATGAGTAGGTGCCGGAATTAAAGTCTAAAGGTCCAGTCACACTAAGCAACTTACCAGCGATCCCAACAACGATAGGGATCGCTGGTAAGTTGCTAGGAGGTTGCTGGTGAGATGTCACACTGCGACGCTCCAGCGATCCCACCAGCAACCTGACCTGGCAGGGATCGCTGGAGCGTGGCTACACGAGTTGCTGGTGAGCTCACCAGCAACCAGTGACCAGCCCCCAGTCTCCTAGTTACAGCACACATCAGGTTAATTAACCCGATGTGTGCTGCAGCTAAATGTGCACAGAGCAGGGAGCAGCGCACAATGCTTAGCGCTGGCTCCTTGCTCTCCTAGTTACAGCACACATCGGGTTAATTACCTGATGTGTGCTGCAGCTAAATGTGCACAGAGCAGGGAGCAGCGCACACTGCTTAGTGCTGGCTCCTTGCTCTCCTAGTTACAGCACACATCGGGTTAATTACCTGATGTGTGCTGCAGCTACATGTGCACAGAGCAGGAGCCGGCACTGACAGTGAGAGCGGAGGAGGCTGGTATCAAAGGTAAATATCGGGTAACCAAGGACAGGGCTTCTTGGTTACCCGATGTTTACATTGGTTACCAGCCTCAGCAGAAGCTGGCTCCCTGCTCACTGCACATTAGTTGTTGCTGTCTCGCTGTCACACACAGCGATCTGTGCTTCACAGCGGGACAGCAACAACTAAAAAATGGCCCAGGACATTCAGCAACAACCAACGACCTCACAGCAGGGGCCAGGTTGTTGCTGGATGTCACACACAGCAACATCGCTAGCAACGTCACAAAAGTTGTTCGTTACCAGCGATGTTGCTAGCGATGTTGCTTAGTGTGACGGGGCCTTATGACTGCGGCAGGAGGAGGAAGGCCATGCAGGCAGACAGGGGCGGGAATAGATAGCAAGACCCGACACACATATTCCCGCCCCGTTCCCCCTTTCAATCAAATAACAGTGCATTTCTGTAGCTTTACTTGCAAATATTACTGTAATAAAACATCTAATCTCAGAACTGAAGGTATGCCTGGATTCAGCATCCTAGCGCCAGTATAGCACTCGCTTTACTTTAAACATGAAAATCCTGGTGGTTGGTTCTCTTTAAAGGGAACCTGTCATCAGGATTTTTCCCCTATAAGCTACGGCCACCATCAGTAAGCCTTTATATACAGGATTTAAGACTATAGACACCAAAGAGAAAAGGAAACCTATGCCAATCACCATAAATTAATAAATATTATTCAATAATAAAAAGGTACCAGACCATATACAAAACTACAACAAGCCCAAGGAAAGAAGAGGGGAAGACACCTGGAAAACTCAACTGTAACATGTATCAAAAAAGGTATAAGAATAAAGATAACAATGAATAATCAATAAACAAGTTCCTCAGTGCAAGCAATAAATATTACCATGGCAATCTATGAATAAATAGTAATGTGTACAGTACAGACCAAACGTTTGGACACACCTTCTTATTCAAACAGTTTTCTTTATTTTCAGGACTCTGGAAATTGTAGATTCACATTGAAGGCATCAAAACTATGAATTAACGCATGTGGAATGAAATACTTAAAAAAGTGTGAAACAACTGAAAATATGTCTTATATTCTAGGTTCTTCAAATTAGCCACCTTTTGCTTTGATTACTACTTTACACGCTCTTGGCATTCTCTTGATGAGCTTCAAGAGGTAGTCATCAGAAATGGTTTTCCAACAGTCTTGAAGGAGTTCCCAGAGATGCTTAGCACTTGTTGGCTTTTTTCCCTTCACTCTGCGGTCCAGCTCACCCCAAACCATCTCGATTGGGTTCAGGTCTGGTGACTGTGGAGACCAGGTCATCTGGCGTAGCACCCCATCCCTCTCCTTCTTAGTCAGATAGCCCTTACACAGCCTGGAGGTGTGTTTGGGTTTAATGTCCTGTTGAAAAATAAATTATGGTCCAACTAAACGCAAACCGGATGGAATAGCATGCCGCTGCAAGATGCTGTGGTAGCCATGCCAGTTCTGTATGCCTTCAATTTTAAATAAATACCCAACGGTGTCAGCAGCAAAGCACCCCCACACCATCACACCTCCTCCTCCATGCTTCACGGTGGGAACCAGCCATGTAGAGTCCATCCTTTTCTACAAAGACACAGTGGTTGGATCCAAAGATCTCAAATTTGGACTCATCAGACCAAAGCACAGATTTCCACTGGTCTAATGTCCATTCCTTGTGTTCTTTAGCCCAAACAAGTCTTTTCTGCTTGTTGCCTGTCCTTAGCAGTGGTTTCCTAGCAGCTATTTTACCATGAAGGCCTGCTGCACAAAGTCTCCTCTTAATAGTTGTTCTAGAGATGAGAAGGAGTGTCCAAACTTGTGGTCTGTACTGTACATAAAAGTAACAGACACCAGTGTGTCAAAAGTAGCAGCAAGTTATAAATGCAACAGCATAAGTGCTGCAGTGCACATGTAATTACCAGTTCAGCGAGTCACACGTAAGGGCCTGGTCCCACCACACTCGACGCATGTTTCGCAAGAAAAGCTTCATACAGGAGTGCTGCAATGCTGTATGGGTTGTGTTACAGGTTATAAGGATTCCAGAATATGTAAATAAACACCTTTTATTATACTCACCTGCGGGCAGTCTGGTCAAATGGGTGTCGTCTGTTTTGGTTCTGTGCCTCCTCTCTTCCTTCCATTGCTGTCCTCCTTCTCAGCTTCATGTGGATGACACGTCCAACGTCATCCATACCGAGTCCGCCATTGACCTCCTGTGCACGAGCACTTTGATCTGCACTGCTGCGGGCAGCGCAAAGTACTGTAATCGCGAGAGGAGGTACCGGATCAAGATCACAGACCTTCATCAGGCTAGACTGCCTATCTGTGGATATAATAAAAGGGTCTTTGTTTTCTTTGTGGACATATATACAGCATATCAGAATTTGGTAACACATGGTTGAAAGATGCTGGCCATATGTTGTTTGCGGAAAACCTGGTGGCATGTACCCTTTAAATGAATCATCTTTAGGCACATTGTATGTTAGTAACAGACTAAGAAATAAAGCTTTTAGTTGTTTTTTTATGTCCGTTCTTTATTACATTTAGAGGAGACAGAGATCTGCTGGAAAGTAATGTATGTGTGGAATCCATCACCTACTAATTTTCCGTAGTCACGTCAGCACAATAATGGTTTGCTGGAATTCAAGGTAGATTCCTCTTTGTCTATCCTAAATCGATTTAGAAATAGCTTTTAAAGCTACACAAAGCGTCAATGCGTTCTACTTCTGCCCATTTTTAGCATCCCTTTTTGTTCATTGGACTTGGTCATCTATTTTTTTTTGTAGGAAGGCATAATGTAAGCTGCATACTCGGTGAAGGACAAAATACATTCCAGTTCTGCCCTCGACATGGACCTCTTTTCCGCTATTTTAGTTTATGCCTTGGTATTGCTTACATTAGAGAGATGCCGAAACCTTGCAAGTCTCTCTTTCGCTCTCCGGTACATACAGACACTTGTTTCATATTGTTAAAATACCTTAATCCCACGCAATCCTTCTCTGGAGGGTCATTTATCAATTTTGCAAAGTGCATTTTATAGTTTTCCAGCTATGACTGTTTGTTTCACTATAAAGGGAGTCTAAGCACTTAATACCAATCTACTTTAATCAGCATTTCATCTTCAGAGCGGAATTGTCTAGTTGGAAATTACTGTATTGTTCCATTCAATTGATTGTTTCTCTGTAATATTTCTGGACATCCAGGAGGCTTTATCTTCATTCTTTAGAGGTTTTGTCCTCATTGTCCTCTCGTAGATCTGAATTGCTCTTTCTTATCTCGTCTTTAGAGAGTAGAAAACATTCCCTTTTTGCATCTATTGCATGAATTGGAAGGGAAAATTGTAGCAAGTGGAGAGAAATTTGGAAGTGTTATTATCATGAAATAATTATGGCAGATGTTAGAAGAATGAAGTATGTTGGATGTTAACTACCCAATAATTTTGTCGCTGGGGAGATAGAGCTCCCCAGAGGTGTCTGAGAGCTTCTTATTCCACTGTCACGGGTTATGTACTGATGGAACAGGGGCTCCTAGGCTCACCCTCAGACACGAGACCCTTGCCTCGGAAGTAGGCTTAGTGGTAGCCAGGTCTGAGCCCCCAGCGTGACCCTGACTCCTGTCCGAGCCGTGATCTTACTCTCACCACCCAGGGAGTGGGCCGGAATCCAGAGACAAAACCCCACAGAATGGACACGGACAAGGGAGAACGAAACCTCGTACACACTGCACTCAAACACAAAAGGGAGACAATATGAGTACAGGGGAATAAAAAAACGGGTTGGGAATAAACTCACAACAGGGGAACGTTCACACCATGCAGAATAGCAACTGTAGTTCACCATGAACGAAATAACCACTGAGACCGGGATCGCTGGAGCTATGCTGAAGCTATATTCGGTGATCTACTACACTCCTCAGCCTTAAATAGGAAGAGACCAGCTGTGGATGGTAATTACAACCCGGCTCTCGGAAAAGTTGCACACTGCTTCAAAAAGGATTAACTCCTGCGCAGCTGGGAGCAGTGAAACAACTCAGCCGACGCCCAGAAAAGCTGAACACTTAAGACCCCTTTCACACATCAAGTTTTTTGCCAACACCGTAGTAGTAATCCGAGTGTGCCGATCCAGACAGCGCATGACATCCACTCTCCCAAAGCTGAACATGTGCATGCTCCCTCATGACTTGTGTGCATCTTAAAGATCTTGTGTTATGATGACCACATATTGCTATATTTTTTAATAGCATATATACATCACTTGCCTGGGACAGGGAATTCACCTTTCTGGAACCTAACCCTCTATGAAACAAAATAGGGAGCTGCTCTATTAGGTCAGCTGACATTTTTGCCAGACTTTTACCATCCCTCTAAATGGCTGCCTTTTTATCCTGCAATGAAACGGCTGACAGACTGCAGCTTCCGTAACAAAATAAGCCGCTTGCCAGAGTGTTGGAAATAGGACTCACGGCAATCTGCAGATTTTTACAGAACCAACAATCTGAAAAGAGATATTTCTGATAAGACAATCCCTTTAAGGCCCCCTTCACATGTGCACACAAAAAAACGCACTTGTGGTGCGTTCCATTCTGTCCATCTGTGTGTCATCCATCTGTCATCTGTGTGTAAAAACACTGATGGTACTTCCTAGCATGCAAGCGTGAACAGGTGCATACTGAACATGAGATATATTATAACAAAAAGAGACAGTTGCAATCTGAAATGCAAAGATATGTTAGCAATGAATACAGTAATATGAACATACATTACTGCTAAAAAAAAATCTATAAAAAATTTAGATACTTGGCATATGAAAAAAGGACAGTTTTATGTGAGCCCAACAGCCAACGTCAAGGCGTATCCTAACTCTCTATTTCTCTTTTGGTTAAAAACCTGCAATTTATGAGAATAATAAACAATTAGAGGTGCCTAAGGCTGATGAGAAGGAGTGCTCAATCATAAGGAAGGACTTCATAATCTAAGTAAAAAGACTCATGGCACTTCCTAGCATTCAAGTGTGAACAAGTGCATAATGTACATGAGATATATTAACAAAAAGAGACAGTTTGCTCTCTTAAATCCTAAGATATGTTAACAATGATTATAGGAATATGAACATGTATCACTGCTAAGAAATAGATTATATATATATATATATATATATATATATATATATAATCAAAAATAAGATACTTAGCATGTGAAAAAGGCCAGTTTTATGTGAGCTCAACAGGCAACATCAAGGCGTAACGCTAAATGATGGGTCACTAACTACTCTCTTTGGGCTAACCCCCCCCCCGTCCAATTTATGGGCGGATAGTAACCTGCGAATAAAAAGTTAAAATTGCCTAAGGCTGATGAGAAGGAATGCTCAATATGAAGGCTTGACCCCATACTCTAAGTAAAAAGACTGATGGCACATCCTGGCACCTAAGTGTGAACAGGTGCATACTGAACATGAGATATATTAACTAAAAGAGGCAGTTGCACTCTGAAATGCTAAGATTTGTTAACAATGAATATAGTAATATGAACATGCATTGCTGCTAAGAAAATATATATAAAAAATTTAGATACTTTACAAATAAAAGAGGCCAGTTTTTTGTGAACCCAACAGCCAACGTCAAGGCGTATCTCTAATGTTGGTTCTCTGTATACTCGCTGCCTTTCTTTTGGTTAAAAATGCCTCCAATTTATGGGCAGATAGGAGTCTGCTAATAAAGAATTAAAAATACCTAAGGCTGATGAGAAGGTGTGCTCAATCAGAAGGCATGACTCCATAAATCAAGAAATAAAATTGATAGCACTTCCTAGCACGCAAGTGTGAACAGGTGCATACTGAACACAAGATATATTATAGCAAAAAGAGACAGTCGCACTCTGAATGCTAGATAGGTTGACAATGGATATAGTAATATGAACATGCATTACTGCTAAGAAAATACTTTTTACATGTATATTATATACATTTTTATATGTATTTTATATAAATTGGAGAGGATTTTTTTAACCCAAAGAGAGGCATTAGAGTAGATAGTGATACAACATTAAGAGCTTGACGTTGGCTTTTGGGCTCACAAAACTGGCCTTTTCTATATGCTAAGTATATCAATTTTGATATTTCTTAGCAGTTATGCATGTTCATATTTTCCATATTTATTCTTAACATATATTATTATTTCAGAGTGTAACTGTCCCTCTACTTGTTATAAAACACCAAATATTGATGTGATTCAGATTTCTCATTTGTTCATTTACTTTGCATTTTGTTGTTAAAAGTAAATTATTAACACTTTTATTTTTCAGAGCATTTGTATTTGGCAGCATTGTTTTCCACACTTGTCTATAGCTTATGCTCAGTACTTTATTATATATATATATATATATATATATATATATATATATATAAAAGAAAAAAAATAAAATATATATATATATATATATATATATATATATATATATATACAGTACAGACCAAAAGTTTGGACACACCTTCTCATCTCTAGAACAACTGTTAAGAGGAGACTTTGTGCAGAGGGCCTTCATGGTAAAATAGCTGCTAGGAAACCACTGCTAACGACAGGCAACAAGCAGAAGAGACTTGTTTGGGCTAAAGAACACAAGGAATGGACATTAGACCAGTGGAAATCTGTGCTTTGGTCTGATGAGTCCAAGTTTGAGATCTTTGGATCCAACCACCGTGTCTTTGTAGAAAAGGTGAATGGATGGACTTTACATGGCTAGTTCCAACCGTGAAGCATGGAGGAGGAGGTGGGATGGTGTGGGGGTGCTTTGCTGCTGACACTGTTGGGGATTTATTCAAAATTGAAGGCATACAGAACCAGCATGTCTACCACAGCATCTTGCAGCGGCATGCTATTCCATCCGGTTTGCGTTTAGTTGGACCATCATTTATTTTTCAACAGGACAATGACCCTAAACACACCTCCAGGCTGTGTAAGGGCTATTTGACTAAGAAGGAGAGTGATGGGGTGCTACGCCAGATGACCTGGCCTCCACAGTCACCAGACCTGAACCCCCTAGAGATGGTTTGGAGTGAGCTGGACCGCAGAGTGAAGGCAAAAGTTCCAACAAGTGCTAAGCATTTCTGGGAACTCCTTCAAGACTGTTGGAAAACTATTTCCGGTGACTATCTCTTGAAGCTCATCAAGAGAATACCAAGAGTGTGCAAAGCAGTAATGAAAGCAAAAGGTGGCTACTTTGAAGAACCTAGAATAGAAGACATATTTTCAGTTGTTTCACACTTTTTTAAGTATTTCATTCACATGTTTTAATTCATAGTTTTGATGCCTTCAATGTGAATCTACAATTTTAGAGTCATGAAAATAAAGAAAACTCTTTGAATGAGGAGGTGTGTCCAAACTTTTAGTCTGTACTGTGTCTGTATATATATACTGTATATATATATATATATATATATATATATATATATATACATACATATCACTTTTTTTCTGCTATCAATAATAATCTGATAAGTGATTAGCCATAGTTCTATGGTACATAATCAGATATACTGGCTCCACAAAGCAATGGGTTTGTCCAACATTATTACTAACATACACGATTTGTGTAAAGATGAAAAGAAGTTATTTTCTGCACCTTATTTATCAAACAGATTGAAAAAAACAGCCAATCTATTTCTTGTACATTTTGAGAGAATAGCTGTGGAACGAGCAGGCATTGAAGGTATGGGGAACATAATGACCATGTATTCTTTTGGGAACAGGCGTCTGGGAAAAGTGACATTCATGTGAAATTGTTATCTGTGTTGTAGACAACCCTCAGGATCATCCCGTGCATGTCACTGAGGGAAATCTTAGAAAAGTGAAATAGCTTATTCCACCTTGAAACGACATTCAGTGTTTTAGTGGCTACGGGCTGCATTTTCTAGATGAGTAATTGCAGCGTCCTACCTGATCTTAACGCTTTCACAGCTTGAAAGGAAGGAAAACGAAAAATTGAAATGTCTTACTAACCTTCTGGAAACCAAAGTGTTAACCCAGCCGCTAATAAAAGAGCCGAAATCTGTTGCCATTTGGACTCAATCTGTTCCCGCAGGGACTGTAAGATATTTTGTCACCATCCACCCAAATCTGGGGCTTTTCGCACATGGCAAAATACGGATGCTAATCTATCAGAATTCCAATCCTTCAAGACGTGGGTACAGATGACACAAGATATATCACCGCTCTACCAACACAACTTTCAGGAATTTATGATTTTGCAAGAGTTAAAATGAAGCTCGTTCTCAATAAGATGCCAGATGGCTTCGGATGATGATGACACACTGATCACAATATATAACCTGTTGGTGAGAAGTCGACTCCTCGAACGAAAGCCAATTTATTACGACAAAATGACACTAGTATTTATCACCATATGAAAAAGTGCTGCCCTGCCAAAGACTGCCAAGGTGGTTGTGTACGAAACGGAGGGAGGTAATGGTGGGTGAAGCGGGAATGCTAGATGTAAGAGTGAAGAGGGATTAATGGGCAGAGGTTGGAGCCAATGGGATGAGAAGAAAATGGACAAAAATATATCTGACTTCTATATGGTCTTAAAGGGAACCTGTCATGTTGCCCAAGCCACCCCATGTGTAGACAGCATGGTACAGAAATAGAAAAGCTGAGCAGAATGATTTAGAAATTTGGAGAAAAGATTCATAATGAGTTGTATTATATTCATTGAAATCCCTGTTTTTTGTATGCAGAGGGTGGTCCTACAAATGATTGACAGCTGCTGATTGAGATGATGATGATGAGACTCAAGCGGTCTCTCGGGATCTGACTGCTGTTTCAAAATTATAATATCATGAGTGCACACGAGACTAAAATAACGGACTACAAGTCAGTTATAACCATCTCCATGACAGACGCTGACTGACTGATCTTTATTCTTAGACAAAGCCTTTATAGGACCAAGAAGTAAAGGGTGTAAACAAAAGTATAGTCCAATCAAGTATCGCAGGTCGGGGCTGAAGACGTCTAGAAATTTGCATAGCCTCTGCTGGATTGGTCAGTCAAAACTTTAGGAATTCTCCATTGTTCATCATCTTGGGTATAGACAGGATGTGGCAGCCATCTTCAAGTTACATTTGCTACATGTGCATATATATATTGTATTAAGGAAAAAACACTGAATATGCAATGTATATGTATATATTAGTAAGAAAAAAAGCATGCATAAATATGTGTTAGTTTACATCTACTAAACTATATACCTGAGTCTATGAAATGGCTGAATTAAGTATTTTTGGTTACTCAATTCTTATCCTCAACAGTTATAAAGGGATGACTGTCAATCACTGAGTAGGACCGCCAATTGGAGATATTTCTGATAAGACAATCACTTTAAGGCCCCCTTCACATATGCATACAAAAAACGCACTTGAGGCATGTTGTGTTCTGTCCATCTGTGTGTCATCCATCTGTCATCTGTGTGTAAAAAGACTGATGGCACTTACTAGCATGTAAGTGTGAACAGGTGCATACTGAACATGAGATATATTATAACAAAAAGAGACAGTTGCACTCTGAAATGCAAAGATATCATAACAATTAATATAGTAATATGAACATACATTACTGCTAAGAAAATATATATAAAAAATGTAGATACTTGGCATATAAAATAGGACAGTTTTATGTGAACCCAACAGCCAACGTCAAGCCGTATCTCTAATGTTACGTCCCTATTTACTCTCTATCTGTCTTTTGGTTAAAAACCCTGCAATTTATGAGCAGAAAGGAACCTGCTAATAAAGAATTAAAACTGCCTAAGGCTGATGAAAAGGAGTGCTAGATCACAAGGCAGGACTTCATAATCTAATTAAAAAGACTGATGGCTCTTCCTAGCACGCAAGTGTGAACAAGTGCATACTGAACACGAGATATATTAACAAAAAGAGACAGTTGCACTCTTAAATCCTAAGATATGTTAACAATGAATATAGGAATATAAACATGTATTACTACTAATAAATATATATATATATATATATATATATATATATAAAAAGTGAGATACTTAGAATATAAAAAAGGACAGTTTTATGTGAGCTCAACAGCCAATGTCAAGGCATAAGTAGGAATGCTAGATGTAAGAGCGAAAAGTGATTAATGGGCAGAGGTTGGAACCAATGGGATGAAAAGAAAATGGGCAAAAATATATCTGACTTCTATATGGTCTTAAAGGGAACCTGTCATGTTGCCCAAGCCATCCCATGTGTAGACAGCATGGTACAGAAAAGGAAAATCTGAACAGAATGATATAAAAATTTGGAAAAGATTCATTATGAGTTGCATTATATTCATTGAAATCCCTGTTTTTTGTATGCAGAGGGCGGTCCTACAAGTGATTGACAGCTGTCTCTGCATGCAGTTATACAGGGAAGACTGTCAATCACTGAGTAGGACCGCCCATTGAACTCATATGAATACAAACACCAAGGATTTCAAAGAATAAAATCCAAGTTTTGCTGAAACATTTCCCACAAAAATGTACAGTGATCCCTCACCTGTTGCAGGAGTTACGTTCTAGAAACCCCCGTGATAGGTGAAAATCCGCAAAGTAGTTATATTTACTTTATTATTTACCCTTATTTTTCGGATTATAAGATGCACTTTTCATCCCAAAAATTTGAGAGGAAAATGAGGGGTACGAGGAGGCAGGGACAGTGCAGCGGACTGTGGATTGTGCATTGTGGGGGGTAAGGCAGGGGCCATCCTGAAAATGTCGGCAGTGTGGGCTTCAAATAATGGCACCTTGAGTCAGCGCATGCGTTGATTGAGCCCTTGGCTCAAGATCTCATCTGCGCCCATGTCCCCTCCGGCCCATTGATCTCCCAGCAGCGGATTTAAGGAAAATGGTGTGTGCGCAGATGAGATCTCGGTTCGTCCTTCAGCCAATAGCTCAATCTGCGCACGTGCCGACTCCTGATGCCAGATCTTTGAAGCCCACACCGTCGACAGTTTCCAGATGTTCCTGCCAGCGCCCGCAGCGAGCATCTGGGGCACCACCCATAGCATCACCCTACACCACCACTGCCCCTGCCTCCTATGACCCCACTCCAACAACGCTGCCACCAACCTTCCCCGGTACCCATGATACAGTGAAGCCGTAATAAATGAACTGCGATATAGCGGGGGACGACTGTATATAGATCTGATCAGCTCCTCCTGCTCTGTAACATCCTGCCTGCAGATTATATACTATTTTTAACATGACAGATTCACTTTAAAGCATTGTTTTTTTTCTTTTTAAATCCACTATACAGTTGCAGAGATTTGGGACTTTTTATTTACTGCTGATTTTTAATGGTCTGTACAAGTCACACGATTTCATGGCTTCGGGTCTTGAGGCTGCTATGCATCATTGACCGGTGAGCAACACTCCCTTAGACCACAAAAATTAACACAAAATGAAAAAGTCCATATTTCTGGATCAGTATGGTAGATTTAAACACATAGAAATGCAGAATACACCAAGGAAGCGGTGGACAAATTATAAAAGCCCGTCCAGTGACCAGCTGGTTTTTCCTTCCGTGCATTCTTTGCCTCTTGCCAGGATCTGTATTTCGAGGGGGAGTGGCGGATAAGTACTTTTTTCTATATTATAAGAGCACAACTTTTCCACTAATCACCTAATGACTGATCCTCTTTAAAAAAGGATCTTTCATAGTTAGAAAAAATTGATCTTTTATTTTGTACCCAGGAAAAGTACCAAAAAAATATTTTATACTCATGGATTTGGTTTCTATATTAAACTACAGGAAACCCATTATAAATTACTTACAAGATGGTACAAAACATCATAATTGCTTCATCAATGGGGTCTATCTGAAAATATACTGTGTTGGTGCATATACCAGACACAAATAGGCAATCTGTGGCAAATGTGGTGGCAGAGTTGGCACACAATTAAAGTCTTCTTGTTGTAGAAACCAAACAGTATTATCCCATCCACTATTAAACTGTCCATTGGTAAGATTGCCCTGACTAGACCCTAATCCACCTTTCACCCCAATCCTGGCCAGAATTTAACTAGATGGGCGCAACCTCGTTCAGTGGAAATGTATTGAGTGAGGCTGCACCCCTCTCGTCAGATTCTGGCCACATGACTGCCGTTCGCGGCTCTGGCACTAGAGGATCCTCACAGTGTATAGAGTGCGCGTGTCCCAGGTGTGTCACACATGACAAACAGTCATGTAGTTTTCGGCAGTAGAAGGTCGCAGCATTTGGCTACACAAGCTGCTCTCTGACTTTCCCTTTTTTCCCTGCTTGGGGTTTATCCCTTTCTCTTTAGGACCCTGTGGATTTCCTCACCTTTTCAGTTGTTAATCTTTAGCATTTCCCTTTGTGTCTTTAAATACCCTCATTCCCCCTTACCCTGTGCTGGTGATAGGTCTAATACCCTTAAGAAGTCTTCAGTGCAAGCATGCGGCTTCTATTCATCTGGAGAAACTTTGTGGTTGTTGCAGTTCTTCTCCCTGAGTAATCTAAAGATAAGTTATTCATTCACTCCCCCTGTTTGTATTCCGGGTGTGTTCTTTAGAACTTAGTGGAGTTGAGTAAGTAATAATCCAGCATAAGAAAAAACGAGGCGGCAGCTCACTCCGTCAATTGCACAAAGTTTTATTCTGCAGTTGCAGACATATGCAGGAGCAGTAAGGAGAGAGGGTAGTGCGGGGGCGAGGAGTGGACGACAGCCTGTTTCGCGCTGAGTAGCGCTTTGTCGTTTTTTCTTATGCTGGATTATTGGATATTTTTCTATGTTGCTCGCTGAACACCACCCCGCTATGCACACTCTATCCAGGGGCATGTAAAATCCAGGAACAGCTGATCTTACGAAACTGTGAGTACGGCTCCACTGCCTGGCAGATTTGCTCTGCAGTGCCTGACTCTGCTTCGGAGTTGAGTAAGTGCTCATCCCATCCGTTCCCTACGTAGGACCTATTTCAGGGTCAGCCAGGGTCAGGTATCTGGCTCGGCGCATTGGTGTGAAACCTATATAGGGTGGTAAGGCAAGCCAGGGGCCAGCGGTAGGTTTGGTCAGGGGTCACCAGCTCTCGCTTCCCTAGACACAAGGTTTCCTTTCCCTTTTGCGGTTCATTTGGTACTTCCCCGAATCTAGTGTGACAGCGCAATATAAAGAGTCACAAGTCTGCGGTCACATAGAGTGACACAAAGAGTGACTGAAGGCTAACCTTTTTAAAGGGAACCTGTCACCACTTTTTTGGCCTATAAGCTGCGGCCACCACCACCGGGCTCTTATATACAGCATTCTAAAATGCTGTATATAAGAGCTCAGGCCGGGATTTACAATATTTACCTAACGGTCGCGCGGTTGGCCATATAGGCGTCTCCGTTGTCCGGTGCCAGCGCCGCCTCTTTCAGCCATCTTCGTCCTCCATCTTCTGAAGCCGCGGTGCATGACACGTGCGACGTCATACACACTCGCCGGCATTCAGGTCCTGAGCAGGCGCACTTTGATCTGCCCTGAGCAGGGCAGATCAAAGTATTGTAGTGCGCCTGCGCAGGACTGGCGAGTGTGTATGACGTAGACGCGTCATGCACACAGGCTTCAGAAAGAGGACGAAGATGGTTAAAAGAGGAGGCGCCGGCATCGGAAAATGGAGACACCCATATGGCCGACCGCGTGACCGTTAGGTAAGTATTATAAAGTGTTTTTTATGTTCTCACAGCGGCCTGGGCTCTTATATACAGCATGTAATGCCTTCTGTCCCTTCCTTACCCTTTTTCTACTTTTCCTTCCCCCATCCATCCTTCCTTCAGCTGTGTAATGTTGTACCTAAAGTTGTGGATAAACCACATGTAGGTTAGCAATTACATGCCTGCTCATTACCATTCCAAGATGTCTTTGCGTGTTATTTCATGCTCCTAATTATATCCTGCAATGTACATTGCTTTTCAGATGTTGGAAGGTGTAACTTTCGCAATAAAAAAAGAGTCACCTTTCAAGTAAATTGGCCTGAGTTTAAAAGGACATAGCCTAAACATATAAGTTGTAATGTTTTTCTTAAAAAGAAACAGACTTTCTTTGGCCATCTTGGAACAAATACAACAGATAGATGTAGGAAGCAGAAGAGTACTGTACCCGAGAAGCGAGGGAAGGGGAAAATGGAGAAAAAAAGGCATTTCCAGGTAGAAAGAAACCATGCTAGGGTATCTGCTGAAGACATTGAAAAGAAGAGGGTTTATAGAGCCCTGGCAAAGTGCCAACTGGAGGGTGCCTAATTTGTAATATCATCCTTCAGGTAGACTACTACATTGCAACCAACATCTTCTGAAGATACATCCAAGAGGAAGAAGGAACCACCGGCATTATTCAGCGAGCTAACCGGTCTATCCACTTCATCCAGGCTTATGAATGCACTATATGGCAGTAGAATCCATAGCATGTTGGCCACGGTGCTCATTCCAATAGACAACAATCCGCACAGTTCATGAAAAAGAGACTGAAGGCACTCACCAAATATGCTCAGTAAAAAAGTTGTTTATTCAACCATCAGGTCAGGGGGAAAGGCGTGAGGGAGGTGGGAACACACAATCCGACGGATTGTGTATTCCTATTTTCTTTTTCATTTATACCCCTTCTGTTGCAGTGTTTGTTATGGTTATGATTAAGGAAGTCTAACTTCTGAAACGCGTCAACCGCGTGTTTATAACTTGCTGCACTATGATTTTTAATTAGTTTTCAATAAAATGGAATTTTAAGAAAAATATTTTCCCTATGAAGACATTGCTGCTGGATTTTTTTTTCTTTTTGCTGGAAAAAAGATCTGTCTTTCTTGCATAGGTTTTCATAAATGTGGTGGCAACAAATGCACGGTCTGTCCATTCACCATCAAAACTATAGGAAGTTCATACAATAATTCTAAACCATACACCATCAATTCATTTATTAACTGTGATACTTCTCAGGTTGCATATATGAGTAAATGCAATTATTATAATGTTGCATATATAAAGGTTGCACCACCTGAAAACTTAAAGCTAGAATTGCGGATATTAACCCCTTTACCATCTGGTGATTTTCCATTTTTCATTTTCTTCTTTTCCCTTCCCTTCTTCCAAGAGCCATAACGATTTTTCTTTTTTATTTTTCCACCAATATAGTCATATGATGGCTTGTTTTATTGCTGGACCCGTTGTATTTTGGAATGACACCATTCATTCGGCCACATATTTGATTGGAAGATGAGATAAAAATTCCAAGTGTGGTGAAATTGCAAAAAAAAAAGTGCAATTGCATAATTTTTTTTTGTTTCTTTATTTACCATGTTCACTATATGGTAAATCTGACGTAGCAATATGATTCCCCAGGTCAATAGACGTTCATAGATACCAAACATGTATAGTTTTACTTTTATCTAATTGGTGAAAAAAAAATTTCAGACGTTTGTCCAAAAAAAGAATTGCATTTTTGGCGCCATTTTCCGAGTCCATAGTGTTCTCATTTTTCGGGATCTGGGGTTCAGTGATGACTTATATTTTGCGTCTTGAGCTATTGTTTTTAATTGTATTATTTTTGGGTAGATATGATATTTTGATAGCCCATTATTGCATGTTAATGCAATGTTGTGTACACTAAAAAAAAATGAATTCTGGCATTTTGATTTTTTTCTCGCTACACTGTGCATCAATCAGATTAATTAATTTTATATTTTGATAGATTGGACATTTCTGAATGTGGCGATACCAAATATGTGAATTTTTTTGTTTGTTTTATTTTCAATGGTGCAAAAGGAGGGTGAATTGAACTTTTAGGGGGTTTTTTTTAAATTAATATTTTTGGAAACATTTTTTTTATTTACTTTTTATTGATTTTAGTAGTCCCCTTAGGAAACTTGAAGCTCACACTATCTGATTGCTTCTGCTGTTCAGAAGGATGCTTCAGCAACCCTCTGAACAGCAGAAACGCTGATCTCCTGTGAGTGCGTACTGCACTGAGCTACTGCCATGATTCTCTTAGCCACCATCAAGCTTCAATACAGGTGTTACCAAGTCACCGGTCAACAAAGGAATGATCCAGCTTCACTTTTCCATAAAAACACAGCTTTAATGAAAAACTTTTTTAAAATACAAAGAATATTTTTCTTGTAATAAAGATAAGCCACAAAAGTATAGCATCTCTGAGTCAGGAAAAATCCAAAGGTTCTTTAAACCGCACACCAGACGCGTTTTGAGCACATGGCTCTTAGACCTTGACCAAGGGTATTTTTCTCATCGTATGTTACATTTTTGCAGACATACCACTGATCTAAATTCCCCAAAACTATCACAAAAGTTCATTGGTTCATTTATATGCTACTTTGTACATTTTAAAACATTTGCAGAAAAAAGTTGAATAAAAATAAGCTTGGAGTACTCTGTATTGTACAACATTTCATCTGTAGTTTCATTTTTCACACTTCTTTATTTTCCCCTTCTCTTGGGTCACCGTTACTCTTTACAGAGGAGATGACATGAGTTTGCTTCTATGGGTAAGAATAAATACTTACTGTATTACTCAGTGTTCATTACGTGCGTAAATTTGGGTAGTTTACTAGTAGCTGTAAATCCCCCTTATGAAGTATGTAACGTATTCAAATATATAACATTAAATCTCAGACACTAAATAATTCTGGACCTCTATGAATGAACAATCATTCAAGACCTCTTCTTTAGGACCGTTTCACACATCCGGCTTTTCGCCGGATTGACAGATTCGGCGCACTCCAGTACAGTGTATACAGTACTATGGCAGCGCGACAAGCTTCGGTCACATGCTGTCATGTGACCGGAGCATGTGACCCAAAAGTTGTCGCAATGCCATTGTACTGTATCACACTGTACTATAGTGCGCCGAATCTGGAAATCCGGCGAAAAGCCGGATGTGTGAAACTAGCCTTAACCTAGATTAACCACAGAGCCATTGCAGACCACCAGGTGTGTTAAAGGAATACTAGCAGTGACCCCCGAGTCACACAATGTAAATTTGTATGCTGATGCACATGTTGAAATTAGTATAGTTAGAGAAAGTAGAGATTTTCTGATGACTCTGTTGTGGGCACCAATACGCTTGTAAAACTCCCCCACATTATTAAACACTGCTTTTACACAAATTGGTGTTTGGTGGAGAGGGGGCACTGTATACCCAAATACTTATTGCAGTTCTTGTTCTAAAAGAGGTGTTCCCATGAACAAAATAGATTTAAATGAATAGATCTTGGAATAATAAGTTCCACAATTGGATGTATTAAAAAAAATGTTCCTGTGCTGAGATAATCTTATATATGTGTTCCTGCTATGTACTGTGTAATGGCCGTGTCTGACTGTGCAGAGCTGCTCCAGTTCATGGTCGGCACATACCACATCTCCTGGACAAGGATAAGTGAGTATACAGACGACACAGCATGGGCTCACAGCTGCTACTTTCCAAGGTAACATTTCCTTTTCACATGTTATGCCAAAAGTGCAGCTCACTTTTCGATGCTTTTTCTCGAAGTCTCATTCATTTCTATGGAAGTTAAAGGGGTTGGCCACTACTTTAAAATTGGTGGCCTATCCTCATTATAGGTCATCAATGTGTGATCCCCCTCTCCGATCAGCTGTTCTCTGGACCGGCGTCAGCACAAGGTGGCCAGAAATGCTCTGTTTCAAAGCTTCTCCAACTTCCGATATAGGCCGCAGCCGGGTACTGCACATCTGCCCTCTATTCAAGTCAAGCGAACAACAAAGCGCAGCAGTGCTTGGCTGATTTTGTAAGCCTGAATCCGATGACCGCGACCTATAAACAGTTACTCTAGTCTTAAGGCTGCTTTACACGCAGCGACATAGCTAGCGATGTCGCTCGTGAAAGCACACGCCCCTATCGTTTGTGCGTCATGGGCAAATCGCTGCCCGTGGCGCCCTGTCACACGGACTTACCTTCCCAGCAAGGTCGCTGTGGCCGGCGAACCGCCTCTTTTCTAAGGGGGAGGTTCATGCGGCGTCACAGCGACGTCACACGTCAGGCGTCCAATAGAAGCGGAGGGGCGGAGAGCAGCCGCATTATCTACACGCCCACCTCGTTGCAGGTAAGCTGTTGTTCATCGTTCCTGGGGTGTCACACGTAGCGATGTGTGCTGCATCAGGAACGACCAACAACCTACGTCCACAACGACAAACGAGATTTTGAAAATGAACGACGTTCAACGATAAGGGGAGTATTTTTGATCGTTAACACTCGCTCAGAGCTGTTACACGCAACAACGTCGCTAACGACGCCGGATGTGCATCACGAATTCCGTGACCCCGACGACATATCGTTAGCTATGTCGTTGCGTGTAAAGCCCCCTTTAGCCATGAAAAGCACAAGATGGAAATAATCCTAATTTAGGAGACTTTATTACACAATTCCATTTGCGCCAATAATGAAATTGTTGTCTAAAAGGGCCAGATCTTCTGCGATTGACCCCCACATAGCTCCATCTAACGGTAGAACGTGATAAATTATTAGCATAGTAAAACCCTTTGATCATCCTGACAATACACTAAACCTTCAGCGAATCACTTATCCTTAATGCAAAAGTACAATTTTCTCCTGCCTCCTACAATACATCTAAATGGCAATCTTTTTATGAGGACAGCATTATTTTATGTAACAAACTCTCTTATCGTAAGTTACCTTGACAAGGCGTTTAGGAGAGCACAGTATTTTTCTTACATTTAATTGCACATTATATATTAAAAATAAGTGTATGTGTGAACAAGAGATGCCAAATAATGGATCTATCCATCACCCTGTGCTTCTTTGTAAGAATAATCAAGTGAGAACTTTCGAGCAGACATAAGACTTTGGGCACAAGTGATATACGAGCAGTGCCGAGTCATGAATCTCTATATATCCTACAAATGTACATCTGTATAATGCTGGCTACTTACATTTCACACCTGCAGCTTAGTCCTTGCTCTTAGACTGAGGTCATTATTCTACATAAAGGAATGACTTATTTATTTGAGATTGTCTTAGAAAAGTTACTTTGGGTAGTTTAACAGGGTTGTCAAATTTGGATGAACCTAAGATTGAAGTTCCCTTGGCAAACAAGTTAATCTAGGCAGGATCCTGTTATTGAACCTGGAAAAAATACATCCTAAAATGCTAATTTTCCGTGACATGTCAGTAGCACTCACTGATACCAGTGGATGTTGATGGTTTTGACATCCCAGTATTGGTCCTCGGTTTTTGGTCCTCGGAAGTTGTCCACACTTTGTTAATGTGATCAAAATGGCTCTAAACGTAAAAAAAAAACATAGTTACCAAAAGGACATTCTCCACCAGGCTCTTGGCTTCCCTCTTCTTGCGAGGACCACCACATATACATGATTGCTCTGGACAAAGAGTGGCCACTGTTTGTACTTGCGTATAATTGTTTGTGCAGATGAACGAGGCACCTTCAGGTATCTGGAAATTGCACCCAAGGATGAACCAGACAATTCTTGGCTGATTTCTTTTGACTTTCCCATGATGCTTCACAAAGAAGCAGTGTGTTTCAGGTGTGCATTAAAATACATCCACAGGTGTGTCTCTAATTAACTTAGATGTTCCCAATAAACCTACCAGAAGCTTCCAAAGACATGACATCATCATATGGGCTGTCCCATATTGTTTAAAGGCATAGTACTCTTAGTGGTACTTTACACGTTGCGACATCGCTACCGATTTATCGTCGGGGTCACGTCGTTAGTGACGCACATCCGGCGCCGGTAGCGACATCACAACGTATAAATCCTAAGTGCGACGATGAACGAGCACAGAAGCGTAAAAAATTGCTGATCTGTGTAACGTCGTTCGCTACATCAGGAGATACGATCTTGTTTGTCACTCCTTCGGCGTCACACATCGCTGTGTGTGAAGCTGCAGGAACGACAAACATCTCCTTACCTGCGTCCACCAGCAATGCGGAAGGGAGAAGGTGGGCGGGATGTTATGTCCCGCTCATCTCCGCCCCTCCACCTCTATTGGCCGGCCGCTTAGTGACGTTGCGGTGACGTTGCTGTGATGCCGAACGCACGTCCCCCTTGAAGGAGGGATGTTCAGCGGTCACAGCGACGTCGCCGACCAGGTATGTGCGTGTGACGCTGCCGTAGCGATTATGTTCGCTACAGCAGCAATCACAAGATATCGCATGTACGATGGGGCGGATGCTATCGCGCTGGACATCGCTATCAAATGCTAGCGATGTCGCAACGTGTAAAGTACCCCTAAGTGTATGTAAACTTTTGACTTTGCAGAAAGTAATAAAAATGCCTTAAAACATTCTTTCCCTCTCATTATTCTGGAATTTGGCAAATATAAATAATTTTGGTTCCTAATTGACCTAAAACGGGAAAGGTTTATTCTGATTTCATGTCAGATTGTGAGAAAATCCTGCAGATGTGTCTTTTTAGATAGTGTATATTAACTTCTGGTTTCAACTGTAAGTATTTGGAGCAGCCCACAATGGGAGGGGTTAGTTGAAAGGGAAAGTGATGGTTTCCTGTTAAGGAGTTAGTGAAGATCTAGCGAACGATATGTATGGATAGTCTATAAGTTGTGAAGGTCGCATACAGTTAGTGACTTGTGATGGAAAACGACGAAAGGAGACTGGAGTCAAGATAGCAAGATCCTTAACTCTACTGACCAAGAATGCTGAGGCTAGAGATGGGCCTTCATATGGAGTGACCCCAGATAGAAGGGATCGGAGGACACAATTTTAGTTGCCAGGCCCCTAACCATCAAGGGAATGGGTTAATACTAACTGGTGTATGAATGAAGTTTGCCTTATTGTGCATAATCTCCCCAAATATTCAAGCGAGCAAGGCTATCCCTTACTCCCCTACTCTACAAGGAGAAGAGACGTGAAGCAGCAGGGAGCACAAGGCTCTACTCTGTCCATGGTAATGGAACCTCTGACATCCTCCTCTACTAGGACACTGGACATGGAGCCACTAGAAGGGAAGGTGACTGTCATGATCTGTACTGTAGCGTTGTGCTGAGACTCACATAACCAGTTAGGTCAGAAGCAACCAGCGGGAACTGAGACTGCGTTTGAATATGCCTTGTACAATTGAAAAGGGCTGAAGATATGTAACCACTATCTGGTGTGCAAAGTTGTTGCTGAAGATAAACCATTGAGTAAAGTGTTGTCTAAAATGAACTGGCGGTCTCCATGTGAGTACTAGTCGACATCCGATCCTGGCCAGCCAACGTCAATGGCAAGATGCAACCTGCATGGGTTCACAGCCCATACAACACAAGTCCACACACGCAGCCAGGACCAGCTCTTTGATGCAGCATGCCAGGGTGTCCAGAGTGAATCCCTCACCCAAAACTACTGACCTGCGCAACTGTATATGTATATGACCAGTTTAAAGGTAAAATGGCAGAATCTTTTTTTGGTGTCCAAATCACCATCACTAGCAGATAGTGATTTTTAAAGATGTCCATATTAGCCAAAGCAGTTGCTGGAGGAAAGTCAGGCTGCATGTGTTCTAATTTCATTTTACTTGGCTTGTTGACTTCCCTCCTGACTGATTACATGATCTTCACCCCATCTGAAATCAGTGTCCTCGGGGATGTCTATCAAACCAGATTGGGAGGGATTAAGGCAGAGCTAGTTTGACTTCTTTCCAAAGCGTTTCTACCTCCTTCACTGCAAAAAACCTCAATGTCCTACTGCGTGGTACACAATAACGATGCATCCCTGGATTGATTCCACTAATATTTGTTATGGAGTGTTATATAAATGCTAAACATTGAAATTTGAGCACAGAACATGATAGAACTTGTAGTTCTTCAAGGACCTCCCACTCCCATATCTGAAAGGTCCACCAACTCTTTGGTAATGACTCCCTGGCAAGTTACATTGTTGGCCGCCATGTATTTTCAATAGCTTTGGAACAAATAGTACTTGTGATAACTTCGCCTAGACTGTGCAGAAATGTGATATGGCTTCTAATCATTATTTGCTAGCATAAATGGCTTTTCTGGTCCCCAGTGTTCAATGGGAATTGTAGAAGCAGATACCAGATTGCTTAGACTGATACCCATCAAAATCAAGGAGCTCTGTAAATCACAGCCACAAACACATGAAAGAAGTCAAACACATGGTTCTGAGGGACATGAAAGAAGAAGCTCAGTAATGAAGAGGGTGAGGGTGAGCTAAGTATCCACAGAGCAGCCACCGTCACTCCTCATGGTGATGTGAGCTAGAGATGTCCTGGGAGCAAGAATCAAGACTGAACATTAAGAATGTTCTTCCATTACAGGGAATCCAGGCGCGAACACAAACAGCAGAGCCGGGGCATGCGCTAGGAAATTATATGGGCCCATTCTATCACAGCTCATGAATGTATGTGACGTGACCAATTTTCATTTTTGTGTTTTCGTTTTTTCCTTCCCGTCTTCCCAGAGCCATAATGTTTTTATTTTTCTGTCCACATAGACAAGCTAGGGCTTGTTTTTTCTGGGACAAGGTGTACTTTTGAATAACACCATTCACTTTAGCACATAGTGTACTGAAAAATGGGGAAAAAAAATCCAAATGGGGAGAAGATGGAAAAAAAAATAATTCTGACATAGTTTTTTGGGAATTGTTTTGGGAATATGCAAGACTAGATACAGTGACTGGTACGTGGCCTGAGAACTAGCAACACACTACGGATAGGCAATGTTGCTCAGGCACACCCCCCTGAAGAAGGGTGCCTTAAATACCGTCAGGGAGATTGCTGACCTCAAGGGTCACTTCCAGGTAATAGGATGCTGACCCTTTAAGAAAGGTGAGTGACCGCGCGTGCACCCTTCAAGCTCTCCCAGAAGGCCTCCCTGTGGCCTGGAAGCAGCAGGAGACTGTAGAAGGCCCCGGGGTCGGAACAGGACACATGGGCTTGCCAGAAAGGTGAGGAGAATGGCCCCCCTGCCGAGACATGAGAGCGGGAGTGTGCAGAGGCGTCGCGCTGTAACTGGGCACAATAGACATATCACAGAAATCAAGGTATCAACCTCTACATCATGCTGCTCTCTGATTACATTCCAAAACCCTGCTGACATATTCCCCTCAAAAGTTCCAATTTTTTTTGTTCCTCCAGATGACAACTATCTAGGTGTTCAAATACCTTAACGTAGTTGCTGTTATACCTGTCACTAAGGTTGTCTACAAGCTTTCTCATACTCATGACACTAGTTTGTAACTTGAAATGGCAAAATCCATAAAGGTCTTTAATTATTATTGTACTGATTTCCTCCTATGGAGTAGAGGGAATTTTAGATTCCCCAGGATCCATGGCCAAAGTGTATTATAACATCTATAAGTCCTGTAGTTTGGCTCCTGCATGAACGTATCACGCAGTGACTACCAGGGTTTCACCATGTACATGGGAACCTCCGGCAGCGCCGCAACACACAGGGAACACGTTACAACGGTGGGCCCTTGTGCTAGGAAAAGAGGAGCAGGATCCCCTCCTAAACTCACCTGAGACTGACCCCAGAACTCCTTAACGTCCCTATACGGGACGGCACTGTATAGTGCGCAGGGCAGCGGGAACGCTAGTCCCGATCTAAGTTAAAGACACAAAGAGGATTGGACAGACAGGGGTAAAATAAACAGTAATCATACAAAGCACTCCAAACAACAAGAGGTAATAATGAGGAATGAAACAGAGGGGAAAAACCAAAGAGGACTAAGGAAGGGAAAACAACACAACTTTCTCACAGCAAATGTTCTCTGAATGGCTTCCTGGTTCTCAGCTCACAGGTTCCCTCTAGAGGCAAGTAACGTAAAAACTATCACCAGCAGTTACCTGGACTAGGAAAGAAGTCTTTATAGCAGAGCTAATTAGCAATAGATAACAGCTGATTATTGGTTACACTCAGAGCTTTAGGAGACCACAGGACCTACTTAACCCTAGCAGCGCTGGATAAAGGAGAATCTGCACAGCCAGCAGTACTAACCTGAGCAAGTGTGTATGGAGCCCTGTGCTAATCTGGTACCTCGTGGCAGAATGCTAGTAAAAGAGATTGCAGAAAATCTGTTGACAACTCCTCTCCTATTGGAACAGTAATGGTGGAATTATTGGTTGTCGGACAGCTTTCAGTAAAAATATCCAGGTATAATAGCAAAAAAGGGAAACATATACATCTTCATTATAGTAATTAAAATTTTCTAATATTATTACACTAAAAAAGTGTCACTCATGCATGCTAAAAGATACATTTTTCAACCTTCCAGCAATATATTCCCATACATTGATAAAGAGGGTGTTGCTTTAATAGCAGAATATGGTGCACGGAATCTGTAAATATATACTAGACCTCGAGGGTCCACCAAAATTACAAATATTACTAAATGTGCCCCATTATGTCTATTGTCAGCTGATGGCAAAATATTTTAAACAATTGTGTTTGTTTGCTATTTTTTGGAAAGGGAGAAAAAAAAATTCTTGGATATAAATTATATACAGAAAATGTCAAATATGTAAAATAAGATACATCGGCATTAGAATATAAATTGTGCCTCGGAGCAGCATTGAAGTTCAAAGGCGTTTAATTAACCTTGTCAATCTCCAGAGGCACGCCTGTGCTGATAGGTTAGGTGAAGGTCTTATGTATTATTTTAAATACCTATCATACACAAATCCAGCACTTAATGTTCACAATTGAGCCGACTGCATTCAATAACAATATTATGCGGTCATTTCAGTGAAGCACTAGTGGAACCACATTGCCTGGGGTTTCCTTCACTTCTCATTAAGAATTCTGTATTTATTTATTTATTTATTTTTATTGGATTGAATAAGAACATTTTTGGCTACAATGAAATACATTTTATTTTACATATATTAATTAATTAATTTATTTATTTATAGATTTATTTGAAAAATGTAACAAGAAATGTTATTTGATCAGTGTATTAAACTTTGGATTGGATATACACTGTGTTAACGTTGATATACATTGTATTGGTTTCTTCTTCTGACCTAAAATAAATAGAAAATAGTCCCTTACACTCAACCTTGGCAATCCCGCTAATAAATGACTAATCTGCAGTCCTACCTGTCTGTCTCTAATACCTACCATACCTCATATCTATTATTTATTTCATATCTCTCATCTTTGCGTGTTTCTACTCGTCATCCCTCCACTCATCACGACGTAGTATCGGCCTCTCCACTGTTAGATCACTACATAACATGAAAGGGAGGGACAGGGCAGTGAGGCTACTGAGCATGTGCGTCCACTACTAAAGGTGGACCTACATTTTATTCACAGGAGAAACCGCATACTGCTAAAGATGAAAATTATATTTATATTCTAACCACCCCTTATTTTTAATGGATACAATTTGCTAATACCTGTCACATCAGATCGTACAAATGCTCAGCGTGTAGCACAACGCAAAGTTGAAAATGGGGATGGTATAGAAGAAAGACTGTGGTGATAGGGAGAGGGAAGAGGGGACACCTCCTGCAACTCAACAAATTCTGTACCCTAAGCTCCCTAATACCCCTATATAGGTCATTCACCTTGTCACTGTCATGTGCCTACGCCCTTGCTTGCCATGAACTCACCCTTGCTAGTGAGAAGGCCAGCGAGACCACTAGTCTGACCACTGCAATATTACAACACAAGGTAAGGAAGACAGACAGAGTGAAAAAGACACAAAAGGAAAGCACTCCAAGTTTCTTTAATGCAACGAAACACTGCAGCTGCAAGAGTCATGACTCCTCAGCTTCTTTCCAGAGACTGGCTCTTTCCAAAGTGGTCAGCATAAGAATATTTTAAGACCAGTATCAGATGGTAGGACATGTGGCTTTTTATAGAGAAGGGGAGTGGTCACAAAAGAATTGCACCTGAAATTAAGGCTACACAGTACGGTCAGATATGAAAGAGACCTTAACCCCTGCAGCATTAAAAGAAAGTATATACATTCAAATACCAGTTGTAAACCTGTGAACAAGAAGGCATTGTGACCATTTCATCCCAGACTCTCCAGAGGTCTCCCCAGAATGGGACACACTCATGACAATACTCCTCTTTTGATATGTTCAATTGAGTTTTGATCAATACATTTTATGGCACAAACTCTTTAAGCTTTTCCTCTTTTATATAGCTATCAGAATTATTTCTTAAGCTACTTAGGCTCTGTTGAGTTCTGCATTCTGGTATTATACAAATTATGTTCTGGCTAGCACATTGAGACATCCTTGATGCAGTCCCTAACCCAACAAAGTGTCAAGGGGCATCTCACTCAGCCAGCCAACCCTGCTTTACATTGATGAAGTCAAGCACCTTCTCCCCTTCTCTAGACACAGGAATTCCCTTCCGCTATTCGCTTGGTACTTCCCTGTACAGAGCGTGGCAGTTCCTTTTAAAGTGCACCAATCACCAGTATTTTCCTATATGACCTAAAGACAGTGCAATACTGGCATTATCATGCTGATTCTATATATACCTTGTCAGCTAGGACATGTAGGTTTTGAAACACAAGCAAGTAAAGTTTTGGAAAATGAGCAGCTTTTTGAGTGACAGCAGCTGCTGATCAGCTGATAACTGGGGTAGGTATTCATAGTGATTGCCGTCCCCCTGACTGTCTGTCCTCCCCCTGTTATTTATGCTAATTCTATTATGGAATTGCTTTACTAAGTGACTAGAAGGACTTATGCTGATGTCATACCCATGTGACCAGAAGGGACGGGGCCTCAGCCAACAGAAAAATAATGTTGCTTCTGGTCACATGGGTACATGTGTATGACAGCAGCACAAGTCCTTCTAGTCACTTAGTAAAACAATTCTATAATAGAATTAGCATAAATAACAGGCGGAGGATGGATAGGGAGAGGGGCGGGAATCACTCTGAAAGCTGCTCCTTTTACAAACTTTACTTGCTTGTGTTTCAAACCTATACATCCTAGCTGACAACTAAGGGTGTCATGATTGACTCCTGGCTCAGCTGGAGCTGAGCCTTTTTTTTAGTTTCACTTCTGATGCAAGTCACGTTAGGGGTTAATCCTTTCTGCCTCGTTCTGGAGGTCAGGCTGCTTTAATAGGGCACTGTTTCTCTTGGACTTCGCCAGTGATACTTCTGGCTCTGCTGTGTTCTGCTCTTGAGTGACCTGTTGTCTGCTCTGCCCCCTCCTGACCTCCGTGTTCACCTGACCTGGTAACCTCCTCTGTTGTCTGTTTCCATCAGTGTCTCTCCCGCTGTCTCCCTGTTCGTTCCTTATCTGTTTACCTTAATTCTGTCTTGTGTTCCCACTCCCCCTCGCTTCTAGGCTCTGATTTCCCGGCTACTGACTATTTGCTTCCCTCTGACTACGTTTAGACTTTGCCCTTGTGTACTTACAAGACCTCATGTTGTGACACGGCTTTCTGACGATTCTACTGCCATCTGGTGGGCTTGACTAGTATTACCCCTGCTAGGGAATTCCCTGCTAATACGTTTCCTCCACTTTTACGCCCCCTAGTGGTTTACCAGCTAACTACCTTCTCAGATAGTTTCAGGAATCCTCTCAGTCCCACATTACTGCGCTGTACTGCTATTGTACATCTTAGAGTACAGTGTGACAAATGGTATGTATAGAATCAGCATGATAGTGCCAGTATAGCACTGGCTTTAGGTTATATAGGAAAATCCTGGTGATTGGTGTGCTTCAATGGAAGTGCTGGATCATTGTCGCTAAAGTTGTCGTGAATTGACTCCCATCAGTCACGTCAATGATCTGTAACCACTGGAGTGGAGCCCTGAGAACCACCTTAAACCTGACGGCTTTCATGGGTCTTCTGATTATCATATGTGCATCACACCACAGCGATGACATTTGTCACGCTCCCCGGGTCCTCGGCTCCCCTCCCCGGGTCCTCAGCCCCGCTCCCCGGCTCACCTGCCACGCTCCCCTCGTCCCAGCCTCCGGTGCCCGTCCTCCATAGGTCCTCTGGTCGCCGATCCCGGCGTCCGACATCTTCCCAGGCCCTGGCCGGCTCTCCTGCGTCCTCCTCGCAGCCTCCTTCCCTGGCTTCTGGCACCCGGGCCGCGCGCATGCGCATTAGGGCACGCGCGCGGTCACTGACCCTTTCTTAAAGGGCCAGCGTCCAGTAACAGGAAATGAGGTTAGTCAGGTTCAGGGTATAAAGGGGGTTCTTGTCCAAGGGGGCGGGGCCTGATCTTCGTGTTCCCTGAGCTAGGAGTCAGGTCTCCTGGTGTTTATGTGCCTGTACTCACCTATCTCTCTTTGTAGAGCCGTACCTGCCTCGCCATCCAGTCTGCCGTATCCCGAACCCCGCACGCTGTCCGTCTGCCATCCGACAGCACCTGCCATCTCGGATCCCTGCGGTGACCCGTCATCTTGCTCCAGAGGTTCCGGACTCCGCCTGATATCATCTCGGCCTCCGAACCTGAGCTACGTCACCAAGACTACCTTCTGTGACTCCGTGGTCCCAGGGACTCCTCCGCTGTCTTCACTTGCACGGACTATCCTGCTGCCCTTCAGTGCTTCAGCTGCCGGACTCCCTACCTCCATCTTAGAGTTCGGTCCAGTGGATCCACCTCCTGGGTCTGCCCGACCGCCCGGCCGTGACAGTAAGATCAGGCCATGGATCCCGCTGCTGCACTAATGGCCCTGCAAGAGGAACTCCAACGCCAGCGTGAAGTCCAGACCCGCATGCTGCAATTCATGACCTCCGTGGACACCCGCCTGTACACATTACAAGCATCAATGACGCCTGCGGCACCCAGGTCCCCCGCCAGGCAAGCCATGGCTCCCGTACCAGTGGCAGCCTCTTCAGATGCTTCCCGACTCCGTTTGGCGTCACCTCCTCGGTATGCTGGAGATCCCAAGACCTGCAGGGGCTTCATAAACCAATGTTCCCTTCACTTCACGCAGCTGCCACATCTGTTCGCCTCCGACCAAGCCAAGGTCGCCTTTATAATGTCCCACCTAGAGGGCGAGGCGCTGGCGTGGATGAACCCCGTGTGGGAGAAGGAGGACCCCATGACCAAGGATCTTCAACAGTTCCTACAGGCCTTCCGCAGTACCTTTGACGAGCCAGGACGCGCCTCTGCCTCTGCTTCATCACTCCTCCGCCTACGTCAAGGGACACTGACGGTGGGTCAATACGCCATCCGTTTCCGCACTTTGGCTTCAGAACTCGGGTGGAATAATGAGGCCCTAACAGCCGCCTTCTGGGAAGGACTCTCGAGTCGCATCAAGGATGAGTTGGCGGGTCGGGACGTGCCCTCCACCCTAGATGCACTGATCGCCCTAGCAACTCGTGTGGACATACGTTTTCAGGAGCGCTCCAAAGAGCTATCTCGGGAGAGACGCCCGGTACGGCATTCTCCTCCGCCGCAGAAGTCCTCCGTTCCTCAGTCATCAACAGCTGGGATTCCCGTCCACGAGCCCATGCAGATCGACCGAGTGCGGCAGTCTGAACGACGTCGAGCAGAGCGGCTCGCCCAGGGCCTCTGCTTTTACTGTGGTGAGGACACCCACCTGCTACGCTCCTGTCCAGAGAGGCCGGGAAACTCCAAAGCCTAGGGTTGGTAGGAGAGGCCACCCTAGGTGCTGGGACCCTCTCTGACCCAGTTACATGGACAGTGCAAGTGACCACGGGAGAGACGCGGTTCACGGCTGATGCCTACCTCGATTCCGGGGCAGCAGGCAATTTCATCCAGCAGGCCACGGTGGACAAGTACCGGGTGCCTGTCATGCCACTCGACAAACCCCTAGTGATTGCCTCGGTGGATGGGAGGCCTCTCTCTGATACCATCTCCTTGATCACCAGGCCTGTCGAACTACGCATCGGTGCTCTTCACACCGAGAACATCGCTCTCTATGTTCTCCCACACATGTCCCACCAGATCCTGTTGGGACTCCCATGGTTGCGGACACATGAACCATCGGTTAGCTGGGGTACTGGCAAAGTCACCCGTTGGGGCTCTTCGTGTCATGAGAGGTGCCTAAAGTCCATACCACCCCTCCGACGACCTCCGGTTCCTGAGACCCTAACGGGGCTGCCTTCGGCCTATTGGTCCTTTGCCGATGTCTTTGACAAAAAGGAATCCGAGGTACTGCCGCCACATCGTCCATACGATTGTGCCATTGACCTGCTTCCAGGGACAACCCCACCTAGAGGACGGATATATCCTTTATCTCCAGCCGAAACCAGGGCCATGTCAGATTACATCTCAGAGAGCCTAGCAAGAGGGTTCATTCGGAGATCCTCCTCTCCTGCTGGAGCAGGTTTCTTCTTTGTCAAGAAGAAAGAGGGCGACTTACGCCCATGCATAGACTACCGGGGTCTCAACCAAATCACCGTGAAAAACAAATACCCCCTGCCGCTCATTCCCGAATTATTTGACCGGCTTAGAGGAGCTCGTGTGTTCACCAAGCTGGATCTTCGGGGTGCTTACAATCTGGTACGCATCCGCTCTGGTGACGAATGGAAAACCGCGTTTAATACGCGCGATGGACATTATGAGTACTGCGTGATGCCCTTCGGTCTGTGTAACGCTCCTGCCGTCTTCCAAGAACTGGTGAACGACGTGTTTCGGGACCTTCTCTACATCTGTGTGGTTGTTTATCTAGATGACATCCTTGTCTTCTCTCCGGACCTCCAAACCCACAGAGAAAACGTACAGCTGGTCTTACAAAGACTGAGAGAGAATCGCCTGTACGCAAAGTATGAGAAGTGTGTCTTTGAGCAGTCTTCCCTCCCCTTTCTGGGGTACATCATCTCTGATACTGGACTGCAGATGGACCCCAAGAAGGTCTCCGCCATCATCAACTGGCCTCCGCCTTCTGGACTGAAGGCAATCCAACGCTTCCTGGGATTCGCCAACTACTACCGCCAGTTTATCCCGCACTTCTCTGCCTTGACCGCTCCTCTCTCCGCTTTGACCAAAAAGGAGGCTAATCCTAAGGACTGGTCATCTGCGGCAGACGCCGCATTTTGTTCTTTGAAGCGAGCATTCGCCTCCGCCCCTGTACTCCACCGACCGGAGTTAAACCGCCAGTTCACCTTGGAGGTGGATGCCTCCTCCTCAGGAGCCGGAGCAGTGCTCATGCAAAAATCCTCCTCCGGGAAGATGGTGACCTGCGGTTTCTTCTCTAAGAGCTTCTCAGCACCCGAACGTAATTACACCATCGGTGACCGAGAACTACTGGCGGTCAAACTGGCTCTGGAGGAGTGGCGCTACCTCCTGGAAGGAGCAGTGTACCCCGTGATTATCTACACGGACCACAAAAACCTGGAATACCTGCGGTCCGCTCAGCGACTGAACCCACGGCAAGCCAGGTGGTCCTTATTCTTTGCCAGGTTTGACTTCCAGCTCCACTTCCGACCAGCGGACAAGAATGTACGCGCTGATGCCTTGTCTAGGTCTCTCATGCCCATGGAACAGGAGGAAGAGACTATCCAGCCTATCATCTCTCCTAGCAAGATTGTTCCGGTGGCTCCTGTCACTCTGGCCCAGATACCACCTGGGAAGACCTATGTCTCGGAGACCGACAGGCTAACGGTCTTACACTGGGGTCATACCTCAAAAACAGCCGGCCATGCAGGCCAGAAGAGAACATGGGGTGCAATTGTACGCCATTACTGGTGGCCATCTCTTCGCACGGACGTCGCCGCCTTTGTCTCTGCCGATACCTTCGATTCCGTGGCAACACATAGCAATGGACTTTATTACGGACTTGCCATTGTCATCCGGGCACACAGTCATATGGGTCGTGGTGGACCGGTTCTCAAAAATGGCCCATTTCGTTCCTATGGCTGGACTGCCCTCTGCTCAGGAACTCGCGGACGCTTTTATACAACACATCTTCCGCTTGCATGGCTTTCCATTACACATCGTATCAGACAGAGGAACTCAGTTCACCTCCCGCTTCTGGAGGGCTCTCTGTAACCATCTGGGAGTGACTCTGGACTTTTCATCTGCATACCATCCTCAGTCTAATGGCCAAGTAGAGAGGGTCAATCAAATCTTGACCTCATTTCTACGTCACTATGTTAACGCCCATCACGACGACTGGTCCGCTCTTCTACCTTGGGCTGAATTCTCCCACAACCACCACATCAGTGAGTCGTCCTCCAGCTCTCCCTTCCATGTTGTTTACGGACTTCAGCCTTCCATCCCATTGCCTGTATCCCCCTCTTCGGATGTCCCTGCTGCAGATACAGTAGCCCGTGACTTTGCCACCATTTGGGACTCTGTCAAGGTGTCTCTAGGACGTGCTTCCCTGCGGATGAAGAGACACGCAGACAAGAAACGCCTGGATCCTCCGTGTTTCTCTCCTGGAGACCTCGTCTGGCTTTCTTCCCAGTACGTCCGCCTGAAGATACCTTCATACAAGCTGGGTCCGCGCTACATTGGGCCGTTTAAAGTCCTCACCAGGATCAATGAGGTCTCCTACAAGCTGCAGCTCCCGGCCACGATGAGGATACCCAACTCGTTCCACGTCTCCCTGCTCAAGCCGGTGGTCCTTGGTCCCTTCTCCGCTGCTGCCAGTCCAGCTCCTCCACCTATTGCCGATGATGACATCTATGCGGTAAGGGATATCGTGGCCATGAAGACCGTACGAGGTCGGCAGTTCTTCCTGGTGGACTGGGAAGGGTATGGTCCTGAGGATAGGTCCTGGGAGCCCAGGGAGAACGTAGGCACTCCTCTTATCCGTGCCTTCTTGTCCCGGTTGCGGGGAGGGGGGCGTGGGGGGGGGGGGTACTGTCACGCTCCCCGGGTCCTCGGCTCCCCTCCCCGGGTCCTCAGCCCCGCTCCCCGGCTCACCTGCCACGCTCCCCTCGTCCCAGCCTCCGGTGCCCGTCCTCCATAGGTCCTCTGGTCGCCGATCCCGGCGTCCGACATCTTCCCAGGCCCTGGCCGGCTCTCCTGCGTCCTCCTCGCAGCCTCCTTCCCTGGCTTCTGGCACCCGGGCCGCGCGCATGCGCATTAGGGCACGCGCGCGGTCACTGACCCTTTCTTAAAGGGCCAGCGTCCAGTAACAGGAAATGAGGTTAGTCAGGTTCAGGGTATAAAGGGGGTTCTTGTCCAAGGGGGCGGGGCCTGATCTTCGTGTTCCCTGAGCTAGGAGTCAGGTCTCCTGGTGTTTATGTGCCTGTACTCACCTATCTCTCTTTGTAGAGCCGTACCTGCCTCGCCATCCAGTCTGCCGTATCCCGAACCCCGCACGCTGTCCGTCTGCCATCCGACAGCACCTGCCATCTCGGATCCCTGCGGTGACCCGTCATCTTGCTCCAGAGGTTCCGGACTCCGCCTGATATCATCTCGGCCTCCGAACCTGAGCTACGTCACCAAGACTACCTTCTGTGACTCCGTGGTCCCAGGGACTCCTCCGCTGTCTTCACTTGCACGGACTATCCTGCTGCCCTTCAGTGCTTCAGCTGCCGGACTCCCTACCTCCATCTTAGAGTTCGGTCCAGTGGATCCACCTCCTGGGTCTGCCCGACCGCCCGGCCGTGACAACATTGTACCAGGCCGGCTAATCAAAAATGGAGCCTCGGACGTCATCAGGGAAGAAGTGGTTCTCAAAGCTGCCATCCAGTGCCCATAAATTACTGACCTAATGGCTGGACTGGGTTTTTTGTATAACTGCACCTATGCATTCATGTAACAACTGTTCCTATTTATCATTGGATCATTACAGAATAATACTGTACAGTATATAGATCTACATGCCAGATAAATGTGGTATCAGTATAATGTCCTATAATATGTAGGTAACCTCTGCTGCATACGTGCCGGTCCTGCTGGAAACACAATCCCCAGCCACCAACGCTCCTTTTAACCTCATGTTCCTCTCTAGAATCCTTGACAGATGTTAATGATAAGTGAAACATGTTTTATTGATTCGCTTCTGTTCTGTTTAGAGGCAGTGATCAAATATATATGACAGATCTTCCATTAGAAACACCTTAAAATCCATATTTATTAACTAAGAATTCACTGAGAGAAATAATTGGGTGCACGTACTTAGCTGACTCTTACAAACCCTGATTATGTCTGCAAAATGATGTATTGGAAATGTACAATTAAAGCATAAATCTCCAGTCATACTATAGCTAATAGAAAATAGTGTGATATAGTTATATGGTTAGCTCATCCTTCTAATTATTTTTTTTTCCCACTGCGTTGTTACCCAATACAAGGCGATTGTCAAATGTCCTTTTGGCTTATTGTATTCCATGTTGTAGTCAGGTCATAGTTTTTCAATTACAGAGCACCAGGGTCATCTTTTTCAGTAATATTATAAAAAAAACTCATAAAAAGTTGACTTTTCCACATGTGAATAAGCTCTAAAAAGGAGAAGAGGGTTATTCCACCTCCGAATAAGTTCTGGGTAAAATTCTTTCACTGATTTACTATCTCATGAAATTTATAAGATATTCTATTATATATGAAAGACATCCAACCTCTTCTACATTCATTCTCGTTGATAATTGTCTTCATTTTCGTTTTAGGAGGTCAAGAGATAAACGCAGATAACCTATCAAACATGTGTGGAAGTATATTCTTGTCTTCATTTTCTTAACCAGTTAAGGACCGGCCACTTTATGGGTCTTCTTTTTTTTGTAGGTTGTCATTTCTACCATTGTAGAGTGCACTTGTTAGTGTTTAATTACTGTATTTAACAGGTTTTTAGATATGGACATAAAAATGATATCTTTTATTAAAGCACGCTACAATATATCTTACGATGTGTCGGCGGGGTCAAGTCATAAGTGACGCACATCCGGCATCGTAAGGTACATTGTAGTGTGTGACAGGTACGTGCGATTGCGATTGAACGTTAAACCGTTCATCGCATACACGTCGTTGAATCCTGACGAATTGCACGTCATGTTGTTTAATGTTCCCGAGGCAGCACACATCGCAGTATGTGACACCCCGGGAACATTGAACAGATCTTACTTACATCCCGCGGATGGAAAGAGGTGGGCGGGATGTTTACGTCCCGCTCATCTCCGCCCCTCCGCTTCTTTTGGCCGGCTGCCGCGTGATATCGCTGTGACGCCAAACGGCCCTCCCACTCCAGGAAGTGGAGGTTCGCCGCCCACATCGAGGTCGTATGGACGGGTAAGTACGTGTGATGGGGTTAATCGTTTGTGCCGCACGTTCAACAAATTGAACGTGCCGCACATACGATGGGGGCGTTGCAAATCGCATACGATATCGTATGCGAAATTGCAACGTGTAAAGCAGGCTTTAGAGATCCTATGTGCGGTCATGGTATATCTTATGCAAATAGTGATGAAAACATATTCAAATCAGGCAGGAAATGGACTTGGGGAGTGTCAATACAGTTGGAAGAAGCACTGACACGCCCCCAGTACACTTGCAGCTTGATTAGCATATTGCTCTAAAAGGGAACCTGTCATGTAGGTTTTTTTATATTAATCCACCCCAATGTGTATTAAATGATGCATTGTGCATCACTAACATAGTTTAAAATCAGAGAAATTCCATTTCCAAGACTTTATATGCTTAGGTGAATGTAGTATCTTATATTTTATAATATCTTAGGTTTCAACCATAGGGGCGGAGCTTTTGCTGGGATCAGTCACTGTCCCTCAAATTCAGGCATGATTCTTTTTTTAACTTAGTCACACTTCCAGCATTGTATTTGATTACAGCACAGGTCCTTCAACATAATTTCTCTGCTGAGCTCTGCCCATTACGGTCGCATGATCGTGACATCAGCACAGGTCCTTCACCACCACTTCTCTTCTGCTGATTAACATAAGCCCTTCGCTAGTGTGTCGCCCGGGGACCAGGGGTACTCAGATCCGGGCCACGGGGTCACTTCTGTGGGTATCACGGTGGCGTGACCCGGTCTGTGATCCCAGGCTCCACAGTAAAAGGGGATTTGGTAAGGGAGATTGTCAGTGACGCCACCCACGGTTGTGGTGAGATTGGAACAGCACCGCTGCTCTGAACGGGGATCCCGGGAGTGATGGTAAGGAGCAGCTAGATGTTAGTTCTCCCCTCCGTGGGTAGGGGGTTGGTTGTCCCGGGCCCGGTGAGGTAGGTGGATGGGTAGCAGGCGGGTTACGGGGCCTGGTGAGGTGCAGGGTCGCGGGGGCAGAGCGGTGCCGCACGGCATGGTGGTACTCACTCAGCCGGTAATGATGATGATAACAGAGAATAATATCTCTCTGAGATTTGATGTCTCTTGGTTCTTCTCGGTCCTGAGGAAGGGAGCGGTGCTCCTGAAACGCGTAGACCTATGCCAATAAAGATACGTTAATCTTACGGTTCCAGAAGTGATCTTTGGCGCGGCATTATCACCTATCTCTATTATTCTCTGTTATCTGCCATCGGGTGGCTGCAGCCTGGATCAATACATTACATGCGATTAAAGGAGTTGTGACTTGCACAACTCTATCTGGTGAGTATTCACTCCCCCCTCCTCACCCCATATTATTGGGGTAATACCCTATCTGCGCTTTTTTTTCCACAGCTCTGTACATTGGTAATGATGATGACACAGTTCTCAGTAAAACACACGGCTGGATGGACGGGTAGCACAGACGGCTGCGGTTGTTGTTTCTCCCCTGACCCAGTTTGGTGGTGTAAGTCCTTTCTTTCACCTCCGTGCACACTCCTCCTGCGTTACGGTTTCCAGCTGGCTCCCCGGTTCAGTACCGGTGGGCCACCGCCCAGCCCCGGCTACCTACGGTTCCACCAACTGTCTTCCCGGCTCCCTGGAGACGGCCACTACCGTCTGCCTGACCTTCTGTACGAGGGCCCTAGGCTCCAACCTAGGCCCCTGGCTATGTCTGCCTCTCTGCAGACCTCCTCTCTCTTCCTCTCCTAGACTTGACTGGGCTTGTTTCTTGCCTCAGGCCAGCCAAACTCCTGGGTGGGCGTCTCCATCTCCTGACTCCGCCCACCTGGTGTGTCTGGCTGAGCCCGAGGAAGAAAGCAGGTCACTTTGGGGATGTCTACTGTGAACTGCTGGGGGTGTGTGTGTGTTGTTATATGTGGCCCCTGGCTTGTCCAGGGCGCCACATTAGCTCTTCTCTGCTGAGCTCCACACATTACGGTCACATGATCATCACATCAGCCCAGGTTCTTCACCACCATTTCTCCAATGCTGAGCTCTGGAGCTCAATAATGGAGAAGTGGCATTGAAGGACTAGTGCTGATGTCACAATCATGTGACCATAATGGACGGGGCTCAGCAGGGAACTGCTAGTGAAGGGCTTGTGTTAATCAGCAGGAGAGAACCAGGGATTCTTCACCACCATTTCTCCAAGATCAGGCATAATTATTTTTTTAACTTAGTCACATCCCCAGCATTGTAATTGATTACACCACAGGTCCTTAAACATCATTTCTCTACTGAGCTCCACCCATTACAATCACATGATCGTGACATCATCACAAGTCCTGCAAAACCACTTCTCTTCTGCTGATTAACACAAACCCCTCACTAGCACATCTCTGCTGAGCTCCACAAATTACAGTCACATGATTGTCACATCAGCCCAGGTCCTCCACTGCCATTTCTCCAAAGCTGAGCTCCGGAGCTCAACATTGCAGAAGTGGTGGTAGACGACGTGTGCTGATGTCACAATCATATAACCGTAATGGGCGGAGCTCAGCAGAGAAGTGCTAGTGAAGGGCTTGTGTTAATAAGCACGAGAGAAATGGTTCTAGATGACTTGTGCTGATGTCACTATTATTTGACTGTAATGGGCGGAGCTCAGCAGAGAAGTGCTAGTGAAGGCCTTAGGTTAATCAGCAGGAAAGAACCAGAGGTCCTTCACCACCATATCTCCAAGATCAGGCATGATTTTTTTTTTTAACTTAGTCACGCCCCCAGTATTGAGAAGAAAAGTGGTTCTGAATGACTTATGCTGATATCACGATCATGTGACTGTAATTGGTGGAGCTCAGCAGAGAAGTGATGTTGACGGACCTGTGCTGTAATCAATTACAATGCTGGGGTCGTGACTAACTTAAAAAAAAGAATTGTGCCTGAACTTAAGGGACAGTGACTGATCCCAGCAAAAGCGCCACCCCTATGACTGAAACCCAAGGTATTTATTGCATTTACCTAAGCATATAAAATCTTTTTTTAAGATAAATACATGGATTTATTTATTTATTTATTTTTTTTTTAAAACCCATGTTAGTGATGCACATTGCATCATTTAAAACACATTGGGGCGGTTTAATATATATACCTCCATATGCAAAAGCATCCTAATAATTTCACTTTTAAAGGGGAAGGGCACATTTTTTGTTTTGCCATTCTACAATAATTTTCTTTTTGTCCCCATTGCTGACCTATCTATCGATCATAAAACCCCAATCTCTTTCCTCTAGGATGATTCCTCTTATTAGTAACCAGCTCGGCTGTGTGGTGTATGACATGCATTGCAGAAGTCACCTCTCTTGGCACATGGTGGCCCTTCTGCTCTGCAGGCATCAATAATAAAAATGAGTACTCCAGACCCCTGAAGGTGATATGTGGACTATGTTATGGGATTGTTAAAATGAATGGTTTAACTCCTTCTGTTATTATGTGTAAGGAAAGTCCACATAGGGATACAGTGAGGTCAATTGATTCCAAATAGAAAATTCACTTGAGACTATACTATAGAGGAATTATTTTCTGCCAGTTAAGCAGAATAACATTTCCTATAAAATATGAATATATAGTCGTAGGAGGAAGTTTTGTGGATGCAAGGTAATCCTGAATCATGCTTGAAAGATATATATTACATACAAATATAATGATTGCAGCACTGATCTGTGCCACATCCCATATCGTGCTGCAGAGCTGCATTCACAATTCTGGAGGCTTGAGGGCTAGAATGTCCATACACTCCTTACTTTGATTTTTTTTTGTACTGAGTAGTGTAGTCTTCACACTAGAATTGTAGTTTAAAATGGGGCATCTTGTCATATACCCCATGGACATCAAAGAATGTGTGTGTGTAGGGGGCTTCCAGCTTGGAGAACCTGCAGTATATTATATACATGCCCAATTACTTGAAATGTGATAAGATTAGGTATATGCCATATTGAATCCCAAAATTGAATTGGTCGGTGGCTGACCCCCACCCTGCTATGCACCCCAATTTGGGATGTATTCCACCTGTCTAGATTTTGGCGGTTGGTGACTGTTCACATTCAGTCATCAGGCCTTGTCCACAGGCTATTTACTTCATGCAGCATTTGCTCGGACCTGTCCCGCCCGCAGCCATGACTCAGTCATGGGTACGGGATTGAAATAGACCAGGTGAGTGCTGCTAAGAGCAGTTCTACTGTTCATATGTGAGGCCGTATGGCACATTTTATAAAAATATTTTAGTGTAGGACTGCCTCAAATGAGATTTGCCGTGACGTGGCGAGGCAGCTCAAGAAATTGCAATTTTTTGCCAAAAATCTCAAAATTTTTATAAGTACAGTTTGGAATTTTTAGTGCTGAAGTGCACATTTAGTGCTGGTTTTTGTTTTTTCTTCATTGAATTGGTCGGTGGTTGACCCCCACCCTGCTATGCACCCCAATTTGGGATGTATTCCTTCTGCATAGATTTTGGCGGTTGGTGACTGTTCACATTCAGTCATCAGGCCTTGTCCACAGGCTATTTACTTCATGCAGCATTTGCTTGGACCTGTCCCGCCCACAGCCATGACTCATGGGTACGGGATTGAAATAGACCAGGTGAGTGCTGCTAAGAGCAGTTCTACTATTCATATGTGAGGCTGTATGGCACATTTTATAAAAATATTTTAGTGTAGTACTGCCTCAAATGAGATTTGCCGTGACGTGGCGAGGCAGCTCAAGAAATTGCAATTTTTTGCCAAAAATCTCAAAATTTTTATAATAAGTACAGTTTGGAATTTTTAGTGCTGAAGTGCACATTTAGTGCTGGCTTTTTGTTTTTTCTTCAAGATTAGGTATATGCCATATTGAATCCCAAAAATATCTACCATGTAATTATAAGGGTGAGCTATAACGAGGATGTCAACTATTTCTAATAGCAATTAGCAGATTTTTGAGTGCAGCTTCAACTTAGGATCAGTAAGATACAACATCACTCAATATTTTAGGTCAAACACGGACACGGCTGATGTATTCATAGTTTATGCGACCAACGTAGTTTTTTCGGATCTTTAGATGACTACTTTTATCAGTCTCATCGACTTGTGTTGGTGATTCCAGTAATGTAACTCCACCATTCAGACACTTATGGTTTATCACCATAACGATAGGTGATAAGTTGGGATCTTGAAAAAATTCTTTTAAGGTGTCAAAAAAATTAAAACTGAGCCAGTCACATACACTCTTCCAGTTATAAAGGAGCAGTTTGGCTAAAGATGGTACAATCTCTCCCACTGTGAGGTAATTTAAACCAAAAAAAGCCATGTCAGAATTGCGTCAAAGCTTCTCTTGATACCTTTTTTCTTTGTAACATCAGCATACCTGCACTCTCCCTCTTGACAGGGACATTGACGCACTCACCACCGTGGCCGAACACGTGTCCCTTCTCCGTCTCCAGTTTGCGCCGTGGCCTGCAGTGTCCTGGCCTGTGCATGTTGTGCAGGTCTCCTGGCCTGCTGATCTTCTCTGTGAAGCATCCTGAAGTAGTCCACCATCAATTTCACGTTCCAGCTACCTTGGTATCATTGTTTCATCTCCTTAATATTGTAATGAAATCTTTCTCCTTGCTCTCCGCATTCAGCATCATGGTTTTCAGAAAAGTCTTCTGAATGGGAATGTAAACAAATGTAATTTCAAATTCATCAGACAACCCAAGGCTTTGAAATGTACAGGTTTTCCCACTTTGGACTTAAATTTTGAATCTTTGTTGTTACCTAGAAATTTCTTCACAACTTCTTTAAAAGTATCCAAGCCATTTTCTCAATAGCTTTTAATTTAGTTTTGAACAAGTCATTATTCATGGGTTTCTGAATTTCTGGACTCACAAAAATGCCTTTCTTCAGTTTTGCTTTACACAGTCCCTGAAACTTGGTAGACAGGTACTTAAACGTCTCTCCTTCTTTCACAAATTGCTTCATCAGTCCAAGCTTAATGTTGAATGGTGGTAGGAGAACTTTAGTGGGATCAACTAAACTTTCCACAACTATGTTCCTAAGTCAAGGTTGCAAAGATGTTCTTGTTGGCCCACTTTTTTGGCTGCAGTGATGAGTCCTATCCCGACTGAGTACTTAATGTATCCTCCTTGCTGCCAAATGGCAAAGAGAGAACTTTCAGATCCCCACACATTGACCATCCTTGAGCCTCTTAGGCGGGCTTTGCACGTTGCGACATGCTGCGATGTCGCACGCGATATTCCCCGCCCCCGTCGCAGGTACGATATCTTGTGATAGCTGGCGTAGTGAAAATAATCGCTACGCCAGCATCACATGCACTCACCTGCCCTGCAACTGTCGCTCTGGCCGGCGACCCGCCTCCTTCCTAAGGGGGCGGGTCGCGCGGCGTCATAGCGACGTCACACGGCAGGCGGCCAATAGCGGCGGAGGGGCTGAGATGAGCAGGATGTAAACATCCCGCCCACCTCCTTCCTTCCGTAGAGCCGCCGGCGGCAGGTAAGGTGAAGTTCCTTGCTCCTGCGGCGTAACACACAGCGATGTGTGCTGCCGCAGGAACAAGGAACAGCATCGTACCATCGTTGCAACAAAATTATGGAAAAGTCGGAGCTTGCAACGATGATACGATAACGACGCTTTTGCTCTCGTTTATCGTATCATCTAGAATTTACACATAACGATGTCGAAAGTGACGCCGGATGTGCGTCACTTTCAATTTGACCCCACCGACATCGCACGTGCAATGTTGCAACATGCAAAGCCGCCCTTAGTTAAGTTTCTTTTGAAATAAAGTCTAAACTCTCATATATTCCTTCAAGTGCACAGAATGCTCTACACACACTGAAGCATATTTGCTGCCATTGTGTAGTATCAGCTTTCAGACTCTTTTTTTGATAAATCAATAGTCTCCACCCTCTCACATTGTACTCAATGGAAAATCTTTCCATCAGCCCAGGAACATCACTGCAATATTCTAGAGCACCATCTTGCTAAAAGTATGGAAGGAATTGCTTTTCTTAGCTTCTGTACCATGAAACAGGTACCAGGAGCTAGCAAGTTCTTTTTTTTTTAGTCTTGAGCCTAAAATTTCTGCAGAATATTTAGGAAAGTCCAAGTCTCTGACTAAAACATTTAATTTGAGATGTGAAAAAAGCTGTGGCTCATTGGGACTAGCGTGAAAGTCTTGGTCAGAATCCGGCTCTTCATGTTCTGAATCTTCTGAATCAGGTGTATCTTCACGTTTCTCCAGAAATGAAGCGACAGGTATTTCTGGATCGTAAGGCACAGGGCGAATCGCTGGCGGGAGGTCCGAGTATATAATTTTCTTCTTTTTTGTAAGGTTGAATCCCCCCACTTTGCATGTACAAAGTAGCAGTCATCACTATTATTTTGCGGAACCATCCAAAGCATAGGCACGCCAAAACGAAACCTCTTTTGATTCCTTTTAGACCACTATCGTAGTTGTTCTAGACAATCAGAACTCACTACATGTGACGCCCACGACTTCTCCTGAGCACTTAGTTTTACAACAAGGTATGCATAATAGACTATTCTAACGAAGTCTGTAATGTTCCTTCATTCAGTACGAAGCAATTGCAAATGTAGCAAAAGTTGTCGGGTGACTTACAACACCCCCTTGTAGCCATTTCGACCACGTTGTTCGAATCAGAAGCTTAAAGGGAACCAACCAGCAGGATTTTCCCATATAAAGTACAGGCAGTGCCGTATTGGTACTAGCATGGTAAATCAAATTATACCTTTAGTTTCAGATTGGATGTTTGATTGCCGAAAAAAAGTTCTCAAAGGTCCAGAAATTAAGGGATTGATTTGGCATTGCAGCAGGGCAGGACTTTGTGTGTCGGATCCTCCATATATATTCCTCCTCCTGCGTCTTTCTGGCTTGCCACCTTTACTTTATTTAAATATTACTCCGCCATTACCGCTGTTGGTGGCGCGTGCGTGTGTGCTATTATCATCTTGTCTTCATTAAAATGGCGTCAATGTCAGCGCATGCCTGTACCACGATCTCCAGTGCCATTTTAGTGGAGACAAACATGAGCGGTATTGGCGCATATTTAGATTTCATTTTTTTTTATCTATACATGCGCCCATGCCACTCATTGTAGTCTTCGCAGTGTTTTCAATAAAATGGCTCTGGAGATTGTGGTACACACATGCGCCGACATGAGCGCCATTTTAATGAAGACAACATCACAATAGCAATACGCCTGCGCAACCAATGGTGGTAATGGTGGTGTGGCGCAAAATAAAGAAAAGGGGGCAAGTCAGTAGGATGCTTGAGGAGGGATATACACTGAGGATCCGACCCACAAAGGCCCGCACTGGTGCACATGTTAATCACAAAAAAAGTTTTTTATTTTTGGCAATCCAACATCCAATCAGGAAACTGAAGGTATGATTTGATTCGCCATCCTAGCGCCAGTATGGCACTGCCTGTATTTTATATGAGAAAATCCTGCTGGTTGGGTCCCTTTAATCCACCACAAGCACTAAATACTGAAAGGAATCGTGGTAAGCACACAACCAAACTTGTGGACTCTGTCGAAAGGAAAATCTGCCTTTGCTCCACATAGCAACCAATCACAGTGCAGCTTTCAGTTCTTATACTGCTGTGGTAAAATGAAAGCTGTAGTCTGATTGGTTGCTATGGACACCAACACTGTTATGAACTGTGACTAAAAAAAATCTGCCTTTACTGCTCATAACAACCAATCACCACACAACTTTCATTTCTTATACTGCTGAGGTAAAATAAAAGATATGTTCTGATTGGATGCTATGGACACCACCACACTCTTTGGTAGCTGAGTTAAAAAAAATCACCTCAGCTGATTGACCATTTAAGTGCCGCTCCCACAGATATTTTTTTGTAGATTATATGTGTGTCATTTGCCTACAGTACATGTTTAATCACTTTACGACCAAAGACATATATTTCTGTCATCGGCAGTGTCCCTGCCTTTGATGTGGGCTCACACACTGATCTTACATTTTTCCCTGCACGTCGGCTGATTTAATCAGCCATCAAGTGATTCTAACAGCTGCATTTGGATCTGAGATCCACTCACGACTGATAACCAGTTAAATGCCGCTGTAAATCACTGATAGCCACATTTAACTTAGACAGACAGGAAGTGTGTCATTCCCAACTCCCACTGGCACACCCATGACGTGATCGCGGGGTGCCGATGGTTTACCATGACAGCCGGGGGTCAGCTGATGACCCCTCTCTCTGTTATTGCAGTCATCCTGTGAACGCCGGTCCATGGAAACCAGGATGGGGAATATATACCAGGATGGGCCCATGATGAGGGACATATATAGCACAATAGGGCCAGGATTGGGGATCATATATACCAGAACGTGGACATATATACCTGGATGGAGATCATATATACCAGAATGGGGAACATATATATTAGGATAGGCTCAGGATGGGGATCATATCTACCAGAATGGGGGACATATATACCAGGATGGGGACATATACACCAGTATGGGGGACATATACACCAGGATTGGAGACATATATATGTGGAAGTGGCTCAGGATGAGGGAGATTGGAGGACATTACTTTCCTCCTCTAAACCTAGGTGCATCTTTTCATGTGACAAATACTGCACATCACGATGATTTCAGAGCCCCATTTATACATCTCCATTCATAGCTATTCATATTTAGTTTTTGTAAAGAGTTCCCCAATTTTTTTTGCACCACTTACATTAAAAAAAATGATAACAAGCTTGATATTACCCTAATAGTACCTATCTGGAGAATCACGTTACCAGGTCATTTTACCACACAATGAACGCCATGGGCGGCAAGGTGGCTCAGTGGTTAGCACTGCAGTCTTGCAGTGCTGGGGTCCTGGGTTCAAATCCCACCAAGGACACTTTCTGCAAGGAGTTTGTATGTTCTCCCTGTGTTTGTGTGGCGCCCCTGACCTGGTCAGGCACCACTGAGTACTGTACCCATGCTGGGGACAGTACAATACAGGTAATCCAGAAGGCTGACCGGGGTGTGGAACACAGGCGCATAGTGATCAGGTCTCACACATGTACCCATGAGAGGACCCCTGGGGGTCCCAGGAGGGGGCAAAGCCTATACCTCCACTGGAATAGTGGCAGGGGGTCAAAAGCCTCCATCTCCTCTCAAGGGGTGTGGTGGAGAGTCTGGTTGCTAGGTGGCGTAGGCAAGAACAGGAGAGGAGGAGCAGTGAGTCAGTTAGAGCAGAACTCGATAGGGCTCAGTGAGGAGCAGACCTGTGGGGTTGATGCTGTCTAACAGCGCCCGCGCAGTGGCTACTGACGGGGGAGAACGGTCAACTAGGAGTGCTACCTGAAAGCCAGCTTCAGCTAGAGAGAAAGCACGGAGTGGGAAGTAAGGAGACTGCTAGAGAGCACCAGGCCCAACCGGGCGGCAGATCCCGAAGCGAAGATAGATCCAGCTTTCTTCTGCTAAACCTGCCGGTGTGGGGCTCTCAAAGCCCACACCACAACACCACAAAAGCCGCAGCCACGTAACCGCAGTGAGGGCCCATAGGTCACAGGAGGCAAGCAGCTGGAGTGGCCTGGTCCGGGGAACAAGCAAACGGCAAACAAAAGGGGGAGAGAGGCTGCAGCATCTTCCCTGGGTGACCCCCATAGGGACTCAAAGTCGGGGTCACCCCAAACCACCAAGGGCTAAGGAAGGCGAGTCAGTAGTCACCCTCATAAAGTCAGCCTGAAGGATACCTGGTTCCCATCTGGTTCATCCCAGCTACGCCCGGGCTACTCACCCTGCCATCAAATGTGAGTAAAGCCCTTGAAAGACAGTTCTGCCTGTGTGAGTCATTCTGCGACTTGTGGTACTACAAACCTACACCGGGCCCTGGGGCTTGCCTCACTCTCAGGAGGCTATTCCAACTAACTGCACACACCATCAGCCCCAGGCGACCCTCAACCTGCAGTGGCGGTCCCTACTGACCGCAATACTGAGAGTGGCGTCACGATCAAAACCGAAGATTCCCTACCTGTGACCAGCACCAGCTACGTGGAGTCCCGGAAGGTATGCACCGATACAACACTGGAGGGGCTTCACATCTGGCGTCACGAACAGGATAAGGACTAGACCTGTCCAGACAGGTGACCATGTGCCTGGGCGGTCCGCTTGAAAAATTGGAAGCGCCGCCATATTGCCACCATGAAAAGCGCGCTGAAAAACAACAGCAGCCCGCGCTGGAAGAAGTTACCGCCCACGAAGAGGTGTGGCTACCCAGAGATCCCCTGCAGGGTTCTGAGCTTGCCAGCGAAGAGAGCGGAAGCGTCCGGAGACGGCGGAGCAGAAGAGAAGCCAGCAGCTTGCTAATGAAGATGGCGTCTGAGAGCAGAGATCCAGAGCCAGGCTCCGCTGCCTGGTGGTGTCGGGAGCTTGCCGAGTTCTGCGATCAACTAGAAGCCAGGGTCGGAAGGCTGATCAGAGAGGGACGCGAGGAGTTCCTATGGATGACCGCGGCGGTTCGGGCCTACGAGGAGAGAGCCGCGCACCGAGTGCCAGATCGGGCGGTGACAACTCAGACCCCGATGCTGCCAACGATGGGTGAGTCGAGTGATGCCCCGGCTAGCGCAAGTGCCCCGACCCCTACTGCCACGCCCGCGGTCCCTGAAGAGGCGCCCGGCGCGGCGACGCTGAACCAGGCCGCAGCCACGCCAGGTGCGGCCCGCCAAGCCCCGGCCGCCGCAACGATGCCCTGCTCGGCCCGCCAAGCCCAGGCCGCCGCAGCGATGCCCTGCTCGGCCCGCCAAGCCCCGGCCGCCGCAGCGATGCCCTGCTCGGCCCACCAAGACCCGGTCCCTGCAGCGATGCCCAGCCCAGCCTGCACAGACCCCATCGCAGCTGCGACGCCGATCCAGGCCGCCGCCATACAGGGCGCGGCCCGCCAAGACCAGGCCGCCGCCATGCCAGGCGCGGCCCGCCAAGACCAGGCCGCCGCCATGCCAGGCGCGGCCCGCCAAGACAAGGCTGACGTACCATTTACCCCGGCCTGCAAGGCCAGAGCAGACAAGGCTCCCCAGGTTCAGGAAGTCCCTGCTAGGCAATCCCTGGTAGGTGAGGACTCCGCATACTGGCAGCTAAAAGCCGACCTGGAAGCTAAGTTCCCACGGGAGATGGTGGAGCGGTACATGCTCCCTCCGCACACCCCAAAGAGTATCCCGACAGCTCCCGCAGCAACCACGGCAAAGAGTTCCCCACCTGGGCCGGCAGAAAGAAGTCCATCCCCAGCACTGCTACCCAAGGAGTGCCAGGAAGAACTAAGGGGGGGAGGAGGCCAGGAGGTTGAGGGGCTGACTCCAGAGCCATACCCAGAGCCAGAGATGCTGCCTTATTCTCGCTGGGATGAGGAAGACCTGACACCATCTGCAGAAGAAGAACTGCCCAAAAGCCTTACCTGGGAGTTTGTGAGCTGCACCCTACAGAATCCAGCCCGTAAGACACACCGCAACAGAACGCAACTATCCTCTGCACCGTCATCTCCAGAGCAGAGAGAAGTCACCGCCAGAGACCTGCAAGAAAAACGAGCCCTGAGAAGGTCCAAAGCCCAGGCCAGAGGACCCCTTTTCAGAGGAGTAGTGGAGGATTTTAATCTGAGAAGTGGATATGGATTCATCGTAGCACCTGGTATCAAAGAAGGGATATTTGTCAACAGAAGAGATGTGAGAGCTCATCTGCCTAGAGGACACCCTGGCAGAAATCTAAAGATGGGAGATTCAGTCCAGTTTACTATGCATCAAGGCGAAAGAGGATTGTATGCCATGGACGTAACACAAAGTCCTAAAGAAAGAGAAGGAAGACAAAGCAGAGAAAAAGAACCTACGGATGAGACGACCACAGACGACGACAGAGAGCAGGAAAGCAGCAGGTGCCACCGCCATACAGGCTCAAGCCCTGGTAAAGAGGAGTAAAGTAAAGAAAGAAGTTACCAGATGAAGTTTTGAAAAGTTTTGTTTTGCAACGTTCTCAAGTTCAAGTAATGTGCCCACAAAAACTATTGTGAGAAAACCATAAACCTTAAGGCTATGAACTGGCTATAGCCACAAACTCTCGCAGTGTAAATAGTTACACCAAAGGGCACCACCACCACCAGAGTCAGCCTGTTTAGGGGCTTGGCTCGTCTGCAACCAGGAGGAGCCCGTCCGTATATAGGGCCTTGGCTCACCTGCGACCAGAGAGCACGCCTGTTTATGGGGCCTTGGCTCACCACCACAAAGAGGGTACCTGGTCAGCACCAACTGTGGAGGCCGCCTCTGCATCCTGCCAGAAGAGGCTGAAGGCGCGGATCCACCAGGCCAGGTATACCCTGAAAACTACCAGCCCATGTAAGCCGCCTCTACATCCTGCCAGAAGTGGCTGAAGTTGCGGCCAACGTGAAAGGGTTTTGGGTGGGTTAACGGACTTGTGGGTGGAGGGTGGTGATGTATGGTACCTGGTGCTTTTAAATGTTTTACATGTTTTAATGTTTTATGCATTTTAAAATGTTGTCTTGCAGCCCGAGGACGTGCTGGTGATAACTAAGGGGGAATGTGGCGCCCCTGACCTGGTCAGGCACCACTGAGTACTGCACCCATGCTGGGGACAGTACAATACAGGTAATCCAGAAGGCTGACCGGGGTGTGGAACACAGGCGCATAGTGATCAGGTCTCACACATGTACCCATGAGAGGACCCCTGGGGGTCCCAGGAGGGGGCAAAGCCTATACCTCCACTGGAATAGTGGCAGGGGGTCAAAAGCCTCCATCTCCTCTCAAGGGGTGTGGTGGAGAGTCTGGTTGCTAGGTGGCGTAGGCAAGAACAGGAGAGGAGGAGCAGTGAGTCAGTTAGAGCAGAACTCGATAGGGCTCAGTGAGGAGCAGACCTGTGGGGTTGATGCTGTCTAACAGCGCCCGCGCAGTGGCTACTGACGGGGGAGAACGGTCAACTAGGAGTGCTACCTGAAAGCCAGCTTCAGCTAGAGAGAAAGCACGGAGTGGGAAGTAAGGAGACTGCTAGAGAGCACCAGGCCCAACCGGGCGGCAGATCCCGAAGCGAAGATAGATCCAGCTTTCTTCTGCTAAACCTGCCGGTGTGGGGCTCTCAAAGCCCACACCACAACACCACAAAAGCCGCAGCCACGTAACCGCAGTGAGGGCCCATAGGTCACAGGAGGCAAGCAGCTGGAGTGGCCTGGTCCGGGGAACAAGCAAACGGCAAACAAAAGGGGGAGAGAGGCTGCAGCATCTTCCCTGGGTGACCCCCATAGGGACTCAAAGTCGGGGTCACCCCAAACCACCAAGGGCTAAGGAAGGCGAGTCAGTAGTCACCCTCATAAAGTCAGCCTGAAGGATACCTGGTTCCCATCTGGTTCATCCCAGCTACGCCCGGGCTACTCACCCTGCCATCAAATGTGAGTAAAGCCCTTGAAAGACAGTTCTGCCTGTGTGAGTCATTCTGCGACTTGTGGTACTACAAACCTACACCGGGCCCTGGGGCTTGCCTCGCTCTCAGGAGGCTATTCCAACTAACTGCACACACCATCAGCCCCAGGCGACCCTCAACCTGCAGTGGCGGTCCCTACTGACCGCAATACTGAGAGTGGCGTCACGATCAAAACCGAAGATTCCCTACCTGTGACCAGCACCAGCTACGTGGAGTCCCGGAAGGTATGCACCGATACAACACTGGAGGGGCTTCACATCTGCGTGGGTTTCCTCCAGGTTCTCCGGTTTCCTCCCACACTCCAAAGACATACAGATAAGGACTTTAGATTGGGAGCCCCAATGAGGACAGTGTTGCCAATGTATGTAAAGCGCTGTGGAATTAATAGCGCTATATAAATGAATAAAATTATTATAATTATAAAAACAAACCCCCAAAAAACAATTTTAGAATTACATTTTTTTTTGTTCTCTTTATTCTGTATAATTGCATGGCAAAATGGATGGTGTCATTCAAAAGTACAACTTGTTTAGTAAAAAAAACCCAGCAAAACTTAATGTGGTTATGTTGGCGGAAGAATAAAAAAGTTATAGCTCTTGGAAAAAGGCGAAGAAAAAAAACAAAGTGCAAAAATGAAAAATCAACTGGTCATTGAGTGGTTAATGTTGGAGATGGAAAGATTAATTAGATAGATAGATAGATAGATAGAAAGATAGAAAGATAGATAGATAGAAAAGAAAGGAACAGCCGCACACTGAAATGTCAAAGCTTTAAACTACTGAAAAAAATCTAAAAAAATATAAAAAGTTTTTATTGAGGTGTTTTGCATATAAAAATGGCCATTTCCATATTTGCCCAGTAGCCATGTCACACCAACCTCATTATACTGGGTCCTACTCTATCCTTGTGCCTGTGTCTGGGTTTTAAAAAACCTACATGTATGGGCGAAGAGTGACCTACTATTAGAGGATAAAACCACCTGAGGCTAATGGGTAAGGTGGGGGTTTGGGTGCACGGCCAGTCAAAAGGACATCACTCAATATTAAATACAAAGATACAAAAAAAGCCTGACAGCACTCACAATAGTGTGAAAAGGTGCCACAGGTGTTTTTATTCTCTAATAGTAGGTCACTCGTCGCCCACACATGTAGGTTTTTTAAAACCCAGACAGAGGCAGCAGCATAGAGTAGGGCCCAGTATAATGAGGTTGCTGTGACTTTGCTACTGGGCAGGTATAGAAATGGCCATTTTTATATGCGAAATGCCTAAAAAAATGAAAATTTTTTTTAGATCTTTTTCAGTAGTTTAAAGTTTTTGTATTTCAGTGTGCTGCTGTTCCTTTCTGTTATGTCAATATATCATGATCAGATATGCAACTATTCACACTATTGGGAGTGCTGTCAGTCTATTTTTGTATCTTAGAGAGATGGATGGATAGATGACAAGTAGATAGAATGATTCATTCTATCTACCTATCATCTATCTATATATCATTCTGAATGATATCTAGATAGATAGAATGATGGATAGATAGAATGATGTATATATAGATAGATACTGTCTATCTATCTATATCATTCTATATATCATATTATCTATCATTCTATCCATATATCATATTATCTATCTATGATTATCTATCCATCCTATCTATCTATCTATTTATATATCTATCCATCCAGCATTCTATCTATCTATCTATCCATATCTATCTATCTATCTATCTATCTATCTATCTATCTATCTCTGATCTCTAGTGAGGGTGCTGTGACGTGGCTACTGGGCAGGTATAGAAATGGCCATTTTTATATGCGAAACGCCTAAAAAATGTACATTTTTTTAGATCTTTTTCAGTAGTTTAACGTTTTGGTATTTCAGTGTGCTGCTGTTCCTTTCTTTTATGTCAATATATCATGATCAGATATGCAACTATTCACACTATTGGGAGTGCTGTCAGTTTTTTTTTGTATCTTAGATAGAGAGATGGATGGATAGATGACAAGTAGATAGAATGATTCATTCTATCTACCTATCATTTATCTATATATCATTCTGAATGATATCTAGATAGATAGAATGATGGATAGATAAAATGATGTATATATAGATAGATACTATCTATCTATCTATTTCTATCATTCTATATATCATATTATCTATCATTCTATCCATATATCATATTATCTATCTATGATTATCTATCCATCCTATCTATCTATCTATCTATCTATCTATCTATCCATCCTATCTATCTATCTATCTATCTATCCATCTAGCATTCTATCTATCTATCTATCTATCTATCCTATCCATATCTATCTATCTATCTATCTATCTATCTATCCATATCTATCTATCCATATCTATCTATCTATCTATCTATCCATATCTATCCATATCTATCCATATCTATCTATCTATCTATCTATCCATATCTATCTATCCATATCTATCCATATCTATCTATCTATCTATCTATCCATATCTATCCATCCATATCTATCTATCTATCTATCCATATTTATCTATCTATCTATCCATATCTATCCATATCTATCTATCTATCTATCTATCTATCCATATCTATCTATCTATCCATATCTATCTATCCATATCTATCTATCTATCCATCCATATCTATCTATCTATCTTTCTATCTATCTATCCATATCTATCCATCCATATCTATCTATCTATCTATCCATATCTATCTATCCCTCTATCCATCCATATCTATCCATCCATATCTATTTATCTATCTATCTATCTATCTATCTATCTATCTATCTATCTATCCATATCTATCTATCTATCTATCCATCCATATCTATCTGTCTAGCTATCTCTCTATCTATCCATATCTATCTATCCATATCTATCTATCTATCCATCCATATCTATCCATCCATATCTATCTCTCTATCTCTCTATCTATCCATATCTATCTATCTATCTATCTATCTATCTATCCCTCTATCTATCTATCTATCCCTCCCTCTATCTATCTATCTATCTATCTCTCTATCTATCCATATCTATCTATCTATCTATCTATCTATCTATCCCTCTATCTATCTATCTATCTATCTATCTATCTATCTATCCCTCCCTCTATCTATCTATCTATCTATCTATCTATCCATATCTATCTATCTATCTATCCATATCTCTCTATCTATCTATCTATCTATCTATCTATCTATCTATCTATCTATCTATCCCTCTATCTACAGTGCCTACAAGTAGTATTCACCCCCCTGCAGATATAGCAGGTTTACACATTCGGAATTAACTTGGCATTGTGACATTTGGACTGTAGATCAGCCTGGAAGTGTGAAATGCACTGCAGCAAAAAAGAATGTTATTTCTTTTTTATTTATTTTTTTTAAATTGAGAAAAGTTTATTCAGAGGGTCATTTATTATTCAACCCCTCAAACCACAAGAATTCTGTTTGGTTCCCCTAAAGTATTAAGAAGTATTTCAGGCACAAAGAACAATGAGCTTCACATGTTTGGATTAATTATCTCTTTTTCCAGCCTTTTCTGACTAATTAAGACCCTCCCCAAACTTGTGAACAGCACTCATACATGGTCAACATGGGAAAGACAAAGGAGCATTCCAAGGCCATCAGAGACAAGATCGTGGAGGGTCACAAGGCTGGGTACAAAACCCTTTCCAAGGAGTTGGGCCTACCTGTCTCCATTGTTGGGAGCATCATCCGGAAGTGGAAGGCTTATGGAACTACTATTAGCCTTCCACGGCCTGGACAGCCTTTGAAAGTTTCCTCCCGTGCCGAGACCAGGCTTGTCCGAAGAGTCAAGGCTAACCCAAGGACAACAAGGAAGGAGCTCCGGGAAGATCTCATGGCAGTGGGGACATTGGTTTCAGTCAATACCATAAGTAACGTACTCCACCGCAATGGTCTCCGTTCCAGACGAGCCCGTAAGATACCTTTACTTCAAAGCGTCATGTCAAGGCTCGTCTACAGTTTGCTCATGATCACTTGGAGGACTCTGAGACAGACTGGTTCAAGGTTCTCTGGTCTGATGAGACCAAGATTGAGATCTTTGGTGCCAACCACACACGTGACGTTTGGAGACTGGATGGCACTGCATACGACCCCAAGAATACCATCCCTACAGTCAAGCATGGTGGTGGTAGCATCATGCTGTGGGGCTGTTTCTCAGCCAAGGGGCCTGGCCATCTGGTCCGCATCCATGGGAAGATGGATAGCACGGCCTACCTGGAGATTTTGGCCAAGAACCTCCGCTCCTCCATCAAGGATCTTAAGATGGGTCGTCATTTCATCTTCCAACAAGACAACGACCCAAAGCACACAGCCAAGAAAACCAAGGCCTGGTTCAAGAGGGAAAAAATCAAGGTGTTACAGTGGCCTAGTCAGTCTCCTGACCTTAACCCAATTGAAAACTTGTGGAAGGAGCTCAAGATTAAAGTCCACATGAGACACCCAAAGAACCTAGATAACTTGGAGAAGATCTGCATGGAGGAGTGGGCCAAGATAACTCCAGAGACCTGTGCCGGCCTGATCAGGTCTTATAAAAGACGATTATTAGCTGTAATTGCAAACAAGGGTTATTCCACAAAATATTAAACCTAGGGGTTGAATAATAATTGACCCACACTTTTATGTTGAAAATTTATTAAAATTTAACTGAGCAACATAACTTGTTGGTTTGTAAGATTTATGCATCTGTTAATAAATCCTGCTCTTGTTTGAAGTTTGCAGGCTCTAACTTATTTGCATCTTATCAAACCTGCTAAATCTGCAGGGGGTTGAATACTACTTGTAGGCACTGTATCTATCCCTCCATCTATCTATTTATCTATCTATCTATCTATCCCTCTATCTATCCATATCTATCTATCTATCTATCTATCTATCTATCTATCTATCTATCTATCTATCTATCTATCTATCTATCTATCTCTAGTGCTACTGTAAATTGGAGTTAATATGTCCTGCTGTACCTTATATTTACCAGCAGGTGGCGCTTGTACAGTACACAAGCTTCGCTGAAACCCAAAAGAGGAGCATCACACAGGCAGAGCTCATTTCACCTAGGCAGGGGCTGAAGTGCTGCCTCGTCTCCTCCTCGTCACTGTTTAGGACCTGCTGCCGGTGTATTCCCAAATTCTTGCAACTAAGCCCCTCATGCTGGCAGGACCCCTCTCCCTGCTGCCTGGACACTGGCCTCTCCTTCCCACCTGTAATACCCGCCCGCTGCCCTGGCATGCATTGACCTGTAAACAGGATTTTAGCTGCCACAGTGCAAACTGAGAGAAAACACATGGCAGCCCGGGAGATTTGCATGGCTCTGCTCATGGCGTTGGCAGCTGTGGCCGCTGCTAAGGGGCATCTGAACTGCAAGGAAGTCCGTGCCAGCTTCCACACTCTGCAGCCTGGAGTGAGATGGGTGCCAGAGTCCCCGGTGTCAGGTAAGAGCACACCTGTGCCCCCTGGGCAAGTAAACTGTCCAACAGGCACTATACCAGCTTGAGATGTGGTACCACCACTGAAAAAAGTAGTTTTTCCATATATATATATATATATATATATATATATATATATATATATATATATTTATTTATTTATTTATATATTTATTTACATTGAGAATATAATGAAAAGTTCTATTTTTTATATATTTTTTTTTATATAATTTATGTTTTATTAGTTTTGTTTTATTTTCTTTTTCTTTAAAATAATATATGATATTAGGAACAGATGCAATCAATCTTATTGATTATGTCCCTTTTTCATCAACCAGATTTATTTCACTATAGGAGTGAAGTGTTCTCATGAGCAAACTATGTCCTGATGTAGAAAAAAAAGTGTTTTTTTTAGGAGTAATATGGGGTCTGGAGTGCAATCTTACAGAATGACCGTCTTCTAAGTAGTGTATGTGGGATAGTGCGGAGGGTATTGTGTATGGGATCGTCTGGATGTGGATTTTGGGTTTCTTGGATTGTTCACACTCATCAGATTGGAGCACGGTTTACTTTCTGTGGGTTGCAGTGTTTGTTTGTCATCATTACACGATCTGTCTGGAAAATTCTTTGTATAAAGATAATTAAAAAAATAAAAAAGTAATAATAATACTCAAATGTAACATACTAATATAATAAAATACTAGTAATACTGAAATGTAAGATACTAATATCATAAAATAGTAATAATAATACAAAATGTAATATACTAATATAATAAAATAGTAAGACAAAATTTAAGATACTAATATAATAAAATACTAATACAAAATGTAAGATACTAATATAATAAAATAGTAATAATAATACAAAATGTAAGATACTAATATAATAAAGTAGTAATAATAATACAAAATGTAAAATAATATAGTAAAAAAGTAAGACGAAATTTAAGATACTAATATAATAAAATAGTAATACAAAACATAAGATACTAATATAATAAAGTAGTAATAATAAAACAAAATGTAACATAGTATAATAAAATGGAAATAATAATACTAATAGCAATACATAGTATTAAACCAGACTTTGTGGCACAGTTTTGAATTGGACAAATAATGTTGTAATTTTTTTTTTTTTTTTTCGGGGGGGGGGCATTTTTTTTTTTAATGGAGCCAATCACATTAAACATGGTGCGTCATCAGCAGGAAATAAGAAGATTTTATAGAGGAGATTAACATGTAGGTTTTGTGGGAAATGGTTAAGTATTACTTGTAATTTATTTATTTATTTTTTATTAATATTATTTTTTTATTATTTTTTTTTATGCCTAAGAGTTCAACAGCCTGTTTGGTCACTATCTTAGATAAGAGCGCCCCCTGGACTTAAAAATATAGAAAAAGAAGGGAAATAAATGATTAAGGTACAATAATTTACCCACAAAGCTTTATATTCATCTACTTTATATCAAGCTGCCTGCAGATCTGACACCACATTCAAGATGACGGCTTTAACATATTTCAAACATCTGCTCTGCAAGAAAATAAACTTTTTCTCTCCAGTAAACTGATTATTAGAGAAAAAAAATGTGAAAAATTGTTCACAGAGAAAAAAAACCTTCTTTCAACTTTGATTACAAGAAGAAAAAAATGGCTTTATTGGAAAATAACTTAAAAGAAATAAAACAAATAACTTAAAAAATAAACAACACACCGACATGAAGTTCTGTGTGATTGAACAGTCCTGGTGGGGCAGAGTTATTGGAGCAACATGTGCTGTGTGTGCAAATCTCTGTTATCAGACTGTGCACATGAGATTTGTGCATAGAAATGCGTTCAGATAGTGAGCGGCAAAGAACTTCTAGTCTCGTCCCTCTCTGATCTATAGACGAGGAACAATTCTATAAAATCGTTCTCTGCTTCTTCACATGTCTGCTGTCCGGATAGCTCACCGGAGGTGGCAGCATGATGAGGCATTGGTATGGTAGTTGGGCACTATCTGGCATTGTGGTAGGTAACAGTTTAACCACGTCGTTCTGAATTTTATCGATTGGAAATGTGTAACCCTATTGATCGAAATATACGTAGAATTATTATTGTTTTTATTAAACGAATAATAAATTGAGATTTTCCTAGGTAGAAAAAACTCACCAACCAGCGCTGAATAGTAAGATTAGTTGATAATTTATTAATAACAATAATGTAAGGATAACAATGAATGATGAAAAATAAAAAATGAAATTACTACACAAGACAGGACACAAAAGACATAATAATAAATACGCAAACAAGGGTAAATATAATAGAAACTGTGTCCTCGTGGGGCCCCGGCCGGTGGCAACCACGAATATTACTGGGTACTAAAAGTCCAACTAAGGAAAATAACTTCCTCTGGAATGATCAACAAATGAATAAAAATTGTTGCAAAGATTTCTTTCAAGGGGGTACCACATCCGTGCTAGCCCATATGTGAGGGCAAAGATTCCTTCTAGCGGGTACTTGTGCCCAAATGAATACTTCAAAGTTGATTAGATTGTGCTAACATCCACGCTGCAAGTTTTCACGGTCCCAGATTGAGATTGAATATGCCACGCTTCTCCCAAGGAGTCTAACAGGCAGAGGGATCAGTGCACCGGGAACTCGTTACAAGTCTTGAGGAAGGGGGACTGGTGACGCCCCTGAAACGCGCGTCGGATCTAGCTTAGTCTAATATTGTGAAGTGGACGTAACTGTCTTCTTGTCTCTTGTCTCTACCGGTTACGGACTTTACCGGCTCACTGGCAGGTGTACGCCTAAGTAGATGCACGGAGGAATCCATGTCCTAGGACGGTGCAATCCTGCTACAGCAACTTTCAACTAGCCTCCTATGGTTTGGATCTAAAGACTCTCGCAAACTGCGATCCAGCATTACACCCTCCTCTCCAACTAGGAGAGAGAATTGCCCCACGCAAGGACCATACTTCACGGAGCTCCCATTGCCAGCGCGGGTGTCAGGTAATATACACTGGGACTTGTAACGAGTTCCCGGTGCACTGATCCCTCTGCCTGTTAGACTCCTTGGGAGAAGCGCGGCATATTCAATCTCAATCTGGGACCGTGAAAACTTGCAGCGTGGATGTTAGCACAATCTAATCAACTTTGAAGTATTCATTTGGGCACAAGTACCCGCTAGAAGGAATCTTTGCCCTCACATATGGGCTAGCACGGATGTGGTACCCCCTTGAAAGAAATCTTTGCAACAATTTTTATTCATTTGTTGATCATTCCAGAGGAAGTTATTTTCCTTAGTTGGACTTTTAGTACCCAGTAATATTCGTGGTTGCCACCGGCCGGGGCCCCACGAGGACACAGTTTCTATTATATTTACCCTTGTTTGCGTATTTATTATTATGTCTTTTGTGTCCTGTCTTGTGTAGTAATTTCATTTTTTATTTTTCATCATTCATTGTTATCCTTACATTATTGTTATTAATAAATTATCAACTAATCTTACTATTCAGCGCTGGTTGGTGAGTTTTTTCTACCTAGGAAAATCTCAATTTATTATTCGTTTTGTACCCAGGCAATTTTTGGGGGTGTTGTTGCCTTAAACCAGCTGCAGAATTTTAAGTGAATTTTTAGGATCAAGCGCTTACCCTTGTCCTTGGACAATCTATTACCATTGTTTTTATTAAATATACATTATTAGATGAGATTTTCCAATTTTATTTTTGCTTTTTCTAGAAGCCATGATGTACTTGGGATAAATTGCCCCAGTATAGTGCCCTTTCATTTTGCCAAACAGAGTCCTCACGTGGGGCTGATACAGTACCACAGTGCCCCACTGTAATGCCAGATAGAGACCCAAAACCACAGTGTCCCATCGTATTGTCTAAAGAAGAGCCTGCACATGGTGCTTATAGTACCACAGTGCCCCACTGCAATATGTGCCAGATAGTGATCCAAAACCACAGTGCCCCATTGTATTGTCAAATAAAGAGCCTTCACGTGGGGCTGATACAGTACCACAGTGTCCCACTGTAATGCCAGATTGTGACCCAACACCACAGTGCTCCATCATATTGTTGAATAAAGAGCACTCACTTGGTGGTGATACAGTACCACAGTGTCCCACTACAATGCCACATTTTGACCTAAAACCACAGTGCCGCATCGTGTTGTCAAATAAAGAGCCCTCACGTGGGGGTGATACAGTACCACAGTGTCCCACTGCAATGCCAGATTGTGATCCAAAACCACAGTACCCCATCGTATTGTCAAATAAAGAGTACTCACTTGGTGCTGATAGAGTACCACAGGATGCCACTACAATGCCACATTGTGACCCAAAACCACAGTGCCCCATCGTGTTGTTGAATAAAGAGCCCTCATGTGGGGCTGATACAGTACCACAGTGACCCACTACAATGCCACATTGTGACCGAAAACCACAGTGCCCTATCGTATTGTATAATAAAGAGCCCTCACTTGGTGCTGATACAGTGCCACAGTACCCCATTGCAATACCAGATAGTGACCCAAAACCACAGTGCCCCATCATATTGTAAAATAAAGAGCCTGCACATGGTGCTATTACAGTACCATAGTTTCCCACCATAATAGCTAGTAAAGGCTTCACCACAATGCCACAAAGTGCCCAACAGCATTGCCAGTCGTCACGGGGACCCACCATACCATCACACACAGAGCCCTGCCCTTCCAGTGAGTTATCAGATGATGCAGACACTTGCACACACAGCACAGCACATGTTGGTCCAGTAGCTCTGCTCTACCAGGACATTTCAATCACAACAAGCTCCATGTGGTCTTTTTTCAGTGTGATTAAAGAAACCCTCACATGAAGCTTTTTTTTAACTAAATCTGTATGTATGTGCATGGAGTGTGTTGTGTGTGTTCATATACTCACCTACCATCTCCGGTATCTAGCGCTGTTCTGCTCCTCTTCTCAGTGACATCACCACGTTGCAGACTCTTCGGACCACTTTACGCTCTATGCGTGAGCCAACATCTATTTTACAGTGATTCTATTGAGCCTTGTTCTAAACCTTGTTCTGATGCTTCATAGACTTACATTGTACAAGTCACTTCCGGATCACGCAGAGCGCAGTGTGACCATAAGAGTCCACAGAGCAGTGACATCACTGAGAAAAGGAGCAGCATGAAGCTAGACACCGGAGAGAGCAGCTGTAGGAAAGTATATTAATACACTCATACTTTACTATATGCATATATACACAGATTTAGTACAAAAAAAAATCATGGGTGGGATTCTATAATTTGAGAGGTGGGCAATATTGCATGGAGGTATCTTTCTTGCTCATGTAGGACAGTGTGTTTTTTCTGAGAGCAATTTTCACGTGGTCTTTTTGTCCCCTGCAAGTCTTTTCCGGGTCACAGTTAAGGCCCCGTCACACACACAGATAAATCTTTGGCAGATCTGTGGTTGCAGTGAAATCATGGACATATTGTTCCATTTGTACACAGCTACAAAGATGGCACTGATTGTCCACAATTTCACTGCAACCACAGATCTGCCGCAGATTTATCTCTGTATGTGACAGGGCCTTTAGGCTAAGTTCACATGTCCTGTAGTTATCCATTAGAACGGATCCATTGGGAAACTGATTTCTGCCTGATCCGTTTTTTTAACATAGTAGTCTATGGACATCGGATTGCTATGTATCGTCCATTTGTAACGGATCCGTTAAGAACACAACAGATCCGTTACAAACACAAGTATAACGAATCCGTTGTTTTCTTAACAGATCCGTTACAAATAGACGATAAATAGCAATCTGTTAACGGATCCATTGTCCATAGACTCCGTACAGTAAAAACGGATCCGGCCAACATCCGTTACTTGCACAACTTTTTTGCAAACGGATCTCTCCCGGATCTGTGATAATGGGTGATTACTGGACATGTGAACTCAGCCTAAGGGGGGCTTTACACGTTGCGACATCGCTTCCGAAATATCGTCGGGATCACGTCGTTAGTGATGCACATCCGACGCCGGTAGCGACATCGCAACGTGTAAATCCTAGGTGCGACGATAAACGATCGCAAAAGCGTCGAAAATCGGTGATCTGTGTAGCGTCGTTCATTTTCATAATGTCGGGTCGACCGCAGATACGATGTTGTTTGTCGCTCCGGCAGCTCCACACATCGCTGTGTGTAAACCCGCAGGAGCGACAACCATCTCCTTACCTGCGTCCCGACGGCAATGCGGAAGGGAGAAGGTGGGCGGGATGTTATGTCCTGTTCATCTCCGCCCCTCCGCTTCTATTGGCCGGCCGATTAGTGACGTCGCGGTGACATCGCTGTGACGCTGAAAGCACCTCCCCCTTGAAGGAGGGATAGTTTGGCAGTCACAGCGACGTCGCCGAGCAGGTAAGTGCGTGTGAAGCTGCCATAGCGATAATGTTCGCTACGGCAGCAATCACCACATATCGCATGTGCGACGCGGGCGGGTGCTATCGCGTTGGACATCGCTAGCAATTGCTAGCGATGTCGCAACGTGTAAAGCCCGCCTTAATTGCACGTGCTATAAAAAAAACTTTTTAAATCAGTTAAGAAGTTCATATTTTACACAAAAAGTTGCTACAATAGGAGGGAAGAAATATGACCAGATGGGATTGTCGACTGCTCATTTTTATGAGTCTTGTTGTGGTTGATATTATTTGTCAGAACTTTGCTCCATGGGCGCATCGTCTGGATTCCTGGTGGTGCGGTCCAGTTAGGTAGCTCAGTGGTTAACTTTGCAGTTCTGGGGTACAGGGTTCAAATCTCATCAAATCTGCAACAAGTTTGGATATTCTTCCTGGGTTTCTTCTCACACTCCAAACACATCTTGAGACATGCTGAATATCTTGGTTCTATATAAGCATAATAAGGACTGAACACTGCGGCTCATTACAGCGTCTGGTTTATTTCTTGGTGCTGCTTTCAATTACTCGAGTCTTAGAGGATATAACTCTCAGACATGGATCCACAAGTTCTAGAGCGCCAGGAGAAATGAACTATTTTAGTCTGCACGACAGAGTCTTGCCATCGGCCATGTCTTCTCATCCAGCCAATGGAAAGTTCATTTTTGATCAGGAGATGGGATTATGATTTTGTTATTGCGACAACAAGCTACGTAAGAAGTGAATGTCTCTTGAACGGGATCCTCTGGAGTCACCCGTCACATTCTTACTGTCTTCTCAGATCAAGGAAAAGACTTGTGCCTGGTTAATATAATCTCTACACTCGCGGTATCATTAGTCCTGAACACAGACGCATGTCACTTCTGGGTTTCTGTTATTTCCTAAATGGGGTCCCTGGAGGTTTCTCCCCCTGTGTTTCACAGATTTCACAGCAAGGCTTACGGCAAGGAAGACGGACTACATCAAGCCAGATAGACTATTGTCAACTGCTGATATAATGGTATAAGCTTGGTTCTGCCGATTCTAAATAAAATATACCGTAGTGGTTGCAGATTTTGGGTTGTAACACACTAATCAAGAGTGAAACAAATACATGTGATTTTACTCCTACCACTAAGTCTGGATAGAAGTGGGGACGAGAGCTCATTCTTCACATCCCACCCATTGTGTTTTACATTTAGAGAAGCAGCAATTTTTTGTGGTCCAAAACTTCTGCGTCCAAAGTTTGCAGGCATATATCATATACCTAATTTAAAATGTGCAAGGTGTGCAGTAAGGGATGAGGACGTGGACGTGCTGCTGATGGTGCACGCAGTGGACTGAGAAGAATCTATACCTGTGGTAATACTGAAGCAACATTTCAAGACATCAGCCAGGAACTTAAAGCTTGTGCGGAAATGGGTCTACCAAATGGACAATGACCCGAAGCATACTGCCAAACTGGTTACAAAGTGGCTTAAGGATAACAAAGTCAATGTTTTGGAGTGGCCATCACAAAACCCTGATCTCAATCCTATTGAAAAATTATGGACAAAGCTGAAAAAGCCAGTGTGAGCAAAGCGACCTACAAACATGACTCAGTTACACCAGTTCTGTCAGGAGGAATGGGCCCAAATTCCTACCAACTATTGTGAGAAGCTTGTGGAATGATATCCAAAATGTTTCACCCATGTCATACAGTTTAAGGGAAATGGTACCAAATACTAATGAAATGTATGTAAACTTTTGACTTTACAAAAAGCAATAAAAATGTCTTAAAACATTCTCTCTCTCATTATTCTGGCATTTGGCAAATATAAATGATTTTTGTTCCTAATTGACCTAAAGTGGGAAAGGTTTATTCTGATTTCTTGTCAGATCATGAGAAAAACCTGCAGATGTGTCTATTTAAAGGGAACCTGTCAATATGTACTCAGAACCACGAGCAGTTCTGGGTGTATATTGCTAATCTCTGCCTAACTGTCCCTGTATCTAGTAGCATAGATAAAGGGATCTTTAGGAAAAGTATTTCTAAAGATCGTATATTATATACTAATGAGTGAGGGGACTAATCCCGAGGGCGTTTGTTCCGTTAGCTAGTCGGCCCACATAACATGGTAGCACGCTCCTGTGGGCGTACTAACATGCTAATGAAAGCGCAGCGATGCGCACATTTCTCACTCTTCATGACGACCAGCGGAAGATGGATGCGCTCTGATCCGGGACTTCTGATCATGCGCACTAAACTGATGCCGGGTGTAAGCTTGCCGGCTTCAGTGAGGTACTGTGCGCATGATCGGAAGTCCCGAATCAGAGCGCATCCATCCTCTGCCGGCCGCCATGTACAGTGAGGTATGTCGCTGCGTATTCATTAACATGTTAGTACGCCCACAGGGGCGTGCTACCATGATATGTGGGCAGACTAGCTAAAGATCACTTTATCTATGCTACTAGATATATAGGCGGTTAGGCAGGGATTAGCAATATGCACCCAGAACTGCTCGTGGGTCTGGGTGAATATTGCACCTGACAGGTTCTCTTTAAATAGTGGATGTAAATTTCTGGTTTCAACTGTATACAATACATTTCCCTTCAACGACTGTACAGGTAATGCATGGAGCGTTTTTCGAGTGGCTCTTCATTCTTGACATATATAGAGGTATCCAATCCAACAAGAGAGAAAGAGCCACGGCACAATCCATCTAATATTCCAAAGTGCTTTATTTACTTCATTCGGTGCAGGTAAAAATAGCAGGGAAAGAGCCGGTGTGGGCCCCCAGTGGATGACGGCCGTTTCGCACCTCCTTGTGCTTCAACGGGTCCAATGTGCCATGGCTCTTTCTCTTTTGTTGGATTGGCTTTGGACTTTCTCCTATTCTGACCTTGTGCACCCGTGATCATTCCTCTAAAACGGATGACCTGGAGCTAACCTACCTCTTCTCGGTATAAAGGTATAGTGCGGTTGCTGCAAAACCGCTTCTGCGTATCATATATAGAGGTATACTCAATGAACTCCAGATGCCCTAAAAGACCCTACAGACAGGGAATCTTTGTGGTGAGACATCTCCTTTAAACCCTTTCTGTTTCCTAGTTAATGTTAATCCACCCCTCTGTAAAGAGTGCGGCATAAAGGTAAGTTTCTAGTTCCAGGCAACGTAGCTGTTCATTTGTGCAATCAGATGAACTGCATATTTTATAGATCGCTGCAGGGGCATCCGTCTTCTCTTTTCATCAGATAAGTGTGGATTAGCCAGCAAAGTAAAAACACACAAGGTCATGTTAGCTCGTTTAACGAGTCAATCTGGAGGAGTCATCTTGGTCTCTTGTCTGGAGGAGTAGGTTCTGCGGGAAGGACAGGTTTTACATATGTCTGATCTCCAATTTCAATCAACCAGCACTAGACCCTTAGTCAGCGCCATCTAACAGTACTCGGTGTCCGCCCTGATTTTTGGAGCCATTGGATGGCATTATTTCTTGTAAACCATCTGGTTCCACTTTGGGTTTTTACTTTTTGAGTCAGTATCTGGCGTGTGCGCTTCTTCCCAGCATTGTACAGTCCCTGATCTGCCGCACTTTGTCTATGTGGGATGGCTAATGCTTTTTTCATGAGAAAGATTACAGTTACTCTCTGGGTCAGAAGTTCAGAGCTTTTTATACTCTTACATGGCAAATACCAGGAGAAGTGTTACTAGTGCATATCTACATGTTTAATTGATGCAGCTGGCTGCAAGATTTCTCTGACAGCTAGAACTTAAACCAGACTTCTATTTCAACAAACTGATATTAAAAGGTTATCCATTCTTCACAATGGACGTGTGGTTTCCTTCAGATGGGAGAAATTATGGCCTATCTCCCCTTATGCTAACCTCTTATAGAAATATAGATTTGCAGACAGTGGCGTAACTAGAGTTCAATGGACCCGGATGTAATATTTGGACCTGGCCCCCCCCTGTCTCCGCCCCCTCAGGGTACAAGAACTTACGCAAGACACTTGGCTCAAGCTCAGCAGCACCCAGCTTTTCCATGCTCCGATATCCCGATATAATTATATATTATAATGCACCCCCTTAGTCCTTCATATATTATAATGCACCCCCATAGTTATTCATATATTATAATGCACCCCCCATAGTTATATATTATAATGCACCCCCATAGTTATTCATATATTATAATGCATCTCCCATAGTCCTTCATATATTATAATGCACCCCCATAGTTATTCATATATTATAATGCACCCCCCTATAGTTATATATTATAATGCACCCCCATAGTTATTCATTTATTATAATGCATCTCCCATAGTTATTCATATATTATAATGCATCTCCCATAGTCCTTCATATATTATAATGCACCCCATAGGCCTCCATATATTATAATTTGCTCCCCATAGTCCTCCATATATTATAATATGCTCCCCATAGTCCTCCATGTATTATATGCACCCCCCATAGTCCTGCATATAGCTACAGGGAGCTCTCCACTCACTCTCTCATCATTGCTTTCAATTGTATCGAAATCTGTGATACCGATACAATTCAAAGTGCGATCCTCGGTTCGGGCCAGTGCCAGCGCTGGCACCGGGACACATAACGGTCGTGTAGCCTGCCGCAATTGCCTGAGATCCTCAGGCCCCCTAAACCCATGGGCCTAGTCATGATGGCGACCCCTGCGACCACAATCGTTCCGCCCCTGTTTGCAGATATAATGTAAAGATTGGGGAAACTTTACAGGGGGCTGTTGTTGGGGCTTTGGTGCTGAAGATGGCTTTGGTGCCAATAGAGTTAAGCGGGCTTTACACACTGCGATATCAGTCCTGATATCGCTAGTGTGGGTACCCGCCCCCATCTGTTGCGCGACATGGGCAAATCGCTGCCCGTGGCGCACAACATTGCCCAGACCCGTCACACATACTTACCTGCCCGGCGACATCGCTGTGACCGGCGAACCGCCTCCTTTCTAAGGGGGCGGTCCGTGCGGCGTCGCAGCGACGTCACTGAGCGGCCGCCCAATAGAAGCAGAGGGGCGGAGATGAGCGGGACGTAACATCCCGCCCACCTCCTTCCTTCCGCATAGCGGCCGGGAGGTAGGTAAGGAGAGGTTCCTCGTTCCTGCGGTGTCACACGGAGCGATGTGTGCTGCTGCAGGAATGAGGAACAATCTTGTTACTGCTGCAGTAACGATTTTTGAGAATGGACCCCCATGTCACCGATGAGCGATTTTGCACGTTTTTGCAACGATGCAAAATTGCTCATCGGTGTCACACGCAATGGCATCGCTAATGCGGCCGGATGTGCGTCACCAAATCCGTGACCCCAACGAGTTCGCATTAGCGATGTCGCAGCGTGTAAAGCCCCCTTTAGAGTGGGATATTTTTTATCCCTTTTGGGGAGCTTTTACCTCCATTGTAAAATGAAGCAGCAGGTCAGATTCCAGATCGATGCTCCATTCTTTCTCTATGGGGCTAGTGGAGAAAGTCAAATATAGCATTTGACAGCCCCATAGCAAATGAATGTAGCAATGCACACTGCCGCGTCATTCTAACAGGCATGGAAAAGTGCTCTGTTCTGCCGATCAGTGGAATTTCCAGCAGTCAGACTGCTATTGATCAACACATTATCACATTTCCAATAGATAGGTGATAACTTCTCTTCACAAGACATCCCTATTAACTGAGTCTGCTGTCAGGTCCAAGCTGAACACCTAGGCCCTGGCTATAGTATGACTTAGGCATCACACTTGCGATTGCCTCGCGTATATCTTGCGCGGGTCTCGCGGTGCATCACCCATCATGGACTCACACTCTCCTCACAGGAGCGTCTCGGTGGAATAGAGATGCATGAAACCAACACGCTCCTGTGAGGAGAGTGTGATTCCGTGAAGGATGATGCACCGCGAGACTCGCGCGAGATATACACAAGGCACTCTCAAGTGTGACACCGGCCTTAGCTGGGAGGTCAGTATTTGGCCTTAGGCCAGAGTCACACTTGCGAGCGCGCCTGCGCAGGACCTCAGTGCCGGCGAGTGTGTATGACGTGGACGCGTCATGCACACAGGCTTCAAAAGACAGAGGAGCAAGATGGCCGAAAGAGGAGGCGCCGGTCTCGGAGAACAGCGCCGCCCATCTGGACAAGCAGCACTGGAGTGACCGGTTTCGGTGAGTACCATATTATAAAGTGATGTTTATGCTGTACAGCGCGGCCTGCGCTCTTATATACAGCATGTTAGAATGCTGTATATAAGAGCCCACTGGTGGTGGCCCCAGCTTAGGGGCATAAAACTGGTGAAAGGTTCACTTTAATGCGCCGCGGCTTATAATCCGATGCGCCTTATATATGAACCTAGGCGCCTTAGCCGGCGCTCACTGCTAATGCGGCTTATAATCCGGTGCGCCTTATGGTCCGGAAAATACGGTAGGTAGTAATAGTGGAAATTGTTAGGTGCCAAAATCTTTGTCTGGAATTTTTGGATTGTTAGATGAAACTCACAGTTTTGTTTTGTTATGGGAACTACGTTTCATTCTTTAAGGCCATGGCCAGTGGATTTAGTCACATCGTGGTCATGCTTGTTTACACTAACTGGATATGCATTGATCCATTTATTGGTCCAAAATACTACACAGATTGTTAAAAACAGATGTTAAAGGGGTGGTTTACTACTCTGCAATAGTGGCCACATCCCTTTAAAACTGATAGGGAAGGCTTTTTGTAAATATTTTGTTCAGCCAATTCTGCCTCTGAGTGGTTGTCTGCTCATCCCCATGAAGTGACCACCTGGACTCCATGACCTCTGAGATCCAGTGATGTCACATCAACTTCCAGTTGACCCGACATCACCGAAGCCCGGCTCCAGTCTTCCTGAGTGACTGGGATGTGGGTGGTGTTTCATCGCTCATCACAGCCCAACATGTTGCGCTCTCTCTCCTTTGCCGCAGAGCGCCGCAAGCAGGATCGATGCTAGGCTGTGTCGCTGGGCTGTGACAAGTGGTGAAACACCGCCCACAGCCAGTCACTCAGGAAGACTGGGGCTGGCCTTAGTGTCGGGTCAACTAGAAGCTGACATGACATGACTGGATCTCAGAGGTCACGGATCCCTGGGAGGGGTCACTTCATGGGGATGAGTGGACCGCAATAGCGTCACTCAGAGTCAGAAATGGCTGAACAAGGTAGTTTGAAAAAGACTTCCTTATCAGTTTTACAGAGATTTGACTACTATTACAGAGTAGTGAACCATCTCTTTAATATTAGAACTAAAGTGAAGACATGATGTTCTCAACCAGCACAAACAATCTATACAATGAATAGATTGATGGTTTGATCACTGAGGGCTTTAGAATTATTGAGAGTACAGAATAGGAAGAAAATATCTAATAGACTTTGGTATGTGTGACACAGCAGAAAATCACTTTGGCCATTGACTTCTAAAAAGAAAAAATCCATATGTTCTGAAAGCTGAAAGGAGTTGGATAAAACTGTATTCCAAATCTTCTAGATATTCACAAACATTTAAAACTTTTAATGTATATGTACAGTTTTCAAAGAACTCTCCCCTTTGTACTTATATAATTGTCTAATAGATAAAAAAATATATAAACGCAACACTGATCCCACAAAGATATGAAAATGAGAGACCTTAATGATTCTGAGAAAATGAGAAGCAGATGGGCACCGCCGCTCTAAATATAAATAACCGCATGTAGCAACTGTGTTATAGAATCCAGATTCAGAAAAAAAGAAGCAAAGAGTGTTACCCATGCGTATCGCTGCAAAGCGTGGAGAACGCTCTTCTCTGCAGAGCCAGGGCTCTGGTATCTTTCATTGCTTCAATGTGTACAGTATCTCGCATTTTTCCCTCTTTCTGTTACATTATTAGTATTTTGCTCATATAATACAGACAATATTGCATTTCTCCTATGCACTTTTACGTTGTTGTTTTCTTCATAATAAATACCCAACAATTATGTTCTTATACAGTCATCATTAGTTCTTTGTAGGTGTCATGTTGACTTTGGGATAGCGGGGAACCGGGGCTCCAAAGTTGTCCGTCAAGCTAGGGGGCCCTATGCTATCCTTATTCTCATGGGTACTCCTAATGGTGGAGAGGCCTGAGTCTCCTTCATGGTCCTGATCCTGACCAGTCCTGATCTATTTCCACCTCCCCTTCCCCAGGAAGTGACAGGACATGAGTGTGTTGAAACCACAGGAAAAGACAGACAAAAGAAAAACCAAAACTCTGTCACACAGCAAGTACACACACAGGATAAGATAATATAAGATAAGAGATTCAAGAGGAACATAAGGGGTACTTCTCACATAGCGAGATCGCTATCGAGATCGCTGCTGAGTCACAAGCTTTGTGACGTATCAGTGCCCTCATCAGCGATCTCGCTGTGTTGGCCCCTGCTGTGAAATCGCTGATCGATACACACTGTTTTGGTTCATTTTTTGGTCGTTGGTCTCCCGCTGTGCAGCACACATCGGCGTGTTTGACGGCGGGAGACCAACATTGCACCAACTCTGTGTAAGCAGCGCACGCTGGTAACCAGGGTAAATATCGGGTAACTAAGCAAAGTGCTTTGCTTAGTAACCTGATGTGTACCCTAGCTACGTATACAGGGAGCCAGTGCTGGCAGCCTGTAAGCGGTGTACGCTGGTAACCAGGGTAAATATCGGGTAACCAAGCAAAGCGCTTTGCTTAGTTACCCGATATTTACCCTGGTTACCAAGCGCAGCATGGTTACACGAGTCGCTGGTGGCTGGTCGCTGGTGAGATATGACTGTTTGACAGCTCACTAGCGACCCTGTAGCAACGTACCAGCGATCCTGACCAGAAACTCTGGTACGTCGTTTAATGAGACAGTACACTAAGAGTAGAAAGGAAGTACAAAACAACAGGGGGTAAACTCCACAACCGCATAAGCAAAAAGCACCACTAAACACAACTTTCTGCAAAGAGAGTCTGGGACACCACACCTCACAGACTAACATAGAATAAACTATAGCTGGCATGGGTAGAAGGATTCCAACAGTATAAATAGGAGGAGAACAGATGGGATAGGTATTCCCACAACATGTGATGAAAGGAGCAAGCAGACCATCAGAGATTAACTCTTGCTAGCCTGCTGATGAATCAGCACACAGCAGGTCGACGTCCGAGTCTGTCTGTGTTGATCACCAGAGAAACCATCGGGCAGAGTTTCAGAATCTGCAATCTGCACAGTCCAAATTTGTGCAAAATTCCATGTGATAGTAGGATTTTGCTACTAATTCACAACTGACTAGTTAATTGATTTTTTTTATGTTTTATACTGACGGAATTTAATATTTATTTATTTATTTATGTGTTTTACTATAAAAGTTAAAAAATATACAAGTGTACTCTTTAGGGAGAAAGACAACTAGACTTCTAGTGCCTACTATTGGAAGTAGCAATCAGCAATCCTAAAAGTCAATATCGACCATTTCACAAGTCTTGCCATATGACTTAGGATAAGAAGCCAAACCAGAAATTTAAATTGACCTTCCCTCCTGCTTGTTTTTCCTTAATTTCTACCCTCCCATCTTCTGATTGACATCTCTGGGGTCATAGAATCAGAGAACGGAGGAGATAGATAGAAAACCAGCAAGTGGGAAGGTGTATTTAAATGATTAGCTGCCATGATGCACATGCACCTGTACAGCACTTGGTGAATAGTCATCCTGAGCAGATAGAATCACTTTAAATGCATAGTATACTACTAAACGTTCCCCGTTATTACTTGGCCTTATTCCTGCTATCTGGTTCAGTTTCCTATTGAATAAATTCTGATCTGCACCCAACTGGTGCCTTGACTCTGTCTATCTCTGTTATCCCTCCTGATTTTGGCTCCAGCTTATCTAGCCCTTATTATTGACTGAACTCCTAGTATCTGACCCCATGAATTCCTCTGATTTCGGTTTTGCTTTCTATTTATTTTGACCATCCTTGCCTCAAGCTCACTCCTCCAGCCAGCAGCTGCTCCATAGACACAACCAAGGGAGCCACATTGTAAGTCCAGATCCCTAGGTATTATTTAGAAGATTTAAGAAATCTTAAGGGCTAGTCTAAATGGAGTAGCTAGTGTTAAGTATATTTAAAGCCTGCTTTACACCATATGATCCAGCATACGATATCGTATGCGATCGTACCCGCCCCCTACTGCGTCACATATCTCTAGTGTGCTGTCCTGAAACTGGCTGGCTTATGTTTGTCCATAGTAATCTACAGTCTTTCCTTCACACTAGATCAGAGATCCACAACCTTTTTGAACTTGGAGAGCCACATTCAGCTCTGAGAGAGGGTCATGAGCCACATCCAGCTTCCGCCCCCTCACAATAAACAGAAAGCAGTAAAAGATGGTCTTTCAAAGCCGCGCTATTAACCAATCTGGATCGATGAAAGAGTTAATGTTTCTTTATTTTCATGCACAGCTCTTACTGTACTCAGCTCCCTTCATCAGGACAACAGGCCAACAATGATTTGATGGTTTTTGCCTGGTGTCCTGATGAAGGGAGCTGAGTACTCCTGAAACGCGTTAAGACCTGTACATGAAAATAAAGAAACATTAACTCTTTCAACGATCAGGTGCAATATGAACCCAGAACCATGAGCAGTTCTGGGTGCATATTTCTAGTCCCTGCCTAACTGTCCCAGGCTATAGTAGCATAGATAAAGATCTTGAGAAAAAGTATTTCTAAAGATTCTTTATGATATGCTAATGAGTGAAGGGACTAGTTTCAAGGGCGTGGGTTCCCCCAACTAGTCCGCCCTCTTAGCATGTTAGCACACCCACAGGGGCGTACTAATATGCTATTTAATGCCCATTGCCCAGCGTCATCAGCCGATGACACGCGTACCTGTGTCCGATGTCACCGCTTTAGAACCCCAGGTATAGGCTCAGCACGCATGATCAGAAGTCCCGACACTTCTGGGTCACGCGCACTAGACTTCTCTGAAGCTGGGACGCGTACACCTGGCTTCATAGTGCGCATGACCGAAAGTGCGGTGACTTCTGATTACGTGCACGGACCCTAAACCGTTCTGAAGCTGTGACAACGGACACAGGTACGCATGTCACCGCTGATGACACTGGGCATTGGGCACCGAATAGCATGTTAGCACGCCCCTGTGGGTGTGCTAACATGCTCAGAGGGCGGACTAATTGGGGGAACTAACACCCTTGCGATTAGTCCCTGCGTTCAATAGCATATCATAAAGGATCTTTAGAAATACCTTTTCTAAAGTTTCCCTTTATGTATGCTACTAGATACAGGGACAGTTAGGCAGGGATTAGAAATATCACCCAGAGCTGCTCATGGTTCTGGGTGCATATTATACCTGACAGGTTCCCTTTAAGATCTGCTCTTCTTTGTGGTGCTTCTTACAAAAGTCTCCATCTGGAGACCTGCTCTTCATAGCTGTTTGCACCAAGCTGAAGACAGCCAGGAGCTACACATCATGGGTCCACGAGCCACAGGTTGGGGACCACTGCCCTAGATTGTCATAGGGCATGCTTGCCATATTGAGGGAAGCATTTATCTATTAAGATTAGAGTTGAGCGGATTGCCAATAATCCGGGTCCGGTGGATCAGTGACAGGTTGACAAGGAAGTGCGAGATCCGATCCGGAATGAGAGAGAGAGAGGAGAGAAAAAAAACTGCCGAATCCGGATCGTACACCTGGAATCCCGCGTCGGACCCGGATCTATCGCTGAAACCGCACGGATCAGGATTTTTCCAGTCCGGGTCCGCTCAACACTAATTAAGATGAATCATTGAATCATATGTTATACTGCTCTTTAAGAGTCTTATACAATTTCTGTTAATATTTAAGTGCCTGAGCCATGGCAAACTTTATACCCAAATATCTGAAATTTTTAAAGTAACTTCAGCATAGATGATGTAAGTTTATTCCTAAATATTTGCAAAAAAAATTCTCTTTCCCGATGATTTGTTTTGCGGTGAGCTATTAAGTTCATCTTTGTGTTCTTAAATTCCCCAAATGAAGCATTTTTTGGCCCCTTAAGATGTCTGCGGAAGATTTCTTTTGTTTGTATGTGTGGAATGGAATTTAGAAATCTGAGATTCCCGTCTGAGACAGATCACATTAGTCGTGCTGGGGAGGATGATGAGATAATGAGGATACTTTACAATCACATGCAATTATGGCGCAGCTTTGTAGTGTGAGGTATTGACACTCTGAGCTCTCCTGTATAAGGCTGCAGATAGTCGGGCACAGGCACAAGTGGAGCAGTACCTGTAGATACTTATTATTTTCTACAAAATATATTTGGAGAAATATTGTTAATGTTTTTCCGGTTTGTTCTGTATATTTTTGATGGATTTATGTGGTTTCTAGTTAATGTGTGGATTACAGAACGGCGGCTCCAGCCTCTGTCTGACCTTGTACTTTGTGATTACTGATCAGTCTCCATGTGTTATAGATATTGCTGAACTACCAGTATGACTTACCCATATTCTCATTATGCAAGCAATGCCTATTTCAAGGGGAAAAAAGTCAAATTTATTAGGCACCTTAATGAGAAAATCTCAAGGAGTAAGTATTATTATTTATTATTATAGCGCCATTTATTTCATGGCGCTTTACAAGTGAAAAGGGTATACATAAAACAAGTACAACTTTTGTTAACAATACAAAACAGACTGGTACAAGAGGAGAGAGGACCCTGCCCACGAGGGCTCACAGTCTACAGGAGGAGAGAGGACCCTGCCCACGAGGGCTCACAGTCTACAGGAGGAGAGAGGACCCTGCGCACGAGGGCTCACAGTCTACAGGAGGAGAGAGGACCCTGCCCATGAGAGCTCACAGTCTACAGGAGGACAGAGGACCCTGCCCACAAGGGCTCACAGTCTACAAGAGGAGAGAGGCCCCTGCCTGTGAGGGCTCACAGTCTACAAGAGGAGAGAGGACCCTGCCTGTGAGGGCTCACAGTCTACAGGAGGAGAGAGGACCCTGCCTGTGAGGGCTCACAGTCTACAGGAGGAGAGAGGATCCTGCCCACAAGGGCTCATAGTCTACAAGAGGAGAGAGGATCCTGCCTGTGAGGGCTCACAGTCTACAGGGGATGGGTAAGGGTACAATCGGTGAGGACAGAGCTGGTTGCGCAGTGGTGTACTGGACTGAGGGTTACTGCAGGTTGTAGGCTTCTCGGAAGAGATGGGTCTTCAGGTTCCTTTTGAAGCTTTCCACGGTAGGAGAGAGTCTGATATGCTGGGGTAGAGCATTCTAGAGTATGGGGGAGGCACAGGAGAAATCTTGTATGCAATTGTGGGAGGAGCAGATAAGAGAGGAGGAGAGAAGGAGATCTTGTGAGGATCTGAGGTTGCATGTGTGGCACCCTGGACTAGCCAGGTAGCCACAGACAAAACACACACACACACACCCACACCCCAGACAGTTACATTAGTCAGACAAAAACCCTTGTTGCCTCCCTCCAGGGTCTGAGGTCCACACCAGGTGGGGTGGAGCCAGGCGGTTGGCCCCACCCACCAAGGAGTTCACAGGCCTGGAGGCGGGAAAAGGAGACAGATCAGTTTAGGAGGTGAAAGTGAGAGGAGTAAAAGGTCTGCGTGTGCCTGGGTAGGAGCCCAGGCACTGACAGCAAGGTTGGCAGACGGTGGTGGCCGTCTGCAGGAGTTGGTGGAACTCTGCAAAGCCGTAAGGACCGGGGCTGGGCGGTGGCCCACCGGTACCGAACCGGGGAGCGGAGTGAAGCTAAGCACACACAGGCAGGGCCATCGGACCCCGACCAGGCTTGGAGCCGCCATCAATAGTCAAATCCGAGTGTGACAGGAACCCCAGGGGTTCCCCAACAACCAAGTCCCGACAGAAGGCAACCGTCCGCACCGTGAGGATATACAGCCACCGCCACAGGCTAGAGATCCAAGGGCCAGCGCCTGCGGGCAACACGGGCTCATACGGCACCTATACGCCAGGGAGCGGACTACCGTTGGGAAGCCATCGGAGTCAACATAGTACACACAGGTGCAGGGAAAGACAGCCACCATCACCTATCCGGGGAGAGACACTGCAGTCGGCTGTGGGACCCGTCCATCCAGCCGTTTGGTTTACCGGAGCCTTTGTACATCTGTTGCTGAGTGAGTACACCAGTGCCATCCGGCACCGTGCCGCGCTGTCCCTGCAACCCTGCACCTCACCAACCCTGCCTCCCCTTCACACCACCGGGCCCCGGGACCACCAACCCCTACCCACAGAGGGGGAAAACAACATCCCAGCTGCTCCCTACCATCGCTCCCGGGATCCCCGTCACCAGCAGCGGTGGTGCCCGTCTTCACCACAACCCGTGGGTGGCGTCACGGACTAAATCCCCAAACAAACCACACCCTTTTCACTCACGGGGTAGGAGCGGCGCTCGAGTCCCTGGATCCGGCCCACCGCTCGAGCCACCGAGCAGCAGCAGCAGCAGCGGACCCGAGCGTTAGCGAGCGCAGCGCCCCGCCGCCTGCGACAACTTGGCGTCACGCCAGGATAGAACCGATCTACCTACCGGTAGAAGTGCGCTTTGCAGTCCCCGCCGGCGGCGTCCAGCCGAAAAATTTAAAGCGCCGCCATCTTTGGCGCGAAGATTTCCCGCTCGAGCGTCTTCCCCGAGCAGGGAAGGCGCGAAAGCGAAGCCCCGCCCCCTGAAGAGGGAAGTGCTAAAGAGAACAAAGTGGGGACGGATGGCGTCCTGCCTCATGTAACCGAGGCCATAAAAGCAGGGACGCCAGGACTCTGCAAGCCATATGGTTCCTGGATCACTGCTGCATAAGATGTCCCGTCCGTCCGGCACCGCTGAAACCCCGGAGCCCACGCCAGGAACAGCGGCGTTGGTGGAGGTCCAGACCGCACAAATGTGCAACCGCCTGCAGGCCCAAGTGCAGTTCTTCTTGGAAGGATGGGTGGCCGACATGGCGGAAGTGGCGGCGGCCGTGCGGAGACGCGAGGTGAAGACAGAGTTGGAGGAGCGGGTAAGCGACCCACGCTCCTGTGTCCCAGAAGGACCGGTCGCTGCGGCTGAGGGGCCCGGTCTGCGCCCGCTCACCCTGCTGCCTCCCCCGCTACCCGTATTGGTTGCTGCTACCCCGCCACTAGGCCCGCTACCCCCACCACCAGTAGCGGAGCTCCGCCCGTCCGCCCTGGAGGGCCAGCCTGCAAGCAATGTTCGCAGACGACCCGCACCGCTGCCACGGAAGATCCAGCGGGAGGTGCCCGTCCGCGAAGAGGAGCCGTCGGCACCGGATCGAAGACCGTCCCGGCTCCGGTAGTCCGTCCGGTCCAGAAGGAGGCGGAGGTCCAGACGGTGAGAATCCCTGTTCCCAAACCCCAAATCTCGGCTGAGGTAGCACCCCAGGCCACGTCACCGCGGGACCTTCCAAAAAGGGCGCCAGTTGTGGGCAGCGTGAAAGAAGTCCCGCGGGGCCCGGCCCGTGTGCGGGGGCATGCAGACGCCCCTTACTGGGACAGGGAGCCGAACCCGCTGGGCCGTGAAATTGCTGAGAGAGAGCACCAGAGGGCCGAGATGGTGGCCCGTACCATCCGTGAGAAGGATCACCTCCGAAATGCCACCTTCCAGGTACGGGGCCCGGTGTACGAGGAGCAGGTCCAGAGATTTGACCCTCACCAGGGGTACGCCTTTATATACGAACCGGGCCTGGAGGCCGAAGTGTTTGTAGCCCGCCGGGATGTACTTGCCCATCTGCCGACGGGCCACCCGGGCCGTGACCTGCTGCCGGGAGACCTAGTGGTCTACACTCGACATTGCGGGGAGAGGGGCTGGTATGACCTCGATGTGAAGGTGAGGGAGGGCCGCAGTTTCCAGGCTCAGTCACAGTCCTCTCCCCCACCTTGCTGTCAGGATGTCGAGGTGGAGAAGGTCTATGAAGAAGTCAACCTAAAGTGAAGGCAGCGGTCCACCGTTGCACCCTGTTGTCCCCGTTGGGACCTTTAGCACTGTTACTGATGTGAGTGAATGAAAATTAATCAAACCGAAAAATCACCAGATTACCGTCCGAGAAGAGAACCGTCCCTGTTGGGACTGGAGTTGCCCCTTTTGTTAAGTTAACTCCCCATACCCACATGAGAAACTCCTCATGGACATGGCCGAGAACTTGCAGGCCACCCACGAACTTGTGGGCTTGTAAATAATGTTGTGGGATGGATACCGTTGCCGCCTCTGGAGAGGCTGATTTGGAGGATGGGCCTGGAGGAAAGTAATGGCCCAGGCCCGCCACTACCGTAACCGGTGGTGATCCTCCGTGGGTCAGGGGTTCCCCCTTGGACGTGGGGTCCCCTGAAGTGACAGTTGGGTGCGAGTTACCGTACCCGTTCCCGCTCGGGCAGCCTGAACCTGGACTGGGGGGGACTACTGCTGCCGCAGGAGGCAAAGCCATCACCGCAGCAGCCGCAGGAGGTAAGGCCATCACTGCAGCTGCGGCAGGATGCAAAGCCATTCCCCCCTCGGGTTCATGGACTGTTGAGACATTTGGGGAGGTATGAAAACATTAGAGGGAGCAGCAGCCCCCACCCTGCACACTTCTGAAGTAATGCAGTGTGACAGGGAAGGTAACACATTAGATGGTGGGGGCTTCAGACTATCAGCAGGCTCCTCAGCCGATGTGGAGCTGCGGCTATGATTACCTCCCATCAGATAAGGTGCGGGCGCTATCAAGAGAGGAGCGGTAAGCTGCTGTAGCAGGGCTGGGGGTCCACGTGTTGTTTGGCGCGCAGGGATCGCGTTTATTGATTCAAGCGGCGCCGCTTTGCCTGAGGGACATGAGAGGCTTGCGGCTGCCGCGTTCACTGTTGGGGGCGGGCGTGTGGGCGTTACAGGGCGGTTCGCGCGCGCACGGGGTGCACGAGGGTCAAGTGTCCCGCGCGCATGCGCAGTGGGGAATTACATGCTGGACTCAGACGCTCCGGAGGGCGGATTCTACAAGCAGGCCGCCTGCCAGCCGGAGCCTGCGTTTAAGCCTCAGGGGGAAGGGAACGCTGCTCACCCAATATAGCAGCAAGCCACGCGTCTCCCTCCCTCCTGATTCTGTCCCTGACAGCCTGGTCCAGCATGTCGGCCATCTCTAACCGGGAACGTTAGTTACAGCAGCGTGCGGATCTCACAAAGTGAGGCGAGACCGGAACCAGGAAAAGGGGGAATATTTGTAGGGGAAAGAGAGGGATCATGGGAACATTCCCATTGGATAAAACCCTTGGAAGGGGAGGAGGGAGAATCGGACATGAGAGGGGAACTTAACCCCTTACTACCCGGGCACAGCAGTCAGGGTGCATTCAGTAAAACCCTGACATGCCCCTGAAGAAGTGGAGGGGCAGCAGGAATATGGAGGCTGCACAGCTCCACATCCATAGCAGGAGAGGAAAAGCAGGAAAATCTCCACAGGTCATCAGCAACTTATGAAGAAACAGAAAGGTGAGTATATACCTATTGGATCTGTCTGTTTGCTTTTAGATACATACCTATGTTGAGGCTCTTTCCCTCAAGAGCCAGCTTTCCCATGCTCTGCTATACATCTTTCCCTCAGCACCCATCTTTCCCATGCTCTGATCTCATGGGAAAGCTGGGTGCTGAGGGAAAAATGTATAGCAGAGCATGGGGAAGGAGGGTGCTGAGGGAAAGATGTAAAGCAGAGCATGGGGAAGGTGGGTGCTGAGGACAAGATATTAGAACATAGGAAAGCTGGGTGCTGATAGAAAAAGGGATTTCAGATCATGGGAAACTTGGATGCTGAGGGAAAGAGCCCAGTGTCAGCCACACTATTCCGTACCCCGAGTGTGGATGTACGGTTTGGGGGGGGGGGCCCAGGTCCAATCTTTGCGCCGGGGCCCATCAAACTCTAGTTATGCCACTGGGTATGTCCACTTGATCAGGGTTCACAGCGTTTTGGACACAGGGTGTTTTCGCTACATCGAAAATGCATTGTAAAGTACAAGCACAGTGGATGGATTTATAGAAATCCCATGCCCACTGTGATTGTTTTTCCTGCAGCATAAATTTATTGCTGCGGAGCCGCAAGTGTTCTCCGCAGGGAGAACAGAAAAAAGTCTGCAGCAGGCTGAACCCTAATCGTGGGCACAGGCAGCTGTGGCCTCCTGCAAAGAGAACTTGCAGCCTCGCAGGACAGGACTAGTGTTGAGCGGACCCGAACTGTAAAAATCCGGATCCGCGCGGTTTTAGCGTCCGATCCGGGTCCGACCCGGACGCGGGAATCCGGCTGCACGATCCGGATTCGGGTTTTTTTCTCTCTCTCTCTCTTTCTCTCTCTCTCCCCGGATTATGAGCAATCCGCTCAACTCTACACAGGACACGCTGCTTCCAGGACGCAGGGGGTCCGGATGGTGTGCACATACTTTAAGTTTATTTTCAATGTTTCCATCCTTCCAATATAAAAATGTCCTCTTCAGTGAGGAAGTAGATAAACTCTGGTGCCATTTATTGGAGGTAGCAATCCTAAAAGTCAAAAGTGGCACTTTAACGAGCCTCGTCATATGATTTTGGCGGGCTTTGCACGTTGTGACATCGCAAGCCGATGCTGCGATGTCGCACGCGATAGTCCCCGCCCCTGTCGCAGGTACAATATCTTGTGATAGCTGGCGTAGCGAAAATTATCGCTGTGCCAGCTTCACATGTACTCACCTGCCCTGCGACCGTCGCTCTGGCCGGCAACCCGCCTCCTTCCTAAGGGTGCGGGTCGTGCGGCGTCATAGCGACGTCACACAGCAGGCGGCCAATAGCGGCGGAGGGGCGGAGATGAGCAGGATGTAAACATCCCGCCCACCTCCTTCCTTCCGCATAGCCGCTGGCGGCAGGTAAGAAGATGTTCCTCGCTCCTGCGGCTTCACACACAGCGATGTGTGCTGCCGCAGAAACGAGGAACAACATCGTACCTGTCGCGGCATCGGCATCATGGAAATGTCGGTGAATACAACGATGATACGATAACGATGTTTTTGCGCTCGTTCATCGTATCATCTAGCATTTACACAGTAGGATGTCGAAAGTGACGCCGGATGTGCGTCACTTTCGATTTGACCCCACCGACATTGCACGTGCGATGTCGCAACGTGCAAAGCCGCCCTTAGGATTTACACCAGATCAGAACCTCAATTTGCAAACACAGTATTTCGGGATGGTTGTTTCCCATCAGTGCAAAGTATGATATCTGATCTGGCTGTATGAGAAGCTAAGACGAGGTCTAAAGGGAAAGCTATTCTCCTTGCGGTGACTGACACACCAATCCAGCATACCAGTTGTGAGGAGACTTTATAGGTGGCTTTACACACTGCAACATCGCAAACGACATCGCTGTAACGTCACCGGTTTTGTGACATTACAGCGACCTCCCCAGCGACATTGCAGTGTGTGAAACCTATCAGCGACCTGGCCCCTGCTGTGAAGTTGTGATCGCTACAAATCGTTCAGGACCATTCCTAGGTCCTTTGTTTCCCGCTGTGCAGCATTCATTGCTAGAAAGTTTCAGTGTGTAAAGGGGACTTTACAGCGACTTCCCTTTCAAATAGCAGCTTTGACACGTCCCCAACAACCAGCTAGGTCAGGGGTGGGGAACCTCCGGCCCGCGGGCCACATGCGGCCCGCCATGACCTTTTCTGCGGCCCGCGGGCAGATTTCCAGGGGCGGCAGTGCTACGGCCGCCGCCGCGGTATTACCAGTTGCCGGCCCTTTAAATCTTCACATGCACTGCTTGCGCGCACCAATGAGCGTTCTCGGTGGCACGTGCCAGCGTGCTCAGGACTTACTTTGTGGGCGGGTTTATCGCTCTGCGATTCCGTCCCACATCACCTTCACCGCCTCCAGCATTGTGCCGCCCACTCTCCAGCGCTTGTGTTCCCACCGCTCCACCGCGCTGTGTGCCGCCTGCTCCCCGCCCCTTCTCCGGTGCAGTATGCCCCCTCCACTGCTGTGTGCAGCTTCACAGCGCTATGTGCCGCCTGCTCCCCGCCGCCTCCACTGCTGTGTGCAGCTCCACGGCGCTATGTGCCGCCTGCCGGCTCCACTGCGGTGTGCAGCTCCACGGCGCTATGTGCCGTCTGCTCCCCGCCCCCTCCACTGCTGTGTGCAGCTCCACGGCGCTGTGTGCCGCCCACTCCCCGCCCCTTCTCTGGTGCAGTATGCCCCCTCCACTGCTATGTGGAGCTCCAAGTGCTGTGTGCAGCCCCCCCAGTCTCCTTCTAGTGATGTCTGTTTGCCCCCCCCTTAGTGATGTCTATGTGCCCGCACTCAGTCATATCTATGTGCCCCCCCCTTGGTGATGTCTATGTGCCCCCCCTTGGTGATGTCTATGTGCCCCCCCTTGGTGATGTCTATGTGCCCCCCCCCTTGGTGATGTCTATGTGCCCCCCCTTAGTGATGTCTATGTGCCCCCCCTTAGTGATGTCTATGTGCTCCCCCTTAGTGATGTCTGTGTGCCCCCCTCAGTCATGTCTATGTGCTCCCCCCTCAGTCATGTCTATGTGCCCCCACTTAGTGATGTCTGTGTGCCCCCTTAGTGATGTCTGTGTGCCCCCCCATCAGTGATGCTTGTGCCCCCTTAGTGATGCTTGTGGCCTCCTAGTGATGTCCATGCCCCCCTAGTGCTCTCTGTGTCGCCTTAGTGATGTCTGTGCCCCCCCCAGTGCCATCTGTGCCCCACAGCAATGCTTATGCCTCCCAGTGAACTAGTAATGTCTGTTCCCCAGCCCCTCTTGTCATGTATATGCCCCCAGCATCTCTTGTCATATATATGCTCTCAGACCCTCCTGTCATGGATATGCCCCAGCATCTCCTGTGATGTGTATGCCCCAACCCCTCCTGTGATATATACATCACATTGGAGATGCTAGGAGCATATACATCACAAGAGGGGATGGAGCATATACATCATAATGGAGACGCTGGGGGCATATACATCACACTGGAAATGTTGGGGCCATACATATCATAGATCTCACAGGAGGGGCTGGGCGCATAGATCTCACAGGAGGGGTTGGGCGCATAGATCTCACAGGAGGGGCTGGGCGCATATACTTCACAGGAGGGGCTGGGCACATATACATCAAATGAGAGGCTGAAAGCATATACATCACAGGAGGGGGTTGGGGGCATATACATGTCCCCAGACCCTCGTGTGATGTATGTGTCCCCAGTGTCTCCAGTGATGTAGGTGTCTCCTGGATGTACAGTATATACAGCAGTCTCAGCGTCTCCTATGTGATGTACATACAGCAGTCCCAGCGTCTCCTATGTGATGTACATACAGCAGTCCCAGCGTCTCCTATGTGATGTACATACAGCAGTCCCAGCGTCTCCTATGTGATGTACATACAGCAGTCCCAGCGTCTCCTATGTGATGTACATACAGCAGTCCCAGCGTCTCCTATGTGATGTACATACAGCAGTCCCAGCGTTTCCTATATGATGTACATACATCAGTCCCAGCGTCTCCTATGTGATGTATATACATCAGTCCCAGCATCTCCTATGTGATGTATATGCCAACTGCCCCTTCAGTCATGTATATGTCTCCTGTGATTTATATACTCCAGTTCCTGTGTCTGTTGTGTGATGTATATAGTCTACCAATCTTATCACAAAGATTTGCCTGCGCTCCAGACCATGACAAACCTGAAAAAGAGAGAAGCAACATAAGTATCACTGAACATCACAGCCGCACAAAAGAGAAGCCGCTCCGGCCGCCACAGTAGGGGTGAGTTAATTAACTTTTTGACCAATTATAGCCGGTTCATTTTCACATTGATAATTTTGTGCGGCCCCCGAAGGTTGGCAGAAATTTCCAAATAGCCCCCGGCAGTAAAAAGGTTCCCCACCCCTGAGCTAGGTCGCTCTGCAGGTCCGGATCGCTGTTGCGTCGTTGGCCAGATCTGCCTGTTTGACAGCTCACCAGCGACTCAACTGAGACTTGGGGAGGTCGCTATAACGTCACAAAACCGGTGACGTTACAGCGATGTCCTTTGCGATGTTGCAGTGTGTAAACCCAGCTTAAGCCGCGATGCTCCTATGGGAAATATGCAAATTGTCTCTTCAATGAGATTGCTATCTCCATTAGGTGGTACTAAAGTTTGTCTACTTCTTCACTGATGAGACTATTTGCATATTTCCCAGAGGACCATTGCAGCTTAAAGTCTCCTCACTACTGGCATGCAGGAATGGTGTGTCAGTCTCCACATGGAGAATAGCTTTCCCTTTAGACCCAGCCTTCCAATAAAAATCCATGAATTTTGAACTACTCAGTGTGAACATACCCATTTAGGTCATATGGACCCTCCTTTACCTGCCACAGTTTCATGTACATGTATTGGATTGCTCGCCATTCATTTGACTACTCAGTATATAATATGAAACATCCCCTGCAAAAGCCATATGTATGGCTGTGTGCAGATACAGACAGATATTTTGTAGCCTTAAGCGGGCTTTACACACTACGATATATCTAACGATGTGTCGGCGGGGTCACGTCGTAAGTGAAGCACATCCGGCATCGTTAGTGATATCGTAGCATGTGACAGCTATGAACAAGCAGAAATACTCACCTTCTCATTCATTGTTGACACGTCGCTCATTTTCTAAAAATCAAATGTCCTTTTGTTCATTGTTCCCGAGGCAGCACACATCGCTCCGTGTGACACCGCAGGAACGACGAACATCTCCTTACCTCCGTCCACCGGAAAAGGAGGAATGAAGGAGGTGGGCGGGATGTTCCGGCCGCTCATCTCCTCCCCTCCTTTTTTATTGGGCGGCGGTTCAGTGACGCTGCTGTGACGTCGCTGTGACGCTGAACAAACCGCCCCCTTAGAAAGGAGGAGGTTCGCCGGTCACAGCGACGTCGCAGAGCAGGTATGTGTGTGTGACGCTGCCGTAGCGATACTGTTCGCTACGGCAGCGATCACCACATATCGGCCGTGCGACGTGGGCAGGTACAATCGCGCTCGACATCGCTAGCAAATGCTAGCGACGTCGCAGTGTGTAAAGTACCCCTTAGTGTGTACAATCAATGTACTATCTGCAGAAAATCACATGCATTTTCCTGATTCACTTCACGTTGGGATTTGGCTGCAAAAACTGCTACAAGATGCTCCCATAGGATATCAGTTACCGGCCTGTAACAGCAATTTCCATGAGACTTTACTGTGCAGTTTTGTCTGCCAAATCCAGCTGTGCCCTACAGAGGAACGATTCACTTACTGCTTGAGAATGAAGATGCATGTACCATAGTCATCTCCTGTGTAGGACCAGCGTTTACTGAGTTGGAACATTTTATTGCTGGAGATAAATCGCTGAGAAATGGCTGTGAAACATGTAACTATGATTTCCCTTTGATCTTTCTTTGGCGATAAAAGGCTTCAGCACAGTTTAGATGTAGCCGCAGTCTAGGACACTCTATCAGTCGATCTTTGGTCTAGCGCCTATGCACAAAGGTCTTTTTCAAATAACCCCTTTAAGCAGTGGTGTAACTAGAGTTTGATGGGCCCTGGTGGAAAATTTGTCCCTGGGCCCCTCCCTTATGTTGGTCACATGTATCTATATGTACGTAAACATTTAGCATTTTAAATCCTATAAAGACATATGAGTTGCCCCTCCACCCCATTATGTAGTAATGTCCCCCATCCTGGTCTAATGTCCCCCATCCTGGGCTCCTTCCTGGTAAATATGTCCCCCATTCTGATATATATACCCCCCATCCTGTTAAGTATGTCCTCCATCCTGACATATATGTCCCCCCCATCCTGATATATATGTCCCCCATCCTAGTATAGATGTTCTCCATTCTAGCCCACATTCTGGTGTATATATATATAACCCCATCCTGGTAAAAATGTCCCCGATCTTGGTATATATGTCCCCATCCTGGTATATATGTCACCATCCTGGTATGTATGTCCTCATCCTGGGCCCCTCCTGGTATATACTGTCCTCCTCCTGGTATCTACTATCCCCCTCTTGGGGCCATCCTGGTATATACTGTCCCTCTCCTGGTGTATACTGTCCACTTGCTGGGCCCCTCCTGTATTTATTGTCCCCTTCCGGGTATCTACTGTCTCCCTCCTGGTATATAGGTCCCCATCCTGGTAAATATGTCACCGTTCTATCTAATGCAAAAAACAACATTGTACTCACCCTCCCTGGCTCCCTTGTTGCTTAGCGTCCTCCTATGTAGTCAGTGCAGAGTGTCCCGCAGCTTTCATCGGCATCGGTGCTATTGCAACACATGACATCATTGTCATACGCCGCCCTCAGTCACTGGGACGCAGATGAAAGCTGCTGGCTTCTGTTTGGCCGGCAGCGTGTATCGCATTACAGGGACCCATCGGGACGCACATCCAACTGAAGCAGGGGCTGGGGCCGGCGGGTCCGGTCGTGGTTGCGATCCCTGCAACTGTGATCATTCTGCTCCTGCCTTTAAGTAAACTTGCTAGAAATTCTAATTGTGCACCCAAGTGATTTCTACTTTAGGGACTGAGGGTTTTATGTATAAAAAAATAGAACAAATAAATTCCCAGTATAAATTTCAAGTTTAGAAAATAAGAAAAAGATTCTGAATTTGGTAAATATCTTCTGAGAATAATTGTCGTAGTTTTGTGCTTTTATTAGTTTATTTCTATGTAGCGGCATTATTGATACAATGCTTTACAATGTAACACTTTCTAAAAGAAATAAAAATGCAAATGAATTCTGCGCAGGTAATGTAGAATTCACTTTCAAAGTTCTGGGCGTATAGTATTTGGATTTTTACTGTATATTTATTATAAAAGGTTTACTTTTTATTGTATTGTGAATTACTCTTCAAACGTTCACTTTCCAGTCGTTGTAAGATTACTTTTCAGCATGAATTATTGAACTAAATTTAATGAGCTGCTCTTGCTGCTAATTACAGACTGAATTAACTAATTTCCCGAGATGAAGTTTGGTCCCAAGCTGTGGGGCATGCTTAGAATTTTGACTGCTGTGATACCTATTGCTTTATCATTGAGCGAGGAATACCTATTCTCATTTTTTTAATCAGTGTTTCTGGCTCCAGGTCTGGATATATTGTTTGAACCAACCTTCCCCTTGGACTTAATTGTCCTAAATGGTCTCTGTACCTTAAAGCTGGGTTCACACTAAACGACAGCGACAACGACGTCGCTGTTACGTCACCATTTTCGGTGACGTAACAGCGACCTTGTAAGTCGCTGTTATGATCGCTGCTTAGCTGTCAAACACAGCAGAAGCAGCGATCATAAGGTCGCTGTGCTACATGTTCAGAGAGCAGGGAGCCGCGCTTAGCGCTGGCTCCTTGCTCTCCTAGGTACGGTACACATCGGGTTAATTACCCGATGCATACTGCAGCCACATGTCACAGTGCAGGAGCCGGCGCTGGCAGCAAGAGCGGAGGCTGGTAACCAGCGTAAACATCGGGTAACCAGGGAAAGGTCTTCCCTTGGTTACCCGATGTTTACGCTGGTTACAGCTTACCGCAGCTGCCAGTGCCGGCTCCTGATCGCTTCATTTCGTCGCTCTCTCGCTGTCACACACAGCGATGTGTGTGTCACAGCGGGAGAGTGACGACGAAAAAATGAAGCTGGACATTCAGCAACGACCGGCGACCTCACAGCAGGGGCCAGGTCGTTGCTGGATGTCACACACAGCGACAGCGACAGGACGTCGCTGCAACGTCACAGAAAATGGTGACGTAGCAGCGACGTCGTTGTCGTTGTCGCTGTGTGTGACACCAGCTTAAGACAACTTGATCTCATTTGCTAGATAATGCAAATCACTTGTGTTAGTGATTAATGTTGTTTTACCCTCACAATAATTCCAAAGCAACAACCACTAGATGTCTCTCCTCTGTTTTAATTTACTTTCCATTGTCTGTTGTTAAAGGGAATCTGTCAGCAGGTTTTTGCTACCTCATCTAAAAGCAGTATAATGTGGGCAAAGAGGCCCTGGATTCAATGATGTATCACTTAGATTAGTGGCTGCAGTCGCTCTGACACAGTGAAAGATTTTAGATTTTGCATGTGCCTCCCCCCCACCAGGCTTTTAGTGTACATTTGCTGCTAATCACAGAGGGGAGTCGGACTAGAGCTCAGGAGCTGCTGAGACCCACTAATGATAAAGCTAAGAGGATTAAGCTAAAATTGCAGGTAAACAAAAAAAGAAAAAAAGACTGTGAGATAACAGATGTAGGGCTTAAGTCTCTGTTTGAACATTTGCAGCATGCTTTCTTCTGGTTACATTGCAGAAATCTGCTGACAGAGTCCCTCTAATGCAGGCGTCACATGAGACGATATATCGTGCGATATGTCGGCGGGGTCACGTCGTAAGTGACGCACATCCGGCATCGTTTGATATATCGTAGCATGTGACAGCTACGAGCGACGGTGAACGAGCAAAAATACTCACCTCATCGTTGCTCGTTGACACGTCGCTCATTTTCAAAAAGTCGTTTCTTCTTCTCTGCGCCGCTTGTTCATCGTACCCGGGGCTGCACACGTCGCTCCGTGTGACACCGCAGGAACGATGAACACTGCTTACCTGCGGCCGCCGGCAATGCGGAAGGAAGGAGGTGGGCGAGATGTTTACGTCCCGCTCATCTCCGCTTCTATTTTCCGGCCGCTGTGTGACGTCGCTGTGACGCTGAACGTCCCTCCCCCTTCAGGAAGTGGATGTTCGCCGCCCACAGCGACGTCGTTCAGCAGGTAAGTGCGTGTGACGGGGGTTTAACGACTTTGTGCGCAACGGGCAACTAATTGCCCATGACGCACAAACGACGAGGGCGGGTGCGATCGCTCGTGCGATCGCACAATAGATCGTCTCGTGTGACGCCCGCATTAGTGTCTTTTTGTGCATACTATGAGTATTTACAGCAGATTTTTTTGTACCAAAACCCAGTGTCCTAGCTGCAAAAAACCCCAAAACAAAAAAACTGCGTAAAATATACTCTGGATTGACGCACCTTTTATGGATTTTTTTATCCATTGATTTGAATGGATGAAGAAAACTGCAAAAAGACTTAAAGAAAAAATGGTAAAGATTTGAAAATACAAACAAATGCTGCAGGGTAAAAAAAGGAGCATGTGCATGAGATTTCAGAAATCTAATTCACTTTGCTGGTATTGTAGAACTCTGCATTTTTTTCCAGCAAAAACGCAATGTGTCAACAAGACAAAACTAACACAGGAAAGGATGACAAGAAAAATGTATTTTTCTCCTTGTTAAAAGTGTACTTTCTGTATGCAGGCATACCAGAGACAGGATTCAGTTCAGAACAGGTGCAATGCATGCTAGGAAGGGAGGGAAGGGAAGTTCTAACATCTATAGTGCTGGCAAGATGCAAATGAGAGATTTAGCAGGTTACCGAGCAAGACTTTCTGGATAGGTTATAGACGTATTAAATGGGTATATGCACCAAAGGTTGTCTTTAAGTGAACCTGTCAGGTGCAATATGCACCCATAACTAGGAGCAGTTCTGGGTGCATGTTCCTAATCCCTGCCTAACTGTCCCAGCATCTAGTAGCATAGATGAAGAGATCTTTAGAAAAAGTATTTCTAAAGATCCTTTATGATATGCTAATGAGGGAATAGTCGCAAGGGTGTTAGTTCCCCCAACTAATCCGTCATCTTAGCTTGTTAGCACACCCACAGGGTCGTGCTAACATGCTAGTCAATGCCCATTGCCATCGGTGGTGACGCGCGTACCTGTGTCCATTGTCACAGCCTCAAATGCTGGGTTTAGGGTCAGTGTGCATGATCAGAAGTCCCGGCACTTCCAGTCATGCACACTAGACCTCTCTGAAGCCGAGACGCGTACACCCGGCTTCATAGTGCACATGACTGGAAGTTCTGATCATGCGCACTGACCCTAAACCCGGTCGTCTGAGGCGTCGACAGTGAACACAGGTGCGCGGCTATGCCAATGATGCTGGGCAATGGGCATTGAATAGCATGTTAGCACACCCCTGTGGGTATATAATTCTGTATCTAAGAGCCCAGGCTGCTCTGTAGATTGTAAAAAGCACTTTTTTTTTTTTTATACTCACCTAAGGTGCAGTCCCGTCCGGGGGGTGTCACTGCTTTCCAGTCTGGCACCTCCTCTCTCCTGTCATACGTCATCCACACAGGCTGGTATTGCGGTTCTGCGCAGATCAAAGTATTGTAGTGCGCATGCGCGAGCGGTCTTTGGCCTTTCCTCGCGCATTACAATACTTTGATCTGCCCTCAGTAGGGCAGATGAAAGTGCCGCAATGCCGGCTTGTGTAGATGACGTAGGAAACGGCATCCACACTGCATAGGGTAGAAGGAGGACTGCGATTGCTGCAGAGAGGAGGGGCTGGACCGGAGAGTAGTGACACCCATTGGACTGGACCGCCCCTTAGATGGGTATAATAAAAGTGTTTTTTGCGTTATACAGAGCGACCTGGGCTCTTATATAGAGTATTTGTCAGGGCCAGGTGGACGGGCAGACCCAGGAGGTGGATCCACTGGGCCGAACTCCTAGATGGTGGTAAGGGGTCCGGTAGCTGGAGCACTATAGGCAGCAGAACAGTCCGTGCATATGAGTTTAACGGAGAAGTCCCTGGGACCACGGAGTCACTGTAGGTAGTCCGGGTGACGTAGCTCAGGTTCGGAAGCCGAGAAGATGTCAGGCGGGGTCCGGAACCTTCGGAGCGAGATGACGGGTCACCGCAGGGATCCGAGATGGTACGGACTGTCAGGATGGCAGATGGACAGCGTTCGGGGTTCGGGATTCGGCAGGACCGGATGGCGAGGCAGGCACGGCTCTACAAGAGAGATAGGTGAGTATATCATATAGACACCAGGAGACCTGACTCCTAGCTTGGGAAACACGAAGATCAGGCCCCGCCCCCTTGGACATTAAACCCCTTTATACCCTCTACCTGTTTGCATCATTTCCTGTTAATGGACGCTGGCCCTTTAAGAAAGGGTCAATGACCGCGCGCGCGCCCTAATGCGCATGCGCGCGGCCCGAGTGCCAGAAGCCAGGGCAGGAAGCTGCGAGGAGGAAGCAGCAGGGCTGGGCTGGGGCTGAGAAGCCGACGGGCGCCGGGAGCGGGGACCAGGACGCCGGGGACGGGCTGGCAATGGACGCTGGAGAGCGGGGAGCGGCGGTGACCAGACCAAGGAACCGGGAAGCGAGGCAGGGGAGCCGGGACGCATGACAGGTGAGCCGGGGGACAGCGCAGGGGACCCGGGGAGTGTGACAGTACCCCCCCCCACGCCCCCCTCCCCGCAACCGGGACAGGAAGGCACGGATCAGCGGAGTACCCACATTCTCCCGGGGCTCCCAGGATCTATCCTCAGGACCATACCCTGCCCAGTCCACCAGGAAGAACTGTCGACCCCGGACGGTTTTCATGGCCACGATATCCCTTACCGCATAGATGTCGTCATCGGCAATAGGAGGAGGAGCCGAACTGGCAGCAGCGGTGAAGGGACCAAGGACAACCGGCTTGAGCAGGGAGACGTGGAAGGAATTGGGTATCCTCATCGTGGCCGGGAGCTGTAGCTTGTAGGAGACCTCATTGATCTTGTTGAGGACTTTAAACGGCCCGATGTAGTGAGGACCCAGCTTGTAGGATGGTATCTTCAATCGGACATACTTGGAAGCAAGCCAGACTAGATCTCCAGGAGAGAAACACGGAGGGTCCAGACGTCTCTTGTCTGCGTGTCTCTTCATCCGTAGGGAAGCACGCCCAAGGGACGCCTTGACAGAGTCCCAAATGGTTGCAAAGTCACGGGCTACAGTATCGGCAGCAGGGACATCCGAAGAAGGGGATACAGGCAATGGGACGGAGGGCTGAAGTCCGTAAACGACATGGAAGGAGAGCTGGAGGACGACTCACTGATGTGGTGGTTATGGGAGAATTCCGCCCAAGGAAGAAGCGTGGACCAGTCGTCGTGATGGGCGTTGACATAATGACGTAAGAAGGAGGTCAAGATTTGATTGACCCTCTCCACTTGGCCATTAGACTGAGGATGGTAAGCAGAAGAAAAGTCCAGAGTCACTCCCAGATGTTTGCAGAGCGCCCTCCAGAAGCGGGAGGTGAACTGAGTTCCTCTGTCGGATACGATGTGTGATGGAAAGCCATGCAGGCGGAAAATGTGATGTATATAGGCGTCCGCGAGTTCCTGAGCAGAGGGCAGTCCAGTCATAGGGACGAAATGTGCCATTTTAGAGAAACGATCCACCACGACCCATATGACTGTGTGTCCGGAGGACAATGGCAAGTCCGTAATAAAGTCCATCGCTATGTGTTGCCACGGAACTGAGGGTATCGGCAGAGGCAGAAGACGGCCATATGGCAGGTGTTTGGGCGTCTTGTTCCTGGCACAAGAGGAGCAGGCAGAGACAAAAGCAGCGACGTCCGTGCGAAGAGATGGCCACCAGTAGTGACGTACAATCGTGCTCCATGTTCTCTTCTGACCAGCATGACCGGCTGTTTTCGAGGCATGGCCCCAGTGTAACACTTTTTGCCTGTCAGTCTCAGAGACATAGGTCTTCCCGGGCGGTATCTGGGCCAGGGTGACAGGGGCCACCGGAATGATTTTGCTAGGACAGATGATGGGTTGGGTGGTCTCCTCCTCCTGCTCCATGGGCATGAAAGACCTGGACAAGGCATCAGCGCGTACATTCTTGTCCGCAGGTCGGAAATGGAGCTGGAAATCAAACCTGGCAAAGAATAAGGACCACCTGGCTTGCCGTGGGTTCAGTCGCTGAGCGGACCGCAGGTATTCCAGGTTCTTGTGGTCCGTGTAAATAATCACGGGGTACACTGCTCCTTCCAGAAGGTAGCGCCATTCCTCCAGAGCCAGTTTGACTGCCAAGAGCTCTCGGTCACCGATGGTGTAGTTGCGTTCAGGCGCAGAGAAGCTCTTGGAAAAGAAACCGCAAGTCACCATCTTCCCGGAGGAGGACTTCTGCATGAGGACTGCTCCGGCTCCCGAGGAGGAGGCATCTACCTCCAAGGTGAACTGGCGGTTTAACTCCGGACGGTGGAGTACAGGAGAGGAGGCAAATGCCCGCTTCAGAGAGCAAAACGCGGCGTCGGCCGCAGGTGACCAGTCCTTTGGATTAGCCTCCTTCTTGGTCAAAGCGGAGAGAGGAGCAGTCAGAGCAGAGAAGTGAGGGATAAACTGGCAGTAGTAGTTGGCAAATCCCAGGAAACGTTGGATTGCCTTCAGTCCAGAAGGAGGAGGCCAATTGAGAATGGAGGAGACCTTCTTTGGATCCATCTGCAGTCCGGTATCAGAGATGATGTACCCCAGGAAGGGGAGAGAGGACTGCTCAAAGACACACTTCTCGTACTTGGCGTACAGACGATTCTCTCTCAGTCTTTGTAGAACCAGCTGTACGTTCTCTCTGTGGGTCTGGAGGTCCGGAGAGAAGACAAGGATGTCATCCAGATACACTACCACACAGACGTAGAGAAGGTCCCGGAAAACGTCGTTCACCAGTTCTTGGAAGACGGCTGGGGCATTACACAGGCCGAAGGGCATCACGCAGTATTCATAGTGCCCATCGCGAGTATTGAACGCAGTCTTCCATTCGTCCCCAGAGCAGATGCGTACCAGATTGTAAGCACCCCGAAGATCCAGCTTGGTGAACACACGAGCTCCCCTAAGCCGGTCAAACAATTCGGGGATGAGTGGCAGATGGTACTTGTTTTTCACGGTGATCTGGTTCAATCCCCGGTAGTCTATACATGGGCGTAGGTCGCCCTCTTTCTTCTTCACGAAGAAGAAGCCTGCTCCAGCAGGAGAGGAGGATCTCCGAATGAATCCCCTAGCCAGGCTCTCTGTGATGTAAGTAGACATGGCCCTTGTTTCGGCTGGAGACAATGGATATATCCGTCCTCGAGGTGGTGTTGTTCCTGGGAGCAGGTCAATGGCACAATCGTAAGGACGATGTGGCGGAAGTACCTCAGACTCCTTTTTATCAAAGACGTCTGCGAAGGACCAATAGGCCGAGGGCAGTCCCGGTAGGTTCTCTGGAAGCGGAGGCCGTCGGATGGGTTGTATGGACTTCAGACACTTCTCATAGCACGAAGAGCCCCATCGGGTGATTTCGCCAGTGCCCCAGCTGACTGAAGGTTCATGTGTCCGTAACCAAGGAAGTCCCAGCAGGATCTGATGGGACATGCGTGGAAGGACATAGAGAGCGATGTTCTCGGTGTGCAGGGCACCGATATGCAGTTCGACCGGCCTGGTGACCCAGGAGATGGTGTCAGAGAGGGGTCTCCCATCCACAGAGGCAATCACTAGGGGCTTGTCGAGTGGAGTAACAGGCACCTGGTACTTGTCCACCGTGGCCTGCTGGATGAAATTGCCTGCTGCCCCGGAATCGAGGTATGCTTCAGCCGTGAACCGCGTCTCTCCCGTTGTCACTTGCACAGTCCACGTAACCGGGTCTGAGAGAGTCCCAGCACCTAGGGTGGCCTCTCCTACCAACCCTAGGCTTTGGAGTTTCCCGGCCTCTCTGGACAGGAGCGTAGCAGGTGTGTGCCCTCTCCGCAGTAAAAGCAGAGACCCTTGGCGAGCCGCTCTGCTCGACGTTGTTCAGATTGCCGCACTCGGTCGATCTGCATGGGCTCGTGGACGGGGACCCCAGCTGTCGATGACTGAAGTACGGAGGGCTTCTGCGGAGGAGAGGAATGCCGTACCGGACGTCTCTCACGGGACACTTCCTTGGCTCGCTCCTGAAAGCGAATGTCTACTCGTGTCGCTAGGGCAATCAGGGCATCCAGGGTGGTCGGTACGTCACGACCCGCCAGCTCATCTTTAATTCGCCCCGAGAGTCCTTCCCAGAAGGCGGCGGTTAGGGCCTCGTTGTTCCAGCCGAGTTCCGAAGCCAGGGTGCGAAACCGAACTGCGTACTGACCCACCGTCAGAGTCCCCTGACGCAACCGGAGAAGAGACGAAGCAGACGCGGAGGCGCGTCCGGGCTCATCAAAGGTGCCACGGAATGCCTGCAGGAACTCTTGGATGTTCGTGGTCACAGGATCCCCCTTTTCCCACAAGGGGTTCATCCACGCCAGTGCCTCACCCTCTAGATGGGACATGATGAAGGCGACCTTGGCTTGGTCGGAGGCAAACAAATGCGGCAGCTGCGTGAAATGGAGGGAGCATTGGTTTAAGAATCCCCTGCAGGTCTTGGGGTCTCCGGCGTACCGGGGTGGTGAGGCCAAACGAAGTCTGGAAGTATCTGAAGAAGTCGCCACGGGAGCTGGAGCCGTGGCTTGACTAGTGGAAGCCCGGGATGTTGAAGACGCAACTGCTGCTTGTAGCGTGTTCAGGCGGGCGTCCACAGAAGACATGAACTGCAGCATGCGGGTCTGAGTCTCACGCTGGCGTTGGAGTTCCTCCTGTACGGCTGCTAGTGCTGCAGCGGGATCCATGGCCTGATCTTACTGTCAGGGCCAGGTGGACGGGCAGACCCAGGAGGTGGATCCACTGGGCCGAACTCCTAGATGGTGGTAAGGGGTCCGGTAGCTGGAGCACTATAGGCAGCAGAACAGTCCGTGCATATGAGTTTAACGGAGAAGTCCCTGGGACCACGGAGTCACTGTAGGTAGTCCGGGTGACGTAGCTCAGGTTCGGAAGCCGAGAAGATGTCAGGCGGGGTCCGGAACCTTCGGGGCGAGATGACGGGTCACCGCAGGGATCCGAGATGGTACGGACTGTCAGGATGGCAGATGGACAGCGTTCGGGGTTCGGGATTCGGCAGGACCGGATGGCGAGGCAGGCACGGCTCTACAAGAGAGATAGGTGAGTATATCATATAGACACCAGGAGACCTGACTCCTAGCTTGGGAAACACGAAGATCAGGCCCCGCCCCCTTGGACATTAAACCCCTTTATACCCTGTACCTGTTTGCATCATTTCCTGTTAATGGACGCTGGCCCTTTAAGAAAGGGTCAATGACCGCGCGCGCGCCCTAATGCACATGCGCGCGGCCCGAGTGCCAGAAGCCAGGGCAGGAAGCTGCGAGGAGGAAGCAGCAGGGCTGGGCTGGGGCTGAGAAGCCGACGGGCGCCGGGAGCGGGGACCAGGACGCCGGGGACGGGCTGGCAATGGACGCTGGAGAGCGGGGAGCGGCGGTGACCGGACCAAGGAACCGGGAAGCGAGGCAGGGGAGCCGGGACGCGTGACAGGTGAGCCGGGGGACAGCGCAGGGGACCCGGGGAGCGTGACAGTATTCTGGAATGCTGTATATAAAAGCTCACTGGTGGTGGCCGTAGCTAATAGGAGACAAACCTGGTGACAGGTTCCCTTTAAGGCTGATTTAACGGATCCGTTAACGAATTGCTCTTTATCTTCCATTTGAAACGGATCCTTTAAGATCACAATGGATACTTTACAAAGGAAAGAAAAACAGATGGCTAAATAGCAATACGTTAATGGATCCGTTCTCCATAGACTCCAATGTTAAGAAAAATGTGCGCACGCTGCGGATTTTGCCACGGATATGCGGCGGATTTTCTGCAGGAAATGTGTCTAACATTGCTGCAGTCATTCCCCAGCAAAACCTATGGGTTTTAAAAAATGCTGTGCGCACACTGTGTTTTTTTTATACCCGCGGATTTTCTGCTGCGGAATTAATGAGCATGTCACTTCTTTTCCTGCGGTTTTTGCCATAGATAATGGTAAAAATCCGCATGGACCAACTTGTGGAAAATCCGCGGTAAATCAGCGGAAAATCCGCACCAAATCCGCGGCAAACCGCATGCAAATTTCGTTGCGGTTTTGGTGCTTTTTTTTACCGCCGGTGCGGAATTCTGCCAGAGGGCATGTATTTTGCTAAAGAAACACATCTATCCAGTGCGCACAGACCCTTACTCGGGTTAAGTTGAGGGTGGAGTGGTTTGGCTACAACTGGAGCTTGTGTCTTCCCACTATGGGTTTTATATAAAGTACAAATCTAAAAACTCCATCTGTGCATGGTGGTCAGATAAAGCCTTGGAGTTTTGACAACCCCCCTCAGCAATTATTTTGTCTCTGTGCAGACAGATCTATACATGTATTGTGCGGCTGTTGTCTAGTGCTTCTTCTTTTAATGTTTTATGGGCCAGTTATTTTTGTGTCAGATGTGCGCATGTTGCTGCCGGCATCTAATTGCTGCTTTTAAGAGAATCAATGAAGGAAGGTGTTTTCGGCAGTCGTGAGCGCTCTCTTTTGAAAATATTATCATGCCATTTATGCCCCTTTTTTTTATTTTTCTTTGCGTAAATAGACATTTTGTTACTGCTTTGCCAACATCACTTGAACATTTTGAGTTGATTAACTGTAAGTAAAAACAGGAAAAGCTACTAAAAGCTGTGTTCTGTATTATGCATCCAAATGGTAGGTTCACTTGGTTTGCAGCTTGTTTTAAAAGTACAGAAAGGAGGATTATCAAGGACGAAGAGAAACAGACGACATTCCATCCTCACTACTCCTTCAAGACAATCATGTCCTAAAAACACGCTGAGGACAGGACATTAGTTACAGTAAGAAACGGAGCATTAACTTAAAGGGAACCTGTCACCAGTTTTTTGCCCTATAAGCTGTGGCCAGCACCACTGGGCTCTTATATACAGCATTCTAACATACTGTATATAAGAGCCCAGGCCGCTGTGTAGAACATAAAAATCACTTTACAATACTCACCTAGAAGGTTGCTCCGGTGCACAACAGTCGGATGGGTGTCTCCGTTCTCCGGGATCGGCGCCTTTCCTTTCGGCTATCTTGGTCACCCTTTTTCTGAAGCCGTTGTACATGACGAGTCTACGTCATACACACTCGCCGGCATTGAGGCAGGCACACTTTGATCTGCCCTGCTCAGGGCAGATCAAAGTATTATAGTGCGCCTGCGCAGGACCTCAATGCCGGCGTGTGTGGATGAAGTAGACGCGTCATGTACCACGGCTTCAGAAAAAGGGAGACCAAGATAGCCGAAAGGAAAGGCGCCGATCCCAGAGAATGGAGACACCCATCCGACCATTGTGCACTGGAGCAACCTTCTAGGTGAGTATTGTAAAGTGTTTTTTATGTTGTACAGCACAGCCTGGGCTCTTACAGTATATGCAGCATGTTAGAATGCTGTATATAAGAGCCCAGTGGTGGTGGCCACAGCTTATAGGGCAAAAAACTGGTGATAGGTTCCCTTTAAAGAGTAACTGTCATTTTAATTTTTTATTTCATAAATCAATAGTAATGAACACATAAAAATAAGGAACTTTGTAATATATCGTATCAGAGAAATTTGCTTCTATCACCTTCAGGACTGACCATTTACTCTGCAAAAATGTTTAGTGAAGACAGATTTTCCCACTTCTGATATAGGAAATGACAGTTGGTGCTTATAAAACTCTATGGAGAGGGAGGAGCTAGCCACAGACATTCTGCTACGTGTTCTCCTTAAGCAACAGTTACTGTTCTCCATAGAACTTTATGAGCACCAACTGTCATCTACTTTTATCCGTGAATTTGAGACTCATTGATCAGCCCAGAAGGAGAAAGAGGCAGATTTCTCTGATAAGCTAAAATATTAAGATTATTGTTTTCACATGTAGTATTTATGGGGAAATACAAGTAAATCAAAAGGATGGTTATTTTTTTAAATATTCTATACACCGCTGGTCCAGTGCTGCTTCTCTGTCACACCCAGACTAGGGGAGAGTCCAGCCAAAACACAACTAAACAGGGGAAACACCATGACAAAACAAGGGGTACACCGGGGACACTTTAACAACGGTGGGCCCCAGCACTAGAGAGAGGGAAGATGGACACCTCTTCCACTTACCTGCTTCTGTACCCTGCACTCTTAGCTAGTCACTATACAGGTTCCTCACCTGTCACTGAGCCGGAACCTGAAGCCCTGAGATGACCCTATAACAGTCCCTGGCTAGGGAGTGGCAGGTGAAGGACGCTAGCCCCACTGCTGAACTGAAACAACATTCCGGGGAAGGAAGACAGATAGGGAAAACACAAGAACAGACTGCTGCAGTCAGCACCAAGACTGCAGCCACCACAAGCAACTTAAGCAAAGGGGTTCATCAGCTCCTTCCATGTCCAGGCCCAGCATCACAATGGCAATGAGAATAACTGGCACCCTATGCTGGAAGCAGAGGGTATATAAAGGGACCGGGTGTGGTCCTAAACTGGAAACAACTGGGAAAGGTAATGGAATGCTTGCTGTCAAGTAACACCGATATTAACCTTCTGACTGCTGAAAGTAAAGAAACTACATTTAAATCAGCAGAGCCTCACCAGATAAAGTGAGACTTAGGCTATGTGCGCACTTTCCGTCATCCTACATGCAGTTGTAAACGCACGTTTTGGGCTTAATTGATTTAGCCAAAGTTGCCTTTTTAAGAAATTTAGCGCTGAAAACGCATGCGTATTTACCGCGTTTCAGATGCGTTTTCAGCGCTTTTTGCATGCTTTTTCACCTGCGTTTTGACAGATGCGTTTTGAACATCAAGACACTACTAAATAAAGTTGAAACATTCAGACGGAATGAAAAAGTAGAAAAAAAAGGGACAAATTTATATTAATGGGAAAAATAATGGAAAAAGATATATTTAATAAAATTATAGCGTTAAGATACATTTTATCGGTAAAATAACAATAAATGCATATTTTTCTTAAATTTAATTGTCGGATTATGTGTGTGTGTAAAGGAACATATCAATTCATTATTTTGATGTCCAAAAAGCATGCGTTTTGGTAGTCCAAAACGCATGTTTTCTGCAATGAAAAAGCAGGTAAAACGCAGGAATTTTGATATTTCTTGCTTTTTGCAACTTCTCATTGACTTCAATGTTAACAAAACGCACCACAAATGGCAAAAACAATTGACAGGGTCCTTTTCTGAACGCATGGTTTTTGACCAAACTTATGCAAATTTTGTGATGCGTTTGTAAACGCAAAGTGTGTACAAGAATTCATGATTTCTCATTGACTTTAATGGAAAATCAAAACGCATGCATTTGGGCACAAAAACGCTGCAGTTCAAAACTGACTCTAAAAGCAGCGGAAACGCAGGTGAAAACGCAAAGTGTGAACATAGCCTTAGGGCGGCTTTGCACACTACTCAAATCGAAAGTGACGCACATCCGTGTAAATCCTAGATGATACGATTAACGAGCGCAAAAGCGTCGCTATTGTATCATCAGTGTAGTGTCGGTCATTTCCATAATGCCGGTGCTGCGACAGGTACAATGTTGTTCCGCGTTCCTGCGGCAGCACACATCGCTGTGTATGAAGCCGCAGGAGCAAGGAACATCTACTTGCCGCCAGCCACAATGCGGAAGGAAGAAAGTGGGCGGGATGTTTACATCCTGCTCATCTCCGCTCCTCCGCCGCTATTGGCCGCCTGCTGTGTGACGTCGCTATGACGCCGCACGACGCACCCCCTTAGGAAGGAGGCGGGTCGCCGGCCAGAGCGACGGTCGCAGGGCAGGTGAGTGCATGTGAAGATGGCGTAGCGATAATGTTCACTACGGCAGCTATCACAAGATATCGTACCTGCAACGGGGGCGGGGACTATCGCGTGCGACATCACAGCATCGGCTTGCGATGTCGCAACGTGCAAAGCCCGCCTTAGACCCAGAATCTGTCGCTAATCTCTACAACAGTGAGACGACTGTGACGTTCTCCAGAGAGCCCCAATGGTTCTGCATTTATGACTTTACATTCATTATTTACTGGTCTCAGCAATGACACTTGCATGTACAGCTCTTGACCACTGTGGGTAAAGATTGGCTGCAGTGGTCACATGAATGATAAACATGACATCATCGCTGCAGGACCGGCAGGTACCACAGGAGCGGCCTTGGACTGCTGGGGATTAAATAGGTGAATAATATGCATTTTATTATTATTAATAAAGGTTTATTTTCATGTTCATAGATTAATATTTTCATAAAGTGCTTGTAAATACAATCACATTTGCATTTTTTTTTTCATTTACTACAATTAACATTTTTTTTTACTTTACTACTCATTTCCTAAAAGACCGAGGTGACGTGACAGACAGTCATGTGGTTTCTGGCCATAGAAGGTCACAGTGTTTGGTTGCGCAGAATGCTTCCTGACTTTCCATTGTTCCAGTCAGTATTCATTGGTATAGGTAGCTTTCCTGCTGCATTCATCTCCTCTTTTTGCACCCAGCAGGAGCTCACCTTCCACCCAGCTGCTGATCATCTGTATTCTCTTTGTACTTAAATACTCCTTCCTTCCCTGGACGGGTGCTGGTGATATTTTTTCATTTAACTCTAGCCCTGGTTGCAAGCAAGTGGCTTGTACTCCTCTGTGGTATTATTGCTGAAAACTTTGCTGAACTTCTACCTGTGTCATCTGTACATAAGTAGTTCATTCTTTTTCCCCCCTGTTTGTCCTCCTTGTGTCTTCTATAGCGTTTAGTGGGGTTTATGAAGAGCTCATCCCATTCATTCCCTATTTAGTGCTCAGCACCAGGGATACTTAGGGTTAGGTATCTGGCTTGGCGCATAGGTGCGGAACCTATCTAGGGTGGTCAGGGTGGTGTTTTGGTCAGGGGTCACCATCTTCCTCTTCCCGAGACACAGGGTTTCCCTTCCCTTTTGCTGTTCGCTTGGGAATACGTCCCCGTACCTAGCGTGACACCACTGCTGTGCACTGTGCGGATGCTCACGAGGTAATAGCGTGATCCAGAGATCTTAGCCAGCTTTACACAGTGCTTACAAGCTCAATAGAAAACAGCTTGTAAGTACTGCACATGTTCTGTTGTTTAGCAATCGGGGTCAGTCTCCAAGGCAATGAATTTCAAGAATGGCTGAGAATTTCAATAAAAAATAAATTGCATAATTGGATTTATTTACAAGAAAAACTTATACATTATTATAAATGTTGGCATCTCTTGCATGTTCTTTTTTTTAAAAAAAAAAAAAAAAAAAGGTCACCAGAATCTTCTCAAGGAAAGTCAAAAAGAAGAAAGAAAAGAAATCTAAAATTTAGCATGTGGACAACTGTGGCATCGTGAATATTTTTTCTTCATTTTATTTTAGTATTTTTCTTTTCAGATGCCTTGAGATCAGAAATATTCTTTAGTTTTCCTGAATGCACGGTACGCTTTAGATCTAGCCACAGATTTTCAAGAAGCATAACGTCTGGAGACGGTGAAGGCCATTGGAAAACATTAATTCCTCTTTTTTTTCTGAAATAGCTCAAGGATTTTGTATGATTTGAATCATTGTCTTTTTGCAACTTCCGACCTCTTTTCAGCCTCATTTTCTACAGACTGGAATCAGGCAGAAAAAGATAATTTTAACATAAGGATTTGGGATCAATTACAGGAGGTCACATAGTTGTAGCAAAAAAAGGACAGAAGACCTGTGTAATGTTTTTTTTCTATTTTTTTAAATTTTTTATGTACCTTATGTGCTCAATACCAGGGGGTCCTACCAGATCTCTCCTGTCTTTGTCAGGGTATTAGCTGTAGATAATTTTTTTTACTAATTTCTAAAAATTTTTAAATTGTCTCTCTAGTAAAGGAGACAATCTCTAGCGCAGCGCCACCTATTGGAAGTAGCGATTGTAAAAGTCACAAGTGGATTTTTAACAATCCTTAAATCCTTAAAATTTTTTACACACTAAAATATAAATGAAACAACTATATAAGATTGATCCCGCCATAATCATACTGACCTGAAGAATCTTGTCAGCAGCTCATTTTATACCCCATAGTGAAACCTGAAAAGTAATGGTTGTATTTATTTTTCCCCATTTCACCCCATTTAATTTTATTTTTTTTCCTAATTTTTTTGTACATTATATGGTAAAATTAATGCCGTAATTCAAAACTACAACCTGTCCTGAAAAAAACCTAGCCCTCATATGGCTACGTCAATGATGTGATAATAAGGTTATGGCTCTTGGAAAAAGGCTGCGGCGCTAGTCACTACTTACTGCCAAGCTGAGAGGCGAGGTAGTCAAGAGGTCCGGAGTCAGACAGCAGGAGGGATCATAATAACAAAAGGGGTGAGACAAAGGCGTAGTCAGGTCATGGTCTGATGTCAGAAGTTCAGGTAGGTAGCGGATCAAGACTAAGGGGTACTTTGCACGTTGCGACATCGCTACTGCGATATCGTCGGGGTCAAATCGAAACTGACTCACATCCGGCGCCGGTAACGACGTCGCAACGTGTAAAGCCTAGGAGAGAAGATGAACGAGCGTGAAACAGTCAAAAATCGCTGATCTGTGTCACGTCATTCATTTTCATAATGTCGGTGCATCCGCAGGTACAATGTTGTTTGTCGTTCCTGCAGCTCCACACATCGCTGTGTGTGAAACCGCAGGACCGACAAACATCTCCTTACCTGCGCCCGCCATCCACCGGCAATGCGGAAGGAAGAAGGTGGGCGGGATGTTTACATCACGCTCATCTCCGCCCCTCCGCTTCTATTGGCCGCCTGCCGTGTGACTTCCCTGTGACGCTGCATGACCCGCCCCCTTAGGCAGGGCAGGTAAGTGCGTGTGAAGCTGCCGTAGCGATAATGTTCGCTACGGCAGCTATCACAAGATATCGCATGTGCGATGGGGACGGGTACTATCACAATCGGCATCGCTATCATCGGCTAGCGATGTCGCAGCGTGCAAAGTACCCCTAAGGGGCTAGGCAAATGAATAGTCAGAAGAAAGGTCCAAGGTTAGCAACAACTAATCATAGCCTGAGTACAGGAATCAACAACGCAAAACACCTCCAAGCTTTGATCTGATCACAGCCAACAAGCTAAATAGCCGGCTAAGTACCTAGGTTTGGTGACACCTGGAGGAAAGCCCTTTAAGATTTTGTCATGTCCGAATGACCAGACGAGAAGAAAGTGGGTCCATTGGTCCAAGATAGTGTTCACTGACCTGGAGGAGCGTTTCTGGGCAGCTACCGAGCCTTCACAACAACCACACGGTTGTTGACGGCCCAGGTCGCCACAACTAGTACAGTAAGCAATACAAGTTCAAATAGCCATTCAATAATGTGCACACATACAACATTAGGCAATCCTACTCTATCCACTAACCTGGCTGGTCTCCTCTAAAGGAACCGTGCGGATACCTCTCTCTCACTATGGAGGCCTATACTGGTTCCCTCATCGCCGTACCCAGGTATTACTCACGGCTCTGTCCACAGGACGGTCCGCTCTGGGGCTTGTCGGTACGGTGGCGCACACTTCGCTCCAGGAGGGCAATGCAGGACTTCTTTCCCCAATTCTGCTGGACAGCTGGGCTCATCTGGCAGGGAACTCTGGCAAGCTGGACTCCGACTCTCCAATCTCTGCATTCCTCAGCACTTTTTGGAATCCACTAGTGATGTGTCGGTCGTGAACGATCCGACACAAAAATCCGGCTCCCCGCTGTGACTGACAGGAGCCGGATCCCCAGTGAGACCCACTTAATTCTCTAAACGGCTCTTATTGCCGCTGAAACCCCTCCCACCCGTGGCTAAACACCGCCCACTCAACAATCTAATTGGTCCCTTGTAAGTGGGTGGGGTTTAGCTGTGGGTGTGCAGGGTTTCATTGGCGTTACTACAATCTTAAATATGTGTTCACCTGGGGTGATCACCTATTTAATAGGGAGCCAAGAACGATACGAATGAGCCGGCTCTTTTTGGTGAGCGGAGCCATGGGAACTGGATCACCAAAAAGAGCCCATCACTAGAATCCACACTGAGTCACTTCCTGCTTCTTTCTCCACTACTCTCCGATCAGACCAAGTCAGCTCCAGCAGCAGGGGGGAGATCTGGGTCATACCATTATGCTCTGTCTATTAGCCAGCCTCTTAAAGCCACAGCGCAACACAACACAGAAAGTACAGTGAAGCAACATTCTTAAGGCCCCGTTACATGCAGCGACATCGCTAGCGATCTCGTTAACGATGTGACTTGCCCAGATCGTTGCCGAGATCGCACATAGGTCGTTTAGTAGCGGTCACACGTACACATCTCACAAACGATGCTACATCGTTCAGCGATATATTGTTTGACCAAGGCGGTCGTATGGATGTTGTTCGTGTTGGCAGGGTGTCAAACATAGCAATATGTCTGCTGCGTTCCAAACGACGAACAATATTTTGAAACTAAACGACGTGTCAACAATCAACAATTTTCATCCTATTTGCGATCGTTTGGAGTCGCACGAAGGTGTCACACGCAACAACGTCGCTAACGATGCCGGATGTGCGTCACGGAATCCGTGACCCCGACGACATATCGTCAGATAAATCGTAGCGTGTAACGGGTCCTTTAGTAGGGGCTGCACCCTACACATGCGTGGACCTTGGGAGCCAGGGAAAGAGCTGGAATGCATTAGCAAGAGGAACGTCGGCACCCCTGACACATGGGGAGTGAGGGTGCTGATGGAGGGACAGGAGGGAACCTGGGATCAGACCGAAGCTGCCAGGGCAGCAGAAGTGAGCAGGGAAGAGCGTCTGCCCTTTTTTTATTGTCTACTCTTTCCATTTTAATGGGGTGTTTATTTTATTTATTTCTGTGCGTTATTGAAGCATATTCTTTGCGCCTTTGCTATATCTTGGAATCTGCATCAGTCGTATAAGGGCACTCATGTATGCGCATATGAACACAAGATCGGTGCGACAACAGCCAAGGGAAATCTGCCAGTACAGTTCTTGGAGACATTGCTGGGAATATAAGGAAACCCTCCTTTGTCAGGTGTGAATGCGTGCCTCGTAGCTTTGTGGCAGCAGTTGAATGCATAGTGTCATTATCTGTTAACATTGTAATTTCAGTACTTTTGCGCGCTCACATACTCGGGGGGCTTTGGTGATGAGTTTTCTCATATTTGCAATAAAAGTGTAAATGTTCTGCAGCACTTCATCCACCTGCCATTGTAGCTGCGGCTTTTCAATCTAATTTCACAAAAAGCTCTAGTGAATAGGTGCAAACTATAAGGACATTTCGCTTTAGGCAAAGGAGTCATCTCTAGCAGTTGTGGGATCCCATTATTGGAATACTAATGCGTGCCCTCTATTATTTTAACGGAAGGCGCACAAATTGCTCCATTTTATCTAATTACATTGTAACATATTGTTGATGCAAGAGGTTTTACGTAGTCATCTCTTCTCATCCTTGTGGAAGAATAAAGGCATCAGACACATGGGAAAATGTACGTAGAAGCTAAAATGACTTTGGAAATGATGTGAATTTTCCGAGCATCACAGACCAAGCAGAACTTTTGATAAACTAATATCCTTTTTTTGGAGCAACTTTAGAGAATATATTAAGTAACTGTATCAGTAACGCTCCACTATAACAATGTCATTACTAGAGTCTTTCAGAGGGTTCATGGCATATAATCTGTCAATGGACTGATCGTTCTGGTAATGATTAAGAGGCTTACGAATATATCTTGGAATATAAGATTATAGTTGGTCAATGATATTATTTACTATTATGACATACAGACTATCTATATTCAGATAATTAGATCTACTCTGGTTTCAAATGATCACATAGTGTTTGCATTATAGCCACGATCCCCCATGTTTTTATTGATACGAGCTAAAATCATTATATGACTTGAGTATTATTGTCATCGCCAACCTGCTCTTTGTTAGGCCTCTTTCACGCGTCCGTGTCTCCGGTACGTGTTTGGTCCGTTTCCTCACGTACCGGAGACACGGGCACACGTAGAGCCATTAAAATCAATGGGTCTGCGCTCACGTGCGTATTATGCCATGGACCGTGTGTACGTGTGGAGCATACGTGTGTCCGTGTGCTCCACATGTAGACATGTCCGTTTTTCTCTGGCATCACAGGTGTCACACGGAATGCAAACGGGTCACACGGAACGCAAACGGACCACACTGATGTGCTCCGTGTGACACTCACCGGAGAAAACACATGTGTCTGCGAGAAAAAAACAAAAAACTTTACTCACCTTCTCCAGCCCTGCGGTCTCTGCCGCTGCTGTCACTTGCATCCGACCGCCGCTCATTATGCTCATTGTGTATTCACTTCACTGCGCACGGAAGCTGCAGCAGCGGGGAGTCAGCAGGATCGGAGACCGAAGATCAGCACCACCGACAGCGAAGCCAGGGACAGGTGAGTAGAAAGCTCCTGTTCTCCATGTGTTATCACGGATAACACACGGAGAACACACGTGGGCCATAAACACGGCAAACGGATGGCAATACGCACCTTTGACACATCTGTGAAAAACATGCGGGATTTTCACGGACGTGTGAAAGAGGCCTTATGTGCACACTATAGGCCTTATGTGCACACTATAGGCCTTATGTGCACACTATAGTGCACACGTGGAAAAAAGTAAACTAAGGTCTAACTGAAACGACTGCACCTTACCCACCCGGTTCTTGTAAAGACTAGAAGTCCCAGCTGCGCAATCCCTAAGGGCTCCTGCGCAGACAGAAACAACCCTAACTGGATGACTAAGATGACCACTAGGATCTTTACTTCCTAATCAGCCATCAAAGGTATCACGTACCTCCTTAAAAATCCAGAGATAGGTGCAGAGTAAAAAATAAGGTAAACCAGAAGTAACAGTCTGCCAGGAAAGCACTTGGCAGACAGGTGGTAATTCCAAGCAGAGTCTACTTCAGAGATATCACCAGTGGGAAATGGAAGCCTGGGAAACTTTAATTAGTTACAACTGCCAGGGGATAGGTCAGACTGAATAACAGCATTGGAAACACTTGTCGGCAGAAAGACATTGAACACAAACAAAGTGTTCAGAACCAGGACAGTGACCAAACCTGACTGTGGTTCAGTGGAGAAGGAAACAGACTACACCACAGGAGACTGCAGGAGCAAATCTGAGGCATGATAGTCTTTTCATACTATACTATAAAGTTGTCTAACCATACATATGCACTAAGGAAAATGAGCCAGAAATGTGTCCCTAAAATTGAGAGGCAAGTGTCAAGCTAGGTACAGAGAAGTGCCAAGCGAACGGCAAAAAGGAAATCCTGCGTCTATGGAAAGGGAAGATGGTAACTCCTGACTGAACCTAGTGCTGGTTCCTGTTGTCCTTCACCACCCCTAGATAGGTTCTGCACCTATGCGCCGAGCCGGATACTGACCCTAGGTATCGCTAGTGCTGGGCCCTAAATAGGGAATGGGTGGGATGAGCTCTTCGGCAACACCACTAAACGCTAAAGGAAGACACAAGGAGGACACACAGGAGGGAAAATGCATGAACTACTTATTTACAGATGACTCAGGTAGAAGTTCAGTAAAGTTTTCAGCAATGATACAACAGAGGAGTATAAACCACCTGCTTGCAACCAAGGCTTGAAGTAACTGAATAATATCACCAGTATCAGTCCAATGAAGGAAGAGGTATTTAAGCACAAGGAGAATGCTGATGATCAGCAGCTGTGGGGAAGGCGAGGTCCTGCTGAGTCCAAAAGGGGGAGAGATGAATCCAGCAGGAAAGCTACCTATACCAATGAATACTGACAGCAGCAACAATAGAAAGTCAGGGAGCATTCTGCGCAGCCAAACGCTGAGACCTTCTATATCCAGAAACTACATGACTGTCTCTCACACATGACACACCCGTGACAGCAAGATAGGCAAAGTGGCATGTTAAAGGGGTTATCTGGGATTTATATTTCTTTTGGGCCAAAAATTTAAAGGCAGGTAGTTGCTAACTACCTGCCTATTCTTCTCGGCACCGAGCTCTGCCGGCTCAGAGTGGTCATGGACCTCTCCTCCCGACAATCCTGCATCTTCCAGGGACCAGAGCAGTTGTTTCTCTTCATCTCTGCTTTGTTGATGGGGCGTTTCTCCTGATGTCATGCTGATTGACAGCCGGCTCGTCGCTGCTTTACTGCAGGGAGCCGGTGGTCAGTCAGCATGATGTCTCCCATCATGCCCCTTCAGCAAAGATGCCCTGAAGATGAAGCGATGCTCTGTTCATGTGAGCTCAAGTAAAGCAGCAGAATCGCTGGCGGGTCAGAACAGGCAGGTAGTTACAAACTATTACAACCTATAAAAATTCAGGAATCACAGATTATGATATTCAAAGTAGAAATTTATTTATACAAAGTGCCAGTGCAAACAATAAAATTTCATTATACATAGGATAACATATATTGGGATATTGGGAGGAATGTAAAGCCGCACCACAAAGGGTGGCACACTACTTGCAGATGCTATAACAGATTGAATATGTAGTAGAGCTGGCCAGTGATGATCACATATAGCAAAATATATATGTCAGATATCTTTTAACAGATGATTAAGTAGTTGGTATCTGACCTTTACATATAATTGCATGTGAAAGGTACATAAAACATTTGCAGTGTACTTTATATATAGAGTCTACTACCCCCATATGTTATATCTGCCCCATAGGTGTTAGGCGGGCTTTGCACGTTGCGACATCGCAAGCCGATGTCGCACACGATAGTCCCCGCCCCCGTCGCAGCAGCGATATCTTGTGATTCCTGGCGTAGCGAACATTATCGCTACGCCAGCTTCACATGCACTCACCTGTCCTGCGACGTCGCTCTGGCCGGCGTCCCGCCTCCTTCCTAAGGGGGCGGGTCGTACAACGTCAGAGCGACGTCACACGGCAGGCGGCCAATCAAAGCGGAGGGGCGGAGATGAGCAGGATGTAAACATCCCGCCCACCTTCTTCTTTCCGTATAGGGACAGGTAAGGTGATGTTCCTCGCTCCTGCGGCTTCATACACAGCGATGTGTGCTGCCGCAGGAACGAGGAACAACATCGTACCTGTCGCGGCAGCATAATTTTGAAAAAGTCGTAGCCTACACCGATGATACGATAACGACGCTTTTGCGCTCGTTAATCGTATCATCTAGGATTTACACAGTACGATGTCGAAAGTGACGCCGGATTTGCGTCACTTTCGATTTGACCCCACCGACATCGCACGTGCGATGTTGCAACATGCAAAGCCGCCCTTAGTATTCCATAAATGTAACCATCTAAATACCTGTGGCCATTAGTAAATCGGATAAGTCCTGTGCAACACTGCAGAATGTGCCACCCCCACCTCAAATTTGAGAGGCCACCTATAGGTAATAAGGTAGTTACAAACTACCTGTCTGTCAGTTCTTAGCTCCATGAGAAAAAATAAAATAGTCCTGGATCATCTCTTTAAGATGAGGCCACCAAACCCCTTCTCGGCTATTTGGATGTGTTCCCGTCTTGTGCATTCATTGCACTTATGCAGTGTAGTACCATTAGACTTTAATATAAAAGAAAATACATGAAAGCCAATGAATATTAATGATCAGAGTCAAACTAGACATTGATTCTGCAGAGGGAATAAGTGGTGAAAATGCAGAATTATCAGTCAGAAATGGTGGTTATTCTGAAATGTTACTTGATACTATAGTTCCACTTTACTATACTATAGCACATGCTAGCAAAACTCTCAAAAGGCTACAATTAACACTACAACACTGGAAAGCAACAAACAAACACATAGCACAAACATTTCCTGACAGAGAATCCAGAAGTCATGTTTTTCACAGCTGATTACCTGAATTACCTTATAATTAAGAGGTATTTAGCCTTGAACGCGTATTGGCAATATGTCTATTTTTGTAGATGGATTTTCCTTGTATCGGATTTCATCCTTTTAATTGGAGAAATAAAGTTTAATTTTTAAGAAGTGTTGGATTTCTCCTCTTTTTTGGATTTCTTCTTTGAAACTTTTCACGTTGCAGTCTTTGGAACAGGTGAGCTGGTTTTCCCCCTTTTTTCCATAGACTGGTGATGACTTGCTGAAGAATTGTCATGTGCTGTCCAGTTCCACTCACGCGGATTGCTACTACAGCATCGGACTCTGTTCACGTTGCAGAGTCCCAAATGCAGCCTGGTTTCTGTTAGTGCTCAGCTCAGCTGGGCGTCGGCTGAGTTGTTTCACAGCTTCCAGTCGTTCAGGAGTTAATCCTTTTTGGAGCAGTGCGTTACTCTTCTGTAAGCCAGGCTGCTAATTACCAACTCCAGCTGGTTTCTCCCTATTTAAGGCTGGGCAGTTTAGTAAGAAGCTGCTGAAGAAAGCATCAGCTATCCCAATCTCTGTGGAGCGCTGTTTATGGTGAACAGCAGTAGCGTTGTTGCATGGTGTGAATGCTCCCTTGTTGTAAGTTTTTCCCAGCCTTTTCCTTTATTCCCCAAGCACTCATATTTTTTCCCTTTTGTGTGTGAGTGCAGTGTGTACAAGGTTTCATTGTGCGTTGTCCATGTCTTTTGTGTGGAGTTGTGTTTCTGGGTTTCTGGCCCGCTCTCAGGGTTGGGGGAGTAATATCAGGACCGGACAGGAGACAGGGCCAGGTCGGCGACCTGGGCCTCCCTACCATCAAGGGCACCCCCGGGGTGAGGGTGAGCATAGGGGCCCCATTGTTAGGGCTAGCTTAGGAGCCCTGGGTCTTTCAGTACCACCCCCGTGACAAGAATCTGTAGAAGTGTCATTCTCAGGTGAGTTCCTCTTAGAGAAGAGTCATATATGATTGTATAACATGGACCAGGAATGCAATGCAATGGTCACATTGGCCATTGGCCTGAGTGTGACAACTGCATAGAAATACATGAAGCTGTGACACTCAGGTCGGGGGAGCATTATACAAAGACTTATTTCCATGCCTGAATATGCCGTTTTCCAGGACAGAGACTAAAGGCCGATTTACACGCTGCGGGGTCACGGAATTCGTGACGCACATCCGGCCTCTTTAGCGATGTCGCTGCGTGTGACACCTACGTGCGATCGAAAATCGTCGAAAACATGTGCAAAATCGTTTATCGTTTACATGCTCCCCTATTCTCAATTATCGTTGCTGCAGCAGGTACGATGTTATTCCTCGTTCCTGCGGCAGCACACATTGCTACGTGTGACCCCGCAGGAACGAGGAACCTCACCTTACCTGCGGCCGCCGGCAATGAGGAAGGAAGCAGGTGGGCGGGATGTTACGTCCCGCTCATCTCCGCCCCTCTGCTTCGATTGGGCGGCCGCTTAGTGACGTCGCTGTGACGCCGCACGAACCGCCCCCTTAGAAAGGAGGCGGTTTGCCGGTCACAGCGACGTCGCTAGGCAGGTAAGTAGTGTGACGGGTCTGTATGTTTTTGTGTGCCATGGGCAACGATTTGCCCCTGACGCACAAATGATGGGGGCGGGTACGCACGCTAGCGATCTCGCAGCGTGTAAAGCCCACTTTAGGCTATATTCACATGTTGCATTTTTGCAGTGTTCTTTTTTTCCTGCAGTCAAAAGTTTCTCTCTTGGCAGTAAAGAAACTGCTTACAAAAACCATGTTTTGCTGTGTTTTTGGTGCCTTTTTTTATGGTGTGGTTTTTTTTCTGAAATTTTTTAATGCAGATTATATGTGTCATTTGTCTTCAGTACGTATAATAAAGTTAGTTTTTGTCACCAAAAATGCCACAAAAACGTATGGTTTGGGTGTTTGTTTCCTTTTTGTTTTATTGCTTTCTATGAATTAAACAACGCTAGAAAAACACTTAAAGCATTTACATACTACAGATTTTAAAAAATTGCCGCTGTTTTCCAATTGAGTCAGGAAAATAAAAAAATTATGAAATCTCATAGCTTTTGCTGGTACTTTTATATAGAACAGCAGCAAATAAATGGGAAAAATGCTGCAAAATGCAACATGTGAACATAGTCTAAAGCAGGGGTCTCAAACACGCGGCCCCTCAGGGTAGTTAGTGCGGCCCCCAGGCTCGTGCCCCTGGTCACTATCGCGGCCGGTGCAGGGGCCGCAGCCACTGTCTGCACTTTATGTCAGATGAATGTGTTGCAGGCGCTCCGCTCTCGCGCCGGCAATACAATCATCTCACATAAATCACTGACAGTGACACTGCAGCTGCCGTGATAGTGACCAGGGGCACGGGTCTGGGGGCCGCACGAAGCAGAGATGAGGCAGCGGAGGGGGCGCGGGACAGGTGAGAAGAATAGTGTGTGTGTGTGTGTTGGACGTTAACCCCTTAGCGACCTATGACTTACTGGGTACGTTATGGCTCCCCGGTACTTAAGGACCCATGACGTACCCAGTACGTCATGATGAAATCGCGGCCCCGGTGGCTGCGATCGCTGCAAATACCTTAGATTCGGGGAGGAGGGGACCTCAGGAAGGGTGGTGTCTCCTCCCCGGACCTACGGAGGCTGTGATTGGCTGAGCGGCGTTCGTCAGCCAATCACAGCAACTAATGTTTCAGCCATTGAAAATCGCTGAAACATTGAAATCCAGCCAAGATCAGGGCAGCTGTAGCCCTGATCATTGGCTGGAGCTGGGTGACCTGTGTTTCACCCGCCCCCAGCTCTGATTGGAGAGACCGGCCTTGTGACCGATCTCTCCAATCACTGTGGATCTGGGGCCGGAGACTGCCCCGTCAGCTTCACTCCGGAGTCTGTGGAAGGTGAGGGGAGCTGCTGACCCATTACTACAGGATGGGGACAAAGTGCGCACATTACTATGAGATGGGGATAAGGCTGGGGACATTACTATAGGATTGGGACATTACAAGGATGGGCACAATACTATTGGATGGGGACATTATTACTATAGTATGGGGACATTAGGATAGGGACTAGGATGGGCACATTACTATAGGATAGGGACTAGGATGGGCACATTACTATAGAATAGGGACTAGGATGGGCACATTACTATAGGATAGGGACTAGGATGGGCACATGACTAAATAAAGGATAGGGACTAGGATGGGCACATGACTATAGGATGGGGACAAGGCTGGGGACATTACTATAGGATGGGGACAAGGTGGGCACAGTACTATAGGATGGGGACATTACTACAGGATGGGGACAAGGTGGGCACATTACTGTAGGATAGGGACATTACTACAAGGGGACAAGGATGGGAAACATTACTATAGAATAGGGATAATGCTGGGGACATTACTATAGGGTGGGGACAAGGTTGGCACATTACTAAAGGATGGGCACATTACTATAGAATGGGGACAGTACTATAGGATGGGGACATTGCTACAAGGGGACAAGGATGGGGAACATTACTATAAGATGGGGGACATTACTATAGGATGGGGACAAGGATGAACACATTACTATAACATGGGGACAAGGATGAACACATTACTGCAAAATGGGGACAAGGATGGGGAACATTACTTTAGGATGGGGACAAGGATGAGCACATTACTGTGGGATGGGGACTAGGATGGGGCACATAACTACAAGGGGACAAGGATGAGCACATTACTGTGGGATGGGGCACAATACTACAAGGGGACAAGGATGGGCACGTTACAACAATATGGGGAACATTACTAAAAGATGTTGGTCAAAATTTCTATATAGTGCTAATTGTAAGACTATTAGTTACAAGAAAGGGATAAAATGTAAAAAAAAAAAAGTTTAAATTTAAACAAAGAATGTGCACGTTTGCTATAATGAACAAGTCAAAATGTTGAAAATCAGTGATCCCAAGATGTGTAAAAAAATAAATAAATAAATATATATATATATATATATATATATATATATATATATATATATATGGTACCAATAAAAATGTCACTTTGTCCTGCAAAGAATGCGGCCCCCCAAATTATTTTTTTCCTCTGTGCGGCCCATACACCCAGCCGAGTTTGAGACCTCTGGTCTAAAGGCCCCGTCACACGCAGCGATATCGCTAGCGATATCGTTTGCGAGCATACCCGCCCCCGTCGTTTGTGCACCACGGGCAAATCGCTGCCCGTGGCGCACAATATCGTTCGGAGCTGTCACACATACTTACCTGCCTAGTGACGTCGCTGTGGCAGGTGAACCGCCTCCTTTCTAAGGGGGCAGTTCGTGCGGCGTCACTAAGCGGCCACCCAATAGAAGCGGAGGGGCGGAGATGAGCGGCCGTAACATCCCGCCCACCTCCTTCCTTCCTCATTGCCGGCGGCCGCAGGTAAGCTGTAGTTCGTCGTTCCCGCGGTGTCACACATAGCAATGTGTGCTGCCTCGGGAACGACGAACAACCTGCGACCTCAACAATCAACGATTTTATGAAAAGGAACGACGTGTCAACGATAGACGATTTGGTGAGTATTTTCCATCGTTAACGGCCGCTCGTTGGTGTCACACGCAACGACGTCGCTAACGATGCCGGATGTGCGTCACGGAATCCGTGACCCCGGCGATATATTGTTAGATACGTCGTTGCGTGTGACTTAAGAGGCCGGGTACAGAGAATAAACTTGCTGAAGACCTCTGCTTATGTAATACGTACATTATCAGAAAGTGTAAACCGTTGATCACCAGAACTCTGTTTTGCCCAAGGTGTTTAATTCATTGTACAACGTGCCGCCTTCGGGGAAGATTAGCTATTTAATTAAGAAAAAAAAAATCAGACAAATATTATGTTAATTTATTAAGCAAAGCCAATTAGCCAGTAATTTTGTCTGGCTGGGCGTTTTATGTCGTCTGTGTGTGTCTGCACCTTTAAACAATCTACATGATTATTTGAACTTGTGATGTTTCTATGGTGACGGAATACTTCAGGCACATTTTTATGATGCTTATCTAATTCCTTTTGAGATCATACTGTGTTTGCAATCTTGAACCTACAGGCAAACCGCGGCCCACTGTGTTATTTATTTATATATAGATCCGGAAAGTTGGGGGAGTTAAATGACGCGTCGTAGAAGAACAATTAGTAATGGGAAGAAATGGATTCATTAGGCAAAGAAAACTTATGCCGTGGAAAGAACTCATAATTGCTGAAAATTATTATAATAATAGACGTGGTTTATGAATGTGGTCACTTTCTAAAATTGTTCACTTAGTGATGTGGCAATGATGGCTACCCTTTTTTCTGCAATAATCCCAAAAAGTCCTAATGTACCTAAGTTTAACCAACATGTATTTCTAAAAAACCCACTAATGCTATAAAGCCAATTTTTAATATTTTACTTCCTTTTTTTTTAGCTTTATTCACAATCAGCTCACATAGGCGACTAATGTCACACAGATAGAAAACCCCTAAATAAATCCAGATTAGGCCCCAATATGAATCAGACACCAAACCTCAAGATAAATCCGATCCCAAACCAGGGTTCAGAATTAATACAGACTACAAAACCTTAAATTAGACACAATCACCCCAAAAAATATTTAAACCCCAAACACAAGATTTTGTGTATGATGACTCAGCGTTTGTCACTTGTGTGGAGGGTGAACTGTTCTTAATTAGGCCAGACATATGGTTCCTTTGTTTGTTAAATCAGGAGAAGTTAACCTTTGTGTCTTGTCAAACTGATTGGAGCCCTATTGTCTATAAATATGTATTACCTCACCCCCTTTGACTACATAATTAAAGGGGAAATTTATGCAGTCAAATTGAACAAGCGACAAATGAGAGAGCAGCAATCTCTACCAATCCTGCAAGAGAACTTAGTGGTATAAAAGGGCCCTGCTTGTGTCATCAGAGGGGATAATATATGATCTCAGCAAAGGAACTTCAGTTCCAGCTGAGGAAACAAAGAACTACTTCACTTCGGATATTCTAGCTGAGGAGCTATGGTTCCAGCTGAAGGAACACAGAACCTCTTTACTGCTCAACACTGAGCCCAATAATTCAATTGGAGAACCCAGATTGGGACTACTCTGCTGCCTGGCTACATATCTTGCTGTGCTCGGTCAGCTTCCTAAGCTTCCCACTGTCTCTTCTCAGTGGGTGGACTGAGATAGTTGGTCCTGGAAGCCCCGAAGTCACAAAGATTCTAATTCCTGGTGAGCCAGCAGAAGGGTGAAACTCTGTTGCCTGTACCATCTTGTGTTCTTGCAGGTATTGTACAATATGTTTTTGCCTGTTTGTGACCTAATAAAGTCTTACCAATGTGTGGTTCCCTCACCCTGTGTTGTCTGAGTAGTGTTCTGCCCACGAGGAAAGAGTGCGGGCATTCAGTGGGATGAGCCTTGGTCCATGCGTTCTTTCTGAAGACAGCCAGGTCAGCGGATGAGAGCACCTACTGACCCTTGTGTCTCCATAGTGTGCGTGTAGCTCACCTTCCGTCTCCTCTCCTTTTATTTTGTTGCCACAAACCACCCACTGTATGCGACCTTCACGACCGACTATGTGTCCATCACTTTCGCTAACTAAATCTTCATTGACTACTCCAGAATGAACCGTCACTCTCCCTTTTACTTGACCCCTCGCATGGTGGGCTAGTCCCAACACTTAACTGTTAATGACCCTATAATCTGGCAACTTCCTAAACAAGTGCTATGCAAAACATTACCACGTTACACCTTATACTCTAACTCTATGTACATATCATTACTAACACTTATCATACTCTACATCACAATACAATTCACATGACACAATATTTCCAAAAGATGCAGGATATTATTCACATTGCAAGACAATAACACCATTGGTGTCTTCAGGGATAGCAATTAGACAGCCATAGTCCACCACCCTTACACAGACTCTGTCCAAGGAAAAATGTGGACACGTGCTCGACCCCATAGAGTGTGATCTGAGTAGTTTGAGTGCGATTCGAAGTTTTGTTGGACTCATTTAGACTGAAAATATAGTCATATGAACCAAACCTAAGAAAGTTAATACCATCAACTACAAATCTTCATGAGCAGAAGAATTAAAAGCTTTGTGTTGTCCACTTCTTGTAGTACATACAGTATGTAGCTTGACAGTGTGCAGGAAAAATCATCTATGTAAGTCATCCAGTCCAGTCTTGAATGAGTTAAATGTGATTCCAGAATGATATTTTTTTTAATATTAGACTACCACTTAAATAACACTATTGCCTGTAAAAGTTTGAATAAAAAGACTGGCCGTATAGGGTGTTTTAGTTTCTAAAGATTCGATATTTCCAAGAAATAAAAATTATAGAAAGCAATGTAAAGATTTCACCATTGATTGTTCCTTTTTTTGTGTTCTGTTTCCCTGATGATTGAGTTTTGTGATTGCATGTAGAAAAAGATGAGTTTGAGGCTATGTGCCCACGTTGCGTTCTGTCCCTGCAGAAATTTCTGCAGCGATTTGAACAGCACATGTGCGCTTCAAATTGCTGCAGAAACAGAACGCACTGAAAAGCCAATTTCATGCGCTCTGCATGCAGCCCCTCCCATAGACAGAGCGGGGGCTGCATGTAAAGCGCACAAAAGAAGTGACATGTCACTTCTTAGAACGCAGCGCTCCGGCAGCAGCCGAAGCGCTGCATTCTAATACGCCACATGCGCATGGGTTAGGCACAATCTCCATAGATTGTGCTGGGGACGCAGGACGCATGCAGTTACGCTGCGGTGCAGATCGCAGCGTAACTGCATGAAAATACGCTACGTGGGCACATAGCCTGATACCCACAGCCGTAATAGAAAAATGCATCTATCTTATACAACCCCCTATTGAAATGAATATTTCTGACAGTTTTTTTGCTGGAATACCTGCTAATTAGCGGCTTTTTGATTTGCCATAAATTCATCAAATTATTTGTGCCTTTTTTTTTCAAGTTATCTTTTGTTGTTTGTTTAGTTAGGTATTTTATATTTTTGTGACTTTTTGTTAGATATTTTAGACAGATTCATAAACAGCAATTTTTTTAAAAAAAGTCTCAAAATTTGGCGTGACAATAATTCAGTACCCATAGAGGGATTTCATGTATAATTGTCACGCCATGGACTTGGGGAAGGTCCGGCATGAACCAAAACACACACCAACAGAGGTTACACCACGACAAACAAGGGTTACACCAAAGACACTTTCACAACGGAAGGCCCTAGGACTAGTGAGAGGGAAGATTGACATCTCCTACACTTACCTGGCACCCTATCCTCCACTCCCAGCCAGTCCCTATACAGGTTCCTCACCTGTCGTCGAGCAGGAACCTAAAGACCCTACAATAGTCCCTGGCTAGGGAGTGGGCAGGTGAGGGACGCTAGCCTCACTGCTGCACTAAAACAACACACCAGGGAAGGAAGACCGACAGAGGGAAAACACTGCACCAGATTGCTGCAGTCAGCTACTTTTTGTAATAAAAAGCCACAAAACCAAATAAAGACAGAAAAAAGCTAGTTTTGGGCTTTGCGCAAAATTAATGTGGTATTTTGATGATATAATATAACCAGCAAAAAGCTTTAGATTAAAAGCTTGTATTTACATACTGGGAATATACTCGTGATATGCTGTAACAAACCAGTCTAAGGGGGTTTTCCAGCTTTAGTTTTTTTCATCTGTAAAAGCTTGGTTTATGTAACACAAGAAAGTCAGTATTATTTACCCCCTACTGCTCCAGCACTGACTTTCCGCTGCGGCATCCAGTGTTTGTTGGCACCGCTGCAACACCTATAGCATGGACCTCTGCAGCCAATCACTGGGCTTAGCAGTCATGCCAGCCACTGTAGCCAGGATAAGAAATCTGAGCCCCATCATTCATTGCAATAGTCATGTTCTGTAGTGGTCACGTCATCACTGCAGCCCTGTCAACAAAGAACAAGAAAGACAGTGCTAGAGATGCAGGGAGTAAGTAATGCCAACTTTCTTATTTTTACATAGGCCAAGCCTTTACAGTAAAGATAAAGCTGTAAAACCACTGTAACAGAAAGAAAAGTGCGCTGCATAAGGTCTTTGTTAGGCCTCTTTCACACGTCCGTGAAAATCGCGCACATTTTCGTGTGCCGTGTTTATGGCATACGTGTGTTCTCCGTGTGTTATCCGTGATAACACACGGGGAACGTGAACTTTCTGCTCACCTGTCCCTGGCGTTGCTGGCTGTGGTGTTGATCTATGGTCTCCGGTCCTGCCCACTCCCCGCTGCTGCTGCTGCTTCCAGCCCGCAGTGGAGTGAATATGCGAGGTCGGAAGCAAGTGACAGCAGCGGAAGAACAGCAGGGCTGGAGAAGGTGAGTATAGAAATTCCTTGAAATTCACAGACACGTGTGTTTTCTCCGGTGCAAGTCACACTGATCACATGCGTGTGGTCCATGGGAGGTCCGTGTGACACCCGTGATGCCGGAGAAAAATGGTCATGTCTACGTGTGGAGCACACGGGCACACATGTGCTCCACACGGACACACGGTCCATGGCAAAATACACACGTGAGCGCAGACCCATTGATTTTTAATGGGTCTACGTGTTCCCGTGTCTCCGGCACATGAGGAAACGAACCAAACACGTACCGGAGACATGGATGTGTGAAGGGGGCCTTAAGGAGTTAAAGGGAATCTGTCAGCAAGTTTTTGCTACTTTATGTGAGAAGAGGATGATGTAGGCAAGAACATCCTGAATCCAGCAATGTATCACTTAAATTACTGGGTGAAGCTGTTCTGACACAATCAGAATTTTTAGTCATGTAGCAGAGCTGAGAGAGCTGCCCCCGCCCACACCAGGCTCTCTATAGAGATTGTATATTGATAGTGAGGTGTCAATCAGAGGAGGGGGTGTGCCAGACTGCCCTGCATGGGACATTGTAGTCCCAGCAATGAGAAGTTCTGCTGCTTAAACAAACAGAACAAACAAACAATAGATTGGAACTTGACAAGACATGTATTCCTGAATTCCCTGTGTTAACCCTTGCAGCATGCAGTTTTCAGCTTACATACAAAAAACCTGCTGACAGATTCCCTTTAATTAAAGACTCAAATATTTGTACATAAAAAAACAACATTGTAAAATGTTAGTTTTGTAGGAAGCTGTAAATCACAGAAATATTTACTATGTTGTGCTGCTATTTATTTTGGGGTTTGATTAGAGCTCCTTCTCCTGGTAAATATTTATTCTGCTCTTCTAGGATCAGATCTACAAGTCTGTATCACCAAAACATCCACATGCTGTTCTAAGAAAATGGAGGAAAGGTATCAGGTTGCCTCTCGTGTAAACATGGAGCAGCTCATTCAGGCCGCCAGCGCCAAACTGAAGTTCCTAATAATTCAGAATGCAGCTATATTTCAAGGTAAGCGCCATTAAGGTATCTCGGGTCCTTTGTCTGGCATGTTCATCTATTATGGGAATTTTTTTTATTATACAAAAAGGAAATCTAACAGCACTGAATTTGCTATTTGACTTTTTCTGGTTGTGCTTACCTTAAGGGGAGCCTGTCATGTCATTTTTCTATATTAAACTGCCCCGATTTGTGTTCTCAAACAAAAATTCCCAATATTTATCTAAAAAAACACTTTTAATCACCAGGTGAAAGCATTACTGTCACGCTAAGCATGGGAAAGTACCACGCATACGGCTACAGGGAAGGGAAACTCTGCGTCTGGGGAAGGAGGGAGATGGTGACCACTGACCAAACCTTCCGCTGAGTCCTGGCTCCCCTCACCACCCTAGATAGGTTCCGCACCTATGCGCCGAGAAGGATACCTGACCCTGGAACTGGGCCCTAGGTAGGGAACAGATGGGATGAGCACTTAGTCAAACCCACTATGTTCTAATGAAGGCACAGGGAGCGCACACAGGGTAAAAGCATATGAACAACTTATCTCCAGGATGACTCGGAGAAGTACAGAAACGAACCACAATGTTTCTTCAGTTAGATGCAAGCCAACTGCTTGCTTCCAAGGCGTGTAGAGGTTTCAACTGTGTCACTAGCAAAGGCTAAGGGGGAATGAGAGTATTTAAGGACAAAAAGGGAAGTGCTGATGATTAACAGCTAAAAGTTGAGTAAATCTGCAGGGTCCTAAAGGGAAAGGGTTAACCTCAAACAGAGAGAAGAGAATGTCAGGGAGCAGCTTGTGTATGTAAGTGCTGCGACCTTCTACAGCTGGTCACTGCAGGACTGTTTGTCAAGCGTGACACCCCATGACAATCACAGACCTTCTCTTTCAGTCATCAGGGTGGCCCTTTGTAGCATTTCAGTCACGGTCCTCATCAAATTATGCCTGACCATCACAGTCTGATTGCCATGACAGGCATGACGTCACAGCAATCTCCAAGTAAATCCCAGGCTTGTGTACTGCCCATCAGCTCCCCGGGCATGCGCCCTGAATGTGAGTGTACATCCCCAGGCTCCCGAGCTTGTGCACATATGAAATGAATCTGAGGACGTACACCATGATTCAGTGGTCATGCCGAGGGAGTTGATGGACAGTGCAGAAGTCTGGGATGTACTAGGAGACAGCCGTGATGTGTGGCCAGTCACAGCAATCAGACTGCGATATGTGCATAATTTGAAGTGGATTGTGACTGAAATGCTACAAAGCGCCACCCCAATGACTGAAGGAGAAGGTCTCTGATGCATTCACCTAATGATAAAAAGTGTTTTTTTTAGATAAATACTGGGAACTTTTGTTTTAGAATGCTATGTTACTGGTGCACATTGCATCACTAACAAGACATTGGGGACGGTTTAATATAGAAAAAGTGGTAGCTTGCCCATTTTGCCTTGATTGATATTCACTCATGAGAACTAGCTTTGAAGTCAAATGCCCATTGATATGTCAATCAAAGAAGAATGGGCATGCTAATGTGTATGGTGATGATCTACGTATTCTACTGCTCTAAAATATACAATGATAAATCCTCTGTTGGACACTGTGTCAGTAGTGTATATTTATAACTATGTATTTTGGGCTTTTTTGATACTCATTTATAGAAAATCTTTTGATGTCCCATTGAAAACAAAGTTTCGTATTCACTTAAATGATGGTGTCACTAAGCCTAATAACACTGAACAAATGAACGTAGTTGCCTCCTGAAGTGCCAATGATAGGGGAAAAGTGAAATATTGACTATAGTTAGTGGCTTAGTGAGCCCTTTTTGGCCGGTCAGTAGTTTTGAGATGGTATTTATGGCCACATTTCCTCTCCCTTTGTGATTATTCAGATGTCTGTTTTTCCTCTATATGTCCTATATTTGTTTTTAATGGATAGAACACATACGCGTTATACTTGTGGGACTGTTCTCACATTCGTCAGAAACATGTCTGATTTTGATCTGATTCAACCCATTAGGTCCTTGGAGAAAAAAATAACCAGAACATGGACATCATACATGTTGTGTACTAGTACTGTCTTTTTTCACTGTCTAATGTGTAGTCAGAACTTGGAAAATGTAATTTTTTTTTATATTTTGCATATGAGAAAAACAGATAAGACACTGATGATAAAAACGTACATTGTCATGGCTCGACTCCGAGGCTCCAGTAACCTCTGGTTGTGTTCTCGGTTTCCCTCTCTGTTGGACCACAGCCTGTTTTGTCTCTGTCCTATTGCTGATAGTTCTTTTCCTTTGCTTTGTTTTCCTTTTTATTTCTATTCAGGTGTTTTCACTTCCTCACTTTGTTTGCCCTATCATATCTTGGGAGGGGCTATTTATACTCACCATGCACATGCCTTCATTGCTGGCTATATTTCAAGATAGATGGATGTTGGAAGTCCCAGTTCTTCAGTTAATGATTATACCACTGAATTATCTTTATTTCTTTTCCCTGCAGATTGTTTATGAGTTTCCCTTCTCAGCTTTCTTCCCATTCTATTATGTTTAGGATTTCAGGGTTTCCACATATTCTGTAAGTCTTTTGGGTTTCTTCCATTTTCCTCCATCTTCCCTGTGTGACTGTAGGAACATGTTCTTAGCCATGTCTCTCATCCTCTGTTTGTGTGCACTTCCTTTATGGTATTGTTGTTTACAGTTTGTTTACAGTTGAGGGTACCATTAAGAACACTCAGGGTCAGCTGACGTTGAGTGAGGTACCACTACATAATCTTAGGAGACCAACCTCAGCGGTCAAGAAGGGACAAATAAGGGTCAGACTTAAGGCTTCCTCTACCCAATAAAAAATCACTAAATAGCCAGGTAGTGATAAAATATCAAATTTATTAAATATATTAAAAAGGTATTTAACAAAAAGTAACAATGAGTACACTAGGAGAAAAGCACCTCAGACCAGCAGGAGGGGGACATAAATATATCAGATCACTTGGTATGCTGGTGGTCCATATAAATATATTATAAATGATATAACAATGAGATCATAAAGACATATATATAAGTGTGAAATGAGGAACCAACATGTCTGCATTTCCCCAGCCGCTAGAATGGCATCAGAGACACAACGCGCGCGTTTCGGCGTGGAAACCTTCGCCAGGGGGTGTCTGCTTGTGTCCACTTCCTGTATGGTTATTGCTGTTTTGTGTTACAGTTAGGGACCTGTGGATTGCTTAACATCTCTCAGGGTTTGTTTAGCTCCGTGTGAGTGGTAGGACTCAAAAACATTACACACTGTCCAAAAATGGATACAAAAATAATATTTTTTCTTATGGTATGCAAACACCCTCCAAACGTATGAGGTCTTAGATTCAGTAGATGACTAGTAAACCTGCTGCATGTAGTTCTCCATATTCATGAGTTCGGTATAACTCCATCCTCACCACTGATTAGCAGCTGTGGATAATGTGTTTATATATTGCAAGACTTTACAGAATTTCCTTAAGCGGGCTTTACACACTGTGATCTCGCTAGCGAGATCGCAAGTGATCGTACCCACCCCCGTCGGTTGTGCGACACGGGCAAATCGCTGCCCATCGCGCACAATTTCGCTTACCCCCGTCTCACGCACAACCTTGCTTACCCCCGTCTCACGCACTTACCTGTCCTGCAACGTCGCTCTGGCCGGCGATCCGCCACCTTTCTAAGGGGGCGGGTCGTGCGGCGTCACAGCGATGTCACACAGCAGCCGTCCAATAGAAGCGGAGGGGCGGAGATGAGCAGGACGTAACATCCCGCCCACCTCCTTCCTTCTGCATTGCCGGTGGAGGCAGGTAAGGAGATGTTCGTCGCTCCTGCGGTGTCACACACAGCGATGACAACATAGCTAATTAGAAGGAAATGATTTTTTGTTTTAGGACGACCTCTCCAACGGCAAACGATTTTTACCACTTTTGCGATCGTTTTATGTCGCACATAAATGTCACACACTGCGATATCGTTAATGACACCGGATGTGCGTCACAAATAATGTGACTCCGACGATAATTCATTAACGATATCGTAGCGTGTAAAGCCCACTTTAGTGTAACAGTAAAGTTCCCTTAAAATTCTATAAAGAATGGAAGGAGGGGGAGACTTACTGCGGGGACATGAAAGTGAGTCCAGAAGTAAGAATTATAAGAATTACGCCCTCGGAATCTGTCCCTCTTCATCGCTCCCCCCATTATTGTAGTTCAGGGCTTTTTTTCTTGGTGACAGATTCACTTTAGGGGATGAAGGAAGGTGTAGATTTATAATAGATTTTGGGAAAATACTCTTCGTGACAATGCTGCTTGAAGGAAAGTTTGAGAAAGCCAGGACAAGATTGAACCCTCGTGCTGACACAACACTTTGTATATGTCAATTTTTATGTACTTTGCTGAAACACAGAAGCTATTGTAGTATAGATCTAAGCAACAATGCAGAGCTATAATTCTGTCTGAGCGCTGGAAATATGGCTCCGCGTCTGTGTATTTCCTTATAATGGCAATTGCAGGGTTTCATCACTCTGCATAGATCTATTAGCCGTGAAAGGTGAGAATAGGTTGTGCACGCCGCTGCCGGCAGCCTGCCGGTGAAGGCTTATCGGCCCGTTGCCTGTCACTGTTTACATATCGGTATGTCTGCAGAAATGTGAATCATTTTATTAATTAAGTTTTTAATTGCATAAATATATTATTTATGTCTTCTGGCAAACAGCTAAAATTACTGTAGACTTTCTGAGCCCTATGGTTTATTGTAATCCAATGTCTTCCACATAAACGGCATTGTCATTACAAGTGGCTTTGTGTACATAATTGCTGTTGTTCTTATGCTCTGTACCAAATCAGTGTTGTAAATTATATAATATCTATATTTATCTGCCCTGATGGTCCTCATATTGTATCACAGAGTTTTTTGGATGTAAAAGAATAAGCCTGTTTCAAATACCCTTTGGTTGTGTTCACACAAGAAATTTTCTCATGTGTTTTGGTCCGGATTTTGCTAAAATTAAAATATAAAAATGCTTACAAGCATATGTCAATACTTTGGTGCGTTTTCCATGTTAAAACTGCACATTCTTAAAAGGGTGAAGGCCCCGTTACACGCAACGACGTATCTAACGATATATCGCCGGGGTCACGGATTCCGTGACGCACATCCGGCATTGTTAGCAACGTGGTTGCGTGTCACACCAACGAGTGGCCGTTAACGATCAAAAATACTCACCTTATCGTTAATCGTTGACACGTCGTTCATTTTTTAAAAAATCGCTGATTGTTGAGGACACAGGTTGTTCGTCGTTCTCGAGGCAGCACACATCGCTACGTGTGACACCGCGGGAAAGACGAACTGCAGCTTATACCTGCGGCCGCCGGCGATAAGGAAGGAGGTGGGCGGGATGTTACGGCCACTCATCTCCGCCCCTCCGCTTCTATTGGGCGGCAGCTTAGTGACGCCGCTGTGACGCCGCACGAACCGCCCCCTTAGAAAGGAGGCGGTTCGCCGCCCACAGTGACGTTGCTAGGTAGGTAAGTCCGTGTGACGGCTCCTAATGATTTTGTGCCCCACGGGCAGCGATTTGCCCGTGACGCACAAATAATGGGGGCAGGTGCTTTCACCAGCGATATCGCAGCGTGTAAAGCTCCCTTTATTCCCATCTCCAAGATCCTATCCCAACATCTAGTAGGTGTAATAATAATAATAATAATAATAATAATAATATTAGCAAATTCCTCCAATTAGAAATGTAGCATAGTTCTTCTGATCAACTATGTCTCTTACCTCATGTTCAGGGCATTGCAGGACCTTAGGTATCCATGGGTATGACCACGAGCAACTAACTAACTGTGACTATACGCATGGTTGTAACCATGGATACCTAAGGTCCTGCAATGCCCTGAACATGAGGTAAGAGACATAGCTAATCAGGAGAAATCTACTACTATTCTAATTGGCGATATTTGCTATCATTATTATTATAATTATTATTATTACACCTACTACATATTGCAGATATAGGAGTAAGAACCCGGTAAATGCCGCGCTGACACCAAACGTCAAGTGGTTGATTAAATTTTCTTTTATTCAGTCAGGTCTACACGTTTCAGAGGACGCAGCCTCCTTCCTCAGGGCAATTTTACAGAAAAATCAACAGTGGTAGTATTTTGGACCTTGGACTGCTCCCTGATCACTTCTCTTTCTGCTCTATAAATCTATATGTACTCTCCTGGAATTCAGACCCTCAGCCTGTGACTTGACTGAGCTTCTGTTTACTCCCTGTGCCCTGACGTGTCCTCCTGTTACCTGACTCCGGCTTGTCTGACTACTCTTCCGTCTATACTACCCATAAGTAGTGACTAGCATCACAGGCGGACAACCGAACTGCCCAATAAGTGACTTACATTGAGGTTCAAGTCACGTCTGGGTCCCAAACTGATATTAATTTAAAGTTTGGCTGAACCCACCGAACCGAATTTCCACGCGTCCGCTCATCCCCAGTCATAACTCCCGTTAGGGCTCCTGTTTTTCAGATAGACAGCGATAGTGATGCCCAGAGTGATACTGACGTACGATAAAGTTGATGGTGGCCACTATTTAGAGAGAAGACTAATAATGTGTGAATAATATTTTGATTGATTTCTTGACAACTGTTGTCATACAACCTGTTTTATTGTCCTGATCCGCGCCATTTCCCGATTCTATATTTAAGGCACAAATCCTTCATCTGTATGCTTTAAATAAATCGATGTTGCTACAGTCCCCACTGTCTCCTCGTTGTCTGCGCCATTGCATCCAAGTAACCTGTTTATACATTAGTACCCAAAATGTATTCATCATCATCTCGTAATCTTATTACGCCGCAGTGAATATTACGTTAGTTAGTATCAGTCTAATAAAAGGCAATAATAGCAAAAGTCATCATTGTTGATACAGGCTATAACTCATTAGCACTTTATTAATTAATATACCCCAGTTGGCTTTTTCAGCTGCCCTTGAGAACCATATGAACACATCTCTCCCATCTGATGCCTGAGTGACACCTGCTGTCATCGATAACAAGGTCATCCTAGAAAACAGGTTTATCCTCGCTATGGTACATGACCAGATGGAGCACATGTTATTATTCTTCCGCCATTGCCAATGTATTCCAACCAGGCTGTATTGATGGATGGTGGAAGAGTGAGCCAGGAGCAAAAAAGTGCAAACCATATGCCAATGGTTTATTTTATCTGTCTGGACATGGTGAGTAAAGGTTGTGAAGGTTCATCCAATGTTCTCGCTGGGATGGATCGTTGCCTTTATCACAGTGTACTAGAATGGATTCACATTTATTATAAACCGGGACTGATACAGATCTATTTTCCTTTTTAAAAAATCCATTATTGTTAGAAGGGTTTCATGTTGATAACCTGAATTTAGGGTGTCTTGTAGCTGGAATTTGTAAAGGCCCCATTGCACGCAGCGATATCGTTAACGATATCGCTAGCGAGCGTTCTCGCCCCCGTCGTTTGTGCGTCACGGGCAAATCGCTGCCCGTGGTGCACAAAATCGTTTGGAGCCGTCACACGGACTTACCCGCTTAGCGACGTCGCTGTTGCCGGCAAACCACCTCCTTTCTGAGGGGGCGGTCCGTGCGGCGTCACTAAGCAACCGCCCAATAGAAGCGGAGGGACTTAGATGAGCGGCCGTAACATCCCGCCCACCTCCTTCCTTCCTCATTGCCGGCGGCCGCAGGTAAGCTGTTCGTCGTTCCTGGGGTGTCACACGTAGCGATGTGTGCTGCCACGGGAACAACCTGCGTCCTCAACAATCAACGATATTTTGAAAGTGAACGATGTGTCAACGACCAACGATAAGGTGATTATATTTGGTCGTTAACGGCCGTTCATTGGTGTCACACGCAACGACGTCGCTAACGATGCCGGATTTGCATCACGGAATCCGTGACCCCGGCAATATATAGTTAGATAAGTTGTTGCATATGATGGAGCCTTAAATCTTGCAGCAAGTATTTTACTTTCTTGCAGCTCGACCCATAGGGAACATGAAGCATTACATCGTTTATTTATATTAGTGAATTAACAAAAATTGCCTTCTGCATGAAAATGAATGTGACACTAGTTCTAGGGACAAAGATAACATGCCACCAATATGTAGACTCTTTGGCAATGAAACTATAAAAGGTGCGTCATATGGCAAGTTTGACATGTACAGTAGATGTCACGCCGGGGACGAGAAGACCCCCTGCGAGCAATACAACACAAGAGATCTGCCCGTGGCTGTTAGCTAGTTAAATCCCATTGTCAATATCTGATTTAACGTGCACGTCATTCCCCACTCTCATCGGCAGCCCCGTGATGTGATCGTAGGGTGCTGATGTCATGACAGCCGGGGGTCAGCTGATGACCCGTCTCTCTTATGGCGAGGCATCCGTGGACACCGGATGCAAGCGACATTCATAGGAGGTTGTCATTTCTGCTGTACAGAGCAATGCTGACGCTCATGCCTTTCTCTGTACAGCACAAGTAATCGGACCATCACAGCTTCAAATAAAAACAATAAAATGAAGGATATAAGTTTTAAAAAATATCAAAAAATAAAAAAATGCAAAACTTCAAATGAACCTCCTTTTGCTCCATTCAAAATAAAAAAATTCAAAAAAATGAAATACGCATATTTCATATCGCCGCTTTCAGAAATGCTCTATTAAAATCTAAATAATAATGAGAAAAAAAATCAAATCTCCAAAATTATGTTTTTGTGGTTGCCGCAGCACTGCAATACAATGTAATCAAAGGTGATCAAAACATCAGATCTACACGAAAGGCTGCATTCACACGATGGTATGGCATGTGATGTGAGTGCATTGGATGCGGTATGCTAATGACCTTCAGCTCCCGCTGTGCTGCCAGCGTGAGCTGAGTGTCATGTGATTGTGACCCGATCTTGCGATCACATCTGCGGAGGTGACAGAGGGATTAATCTCCCCATCTCCTCTATTGTCAGCCTGTGCATATATCGCACTGCACTCCGGTGTCATCTGAATGCAGTCCAATGTTTCATTAACACCCATAGACTTGTATGGGTGCGAGTGACACGGTCTTGCTGACAATCGCAGCATGCTGCAACTTTTCTATCATCCAGAATCTGGATGAGAAAAAAGCTGACCATCTGCTCTCCCTCATTGGATAACATTTTGTCCTAGTGCAATGTAAAAAATTTTCGCTTTGCACTCGTCCGATTCATATGCTTGTGTGAGCCTACCCAAAAAGGTATAATTGAAAACATCAGCTCAAGGCACAAAAAATAAGCCATCACTGAGCCCCATATCCCCCAAAAATTTAAATGTTACAGGTCTTAGAAAATGGCACCAAAAGCGTCATTTTTTTATTTATTTTTTACAAATTTTTGAAATGTTTTTCCACTTAAATATAAAAAATATACCTGTTTGGTATCTACCAACTGGAACCGACCTAGAGAACCATAATGCCAGGTCAGTTGTACCATATACTGAACATGGTAAATACAAAATAAAAAAAAGCATTGTAGAATTGAACTTTTTTACAATTTCACCTCAAGTGGATTTTTTTTTCCCATTTTCCAGAACACTATGTGGTAGAAGGAATAATGTCATTCAAAAGTACAACTCGTCCCGGAAACAACAAGCCCTTATATGGCTATATTGACGGAAAAATAAAAAAAAAATGATGGCTCTTGGAAGAAGGGGAGGAAAAATAAAACGCAAAAATAGCTTGAAGGTGTTAAATATCAGATATTCAGGGCCACAGGCAAACAATTGCAGGCAGTTTGATATTCACTGTAGCCCCGCTCCATTCTGATGTACGGCTGCACACTAATAAAATATTATTGGATAATATCCGGTAATTTATAGAATTTTCCGATACGTTCTCCACCGTTGGCTGAAGTTGGATCTATACTTTTAGTTCAATGTAGCAGATCACAGAAAGAAAAATATTGAAGCACGGAACCCTCGGATCACGCGTGATACATTAACAAACTGCACAAAAACAAAAGCAGTGACCCCATATTCCCCATCCTGTATATGTTCCTGCATGTTTCCCCCCTTTACATGTACACTCACTCTGCCCTCTAATTTAATGTGAGCAGAATCCAGCCAGATGTTATTTTCCAGTAAATTAAATTTCCTATTGGCAAACGCTTTTCCTCAGCGAGGTCCAAGGGAAATCGGCTGGCATTTGCAGAATTTCACTCAGGCATATCTGCTACAATGTTCGCTTAACAAACTTTATTAGGAACTTAAAGCTTTTCCACCCTCAGGCTCTTTTTTTTTTTTTTTTCATAGCCAAAAAAGATCACAGCTTCCAAATTTAAATGCCCATAAATTATACTCAGGCTGCGTAGAGTGTTTTTTTTTTTTCTACTGACTTTATAAATAAAATGAGGCTTTTGATGTATGTTTTTTTCCTAGAAATGTGAATTATTAAGTTTAATGGCTGGAAACATTGTAGTAAAATCAGAAAAAAAAAAATCCAATGTGCAGGTTATGGCTACTGTAAGGAAAGTCGTTAAATGTTTATAGGACTTGAAGTATGTAATATTTTTTAAAGGAATTTTTGATCATTTTAATATGAATTTTTAACAAATCGATCATTTACTAATTGTCCATAACTTGCATCCCGATCCTTGTGGTTGAGAACCCGGTATTATATGTTTCATTCCATTACTAATTTTAATATTCGATGATTCATGAGAAATAACACCTCTAACGTAAGCCAGTATTTGGATATCATATTCTCATTTTTTTATTGTTCTTTTTGCTTATTTTTCAGTTCATTTTCACTCTATGCAGTTTATAAAAATATTTTATAGCTACGCGTAAAATGTCAGCACACTGTGGTCGATTCTTCTGCCATTCATAGTTATACAGGTGCAGCTCAATAAATTAGAATATCATCATAAAGTTAATTTATTTCAGTAATTCAATACAAAAAGGGAAACACATATTATATAGAGTCATTACACACAGAGGGATCTATTCCTATATATTATATAGAGTGATTACACACAGAGGGATCTATTCCTATATATTATATAGAGTCATTACACACAGAGAGATCTATTCCTATATATTATATAGAGTCATTACACACAGAGAGATCTATTCCTATATATTAGGCCCCCTTCACACGTCCGTCAAACACGTGCGTGTTTGGTCCGTTTCCGTATGTACCGGAGACACGGCCAAACGTGCACCAATGTTATGCTATGTTTGAGGGCACACGTGCGTTATTTCATAATGTCCGTGTGTCCGTGTTCGTGATCCGTATGTGTTTCCGTTTTGCACGGAAGCATGTCCGTTTTCTGCACGGAACACGCACACGCGGACACCATGAAAGTCAATGGTTATGTGCGCACAATACGTGACATGGATGCATCTCTGTATGCTCCGTGTACGTTTTGTGCTTTTTTCTAGCGATGTCGGTCATTCTTTCTTTTCCTGTCTATGTCGGTTAATCTCCCTCAGTCCGTCGGTCGGTCTCTCTGTCTGTCGGTCTCTCTCTGTCTTGTCTGTCCCTCTCTCGCTGTCTGTCGGTCAGTTTCCCCCCTCTCTCATACTTACCGATCCCCGATCACCGGCGTGGCGCTGCATGGCTGTTCACTAACCTCCGGCGGCTTTTTCTCTTTTGAAAAAGCCGGCTGCTCATTAAACAATCTCGTATTCCCTGCTTTCCCCGCCCACCGGCACCTATGATTGGTTGCAGTTAGACACGCCCCCACACTGATTGACAGCTGTCTCACTGCAACCAGTCACAGCCGTCGGGGGGCGGGACTATACTGTGCAGTTAAAAAAATAAATAAATAATTTAAAAAAACGACGTGCGGTCCACCCCCCATTTTGATACCAGCCAGGGTAAAGTCACATGGCTGAAGGCTGGTATTCTCAGGATGGGGAGCTCCATGTTATGGGGAGCCCCCCAGCCTAACAATATCAGCCAGCAGCCACCCAGAATGGCCGCATCCATTAGATGAGACTGTTCTGGGACGCTAACCGGCTCTTCCCGATTGGCCCTGGTGCGTTGGCAATCGGGGTAATAAGGAGTTAATGGCAGCCCATAGCTGCCGCTAAATCCTAGATTAATCATGTCAGGCGTCTATGAGACACCCTCCATGATTAATCTGTAGGTTACAGTTAAAAAACAGACCAAAACAGACCAAAACAGACGCTGGATCCAGCGGTGGCCGCGATTAACCTCAGTGACAGCTCAGCTGATCGCGCTACTCTTCTCATTTGCTGCGTTGAGCTGACAGGAGCGGCGGTGTCTTCTGCTGCTCCTGTCACCTTCATGCAGCAGAGCTGGATGCGACGCTGGAGGTCCGTGGATTACGCCGGACATGGACGGCTTTGTTGGGGTTAATAAATTGGTGATGAGGGAATTTGTTAGTGTTTTTTATTTCTAATAAAGGATTTTTTGGGTGTTTCTGTTTTTTAACTGTAACCTACAGATTAATGAACAGAAATAAACACTTGAAATAGATCCCTCTGTCTGTAATGACTCTATATAATATATGTGTTTCACTTTTTGTATTGAATTACTAACTTTTTGATGATATTCTAATTTATTGAGATGCACCTGTATATAGTTGGTGTCTTTGCCAACAAATTATCCGAAAATATTAATCATATTTATGATGGTTTTGTCTGAAGAACCCTTTTACAGGACATCTTCACTGTGAAATTGTGCCTGTATAGTGTGTAGATTAAACAAGATTAAAAGGAACTTGTTCCCAGTTTTTTCTCTTATAAACTGCGACTACCACTAGTATGCTCTTATATACAACATTGTAGAATACTGTATATAAGAGCCCAGGCCGCTCTGTAGAACGTAAGAAACATTTTTATAATACTCACCTAGGGGGCGGTTGGGTCCAATGGGTGTCGCTGTTGTTGGGTTTGGCGCCTCCTCTCTTCCCTCCATCACCGTCTTCCTTCTCAGCGTCCTATGTCATCCTCACAGGGCCTCAATGGCACTCCTGTGCAGGCGCATTTTGATCTACCCTGCTGAGGGCAGATTATAATACTGTAGTGCGCATGTGCAGGCGGTCTTTGACCTTTTCTCGCGGGTGCGCATTACAGTACTTTGTTATACCCTCAGCAGGGCAAGTAGAAGCGCACATATGCAGGAGCACCATCGAGGCCTCTCTGTGGATGATGTAGGACACGTCATCCATACGGAGCTATGAAGGAGGACAACGATGGACGGAAGAGAGAAGGCACCTGACCCAAGAACTGCGAAGCATATTGGGCCCTACCGTCCCCTTGGTGAGTATTATAAAGGTCTATTTTACATTATACAGCACACCCTGGGCACTTATATACAACATTCTACAATGCTGTATATAAGGGCTGGCTGCAGTTTTTAAGGGAAAATCCTGGTGACAGGTTCCCTTTAAAGAATTAAATCTAACTGTCTTACATACGTTTTTGGACATATAAGACGTTTTTCAGCAAGAGTGCTGAAGTTCCCATCTATAGCTTAAAAGGCTTTTCTCATGGTATTAAATTGCATTGTTAGACATCTTGAAATTAAAAAAGTTTTCAATTGACATGCTTTATCTATCTGCTTTAATCTCCAGCAGTGAAAACTTTTTTCTTACATAGTGTACAGCTTAGTGTACACACTAGTTACATTCCAGGAGAGGAGTTAACTCCTAAGATCCCATCCACTTCCTTCCATTCCATTGATTTCTATAAAGCAGTTTGCTGCTCACCTCCCTCTTCCTCCATCTCAGCTCCTGACAGGGCTCTTATTAGTCCTGCATAATCCCAATCCATCATCCATCAACTGCGGGATACAGTATCGGCATCTTTCAGAGCCGTTCTCCTAATCACTGCTCTCACTTTCCTCAGCCCTTTTTTCTCTATATACAAATATAGTGATAAAAGTGTAGACTCAAATGAAGCACTGACAGACCAGGAATGTGTTGCAGCTTTTGGAACAGAACTGTCACTCAATAAGGAGCTCCTGCTCTCCTTAAATCATCCAGGAAGAAAGGAGGCTGCAGAGCTGTGTGCTGCTCAATAGATAACTTGAAAACTCTGAAAAAAGATAGGTACAGTGTGCTGGCGGGTCTTTATCATAAGTAGCAGGCATTTATCTATGTGAAAAGTCTTGAAAACGTTACCACAGCAAAACGATAGGACATTTTTAATAAGACTGTTAGAAAGTTGCTTTATTTTGCATCTTGCAGCAAATTAACAAATAAAGCGAATCTGTCACCAGGTTTTTCCCTATGTAATCTGAAGCCAGCATGCTGCAAGGGTTAACACATAGAATTCAGGAATGCTTGTCTTGTCACAGTCCGATCTGTTGCTTATTTACTATGTTTGTTTAAGCAGCAGGACCCTTATCAATGCTGGGACTACATTGTCACACGCACGGCAATCCGGCACGCCCTCTCCTCTGATTAAAGGCCTAGTCACACAAAAAGACTTACCAGTGATCCCAACAATGATACGACCTGATAAGGATCGCTGGTAAATCGCTGGGAGGTTGCTGGTGAGATGTCACACAGTAAGAGCTTACCAACAATGCAGTAATGATGAGCGACCTGTATAACGATCTCGGCGGCGATGGGACCATGTTAGGAGGTCGTTGATAGGCGTCAAACACAGCGATGCGTCCTACCCAGCAGGGCATCGCCTTTGAAGAAAATGGTCCGGACCATTAGGCAACGACTAGCAATCTCACAGCAGGGGCCTGATCTCTGGTAGGTGTCACAGATAGCGAGATCACTGGCGAGATCATTGCTAAGTCACAGAAACTGTGACCCAGCAACGATCTCATTAGCGATCTCGTTGTGTGTGACGGGGCCTTAACACCTCAGTGTCAATGTGCAATCTCTATAGAGACCCTGGTGTGGGTGGGAACAGCTCTCTCAGCTCTGCTACATGGCTAAATCTAAAACTTCTGATTGTGTCAGAACGGCTGCAACCAGTAATCTAAGTGATACATCGTTGGATTCAGGATCTCTTTGCCTACATCATGCTGTTGACAGATTCCCTTTAAAAGAATCTATACAAAGAAGTCCATAGCCTTTGAAATACATCTCTTGTTATATAAAAAAAATGATTTTGGAGGTATTAGATCCCCAAATGAATGCACCTAAACTACGAACACTTTTTAAAATTGCTTGCATGAATGATCTGAGCAACATAATGGGAGCAACATAATGGGTTGAGATGTCACATACTGACTACTTTTTCCCATTACTGCCTTTTAATATTCACCACAGTAATTTGGGTTTATCCCAGCGCCACATTTTGTGATAACGTAACCTTTACTATTACCGGACTCTGTGCAGCTCCTCTTATTAGCTTTAGTTTCCAGTGTAAAGAATGCCAATCTATCATGTAGTGTATTATAGACTCTGGTCTTTTTACCTTTCGGAACAGATGAAAGTGCTACCTTTATGTGGCACATGTTTGCCTAATATAAAAGGTATAATATTATATTATACAAATGCCTTATAATGCCCAGAGCTCACTCTCGATTGGACATGCTTTATTTTCCCTTGAATTCTTGCTATTAGCTCAGTGTTTGACCAAGCATTAAATGTCAATAGATTGGAGCTAAATATCATAGGAGAACCACGGTTATGTATACCAATTATCCTCCGACACTTCATCTAGTGAATCAGAATTCTAGGGGCATAAAGTGACATTATGCTAACAAAATTGCTTTTCTATACATAAAGCAGTAATAACACTTTTTATTTTATCCCTTTAAAGTCTCTAGGCAATTATTAAACATATTATAATACTGCTCAGTGGTTGTAGTTTTTATTTTTTTCCTTTTAGACCACTTTTTAGCCTTTACAATGAATATAGTGTATGTAGGGGAGCGAAGAGTGAATTTCACTTTCCACCAAAATGATTTGCTTTAAAGGGGTTGTCCACTTTTTTTTTATATTCATGACATTTAGTTTTCAATCTATCTTTGGTTTAAAAACTACACTAAAAACAGCTGTCACGGTCGTCTCCCTGTGTTTGGAGACTAGTGACAACTTTAGGACTGGAGCCTCTTAATCTGGCTCTTTACCTTTAAATGTTGTTTCGTTTCTCTTAGTACTGAAATGGTTAGCATCAGTTTTGCTTCAAGCAGCTTTTACAGCAGTTCTTAACTGAGTGTTTAAGCTGCAGCTGCTTTGTAGCAGGTTTAAATAGAGGTGTTTCCCAGCAATCCTTGCTGAAGATACAAATCCATTTGTATACTGGCCCCTTTGGTGGAAGGAGCTGAGAAGGAGTGTTCCAGAAGCCGTGTTCCAGAAGCTGGACTTTATCCTTCTTTTGTTGCTGTTTTCCTCTGTTTGTCTTGCCTTTCCCTGTGTCATATTAGTGCAGCGGTAAGGCTAGCATCTCTCACCTGCCAACACACTAGCCAGGGCAACTACAGGGTTTTTTTTCAGGATCTCAGGTCCCTGCTCAGCAACAGTTGTGGACACTGTATAGGCCTGGCTAGGAGTGTAGGGAAAGCTGCAGGTAAGTGGAAGAGGCTTCCCATCTACCCCTCTCACTAGAGCTAGGACCCCCATTGTTATTGTGTCGCCAATGTTCCCCCTTTCTTGTTGTATTATCTGCTGCAATTTTGTCGTGCGTCAGACGCCTGTTGGTCTGAACGCGTCTGCAATATGTAAGTTTGACAACAGCAGAGAAGTTTCTCAAAAAAGCGGAAAATGTCACAGAATGGTCTTGCCTAAACAGTTCCTGTCACCAGGTCAACAGTGGCCAGTTTACTTTCATATTTTACTCTCACCACTCCTCTGAGTATTCCTTTTTTCTTTCTTTTAAACATGACATAGAGATATGAGCTTTTTATTTAGTGGTCATTTTTATGATCTTTATTAAGGGTGCATTGCTGACAGAATTTTTTTGTGTCGTGTGTTCATGCTGTTATGAATTATTACCCTTTGAGGCACACCACTTTTGTAAAGACCATAAAAATTAGCACTTAATAAAAATGCTCACATATCTGGCGGATTTTACAAAAAAAAAAAAAGAAAAAAGAAAGAAATATAATGCTATGGGGAACAGCGAGAATCAACTAAGAGCAAAAAGTGGAACATCAAGTCTTAGGGCGGCTTTGCACGTTGCAACATCGCACGTGCGATGTCGGTGGGGTCAAATCGAAAGTGACGCACATCCGGCGTCACTTTCGACATTGTAGTGTGTAAATTCTAGATGATACGATTAACGAGCGCCAAACCGTCGTTATCGTATCATCGGTGTATTCTCCGACATTTCCATAATGCCGGTGCCGCGACAGGTATGATGTAGTTCCTCGTTCCTGCGGCAGCACACATCGCTGTGTATGAAGCCGCAGGAGCGAGGAACATCTCCTACCTGCCGCCGGCGGCTATGCGGAAGGAAGGAGGTGGGCGGGATGTTTACATCCTGCTCATCTCCGCCCCTTCGCTTCTATTAGCCGCCTGCCGTGTGACGTCGCTCTGACGTTGTACGACCCGCCCCCTTAGGAAGGAGACGGGACGCCGGTCAGAGCGACGTCGCACGCCAGGTGAGTGCATGTGAAGCTGCCGTAGCGATAATGTTCGCTACGGCAGCTATCACAAGATATCGCTGCTGTGACGGCGGCAGGGACTATCGCGTGCGACATCGCAGCTTCGGCTTGCGATGTCACAACGTGCAAAGCCCGCCTTAGGCTATTGTGACACAACTGTAGATTCTCTCATCTTAGAGACATGGGTGGATTATACTAATGACACTCTGATCAGAGCTTGATCTGAGTGTCATCTTAGTGTGATCAGATAAGAGAATCGGAGCACATGCTGACGGGAAGATGGAGAACAAAATTTCTCCATCTTCTCCACTCTATAAGTCAGCGGAAATCAGACTGCACTCAGATGTCATCCGAGTGCAATACGATATTTTCCATGCACTCATAGACTTGCATACACAAGCCTTGTCAAATCGCAGCATACTGCAATCTATTTCTCATGCCGGATATGCATCAGAAAAAAATGTTGATCAGCATTTCCACACAGAATAACATTAATAAGGTGGTACTGTAAGCGAGTGGTCGGTGGGCAAAGAACTCCCCTCTGAAGATCCCAACGAGAATGTTTTGTTAGATTTTTGGCTGGTTATGTTGTAAGTGTAGCCGATGCCATGTAGTGACCGAAAGGGTACAGTGTCGTATTTAAAGGGAACCTGTCACCAGATTTGGGGCATTTAAGCTGCGGCCACCTCCAGTGGGCTCTTATATACAGCATTCTAACATCCTGTATATAAGAGCCCAGGCCGTTGTGTAGAATGTCAAAATGACTTTATAATACTCACCTAAACGGTCGGTAATCCAGGTGCGGCGCCTCCTCTTTCGGACATCTTTGTCCTCCTTCTTCTGAAGCCGGGGTGCATGTTGCATCCTACGTTATGCACACGCGCCGACATTGAGGTCCTGGATGCTGGACGCAGGACCTTAATGCCGACGCGTGTGCATGATGTGTGCATGATGTAGGATGCAACATGCACCCTGGCTTCAGAAGGAGGACAAAGATGGCTGAAAGAGGAGGCGCCACACCCATAGAACGGAGACGCCCATCTGACCCGTCTGCACCATACCAACCGTTTAGGTAAGTATTAAAAAGTCATTTTTACGTTGTACACAGCGGCCTGGGCTCTTATATACAGCATGTTAGAATGCTGTATATAAGAGCCCAGTGGTGGTGGCCGCAGCTTATAGGCACCAAATCTGGTGATAGGTTCCTTTTAATGCTAAGTTATTGCTAATGTGTGTTTGTATGCCTTTAAGGCCCCCTTCACACACACGTGTCTCTGGTACATGCTAGGTCCGTGCCCGCATGTACCGGAGACACGGGCACACGTAGACCCATTAAAATCAATGTGTCTTTGCACACGTGCGTGTTTTGCCATGGAACGTGTGTACGTGTGGAGCATACGCGTGTCCGTGTGTTCCACACGTAGACATGTCCACGTTTTCTCCGGCATCACGGGTGTCACACGGCCCGCATACGGACCACACGGATGTAGTGTGGATGCGGTCCCGTGTGACACGCGCGGAGAAAACTCACGTGTCAGAGAAAAAAATAACAAATCTTTACTCACCTTCTCCAGCCCTCCTGTCTCTGATGCTACTGTCACTTGCTTCCGACCGCAGCTCATTATGCTCATTTAATATTCACTTCACTGCGGCCGGCAGCAGCAGCAGCGGGGAGTCGGCAGGGCTGGAGACCGAAGATCAGCACCACGGACAGTGACGCCAGGGACAGGTGAGTTGAACGTTCCCGTTCTTCGTGTGTTATCACGGATAACACACGGAGAACACACGTAGTGCCAAAAACACGGCACACCGGGTGGAAAATGCACCTTTGACACGTCCGTGAAACACGTGCGTGATTTTCATGGACGTGTGAAGGGGGCCTAAAAGTGTACTGTGTTTGGTACATGTTATTATTGAAAGACTATATTGTGTAAAGATAGGGATAAAGATGCTTAGATAGGATATTAGTGCAACATAAGAAGCAGGAGTAGGGAAGTGGTAGTTAAAGTGGTTGTAATATCAGGTTAGTTATGTTTAGGACAACAGAATGATTAGGACAGATAGAAAAGATGTAGCAGAGTTAGAAAGGTGCAGGTTAGATAAACAGTGCTGGTGGAGTGCCTTAGCCGGATAGCTCGGTGGCATTTCACAGCAAATGCACCAGGGGTTAAGGAAAGGTTTAGCCCCTGGGAAGAGCTTGGGTCCTAGGTCTCTGGGACAGAGAGGAAGTACAGGGAGAAGAAGATGGCTGCCTGAGCAGCGGGGGATGTGTGGTGCCGATTCGGACCGGTTCTCCCATGAGCGGGTCCGTTGTCGGCAGCTTGCTGGGCGACATAGGGGTAAACAGGACCCTAAGAACAAGGAAGAGAGCAGAGTTGGGACTCTAGATATCGGTCAGGGTTGAACCAGTCTGCTGTGGCAAAATGCAGCCAGTAGAAGAAACAATAGTACAGTGCATTAGTGCGGAGAGGAAGAAAGAAGCAGACTGAGGGGAACAGACCAAAGGAAGAGATAGAGAGGAAGGATTGGAAGTGACTGTAACCACTTGTATAAGAAACCCTGCTGAAGATCAGGAAAGTTGTGTTTGAGAAAAAAAATCCTCCTGTTGTCGTCTCCTTGATTGAACCTGAACCAGAGAATAGAAGGAAACCAAGTATCCCCAGGTGGCAAGTGAGGACGAACCCCAGACGTCTACTGAGCCTCAGTCTGCCTGTAGCGGGACCAGGGGGTTGCACGACACACAGTCCACGACTATAGTGCCCCCTGCCTCCCTGTTTACAGTATGAGCGAGCCCTCATATTGAGTATTTCCTCAATATGCTCAGTTGAACGTTTAATAGGTAAATGTGAACATAGAGCGGAAATGGACCCATTATATTCTGTGTACCAGTGCACATGGTGGATTTTCCATATAGACCATTGGTCTGCATAGAAGCAGTTTGAGCTTGCACTATTCTGGTCTGTTAACCCTAGAACGAGCAACCATAGAAATCTACAATAGAAAACAAGTAACCTAGCCGGCCTGTGAGGCCCCAGGTATGCGTTCTAGGGTTAAATGGACCAGACAAATGCATGCAATGTAAAAGCAGCTCCAGGAACCATCTGCATTGCAGACAAGCACACAGAATTGCACAAAGAGTCAGTCAATATGCTGATGTGACTGACTTCTTCATTATGGCCATCTGAACCTGGCCTAATATTGCAAAAGTTAAAGGGACCCTGTTAGGCGATTCATGTTGCATGAACCATGGGAAACAATAATCACCACCTTTTTGCGCTATTTCAGCGAGGGATATTATTCTCTAAAACACTCTGGCATTTCAGAAAAATTTACTTTGAAGATCTGGGTGATAAACACAAATGGAGATCAGATTAGTCTAGTTCTGGCCACGGCTGCCTTCTCCTTGCACCACTCTAGGTCTCTTGTATGTACTCACGAAGGAGAAACCTGACAGTCACCTGCAGCAGCGCTGGAATGAGACAGTCACAAGCAGAACGGATCTTCAAAGAATATTTTATCTAATACTACGGAAAGTACTTTTCTGCTCAAAGGACGTGCAGTCTTGGCCAAAAGAGTTGGCACCCTTGAAATTGTTCTAGTAAATGAAGTATTTTTACCAGAAAATTATGGCAATTACACATTTTGTTACATGTTTATATCCTTTGTGTGTTCTAGACAAAAGTAATAAAAATTGAGGGGAAAAAAAAAAGGTAAATTGGACATAGTTTGACACAAAATCCCATAAACGGTCTGGACAAAATGGTTGGCACTTTTCCAAAATTGTGGATAAACACCCTTGTTTCAAGCATGTGATGCTCATTCAGACTCACCTCTGGCAAGTAACAGGTGTGGGCAATATGAAAATCACACCAGAAACCAAATGAAAAGGGGAGAAGTTGACTCAAGCTTTGCATTGTGTTTCTGTGTGTGCCACACTAAGCATGGATAACAGAAAGAGAAGAAGAGAACTGTCTGAGGAATTGAGAACAAAAATTGTTGAAAAATCTTAGCAATCGCAAAGTTACAAGTCCATCTCCAGAGATCCAAATGTTTCTTTGTCCACGGTCCACAAGTTTACAACCCATGGCATTGTAGCTAATCTCCCTGAACTTGGATGGCAGAAAAACATTGACGAAAGGTTGCAACTCAGGATAGTCTGGATGGTAAATAAACAGTCCTAATTAAGTTGCAAACAAAATTCAAGCTGTTCTGCAGACTCAGGGTGTGTCGTTGTCAGTGCAAACTATCCATCAACATTTCAATGAAATGAAACGTTATGGCAGGAGACCCAGGATGACCCCACTGCTGCCACAGAGACATAAGAAAGCTAGACTGCAGTTTGCTGAAATGTTCCTTTTGGGGAGTGTCTTTTAGACAGATGGGATCAAGGTGGATCTTTTTGGTAAAGCACATCATTCTACTGTTTACCAAATACAGAATAAGGCCTACAAAGAAAAGAACACGGTACCTACAGTCAAATATGGTGGAGGTTCAAGGTTGTTTTGGAGTTGCGTCATGAAATCTGAAGATTATCAAAGCATTTTGGGTCGCAATGTAGTGTCCAGTGTCAGAAAGCTGGGTTTGCTTCCTAGGTCATGGGTCTTCCAGCAGGACAATGACCCCAAAAATACTTCAAGAAGCCCCCAGAAATGGATTGAAACAAAGCACTAGAGAGTTCTGAAGTGGCAGGAATGAGTCCGGATCTAAATCCCATTGACACCTGTGGAGAGATCTTAAAATTGCTTTTGAGAGAAGACGCCTTCACATAGGAGAGACCTGGAGCAGTTTGCAAAAGAAGAGTCCAAAATTACAGTTCTGAGGTGGAAGAAGCTTGTGGACAATTATAGGAAGTGATTGATTCCAGATATGTATTACAAAGGGTGTGCAACCAAATTATAAATTGAGGGTGCCAACAATTTTGCTCAACCCACTTTTGGCGTTTTGTGTGATATTTTGACCAATTTGCCTTTTTCTCTTTGTTTTTTTGTGTTATTCCAATACACACAAAGGAAATAAACAAGTGCATAATAAAACGTGCTATTGCAATAATTTTCTGAGATAAATACTTTATTTTCTGCAACAATTTCAAGGGTGCAAAAACTTTTGCCCATGACTGTAGATGGACCTTTTGGGTTTGGGTGCAGCTGAATGCTTCCTCTTCAAAAGAATGCTGTAAAATAGAACATATGCCAGACAGGGAAGGAGACTACTTATCTATATTTTTGGATCAAATTTCAGACGGGCCATTACATAGCCCAGATGTTTAGTTGGAGGCCATGAATAAAATATAAACATTGTTGTGTTTAAATGATTAAATTGTTCTGCTACTATATACAGACTTACGTTGTGGCACACAGCAGTATATATTAGATATTCACAAGAAAAATATTGTTTGGTTTTTTTACAGTAAAAACTCTAATGATCTTAAACAATTATTACTGAATTAATAATTGAAACAAAGTTTATTCTAAACAAAGCAGCAGCTCAGGTCCTCAACCATATGTCACAAAAAACTGCAACGTGGCTCTGTGCCCACAATGAGTTAAAGGGAACCTGTCACCAGTTTTTTGCCATATAAGCTGCGGCCACCACCACTGGGTTCTTATATACAGCATTCTAACATGCTGTATATAAGAGCCAAGGCCGCTGGGTATAACATAAAAAACACTGTATAATACTCACCTAGAAGGTCGCTCTGGTGCACAACGGTCGGATTGGTGGCACCGTTCTCCAGGACCGACGCCTCCTCTTTGGCCATCTTGGTCTTCCTTATTCCGAAGCCGCGGTGCATGACGTGTCTACGTCATACACACGTGCCGGCACTGAGGTCCTGCACAGGTGCACTTTGATCTGCCTGGCTCACTGCTCTGCAGTGGGCAACTGGTTCCTGTGAGTGTACTTTGATCAAGTACTGCTACCCAGTACTGTTCTCCCTGACCTCCGTCTCTCTTGTCTAGCCTTACCTCCCTGCCCTCTTGACTCCAATCCTGTTTCGTGTCCTCACCTCCACTCCCTCCACTATGCATACTTGTTCTCCTTGACCTCCGTCCCTCTTGCTCGGTCTGTCATCCTTGTCTTTCTGACCCTGGTCCCGTTCCATGTCCCGACCTCTGCTCCCTCCACTATTCATACTTGTTCTCCCCGACCTCCGTCCCTCTTGCTTGGTCTGTCATCCTTGTCTTTCTGACCCTGGTCCTGTTCCATGTCCCAACCTCTGCTCCCTCCCCTGTGCTGACTTGTTCTCTTGGCCTCCGACCTCGGTTTGGTTCTTTGACTTTGGATTGCTTACTCCTCGGTACAGACGTGACATCCCGGCATACACCTTGGCTGATCTACTATCCCTGCACTTGTGTTAGCGACCTCTAGTGGGCCTCTGTTTAACTGCAGTCAGGAGTTCTTCCTCTATCTGAGTCCCAGTGTCCCCTAGTGGTAGCTTTACAGTATGTTGCACTCTTAATGTTGTAGGATACATGACACAGTGTCACTCTTACAATACTCAGATGTAATAATTACATCTTACTCCTTTAATAACATAACCAATTTTAGCCTTATTGGCAATGGATACCATTCAGCAGAGCCCTGAGTGCCTCCCCCCACTTGCCGACATCCATGACTCTTCTTCTGATTAGTTTGCCTAGTGCGGCATCAAGTGTGCGACACGCCACAATAATGACGTTGTACCGGTCTACTAATCAGAAGAGGTGTCAGGAATGTCAGTAGGTAGGGGACAGTTCACAAGGCTCTAGCCTGGTGGCTACAGACTACAAACATGGCCACTGGACCAAAGTCTTACTAATCATTTTAATAATGTCTAATGGCCATGTAAATTTGGTTAATGTTGGCCAAAGACGCAGGATATTATATAATTATTCTTTGTGGCTCAGCAATAATAACAGCAAAAAAATATCACTCCATTCCATATGACGGTCCCACTCAGCCCCATCTTCTTAGCGCCTTGGCTTCTACTGGTCAAGGTCTTGCTGAAAAACAAAGCTGGAAGACAAAGGAGCGCAAATAGGGTCTTATTCAGGTGAAAGGATAAGGGTAGAACAATGAAAGAGGCTTACCTTGAGGAGTTGTGACAGTGACATACATTGTGATGGCGTAGAACACAGCCGCTGCAGTCCCATATGGCAGGTGAATTCAATTGGTGCAGAAGGGTTAATGCCGCGCTGCCGTGAATGAGAGCAAACTCCAAGAGAGATTCAACTGTGATTTTATTAACAACTCGACTTGTATTAAGCTTTGCTGAACTCTTACCTGAGTCATCTGTAGATACGTAGTTAATGCTCTTTCCCCTGTGTGTCCTCCATGTGTCTTCTCTAGTGTTTAGTGGGGTTGACAAAGAAGCTCATCCCATCCATTCTCTATTTAGGATCCAGCTCTAGGGATATCTAGTGTCAGGTATCCGGCTTGGCGCATAGGTGCGGAACCTATCTAGGTTTGTGAGGGACCCCAGGGACCAGCAGTAGTTCATGTACTTTCCCCTGTGTGCCCTCCTTGTGTCTTCCTTCAGCATTTAGTGGGGTTGATGAAGAGCTCATCCCACCTGTTCCCTATTTAGGGCCCTACACTAGGGATAACTAAGGTCAGGGATCAGGCTCGGAGCACAGGTGTGGACCCTATCTAGCTAGGGTGGAGAGGGACCCCAGGGAGCAGCAGTAGGTTTGGTCAGGAGGGGGTCACCATCTACCCCTTCCCTAGACACAGAGGTACCCTTCCCTTAACTCTCGCTGCTCGCTTGGTACTTCATAGTACCTTTCATGACCCTACCTATAATAGAACTACAGTAAGTGAAACATTGCTGGAATCAGGATCACTGCCCCCACATTATGCTGCTCTCAGATTAGGTGTTAAAATCCTGGTAACAGATTCCCTTTACATTCTGCCTGTTGTTTCTGGGTATATTGAAGGTGATCATTAAAGTTGATAAAAAAATTCAGCCATTTTGTTGTCAGTGGATGATCGAGTTACCGCCATACACATTTTATGATGCGCACAACATGGAGACCACTTAGACGCTGTGGATGGCAACATTTAAGGGGTTAAATTTATGGCATTGGAGGTATCTGTGACTCCGTCCAACCCCCCGTTGGAGAAGACTTATGCCGGTGTCACACGGGACGTTCTATTGTGCGATCGTACCCGCCCCCGTCTTTTGTGCATCACGGGCAATTAGTTGCCCGTGGCACACAAAGTCGTGAACCCCCGTCACACGTGGTTACCTCCCGGACGACCTCGCTGTGGGCGTCGAAAATCCTCTTCCTGAAGGGGGACGGACATTCGGCGTCACAGCGACGTTAGTCAGCGACCAGCCAATAGAAGCGGAGGGGCGGAGATGAGCGGGACGTAACTTCCCGCCCACCTTCTTCCTTCCGCATTGCCGGCGGGACGCAGGTAAGCTGTGTTCGTCGTTCCCGTGGTGTCACACGGAGCGACGTGTGCTGCCACGGGAACGATGAACAACCGGAGCACAGAAGGAGGACCGACTTTTTGAAAATGAACGACGTGTCAACGAGCAACGATAAGGTGAGTATTTTTGCTGGCTCACAGTCGTTCCTAGGTGTCACACGGTACGATATGTCTAACGATGCCAGATGTGCGTCACTAATGTCGTGACCCCAACGACATATCGCCCGATATATCATACCGTGTGACGCCGGCATTAGGCACAACTACCGTAGTCTATAACTGTAGAATTAATTGACATTACAGCCTCTGCTTTACATTTATGGACTAGGAAAGAGTTAAACTTTCTCTTCTAAATTTGTAATTTGAAAAATATTGTCACGCAAACTAAGGGCAGCATAACCCAGGTAACACCGCGACCGCAGCATCCATCCGATATTGCACTCATTCATACAGAAACACGAGATGCTACAATCTCTCATAGATCTTCAATAATGTCAGATCTGCAGAGTACAGCAGAATATTAATCTGCGGGGGGAAGTTCCGGACATCGCTGTGGTCTTACTAGTTTTGTTAATTAGCCCCTGCATTAATCACCCAGCTGCAGATGGTTTCGAATGAACAACTGTTTGGAAAAGGACTTGAATGTAAAGTGACAGCGGGACAGCTGCGAAAGTGACCACAGCGCATAGTCCAGACTGGAACACGTTCCCTATATCTACAGCAATGGCTTCTATACAGTGAGAACACTAGAGGGTCTTCTTCCGAATATCCAGACTATAGAATGTTCTGTTCTAATAATGATTGGGATTAGGACCAAAATACGTGTCCCCAGGCGCAGCGAGGATTAATAATGTTGGCACAGCAGAAACTAACAACTGCATTAAATGGGGTCGGAAAGGAAAAACCTATTACGTGATAAATTACTGTTTAATCAGTAGTAATGCGTTTTGGTATGATGTGACATGAAGGAACGCCTTGTGCTATAAGGCCTCACCTGAAGGTCTGTTTTTTTACAAATCCATATTTTTCTCGGATTGTGCACACACCTATGATAGTATGTGGCTATAATATGTGTCTGTTCACATGTTTGTTTTTTTTTTGCAGAACGAGTGTCCATAAAAAAAATATTGCACACGTCCATTTTTGAGCCAAGTCATGCATCAAACTTGTCCATTCAAATGAATGAATGGGAAAATAAAAAAAAAACCTGAGACCATATGGATGTGTCATCCGAGGGCTGTCTGCTATTAGTGTTTAATGGGTAGGAGAAGCTCGGAAATGTACTTTTTTTTCCATTTTAGAAGAATTAATGGAACACACAGACCAAACATTGCTTAAAACTCATCATCTTTGGTGGCACATCGTTGTGCTGAGAACAATGACAAACTATGCGCATAGAAGGATCTATATAATGATCGTTCTGTAAGCATGTCAACCAATCTGAACAGAGGGGACATAAGGTGGTATCAGGGGCTGCAGTCACTTCTTGATCCTGGAGTCTTGCGGTGGCCCAAAAGTTCCCTTTGGTCCATATGGTAAAACCAAAACTATTAAAGACGTGAATATTGGGAGTCTTGTTGTGTTGGGGACTTTGCATTTAAGCGATTGCTAAACAGGTTATTAAAGGAAATCTGTCACCAGATTTGGGCCCTATAAGCTATAGATACGCCTCCTACGTCATAGACCCTCGCCTACATTGAAGTCCCGCGCAGGCGCACTTTGATCTGCCCTGAGTAGGGCAGACCAAAATATTGTAGGGCGCATGCGCGGAACCTCAATGCTGGTGAGTGTGTATGATGTAGGACGCGTCATGCACCCAGGCTTCAGAAGAAGGAGGACAAAGATAGCCAAAAGAGGAGGCGCCGGCACCGGGGAATGGAGACACCCATCTGACCCATCTGCTCCGCACCGACCGTTTAGGTGAGTATTATAAAGTGTTTTTTACGTTCTACACAGCGGCCTGGGCTCTTATATACAGCATGTTAGAATGCTGTACATAAGAGCCCAGTGGTGGTGGTCGCAGCTTATAGGCGCCAAATCTGGTGACAGGTTCCCTTTAAAACGCATCGCCTTTGGCGGCACATCGTTGTGTGTAAACTTGGAGCTGAGAACAATCGCAGACTATGCTCTGTAAGCATGTCAACCAGTCTGAACAGAGGGGGCATAAGGTGCTATCAGGGGTTGCAGTCACTTCTTGATCATGGAGTCTCTGGGGGCCCAAATGTTCCTTTTGCTCAATATGGTAAAACCAAAACTATTAAAGACATGAATATTGGGAGTCTTGTTGGGGACTTTGCATTTAAGCGATTGCTAGACAGGTTATTAACCCCTTCACAACATCCGCTGTATGCACAAATCATAAGTGAATGCATGGAGCGAACGTACGGGGTGAGCTTGCCCCATACTCGGCAGGTAATGGCTGTGTATTATAAAAAATTTCAAGGACGCCAAAATTACATTATTTTGGTTGCTGCAATACCACAAAAAATGCTGTAACAAGGGATCAAAACATCATATCTTTCCCAAGATGGTATACATAAAACGTAGTGACATTCAACAAAAAACATAAGCCATCACACAGCTCCATCAACCGAAAAATGAAAACGTTATGAGACTTGGAAAAGGCGTCAGAACCTTCAAATTTTTGGTTGTAAAGTTCAGATTTTTTTTCACCACCAAAATAATAAAAAAACCCTGATAATGTTTGGTATCGCTGTAATCGTACTGACAAGGAGAATCTTATTCCTAGGTCGTTTCTACCACAAAATTTATACTGTAAAAACAATTCCCAATAAACTATGTTAGCATTGTGTTTTTTCACCATTCGGATTTTCCCCCATTTTTCAGTACACTATGTGTTAAAATGAATTGTGTCATTCAATAGTACAACTCGTCCCACACAAAAACAAGCCCTCATATGTCTGCGTAGACAGAAAAATAAAAAAGTTATAGCTCTGGGAAGAAGAGGAAGAAAAGATGGAAATGCTAAAAGATAAATTGGCCATGGAAGAGCTTAAGTGATCGGCTTACAAGTGACGCTGCGGGTTGACTTGAAGCCGGGGGACGGAAACTGATGTAAGCATGTGCATACATTTTATATACCAGCTCCGTTTGCTTTTTTCAGTGATTACCAGAGTGATAAGAAAATTACTGATACTACATTGTAAATGTATTTCGTAGATTTTCATGGTTTAGTTCCAATTTTCTACTTACAATTCATAATTAATATTTCACACAGTCCCAATTTTGCCATAGGAAATCATTAACCCCGAAGGCTTCATGTTCCTGGTGTGTTACTAGATTTTAGGCACAACACAGTGAAGACTTTTCTACTTCCAAACTCTGTTCTGCCCTCATTTTTAAATGAAGTCTGTCCCGGCTCATCTCCAGCCTCACTGCAGGTGCTCGGAGCATCTGCTTGTCCTTATGGCACCCAGGATGCCTATAAGGCTGCAATTTCTTGCTCCTGCCGTCAGCTATGACAAAATGCAAAACAAGCTTTCGGAACAAGCGAGAGGATATTGAAGATGGGAGAAGAAGCACTAGTAAAGAGATTTGAGCACTGAGATAAATGTGGAAGAATAAAATGTGATGTGGACACATATCGTGTTTCCTATTATGGCTTTCTGTAATATGTAACGTGTTCATGTATCTTACTGTACCTGAACCACAAGGAATCTGCAAATGAAGTTGAGCAGATATGGTTGGTATATACCGTATTTTTCAGATTATAAGACGCACATTTCCTTCCAAAAATTTGTGAGGAAAATGAGGAGTGCGTCTTAAAATATGAATGATGCTTACCAGGGGGTGATGAAAAGGGTCACAGGAGGCATGGGCAATGCTGTGTGTTGTGCTGCAGGCACTGCATTGTGCAGCGTGTGGCTCTGCTCTCTGCGGCGGTGCTGCTCTGTGCAGCGGGTGGTGAGGCAGGGGCCATTCTGAAGATCTCTGTGGCGAGGGCTTCAAATAATGGTGCCCAGAGTTGGCGCGTGCACAAATGGAGCTTTTAGCTCAAGATCTCATCTGCACATGTGCCGCATCCAGCCCACTGATGTCCCAATAGCGGCTGAAGGAAAATGGCGCTCGAAGGTGGAGCGTGCACAGATGAGATCTCAGCTTGTCATTGAGCTGATACATCAATCTGCGCACGCGCCGACTCCAGCTGCAATTTCTTTGAAGCCCACACGTCCGACATCTTCAGAATGCTCCGTGCTTCACCGCCTGCAGCAAGCACCCGCATAGAGCAGTGCCCACAGCTCCAGGACAGAGCATTGCTCGCTGCCCCAGGACAGCGCCGTCGCCTGCAGTGAGCTTCCTGATCCCCCTCTGCACTGACGCAGTATCGGGGTCTCATAGATGCCTCCCATTACTAATCTTGGGCTTACTGGCAGCTCTGAGCTGCAATTACCCCCTTATTACCCCAATTGCCACCACACCAGAGCGATCGGGAACAGCTGGATAAAGTTCTGGATTGTTGCATCTATTGGATGTGACAATCCTGGGCAGCTGCAGGCTGCTATTTTAGGCTGGGGGGGGCTCAATAAACATGGATATCTCCAGCCTGAGAATACCAGCCTCCAGCTGTTGGCCTTTATCATGGCTGGGTATCTAAATTGTGCTGACTGCACACCAATTTTTAAAAATTATTTATTTAGGCTTAAATGTAAAAAAAAACAAACAGCATGCAGTTCCTCTTATTTTGATACACAGCCAAGATAAGCACACGGCTGGGGTCTGCAGTTTGTAGCCGTATGCTTTATCTGTGCTAGGTATCATAATACGGTGGGGACTCTACACCAGTTTTTTTTTTAATTATTTTTACACCACGACATAGACCCGTAGACAGAGTCTGTGATTGCAAGCATTCAGACACGCTGTCAGGCAGGTGGGGGCAGTCTGACTGAAACCAATCACAGACGCCAGGACTGCCTGTGGGCGGGGGAAAGCAGTGAATATGTATGAAGCTAATTGAGCGGCCCTGGAAGTAGAATGAGCGGCCTGGAAGCAGTGACAGCCGCGCTGGAGATTCGGTAAGTATAGTGCACCTCCTTTATATTTATTTTCTTTCTTTTTTTTTCCATTACCAGAGTTGCCGGACCCGGATCATTACCCGGAGTTCCCTGAGAATTCCCTGCTCGGGTAGCTTTGAACCCACATGAATCAAGACTTTTATGGTCTGGGTTCTCCCATCATTAGAAGTGACCTATATCGGTCTTACAGCTGCATCTTGTTGGAAACCCCCTCATTTTTCTGCAATGTTAGCTGCAGGAGAAATGTACTAAGTAGTATCATGTGGTGTCCATCCTAATGGTGGGGTGAAGAAGATATAAATGGTCATGCCTCTTGTATTGGCCCTCAGGTCGAGCTCATATACGAGGTCTTGTCTCGGAAGCCCCTCTATGCCTTTTTTTTGTGTATTCTGTAATTGCCTTTCTCATTTTTGGTTACCCATTTGGTATTTAGAGAATTTTGAGTTGGCTTGTCATTTTTAGAAGTGAATATTAGAAATATCACACAGTTCTAAGTCTGAGTATTATATTTATCTATTTGGCTAAATACAGTTCCTCTACAATGCCTTGTTCTGCGTATAGTCTTTCTGCAGAAGCATTTTATACAGGCGGTCAATATATGATAATGTGACAGTGATGGACAACATGCAGATTATACAACTTCAGCTTCTCTTTACTTTGGATCACATCCAGTATTTTAATCCATTTAACATTGTAGCGTTTATTCACTGGAATTATCCATACAGCTATTTTAATTTCGTAAATGTGGTCAAATTGAGCTTTATACAAATAAATTATATTGATTTTTATAATAGATATGTGTATGTTGTTTACAAAGCAAATAAACATTATATGATGGCATATATACAGATCTAGTAATGGAGGCAGTGGTAAAACTTTCTTATTCTTAGCAATTAGTTGGGCAAACTCTACTGTGTCCAGAACAGACTTGGGACATAGATATAATAAAAGGGCGCAGAGAGGTGAAATAGGCTCACAAGAATAGGTAAGGTGGTATGTTTGGGTGGGTAAAGTAATTATAATGCAATCGTTGGTACACTGTAATTTCTAAAGGTCTCTTTATAAAGGGAATATTATAATATTGTCTTGTTGATCCCTTGGGGTATTGAGTGATGAAGAATAGTATTGAGTGAGCACTGGTGATGAGCGGGCACTACCATGCTCGGGTGCTCTGTACTCGTAAGTAGTGATGAGCGAGTGTGTCGCCCTGGGCAAGCCAGGGGTCACAGGTCACAACACCACCACACCCCACATTCCAGGTAGGCACACCTAAGCTGAACCAAAAATCCTTGTTGCCTTCCTCCAGAGGCTGATGATTCACACCAGGGGGTGGGCCAGGCGGTTGGCTCCGCCCACCAAGGAGATCACAGCTCTGGAGGCAGGAAGTACCAGGCAGATTAGCCCGGGGAGGGCAAGAGTGAAGTCTAGCTGAGGGCTAGAGTAAACAACAGAGAAGTGAAAGTGGAGGAAAGAAAAGTAGTAAAGGAGGAAAGCAAGAAGTGGTGACAGAGCAGAGAGTGTGCCAAGCCTGAGAGCCCAGCTTTGTGTAGGGCCAGAACAGCAAGGTCAGCGACGGCGGTGACTGTCCGGAGGGGGACCGTTTGGAAGTTCCTGGAAGGACCCCGTTGGCTGTGTGCCCGGTGGTCTGGAGCAGTGTTCCGAAGGACAGTCAGCACCAGGGCAGGGGCCTCTCGGACCCCGGCAAGGCTAGGAGTCGCCAAATTTGCCGAATCCGTCAGTGAAGGGGACGTAGATTCCCCCAACAACCAAGTCCCGATTGAAGGCAACAGTCCAACCTGTACAACAGAGGCACCGCCACCGCCAGGGCACCAGTCTCTGAGGGCCAGCGCCTGCGGGCAAAGTGTAGTGCTCCTCCGGCCCAGCTTGAAGCCGGGGAGCGGGTTACCGGTGGGGACCCATCGCAACCAACCGTACATACAGGTGCAAGGAAGAGGGACATCACCGTCACCTGCCGGGAAAGCAAAGCAGCCGTCTGTGGGACCGTCCTACCAGCCGTTGGTTTACCGTACAAACTGTGTCCGTGTCTCAGGCTGAGTGAGTACCACAGTGCCGCAAGGCACAGCGCTGTCCCCGCGCCCCTGCACCCACCAAACCCTGCACCTCCCAAGCCATCACCGGGCCCCGGGATCACCAACCCCTACCCACGGAGGGGCGACACAACACCTGGCTGCTCCCCATCACCATCCCCGGGATCCCCGCCTTGAGCAGCGGTGGTGCTACACATCACCACAACCGTGGGTGGCGTCACGGACATTATCCCAACATCCTAAACCCCCCTTTCACTCACGGGCGAGGAGTGCCGCTCGAGGAAAACCCCCGGGATCCGGCCTACGGCTCGAGCCACCACTGAGCAGCCGGACCCGAGCAGAGGGGGTGAGCGCGGTGTGCTGACACCCTCCTCCCCGCCCGCGACACGAGCACTACCATGCTTGGGGGCTAAATACTCTTAATGAGCAGTTAAATGCTCATGTGGGCGAAACTTATAATGGAAGTCAATGGGGAACTTTAGGATTTTTCTGGAAGATTTTCTGGAAAAATGCTTGAGTTCTCCATTGACTTCAATATTATTCGGTACACAAGTCGAGCCCGTCCAAGTGTCCAACTGCTCAATACAAGTACCGAGACCCCAAGCATGGTAGTGCATGCTCATCACTAGTTATGAGTACCGAGCACTCGAGCATACTATTGCTCGCTCATCACTAGTTACGAGTATCTAGCCCCCGAGCATGGTTGTACCCGCTCATCACTAGTTATATATACCGAGCATGGTAGTGCACGCTCGTCACTAGTTATGAGTACCGAGCATTCGAGCATGGCAGTGCACGCTCTTCACTAGTTACGAGTACTGAGCTCCCGAGCATGGTAGTGCTCGCTCATCACTAGTTACGAGTACCGAGCAGCCGAGCATGGTAGTGCTCGCTCATCACTAGTTACGAGTACCAAGCACCCGAGCATGGTAGTGCTCGCTCATCACTAGTTACGAGTACCGATCACCTGTGCATGTTAGTGCCCGCTCACCACTAGTTACGAGTACCGAGCACCCGAGCATGGTAGTGCTCACTCATCACTAATTACCAGTACTGAGCACCCGAGCATGGTAATGCTCACTCATCATTAGTTACCAGTACTGAGCACCCGAGCATGGTAGTGCACGCTCATCACTAGTTACCAGTACTGAGCACCCGAGCATGGTAGTGCTCGCTCATCACTAGTTACCAGTACTGAGCACCCGAGCATGGTAGTGCTCGCTCATCACTAGTTACGAGTACTGAGCACCCGAGCATGGTAGTGCTCGCTCATCACTAGTTACGAGTACTGAGCACCCGAGCATGGCAGTGCCCGCTCATCACTAGTTACGAGTACTGAGCACCTGAGCATGGTAGTGCTCGCTCATCACTAGTTACGAGTACTGAGCACCTGAGCATGGCAGTGCCCGCTCATCACTAGTTACGAGTACTGAGCACCCGAGCATAGTAGTGCTCACTCATCACTAATTACGAGTACTGAGCACCCGAGCATAGTAGTGCTCACTCATCACTAGTTACGAGTACTGAGCACCCGAGCATAGTAGTGCTCACTCATCACTTGTTACGAGTATAGAGCACCCGAGCATGGTAGTGCTCGCTCATCACTAGTTACGAGTACAGAGCATCGAGCATGGTAGTGCTCGTTCATCTCTAATAGTGATGAATAATATTGAATTTTAGTTTCCTTAGATTGCTAATAATATTAAAGTTTGCAAAGCACTAAAGACAAAATAGACCAGTGTTAAGTAACAGAATAGTGCATGATAAGTTTATTTTTTTTCCCTGTAGAACTAGTTAAATAGACATCCAGGAGGATTTCCAAGCTAACGATTTACGCGATACTGGATGCTGTTAATATATTTATGCTGACTGAGTGAGTAAGGCTTTGGAGACCATAAATTGCTTGACAGAATTTGCATTAGTGTTAAAAAGATGTCTCGTTGTCTAACCGGCTTGTAGTGACCCGGCTGGCTGCGGAGAATGTGAAAGCAGAGTATTGACATCTTAATTGAGTTGACGAACTTCACGTTGGGTAGATGACATGCATAATCAGCATTGTTCGATCATTATTTTTCTTCTCCGTGGTTTGTTATAAGAAAAGGTTCACGACTTCATGAATCTGTGCAAGAAAGTCATACAGTTAAAGGGGTTTTCCAGAATCTAAAAATCTGCACAAAGCAGCTGTCAAACTATGCCGTTTATTTAACTAAGCAATTCTGCTCTGTCTCATGTTTTCATCAAAACTCCTTTTGATCATTCTTCATAATGAAGCATCAGATAACCACTGCGGACAAAGGCAGCTGTGACGTCACTATCTGCCTGTGCATTGGTTCAGGAGACCAATGACCAATGCTGGTGTCACGGCTGACAGACAATCCTGTGGTGTCCGGCTGTAGAAGGTCGGAGCATCTGGCTACCTAAACTGCTCCCTGACATTCTTTTCTTCCTGCTGTGGTATAAATGGTCTCCTATGTATCTTCTCTGTTATAGGTTAATCCCTTTCTTTTTAGCAGCCTGCGGATATCCTCACTTTTCAGCTGTTAAAGGGAACCTGTCACCAGATTTGGTGACTATAAGCTGCGGCCACCATTCTAACATACTGTATATAAGAGCCCACGCCGCTGTGTTGAACATAAAAATGACTGTATACTCACCTTAACGTGCAGGACCTCGATGCTGGCGCATGTGCATGAGGTAGGCCGCGTAATGAACCCAGGTTTCAGAAGCAGGAGGACAAAGATAGCCGAAAAAGGAGGCACCGCACCCGGAGCACGGAGACACCCATCTGACCATTCTGCACCGAATCGACCATTTAGGTGAGTAATATAGAGTCATTTTTATGTTTTACACAGCGGCCTGGACTCTTATATACAGTACTAGAAGGTGGCCCGATTCTACGCATCGGGTATTCTAGAATTTACGTATTGTGTAGTTCATGTATGATTTTTGTTATATATATATAGATGTTGTTGTGTGTAGTTACCAAGTGTTTGTGTAGGGCGCTGTACATGTTCTGGGTGTTGTCTGGGTGTGGCGGGGGGTGAGAGCGGTGTTGTATGTGTGTTGCGTTGTTTGTGGAGCGCTGTGTGTCTGTAGCGTTGTGTGTGTGTTGCGCGGTTTGTGTGGGTGTGTGGTGTGTTTTGGGGGGAGGTATGTTTTGTGCAATGTGTGTGTTGTGCGTTATGTGCGTATATTTATGTATGCCTCGGTGTTTGTGTGTTGGGTGTTGTGTGTGTGCAGCGTTGTCTGTGTGTGTGGGTGTCTGTGTAGGGCGGTGTTTGTGGTTCCCAGTGTGTGTGTGTGTTGTGCAGTGCGCACGTGTGTGTGTGTGTTGGGGGGAGGTGTGCACCTCCCATCGTGCTCCATCCCCCATGCTGCGCACCCCCCATCGTGCTCCATCCGCCATGCTGCGCACTCCCAAACGTGCTCCATCCGCCATGTTGCGCACTCCCAAACGTGGTCCATCCGCCATGCTGCGCACTCCCAAACATGCTCCATCCGCCATACTGTGCACTCCCCATCGTGCTGCATCCCCCATGCTGCGCACTCCCAAACGTGCTCCATCCGCCATGCTGCGCACTCCCAAACGTGCTCCATCCGCCATGCTGCGCACTCCCTATCGTGCTCCATCCGCCATGCTGCGCACTCCCAAACGTGCTCCATCCGCCATGCTGCGCACCCCCCATTGTGCTCCATCCGCCATGCTGCACACTCCCAAACGTGCTCCATCCGCCATGCTGCGCACTCCCAAACGTGCTCCATCCGCCATGCTGCGCACTCCCAAACGTGCTCAATCTGCCATGCTGCGCACTCCCAAACGTGCTCCATCCGCCATGCTGCGCAATCCCAAATGTGCTCCATCCGCCATGCTGCGCACTCCCAAACGTGGTCCATCCGCCATGCTGCGCACTCCCAAATGTGCTCCATCCGCCATGCTGCGCACTCCCCAACGTGCTCCATCCGCCATACTGCGCACTCCCAAACGTGCTCCATCCGCCATGCTGCGCACTCCCAAACGTGCTCCATCCGCCATGCTGCGCACTCCCAAACGTGCTCCATCCGCCATGCTGCGCACTCCCAAACGTGCTCCATCCGACATGCTGCGCACTCCCAAACGTGCTCCATCCGCCATGCTGCGCACTACCAAACGTGCTCCATCCGCCATGCTGCGCACTCCCAAACGTGCTCCATCCGCCATGCTGCGCACTCCCAAACGTGGTCTATCCGCTATGCTGCGCACTCCCAAACGTGGTCAATCCGCCATGCTGCACACTCCCAAACGTGCTCCATCCGCCATGCTGCGCACTCCCAAACGTGCTCCATCCGCCATGCTGCGCACTCCCAAACGTGCTCCATCCGCCATGCTGCGCACTCCCAAACGTGCTCCATCCCCCATGCTGCGCACCCCCCATCGTGCTCCATCCCCCATGCTGCGCACCCCCCATCGTGCTCCATCCCCCATGCTGCACCAGCATCAGCCTCTCTGCCCGCAGAATCAGCCTCTCTCCTCCCAGCATCAGCCTCTCTCCTCCCAGCATCAGCTTCTCTCCTCCCAGCATCAGCCTTTTCTGTCCCTAGCATCAGCCTCTCTCCTCCCAGCCTACCCCAGCCTCAGCCTCCCCCAGAATCAGCCTCTCCCAGCATCAGCCTCTCTTAACTCAGCCTCCCCCTCCCAGCCTTCCCCAGGATCAGCCTCTCTCCTCCCAGCATCAGCCTCTCTCCTCCCAGCATCAGCCTCTCTCCTCCCAGCATCAGCCTCTCTCCTCCCAGCATCAGCCTCTCTCCTCCCAGCATCAGCCTCTCTCCTCCCAGCATCAGCCTTTTCTGTCCCCAGCATCAGCCTTCTTCCTCCCAGCCTACCCCAGCCTCAGCCTCCCCCAGCATCACCCTCTCTTCTCTCAGCTTCCTCCTCCCAGCCTTCCCCAGGATCAGCCTCTCTCCTCCCAGCCTCCTCCAGCACGCCGTGCTCCTCTGCCGACACAGATCCGATTGCACACACACACACACACACACACACACACACCCCCGATTGCATACACTCACACACACCCGATCGCATACACTCACACACACCCGATCGCATACAGTCACACACACCCGATCGCATACAGTCACGCACACACACATTGACGATATTGCACATACGCGCTCACACTCACAACATCCGGAGATACCACATGCTTCTGGCCATGTGATCCTCCGGCAGGTCCTGGAAGTTCACTGCACAGTATCGCCGCCGAGAAGCAAGCGATATCCCAGGATGTTGTGAGTGTGTGGATGCGATGTGATGTGTGTGTGAGGTGTGTGTGAGAGTGAGTGTGATCTGATATGTGTGTGTGTGTGTGTGCGTGCGTGTGTGTATGTTCCGCCGCTGCAGGACCTTGATGCGCTGGTAACTATGCTACCATGGTTACCAGTGTATCCCGTCCCCCGCTCGCACGGGAGCCCACACCAGCATATGGCGGCAACCCCAGCAATGCGAGGGTATGTGTCGGCTGGGTTGGCGGCATACGCTGATGTGGGCTCCCGGGGGTACAGTACTCACCTGGGAGTCGTAGCTCTGTGTCGGTCGGTTCGGGGAATGCGTGCGGGGGGCGGGGCCAGAGCGAGCGTACATTGCGTGAGGGGGGCGGGGCGTGGGCGAGTTGCCTGGGCAAGCGGCCAATCTGTGCGGGGGGGGGGCGGGGCCATGGCGAGCCCAGCGGCCAATCAGCTTTGTGTCACCGTAAGGACACAATTTTGGAGCAAGACAGACAGACAGACAGACAGAATAAGGCAATTATATATATAGATGTTAGAATGCTGTATCTAAGAACCCACTGGTGGTGGCCGCAGCTTATAGTCACCAAATCTGGTGGCAGGTTCCCTTTAATCATCATCACTTCTCCTTGTGCCCTTAAGTACCCACATTTCCCCTTGGTGTTTAGTGGTGATAGAGTTATATTCCTATACCTTGGATGCAAGCAGTCGGCTTGTATTCATGTGAAGAAACGTTGTTTGTTACTGATCCCCTCCCTCAGTCTTCTTGGACATTAGTTGTTTGTTCACTTCCCCCTGCTTAGTGGGGTTGGTTAAGAGCTCATCTCATCCGTTCCCTACCTAAGGGCCAGTTCAGGGTCAGCCAGGGCCAGGTATTCTGCTCGGCGCATAGGTGAAGAACCTATCTATGGTGGTTTTCTGAGCCAGGGGCCAGCATTTGGTTTGGTCAGGTGTCACCATATCCACATTCCGTAGACATTAGGTTTCCCTGTCGCCGTATGTGTCGCCCGGGGACCAGGGGTACTCAGATCCGGGCCACAGAGTCACTTCTGCGGGTATCACGATGGCGTGACCCGGTCTGTGATCCCAGGCTCCACAGTATAAAGGGGATTTGGGGATGGGAGATTGTCCGTGACGCCACCCACGGTTGTGGTGATGTGTAGCACCACCGCTGCTCAATACGGGGATCCCGGGGATGGTGAAGCGGAGCAGCCAGGTGCCGTGTTGCCCCTCCGTGGGTAGGGGTTGGTGATCCCGGGGCCCGGTGATGGGGTAAGCAGGGAGCAGGGCGCAGTGCTGCAGTGCGGTGCCCGAGGGCACGGGTGTACTCACAAGAAAGTCACACGGAGTCACTGGTGAACTAAGAATTGCCGGTGTCCGCAGCCTTCGGTACGGGGGTGTTAGTGTCCCACACACGGTGCAGCAGCCCTTGTTGTTTCTTCCCTGCAGCAAAGTGCCTTTTTCTCCTCTCTCTCTTCCTCTTTCTCCTCAGCCGGGGACGGGGAATCACTCCCCTGTAGTGATCCGGGTACCCAGGTACCGAGGGGCCACCGCCCGGCTCCGGCTACCTGTTCTGGCCCCTTCCTCACTACGGCCTGCCCCGGCCCTTTTGGAGAACGCTTCACTCCCAGCCTGGGAGCCAACTCCAGACCTCTCTCCTGTCTCCTCTCCACACACTGTCTGCTCCAGCCCCTCCCCTCTCCTCTGCTTTTCCCTTACACTGGGGGCTGTGCTTGTCTGGCTGCACCGGTGTGAGATCAGATTACCAAGGAGGATTAACTCTTTCTGTGACAACCTGGCTGTGCCACGGCGTCACACACCCCCTTGGTAAAACACGGCCCGTCCTCGGGCCGGCTAGGCACCGACATTTATTAAAACTGGAAAAGAATAAAACATTTTAAACATTTTCAATCTTCCCACAGCGGGATGCACATTGCTTCAACGTTGCAACAACAAATAACACTTTTAATAATGTCAACGTGACGGGTCCTTTAGTCACCCACCCAAACAACCTAGCCTTGGTGCTGCCCCTAAAACCCAGGCAGCACCCCTTGACCCCAGTCCAGAAACTGTTCCAGATTGGTCAACGGGACCGGTACTTTGCTGCCGTTGCGGCCGGGCGGACTGCCGGAGCCGTCGTCATCTCCGTCGCGGCCGGGCGGACTGCCGGGGCCGGTGGCAGGGTGGTGACAAAGGTGAGGCCTGGGGACCCCAGGTCTGGGTCCTCCCCAACAGGCGCTGCGGGCTCCGCTACCGGTAACAGGGGTAACGGGTCGGTGCATCGCTGCGGCGGCCTCTCCAGGAACCAAATGTTGGCAGAGTCCTGGCGTCCCTGCCTTTACAGTCCTTGTCACATAAGCTGCGGTTCCTTCTTCCTGCTCCCCCTTGGTACTCGGGAGCAGTCCTTCCAGCAGCTTTTAAAGTTTCCCTTTCGCTTCCGGTCCTCCGGAGCTTCACTTCCGCCCGCGTTCTCAGGGGGCGGAGCTTCTTTTTCGCGCCCAACGCTTGGGGAAGAAGGTGCTGGGCGGGATATTTTCGCGCCCAAAATGGCGGCAAAGATGGCGACTTTAAGATTTTTGCAGCGGATCACCGCTGACAGTCCAGAATAAGGCGCACTTCCTCCAGGTAACTGGATGGGTTCGATCCTGTTCGTGACGCCAAATGTGTCGCCCGGGGACCAGGGGTACTCAGATCCGGGCCACAGAGTCACTTCTGCGGGTATCACGATGGCGTGACCCGGTCTGTGATCCCAGGCTCCACAGTATAAAGGGGATTTGGGGATGGGAGATTGTCCGTGACGCCACCCACGGTTGTGGTGATGTGTAGCACCACCGCTGCTCAATACGGGGATCCCGGGGATGGTGAAGCGGAGCAGCCAGGTGCCGTGTTGCCCCTCCGTGGGTAGGGGTTGGTGATCCCGGGGCCCGGTGATGGGGTAAGCAGGGAGCAGGGCGCAGTGCTGCAGTGCGGTGCCCGAGGGCACGGGTGTACTCACAAGAAAGTCACACGGAGTCACTGGTGAACTAAGAATTGCCGGTGTCCGCAGCCTTCGGTACGGGGGTGTTAGTGTCCCACACACGGTGCAGCAGCCCTTGTTGTTTCTTCCCTGCAGCAAAGTGCCTTTTTCTCCTCTCTCTCTTCCTCTTTCTCCTCAGCCGGGGACGGGGAATCACTCCCCTGTAGTGATCCGGGTACCCAGGTACCGAGGGGCCACCGCCCGGCTCCGGCTACCTGTTCTGGCCCCTTCCTCACTACGGCCTGCCCCGGCCCTTTTGGAGAACGCTTCACTCCCAGCCTGGGAGCCAACTCCAGACCTCTCTCCTGTCTCCTCTCCACACACTGTCTGCTCCAGCCCCTCCCCTCTCCTCTGCTTTTCCCTTACACTGGGGGCTGTGCTTGTCTGGCTGCACCGGTGTGAGATCAGATTACCAAGGAGGATTAACTCTTTCTGTGACAACCTGGCTGTGCCACGGCGTCACACGTACACGTGGTACTTCCCTATACCTGGTGTAAGGCTACTTTCACACATCAGTTTTTTTCCATCAGGCACAATCCGGAAAAAAACGGATAAAACATCCGACGCTGGATCCTTTTTATTCCCATTTGATTTGTATTAGTGCCGGATTGTACCTGATGGCCTTGTGTTGCATCCGGCTTTTGCCGGATCTGTCGTAATTGGCTAATGCGGCGGCTGGATGAAACGTCCCTAGTAACGTTTTTTGTCTCTGACAAAAAGAAGTATCGCGCCGGATCCGGCGCTATTTACAATAAAGTTCCGGCGTAATACGGCAAAAAAACGGATGCGGCCGCCGGAACCATTTTTTAAACTGAGCATCATCCAATTTATTGAAAAAAAAATGGATCCAACAAAAAAAACGGACAAAACATATTTAAAAACGGATGCGTCGGATCCGTTTTTTGACGGATCAGGTATATTGGATCTGTCAAAAAAAAAGGATCCGGCACAGCCAATTTAATGAGATTTAAAGGCTACTACACTATTCTACTACTTTTTTTAATTATTCATCTGTTCTCTAATTTTAAACTTAGGCACATTTCTAAATTGTCCACATTAAAAAACCTATAACAATAATGAAAAATAAAGTGACTGAAACTAGATAAATATAAAAAAAGCTAATAAATATGTAAATAGAAAATAAAAAATAATAGCAAAAATAGATGTTAAGTAAATATTTCTATACTGATAATCTTTATAGTTTTATTTCCCCAATCAGTAAAACATTACGTTATAATATAATATTTATTACGCCGTTCTTTGTATATGTAGCTATGTGGTTTTGTTTTGCCATGCTTCAGCATTATGCCTCTCTAATATAACTGTAAATCCAATATTTTCTCAGCACCGAGTACAGGTCACTTGCAGGCCTGTACGTTTATTAGAAATTTTTCTTGGTATAAGTGGCATTTTTTGTCCTTTTGCCTGCTGATAATTCATAGTTATTATAACACCTGCTGGCAGGAGATTCACATTTTTCATCTAATTGGACAAGTCAAGTGTCACAGTAATCGGGGAAGGCGAGGAGAACGATATAGAGACTGGGTTATTAAAAATGTCAGCTTTATCTTAGTTTTCTCCGAGATGCTATTTCGCATGTGTTGCTCGGTCACGTCTAGTTATATGAAATGTGTTCATGCCTCCCGTCTGGCACTTCGCGAAGCAGACTACAATATTGTTAGATTAGCGCCGATATTTATGAGAATGTTCCTTCATGAAGTCTTTATCCATTTGCCGTCTTGTAACCAGTGCCTTCAATTTACACGTCGGCTGTAGACTTGCTCTCATACATTTATGTCACTTGCGTGTGACTCACGCGAGGATGACATCGCACTACCCGGATCAGCCACCTTCTCTCCTGAAAAAGAGGGTTATCTGCATGTATTTCTGTGTATATGGGTATGTGCAGATGTTAAAGGGGTTGTCTGGTCTAAATACATAAGTCTGCAGTCACTCTATGTCACTGTATGTGACTGCAGACTTGTGCATCCTCAAATCATGTGCACTGTGCGCTGTGAGGATTCCCCGGTGTCAGGTAGCTGCAAGTATACGACATGCAAACTAACGGCTAAAATCGGCCTCACTTAATGCAAGTTTTTCGAGCAAAGCCTCATCCATCTAGTCGGAGTCTGCATATCGTATACTCACAGCCATGTGACAGCTTCCCCGGCTCTAGAGTAGGCAGGGACCCAACGATAAGAGGTCACCTTGCCGTTGGCTGTTGGGCTCACATAGAATTGGCCATTTTTGTGTGCTAAGTATCTCAATTTTTACAAGTTTTTATACATGCAGTTTTAATTACAAGCAGTAATACATGTCTATATTCTCATATTCATTGTTTCACATGTCTTAGCACTACAGATTAGTGATGGGCAACCCACCCCCCCTGATGTTCGAGATCGGGAGTCTTGCCCAAACTTTTTGTAAAGTTTGAGTTTGGGGCCGAACTTTCATCCGAACCCCGAGCTTGGACGTTACAGTTATGGGATGGGGTGGGGGGTTTTTAAAGTAAAGAATATAGTTAATAATAAACATTATCATTATACTTACCAGTCCCGCGACGCGTTCTGCAGACACACTCAGCCGCTGTCTCCCAGCCGCTTTTGCTTTCAGGTCCGATCATTAACTTAAGGGGGTATTCACTGCACTGCTCGTCACTCGGCAGTCTTCGGCTTTTATCGGCCGTGTTTGCGGTGACGTCAGGGTTCACCTGAGTCCGTGGACTCGATTGAACTTTGACTCTCTCTGTCAGCTTACTTCTTGCTCTGTAGAGACGCTTGTCTGTACAGAGCGATGAAGCAGAGCTGACATTACTCTCCCTGTGGGCTACGTGAAACTAAGGATTTTTTTTATAATAAAGATGGAGTCTCTAATTTTTTTTTGTTTTATTTCTAATAAAAAAATTTTTTCTATGTGTTGTGTTTTTCTTTTTACAGTTTACGAGAAATTCATGGTGGCCATGTCTAATTTAATGTGGTACCATGAATTTCGGGTTTAGTACCAGCTGAGAATGCAAAACTGGTATATTAACCCCTTTATTACCCAGCGTGCCGCGGCCATCAGGGCCGCTGGAGAAGCCAGGTAAAGCGCCTGGAAATGGTGCTAAGAAACAATGGCGTGACTGCAAGCTTGTGGATTTAGACCAGACAGTCCCTTTAAGTATTTGCTGAAGACATTTCTGCATCAAAACATGTCTTTTTATAGGAAAATCACTGCATAAAAACTTTTTTTTTGCTGCATTTTTGCATGCAATTTTAATACTTTTTTTGAAAAAAAAAACCCCATTCATTACAATGGGTAAAAACGCTGAAAGTATTGTCATATTGCAGATTTATGAATGCTTCAAATCTGCAAGGAAAAAATAGGGAACATGAGATTTTAGAATTCTCATTCACTTTGCTGGGACAGTAAAATCCTGTAGTCTTTTAGGCTATGTCCGCACTTTCCGTTTCCACCTGCATTTCAGCTGCTTTTTAGGTCTGTTTTGAGCAGCAGCGTTTTCAGGCCAAAAGGCATGCTTTTTGATTTTCCAGCAAAGTCTATGGAGAATGTGGATTTGCTGTCCGCACTTTGCGTTTTAAAACGCTGCGTTTAATTTGCATATTTTGTGGCAAAAACCATGCGTTCAAAGAAGCAGCATGTCAATTGTTTTTGCCATTTGAGGTGCGTTTTGCTAATATTGAAGTCAATGATAAGTAGCAAAAAGCAAGAAAAATCAAAATTCTAGCGTTTAACCTGCTTTTTAGCTGCAGAAACAATGCGTTTTGGACTACATAAACGCAAACTTTTCTGACTTCAAAATAATGGAATAATATGTCCCTTTACACACAGACATAGTCCTACAATTAAATTAATGAAAAATATCAATTTAGTGCTATTTTACCACTAAATAGTATAAAACCGCTATAATTGTATGAAATATAACTATTTTCTTTATCATTTCAATATGTGTTCCTTTTTTTTCCCTTTTTTCATTGTGTTTGACTGTTTAAACTTTATTTAGCAGTGTCTTTATGTTCAAAACGCATCTTTCAAAACGCGATGGAAAAGCATGTAAAAAGCGCATAAAACGCGGTAAATACGCATGCGTTTTTAGCGCTATTTTGTGGTCAAAAGCAACTTTGGCAAAATCAATTACTGCCAGAGGGTGCGTTTTGAACTGCAACTAGGGCGACGCAAAGTGCGGACACAGCCTTAGGCCTCCGACACACTCACGTGAAAATCACGCACGTGCCGCGAGACACGTATTTTCCCTGCGTGTTGCGTCTAGGTAAGTACGTGTCTCAGGTACGTGAGGGCCACGTGTGTTCTCCGTGTGCTATCCGTGATAACATACGGAGAACAGGTAATTTACATACTCACGTGGTCCATTCTGCTGTCCGTGGTGCTGATCTTCGGTCTCCGGTCCTGCCGACTCCCCGCTGCTGCTGCTTCCGGCCGCAGTGAAGTGAATATTAAATGAGAATAATGAGCGGCGGTCGGCAGAAAGTGACAGCAGCGGCAGAGACAGGAGGGCTGGAGAAGGTGAGTTAAGCTTTTTTTTTTTTATCTCTGACACGTGAGTTTTCTCCGGCGCATGTCACACGGGACCGCATCCACACTACATCAGTGTGGTACGGGTGTGGCCCGTGTGACACCCGTGATGCCGGAGAAAGACTGACATGTCAGCGTGTAGAAAAACGCACACACGTACAAACGGACACGGACACACGTTCCGTGTGGTTTTACATGTGTGTGTGCCTGCTACAATAGGGTAGCATTGCTGTACGTGTCTCCGTGCCGCTGGTACGTGTAAAAAATGGTAAACACGTCCCGGCGGCACGGATGTGTGTCACAGGCCTTATGCTGCACTGTTTGGAAAAAATGCTGAAAAAATGCAAAATGTGAACACACCCTTAGGCTATGTGCACACAGTGTTTTTTTGACGCTGCGTTTTTGTGCGTTTTTAGCCGCTAAAAACAAACAAAAACGCACCTGCGTCGAAAAAACGCGGCAAAAAACGCACGCGTTTTGCCGCGATTTGGTGCGTTTTTTTGCTGCGTTTTGCTGCGTTTTTGCTCACTGCGTCCTTATGCGTTTTTTATCAGGGAACAAAAAAAAAAAAGGTCTGATGTCATTTCCTTCTTCAATGTGTTCTTCATTCTCCACTAGTGTATGCAGAAGAGCAGACAGCTGCAGAACTACAAGGCTCAGCATACTCCATCCAGGACTGTATGCTTGAGGGAGAGTCAGGGGGAGCAGACCTACAAGGCTCAGCATCCTCCATCCAATAGTGTATGTTTATAGCTGCGTTTTTGGTCTTCAAAACGCACCAAAACGCAGCTATTTGCGTTTCTCATTGCGTCTTTCAACATCCCATTGAACTCAATGGATGAAAAGCGCAGTGAAAAACGCGGGAATAATTGACATGCTGCGTTTTTGTGGCACCACAAAAACGCAGCTGAAAAAAAACAGATGTGTGGGGACAGCAAAAATGAAAACTCATAGACTTTGCTGGGGAAGCAAAGTCATGCAGTTTTGAGGCCAAAAACGCACTCGAAAAACGCGCAAAAACGCCGAGAAAAATGCACTGTGTGCACATAGCCTTAGGCTGTATGCACACGCTATAGTTTGTTGCGTTTTTTGGTGCAGTTTTGTTGTCAGACAGTTCTCACTTTTGACTTCCCAGCCAAGTCTGAGAATTCAAAAAAACTGCAGCATGTTCTGTCTTCTTGCGTTTTTGGCTTCCTTCTACTGAAAAAACGCATCAAAGACTCATGGTCAAAAAACGCACCAAAAACGCAGCAGTATTACAAGCGTTTTTTTTTTATATTTCCAGGCACTCTGGGACAAGGTGCAGTTTTTGTGACAACAAAATTGCAGTGTTTGCATATAGCCTTAGGGGTACTTTGCACGCTGCAACATCGCAAGCCGATGCTGCGATGCCGAGCGCGATAGTCCCCGCCCCCGTCGCAGCTACGATATCCTTGTGATAGCTGCCGTAGCGAACATTATCGCTACGGCAGCTTCACATGGACTCACCTGTCCTGGGACGTCGCTCTGGCCGGCGACCCGCCTCCTTATTAAGGGGGCGGGTGTACGGCGTCACTGTAACGTCACACAGCAGGCGGCCAATAGGAGCGGAGGGGCGAAGATGAGCGGGATGTAAACATCCCGCCCACCTTCTCCCTTCTGCATATCCTACGGGAGCCACGGTGACGCAGGTAGGAGACGTTCCTCGCTCCTGCGGCTTCACACACAGCGATGTGTGCTGCTGCTGGAGCAAGGAACAACATCGGACCATCGCGTCAAAGTAATTATGGATTACGCCGACACTACACCGATGATACGATTATGACGCTTTTGCGCTCGTTAATCGTATCATCTAGGATTTACACACTACGATGTCGCCTGCGATGCCGGATATGCGTCACTTTCAATGTGACCCCACCGACATCGCACCTGCGATGTCGTAGTGTGCAAAGTACCCCTTAGTGTTTACATTATAATACTAGCCAAATACATACCGTAATACCCCCATTACATTGTATATGTTGACAAATATTTTAGACGTTGATGAATCATGAGACTCATCTCATTATTGTGAGTAAAATTCATAGCGGTATTTAAAGGGGTATTCCAGGAAGAACAAGTTATTATCACCTATCCTGAAAATAGATGAAAATACTAGAACAGAAGGTTTCAATTGCTGAACTGATCGGCATAATGCGCCTGCATTTATTCTCTATAGGACTGCTGGAGATTAGAGATGAGTGGACCCATGGAAGTTCGGGTTCGCTGGGGTCAGCCGGACTTTAGATAAATGACTTGACCTGAACTTTATCCCAGAGCCCAAATCCCTTTGGAAGTCAATGATTGGGCAGTTCGAGTCTCCACCCACATACAGGCAGCCATAAACAGATCACTTCTGGGGGCGAGAGGGCAGGTTTTTTTTTTTTTTTTAGTGCACACTACATCCGAGAATGTTGTTTTTACCCCCATTGAGAGCCAGTCAGAGACTGCAAGCAACTCGTACTGGGCTCTGAGCACCAAGTGTACCTGAGCACCAAGCGTACCCAAGCACAGCAATGCTCGCTCGAGTGGTCAGCATACATATAGCACCCGAACTTCGAACTCAAATGCTCTATTGAGTGGTTAGCATATGTACAGCACCCGAACTGTGAACTCAGATGTTCTATTGAGTGGTCTAATCAGCATACCTACAACACCTGAACTCCGAGCTCAGATGCTCTATCCAGTGGTCAGCATACGTACAGCACCCGAACTCAGAATGTGGATGCTCTATTGAGTGGTCAGCATACGTACAGCACCCGAAATCCAAACTTCGATGCTCTATCGAGTGGTCAGCATACATACAGCACCCGAATTCTGAACTCGGCTGCTCTATCAAGTAGTCAGCATATGTACAGCACCCAAACTTGGACACTGAGTTTTTTTTAACAGTCTGTGTTCTGTACGAACCCCTAACTCTACAGTTCGGGTTCGCTCATCTCTACTGGAAATATCCTCACACAGCACTATTGGAGAGATAGCTGTTGGTGGAATAACTGTTCAGCTGATTTATATTTGAGGTTTGTGGGGATTTTTTGCTGCCACAACACAGGGCATAAAGTTTTGCCATAGATGGACTAAAGCCCGCTTTACATGCTGCAATGTATCTTACAATGTGTCGGCGGGGTCACGTCGTAATTGACGCACATCCGGCATTGTAAGTTACATTGCAGTGTGTGACAGGTACGTGCGATTGCGATTGAACGTTAAAACGTTCATCGCATACACATCGTACCTGTCTCTAGAATTGCACGTTAGATTGTTCATCGTACCCGGGGTAGCACACATTGCAGTGTGTGACACCCCGGGAACGATGAACAGATCTTACCTACGTCCTGCGGCTCCCGGCCCACAATGCGGAAGGAAGGAGGTGGGCGGGATGTTTACGTCCCGCTTAGCTCCGCCCCTCCGCTTCTATTGGCCGGCTGCCGTGTGATGTCGCTGTGATGCCGAACGTCCCTCCCACTCCAGGAAGTGGACGTTCGCCGCCCACAGAGAGGTCGTATGGACGGGTAAGTACGTGTGACGGGGGTTACTCATATGTGCGGCACGTTCAACAAATTGAACGTGCCACACATACGATGGGGGCGTTGCAAATCGCATACGAAATCGTATGCGAAATTGCAACGTGTAATGCAGGCTTAAGGCACATAAAGATTTTTTAATACAGACACAGTGTAAATTCAAGTTTGATATCTTTTATGGCTATAGGGTATTGGCCATCATTCCTTAGAGGTTGTCCCCTAATTTTACATTGATGGCCTGGCCTAAGGGGTACTTTGCACGTTGCGACATCGTTACTGCGATATCGTCGGGGTCAAATCGAAAGTGACGCACATCCGGCGCTGGTAACGACGTCGCAACGTGTAAAGCCTAGAAGCACCGATAAACGATCGCAAAAGCGTTGAAAATCGGTGATCTGTGTAGTGTCGGTCATTTCCATAATTTCGCTGCAGCGACAGGTACGATGATGCTCCTCGTTCCTGCGGCAGCACACATCGCTGTGTATGAAGCCGCAGGAGCGAGGAACATCTCCTTACCTGAGTCCCGCCTGCAATGAGGAAGGAAGGAGGTGGGTGGGATGTTTACGTCCCGCTCATCTCCGCCCCTCCGCTTCTATTGGCCGCCTACCGTGTGACGTCGCTGTGAAGGAGGCGGGTCGCCGGCCAGAGCGATGTCGCAGGGCAGGTAAGTGCGTGTGAAGCTGCCGTAGCGATAATGTTCGCTACGGCAGCTATCACAAGATATCGCATGTGCGACGGGGGCGGGGACTATCGCGCTCGGCATCGCTACCATCGGCTCTCGATGTCGCAGCGTGCAAAGTACCCCTTAGGATAGGTCATCAATGTCAGATCGGCCCTGGTCCGACACTCCGCACCTGAGCTAATCAGCTGTTCGCGGTGGCAGCAGACAGCCTGGAATGCTCAGTTCCGGTGCTATTCTGTTTTCTGGTAGTGGCCGCGGCCGGGTACTGCGCATCTGCCTCCTATTGATCTAAGTTTTCTTGCCAATATTCTGGGGAGTTTTTGCTGCAGTAAATTTGTTGCAAATACTCAATGTGTGCACATACCCTTAGGGGATAATTTAAGTTTTGCTATATTAGTAAAACTTAGAAAATGCCATTAACCTGTTGTTCTGGAATCTTGAACTGTTCTGGAACTGAATTCTGCCCCATTTTATACTTTGCATTTATAATATGATCTACTTATTAAACCTGCAGATGCTAAAAAAATGTAAAACTAAATTGATTGTATCAGAATACACAGACATTTATCATCGGTAAAGTAGACCACCTCTTCATAAAGCGCTGCCATGCACTCATTATGTGTCCGGGAACACAGCTCTGATTTTCTGGGTTATACAGTATTCCTTTGGCTAAGTGAGACAGTTGAAGAGGTCATGCAGTTTTAATAGGAACGCAGAACACTGGTTTTATTTCCACTTATGTGTTCTGACACTTTTGACATTTTCGAAAGTGCAAGATGCTTCATAGAGGAAGTAAAATAAAAAAATAACTTGGCTTTTGCTGAAAAATTAATTATCCTGCCAATTTCCCATAGTGACAAGCCGGCCAAAACATTGACTAAATATCATATACCGACTGGAGGAGCCAAAAAGGGCACCTACACTGTGGCGAGAGGGTTTAATTATACTTTTCATTTGCTGTAAAAGAGAGAGATGATAACGAGGAAAACACTTCTTCCAAGTCTTGGTTCAAGTGGTCAGTGTTCTGTTCACGTCTTTTTTTTTTGAGGGGGGGGGGCTTGATGTTTTCATCCAAGTGATGTGTTGTTTTTTTTGTGTCTTAATTAATTGCAGAAAAAATGGAACATAAAAGAGAAACAAGTCTGACCTAATGTTTTGGTAAATCCAGTTAAGTGGTAAGAGCTCTTTGGTCTCTCGACATTGCTGTCAACAAGACGCGGGAAACTTCACGATCAGTGTCGGCGTCAGTGTCGCGGGCGGAGGTGACGCCGCGCTCTCCCACTGCTGCTCGGGTCCGGCTGCCGCGGCTGCTGCGGCCTGCTGCTGCTCGGTGGCTCGAGCGATGAGCCGGATCCCGGGGACTCTAGCGGCGCTCCTCGCCCGTGAGTGAAAGGGGGGTTGTTGGGTGTGGGGATGGTTTATTGGAGCAGCCAGTTGTTGTGTTGCCCCTCCGTGGGTAGGGGTTGGTGATCCCGGGCCCCAGTGAGGAGGTGGGAGATGCAGGGCTTGGTGGGCGCAGGGACGCGGGGGCAGCGCGGTGCCTTGCGGCACTGTGGTACTCACTCAGCCTGAGACGTTGACACAGTTTTTCGGTAAACCACACGGCTGGAAAGACGGTTCCCACGGACGGCTGCACTTGCTCTCCCAGTAGGTAACGGTGATGTCCCTTTGACCTGCACCTAGTGTTTCTATGTTGGTAGCAATGGGTTCCCACCGGTAACCCGCTCCCCGGCTTGGATATGGGCCGGAGGAGCCCTGCTTTGCCCGCAGACGCTGGCCCCGAGGAACTGGTCCCCTGGCGGTGGCGGTGTTCCTCCTTAATGGTTGGACTTTTGCCTTCAGTCGGGACTTGGTTGTTGGGGGATCAACGTCCCCTTCACTGACGGATTTGGCAAATTATGGCGACTCCTAGCCTTGCCGGGGTCCGAGAGGCCCCTGCCCTGGTGCTGACTGTCCTTCGTATACTGCTCCACACCGCCGGGCCACTACCCGTCCGCGGTCCTTCCAGCAACCTCCGAGCAGTCCCCCTCCAGACTATCACCGCTGTTGTGGTGATAGTCTGGAGACTGTGTCTAGATTTATGTCTGTTTATATATGATTTTGTGAATTTCCCTTTAAATATATATGTGTACATATGCCTGTATGTGTATGTATCTGTGCATATCTATGTGTGGATGGGGCCCACTGAGACTCTTTTGCCCAGGGCCCACAAAAACCTGGAGCCGGCCCTGTTCACGATTTCCATTTTATTCCGGTGATCAAGGCCTCAACGTTAAAACTTAACCCGGAGATCCATAAACATGACAAGTTGACTTCACACAATTTCTTTTTTATTTTTTTTTATTTTTAACTACCAATGTTTTTTCTTTAAATAACGTACCGTACTTTCCAAATATTTTGGTGACATTTAGTTTGTTCTATTCATAACATGTGTTTTTGATGTTAAAGATGTTGGTGGGAAATGTGTTAAAAAAAAAAAAAAGTTTGTTTCATTTTGATGTAATGTCTGCAGCTGATCGCTCCCGCTGATTGCCTGCAGGCATCATTGCTGGAAGAGGAGGTCATGAGCCTGGAGAGGCTCTGGCAATAGCATGGTGGAGAAGCGCAGGTCTCATAAGGCAATGTTTTGGGGGGGTTTTAATTTCATTTTGAAGCACCCATTTTTTTAAAATAGACTTTGCTTGAAAATCAAAACGCATGTATTTTGGCATGAAAACGCTGCAGTTCAAAACGCTGCTGAAACGCAGGTAAAAGCACAAAGTGCGGACACAGCCTTAGGCTAGTTTCACACATACGGTTTTTGCCGTAAAAAAAAAAAATAGATCCGTCGCATCAGTTTGTTCCATGCGGTCCTTCCATTTTTTGACGGATCTGTTGTGATACCGAGCATGCGCAGTTCAAAAAATTGGATCCGTCATTGGATTCCGTCATATGCTGGATGACGATGGATTCGGCGCCCATAGGCTTCCATTATACAACATGCCGGACGGTGCCGGATCCGGCGTGGTCTGTTTTTTGCTGGAGACAAAAAACGCTGCATGCTGCGTCCTTTCCGGCAGCCAGAAGATGCATTTCGCCAGATCCAGCGGACGCCGCATTCAACGCAAGGCCATCCGGTGCTAATACAAGTCTATGGGGAATTAAACGGATCCGACGCCAAATCCGTTTTATCCTCAATTTGGTGGATTGTGCCTAACGGTGAAAAACAGATGTGTGAAACCAGCCTTAGACTACGTTCCCATGATGACCGTATGGTGAATTTGACGCTGTGTTTTAGCTGTGTCAAAAACGCCACGTGTTATAGGACCATGTACTGCCCAATGTAGTTGTCCAGCTATCTATCTGTCCAGAAACCATTTTTCTATTTTCTCCATTCTCCTCATAATACTTTTATTTCCACCAGCTCATCTTTACCATAAGAGTGCTTCTTGTAAACCTGCTACTAAAAACTGATGCCACGATGAGTCTGGGCATTGTCTTGTACTGTCATAGAACTTTATAGTTTATTCCAACCTAAGATCTCGTCTGCTGAGTTTTTCGTTTTACATTTATGTTCCTTTATCCTACTTCAATAACCATGGAATAGTAAAGATGTTTTTTGAAAATAAAGAATTATTGAAAATAAAGCCAGGCTATGCGCGCACACTGAGTATTATGTTGAAGAAATGTCTCCACCAAATCTGCATCGCCTGGCAGGAAAAACGTGTGTTTTTGCCTTGATTTTGCTGCATTTTCTGTGCATTTTTGGTGGAAAAATGCTGTATAACCGCTGAAAGAATTGACATGCTCCAGATTTATTTCTGCGCCAAATCTGCAAGCGACCAAAAGTCTGCACAAAACTACAGGATTCTCAGTGACTTTGCTGGCAAAGAGATTTGCATGCAGTTAATACATGATAAAAATGCACATCCCCTTAGGCTACATGCGCACTGTGCAGTTTTTTCTGCACACAAACTGCAAACAAAACTGCACCTTGTCAGATAGAGCCTGGAAATGTCCAAAAAAAGGCTTGTAATGTAGGTGTGTTTTTGGTGCGTTTTTCATGTATTTTTGTGACAAAAATGCACCAAAAACGCACCAAATTGACAACATGCGTTTTTGATGCTTTTTTTTTCTGACAAATGTTGAATAAACACTAGAAGAATGATCATGCTGCATCTTTTTTGTCACAAACGTTTGCCAAAAAAACGCTGACAAATAAAGTGTAATGTGCGCATAGCAAATCTGAATTCTCATAGACTTTGCTGGGAAGTCAAATGTCAGAAAGTTCTGACAACAAAACTGCACCAAAAAAACGCAACAAAAAACACAGCGTGCGCATGTAGCCATAAAGTTACAGCAAAATGGATGGGATTATAGGAATCTTGTGCCCACTGCGCTTCTTTTTTACTTAGCATAATCTGACCTGCGATACGTGTGTTCCAAATCTGCAGCATGTCAATCTCTCTTGCAGGTACGCTGAGTTTTCTGTGCAGATTTTCCCCATAGACTGTATTAAATGCGGAAAATCTGCTGATGAAACACACATATATTTCCACTGCAGAAACGCAGGAAAAACCTCACATAACAATGTCAATAAAGTTTTGTCTACGTCAAATACCAGGATTTTCAAAAACAATTCAGCTTTATTTAAAGAATGACACCAAACTGAGACAAAAAAATGCAGCGTCAAAAATGCGATAAAAACTCATGTTAAAAAAACACGCATAAAAACACGATGAAAGAATCAGGTAAAGTAATTTACCTAATAGGTGCAAAAATTCTGCCATATCAAAAACTCATTGTGGCAATGTAGCCTTAAGCACCTAACAAGAGCATGAATCCCTTTATGATCCATGACGTCATAAGTAAAAAATGAGCAAAAAATACATATATTTGGTATCGCTGCGTTCAGAAATGTCCGATCTTTCCAAATATAAACTAAATTAATCCGATCGCTAAACAGCATAACGAGAAAAAAAAATTAAAACTCCAGATTGCATTTTTTTCAGCTGCTGCAACAACAGACACAAATGTAATAACAGGCGCTCAAAACATTGTGTATACCCCAAAATAATATCAATAAAAAACAGGAAGGAAAAAATAAGCCGTGGCACAGCCCCGGATCCCAAAAATGCAAACTTTCGTTTATAATTAAAATGTAAATAAATAATTAAAATTATAATTAATTATAATTAAAATGTTTAACATGTAAGCTCTCGGAAAGTCATGACACAGATTTTATTTTTTTAAAATTTCCGATTTTTTTTCCACCTTTCAATTAAAAAAAAAAAACTAAACATGTTTGGTATCTACGTAATCATACTGACCTGGTGAATTCTATTGCCAGGTCAATTTTATGGTAAAATTAATTCTGTAAATAAAAACCCCAGAAAAGCTATTTTTCCACTCTTGGAATATTTTTCCCGCTTACCATTACATCATATAATAAAATCAATGTTATCATTCAAAAAATACATTTTTTTTGTTGCCCCCTAGATTGGCATTAGTGAATCTCAGCCCTTTTACATGACCATACACAGCGATGAAAAATAGTAGGGAATGTAAAGGGAGAACATATTCTCATCTTCACAGGATCCACTTTTATTTTTGGTTCTGAAAAACTGCACCAAAAAACTGCATGTGTGATTATTTTTTTTATTTTTAATTTTTTTCCCCAAAGCACCACCGTGTGAATATAGTCTCAGACATAGCAAATAATTGGTTAATTAATTGCAATAAGAATTTGTACCATTTTGGAAAGTCTTTTGTTGCGGTTTTTCCAGTCCTGGTCCCTGTTGTCTCGGCATTGTATTATTTTTTTTCCTATCCCCCAAGTTCTCTCCGGTAGTGTTACGACTAATCCAGCACTTATGCTTTATAGTCCATTTTCCCATCTCCTTGTTATTAAGTACAAGAAAGTAAAGGAGTGACATATTGTCTTCAGTGCTTTTCAGTCCACAAAGTCAATAACGTCTCCTTCATCCCAATCAAACCCGCTGGTCCCCCGGTAACACACAGCTGCCTTTTAGATCCTCGGAGAGCCCCGCGATAAAATCTACAAGGCTGTTTGCTTTTCCAGGTAGATTAAGCACGCTGCAAGACTTGAAACACCAATGAAATGTTGAAAGCAAAGGCAGAAGATGTTATCAGGCTCAGACTGTGCTCTCTCTCTTGTATAGTATTACACTTGGAGCCCCGCTAAGTAGTTAATAGGTGCACTGACTTCTGAGATTACCAGTGCACTGGCGGTAAACTGCCCTGGACACTGATCTGCCTTCAGGGAAGGCTATGGTCAAGTGTTCATGGCGCTTAGATTACCTTTCATGCTCCTTGTATCATTATTCACCGCATTACTATTACAATATTTTTTTTTCTTTTTTTCAGTAGCTTCTATATCTTGGCTCTTGTGGAATATATGCTCATTATGCGGCTACAACTGTAAACCACATCATAGCTCACACAGTAACCAAAGGACGTAATGATATCGATCAAAACTTCCAGGCAAACTTTGCATTATGAATTATTTAGTAATATGGTTACCACTGGAATAGCGCCCGGGGTGCCCTAACTGTCAAGGAGGGCAATACTTTATCTATAATGTGTCCCTTAATAGACTTCTCAATGAAAAGGTGGCTCTATACCAGTGTTCCCCAACTCCAGTCTTCAAGAGCCACAAAATGATCCTGTTTTCAGGTGTCACGCCTGGGTAACCGGAGGCAGTGGGTCTGCTGGAGCAAGGTACTGTTCTCTGAGGAGGAGCGGTCCTGGACGGCCACCGAATCTGCACTATTACCATCTAACGTGGCAGCAGGTACACATGCTGGTAAGTGTCCGCCTGGAGGCAGCCTTGGGGGATCCCGCTAACCTCAGCAGCTGACGTCACAGGACATAGACCAGGAACAGGGACAGATGAGGAAGAGGCTGGTGCGGTCTGTGACTAGCTGGCACTGTTAGTAACAGGCAAACGGAGATGCTTGCAGGAATTGGAGGTAACCAGACAGACACAAGCGGAAACACGGGCACTACTAGATGTAAACAGAGACAGAATCACAGACTATACGGAATGCAGAATAGCATGAGGGACCTGACAACTATCACAGGCAGACTAACTATAGGGGACACACTGAACAGGCACCTCCCAATGGGGAAGAATGCCTTATAAGCACTGAGCCTAATGACGGGTACCGGGAGGCACTTCCAGATAAGGTTGCGCTGGCCCTTTAAGAAAAGGGAGAACAGTCTGGCCGCATCCTAAGCGCACTCCTGAAAGCCTTATTGTGCTTGCACGGGCCTCGGAGCCAGAGGATGAAGCAGGAGGTAACAAGGGTACCCCAAGGGCCGCGGGATGGGGCAGTGGCAGCAGATGTGAGCTGGGAAGAGCGTAGGCAATCCTGGGCTGGGAGTGCTGTTGTTGCAACATCGGGATTTTCCTAATATTGCACAAGTTTTGGAATTATCACCTGTGCAATATTATTTATTATAGCACCATTTATTTCATGGTGCTTTACATGTAAAAAGGGTATACATACAACAATCATGAACATTACAAAACCAGACTGGTACAGGAGGAGAGAGGACCCTGCCCACGAGGGCTCACAGTCTACAGGAGGAGAGAAGACCCTGCGCATGAGGGCTCACAGTCTACAGGAGGAGAGAGGACCCTGCCCATGAGGGCTCACAGTCTACCGGAGGAGAGAAGACCCTGCCCATGAGGGCTCACAGTCTACAGGAGGAGAGAGGACACTGCCCATGAGGGCTCACAGTCTACAGGAGGAGAGAAGTCCCTGCCCATGAGGGATCACAGTCTACAGGAGGAGAGAAGACCCTGCCCATGAGGGCTCACAGTCTACCGGAGAAGAGAAGACCCTGCCCATGAGGGCTCACAGTCTACCGGAGAAGAGAAGACCCTGCCCATGAGGGCTCACAGTCTACAGAACTAAGGAAATCCTGAAAACATGATCTGTTGGTGGCTCTTGAGGGTTGGAGATGAGAAACTGCTGTATACTGTGCTGCACTCTGGCCATATATTGTACTGTGTATTATGGCATTATACTAAGACTATGTTGCATTATGTTTTTGCCATGTTAGTTTCTCTTTCAAGGCTTCCATCTGTAGCCCTGAAAAACAGGATTCTGGCATTGCCAATTGAGCTATTGTCTTTAGTCAAGCAGATTGTCACGGGTGTGTCACACTTGATAGACTGTTCTGTAGTTTCCAGCTGTAGAAGGTCACAGTGTTTGGCTACACAAGCTGCTACCTGACTATCCCTTTTCCCTGCTTCGGGTTAATCCCTTTCTCTTTAGGATCCTGCAGATTTCCTCACCTTTCAGCTGTTAATCATCAGCACTTACCTTTATGTCTTTATTACTCTCATCCCCCCTTGCTCTTTGCTGGTGATAGGTTTAAAAAACATTTACAGTTTTTGAGTTCAGTCGGCTTGTATTCATCTGGAGAAACTTTGTTGTTGCAGTTCCTCTCCTTGAGTCATCTGAATATAAGTTATTTGTATACTTTCCCCTGTGTATATTCCCTGTGTGTTCTTTAGTAGTTAGTGGGACTGATTAGCATTCATCCCATCCGTTCCCTACCTAGGGTCCACCTCAGGGTTAGGTATCCTGCTTGCCGCATAGGTGCAGAACCTATCTAGGGTGGTGAGAGGAGCCAAGGGAAATGATAGGTTTGGCCAGGGGTAACCATCTCCCCCTTCCCTAGACACAGGGTTTCCCTTCCCTGTCGCCATAGGCGTTGTACTTCCCCTTACCTAGCATGACACAGATGGAGTCACTTTGTGCACCTTCTGACTTCTCCAAATTTTTAAGGACCATTATGATTTTGTGCCCTCCTTAAAAAAGATAGACCACGACAAAAAAGGAGGTCAGAAAGAGCACAAAACAACTCCGTCTGCTTCATTACACTCAAATGGCTCAACTGGCGGACTCACTATAATCACACTTTTTAAAGCTTCAGATGGAAGTCCTGATGGTGGCACTGATGTGGGGCAAGAACGTGATATGAACTCAGCCTAAAGGGGTCTTTACACGCAACGACATCGCTAACGATATGTCGTTGGGGTCACGGAATTCGTGACACACATCCGGCCTCGTTAGCGACGTCGTTTGCGTGTGAACTGCACGAACGACTGTTAACTATCAAAATTACTCACCTTATCGTTGATCGTTGACACATCGTTCAAATCCCAAATATCGTTGCTGTTGCAGAACGCAGGTTGTTTGTCGTTCCTGCGGCAGCACACATCGCTATGTGTGACACCGCAGGAACGACGAAAAACACCGCACCTGCGTCCTCCGGCAACGAGGTGGGCGTGTCTTACCTTCGGCTGCTCTCCGCCCCTCCCCTTCTATTGGACGCCTGCCGTGTGACGTCGCTGTGACGTCGCCCCCTTAGAAAGGAGGCGGTTCGCCGGTCACAGCGACGTCGCTAGGCAGGTAAGTCCGTGTGACGGGTCCTAGCGATGTTGTGCACCACGGGCAGCGATTAGCCCGTGACACACAACCGACGGGGCCGGGTGCTTTCACCAGCGACATCGCTAGCGATGTCAATGCGTGTAAAGCAGCCTTAAGTCTATTTTACTTTGACATGTTTGCTTTCTGAAGTGTTCAACAATAGGTTCCCATTTAGACTGGTATGTGTCAATTAGTAGAAAAGTTGTAGACCGAGCTGAAGCTTTACGGTCAGCCCTATTGTTAGTTTGGCCCAAATATGCACACTCTCCCAAGACATTGCTTTCTCATGGTGCAACAACTGTCCCTAGGAGTGGGCCATGAGCATAACCAAGTGCTAATGGGCACTCCGACAAGCTTGCCTGAATTCTGATTTAACATATACAGTGGAACCTTGGTTTACGAGAACAATTCGTTCTGGGAGTGTGCTTGTAAACAAGTTACTTGTCTAGCAAAGCAAAATTTCCATAAGAAATAATGCAAGCGCAGACAATTCGTTCCACAACTTGTTCAATGTCCCATCCTGGACCCCTACTGTTCCATTCCACAAATGCACAAACACACACACACACACACACACACACACGTATATATTATGCTCACCTTACCTTCCGTTCCATCGTCGGCCTCCTGATTCTTGTAGTTTGCCGGTACAGGATGTGTATCGGGTAACAATCGTGACCGATGCCAAAGCTTCCGCTGACAGAGTGCTGACGTCAAAGGCATGAGCCGCTTGCTTCTGATTGGTCAGCGGCTCATGCCTTTGAGTAGCGTCTGACAGCGGAAGTTGCCCCATCGTCGCGATTGTTACCCGATACACATCCTGTATCGGCAAACTACAAGAATCAGGAGACCGGCGATGGAACCTTCCATAAGGTGAGCATAAGATGTGTGTGTGCGTGCGTGTTTGTGCGGACTGCAAGAGCTGGTCAGAGTGCTTTGAAAGTACGGAACCGTACAGCAAAGCCTGCTCGAAAACTGAGTTACAAATTTACAGCAAGCTTTGCTCATATAGCGAAGTACTCGCACACCGAGTTACTCGTAAACCGAGGTTCCACTGTACACCCAATTTCAGTGTTGGTCAGAATAACCCTTTAATGATGCTCCCAAGATCGAAATCTTTCTCCAGGCTGTCACCTTAAATGAGGCGCACTATTGAATGTTAAAAATGTTAATCAGCCTTCCGACTCCAAGTGGTTTATATTGTCGCAATCACAACCAGACGTAAAAGGACACCTGAAAGATTCCCTTTATGCTTGTAAGAATTCTTTAGGAATAAATTTATATATTTTTAGTGTATTATCTCCCAATATCTATTATTATTTTCTGCATATTTGCGTTTTCCATGTATTCTGCATATGGAGCATTTCCGTGGCTCTAATTGTTAGCACTCAAGATTAAACTGCAATCATTTCTGGAAAACAGTAATGTAAACTGAAAGTAAAAAAAAACAAAACAATGCAAAAAAAAAAGACCAAAATATTTACATAAGAAGCTACTGAAAAATAGGTTTCAGTTGCATAAATTACCTAGAAGTTAATGGTCCCTGATGCTCTGGATGGATCATTTAAGTAGGGAGTGCGGAGCCTAATCGGGTTTTGGTGCACAGATGTTGCCTTGATGAAGTGTATTTGTTAAATTGCTTGTTGTAGTGGAATTTCTCTCTTGATCACTCCTGTATTTAAATACAATGTAAAATGTGTAGAAATTTCTGGCCAGTGCCTACAATTTTTTTGGCTTTTTTTGATTCTTACAAGTAAAAAAAACATTTTTCATCAGTGTGCTGGGTCCAACTTTCATCCCCTCTGGGTCCATTTTTACCATCAGTGGGAAGCCATTTTTTTTTTCCATGGCAATAAATAAATAAATAAACAAGTTTCTCCTGCCCATTAAGCAATGAAAAAGGGACAGCATCCATATGGCACATGGATGGTATCCATGTACTGTCCCGATATTTCACAGACTAATTGATTTAAATGCAGGAATTTGATTTGTAATCACAGTCAAAGACTGACGACTGTGATTTTTTTTTTCTGATCTGTTGGTAAACACAGACATGAGGACAGCCTCGTAAATTATAATGGGTATGTGTTCTTATAGACAACATACTTTATGTGAAAATGGGAAACTGAATGAAGCCAAAGAGTTTTAAGGGTCTTATGCGGGCTTCACACGGTACGATCTATCGTGCGATTGCACCCGCCCCCGTCGTTTGTGCGTCACGGGCAATTAGTTGCCCGTGTCGTACAAAGTCAGTAACCCCCCGTCACACTTACCTCCCGGGCTTCGTCGCTGTGGGCGGCGAACATCCTCTTCCTGAAGGGGGAGGGACGTTCGGCGTCACAGCGACGTCACGCGGCAGCCGGGCAATAGAAGCGGAGGGGCGGAGATGAGTGGGATGTAAACATCCCGGCCACATCCTTCCTTCCGCATAGCCGGCGGGAGCCGCGGGATGCAGATAAGCTGTGTTCATCGTTCCCGGGGTGTCACACGGAGCGATGTGTGCTCCCCCGGGTACGATGAACAACCAGCGTAAAGAAAAATAAACGATTTTTTAAAAATGAGCAACGTGTCAAAGATAAATGATTTGCACATGATTTGCAAACGTTCAGCGTCGCTCGTAGGTGTCACATGGGATGATGTCGTAAACGATGCCGGATGTGCGTCACAAAAACCGTGACCCCGACGATGCATCGCACGATAGATCGTCTGGTGTGACGCCTGCAATACTATTGGGCTATTAGAAATTACAGCTGTTGCTATTTCTATTTATTGATAAAGGATTATTATAGTAGCAAAAAAACCCAAACCCTTCCACTATGTCAAAAGTAAAAAATTTATAACAGTGGGGATCTGGGAAGAGATGAGCAAACCCAAAGTTTGGTGTTTGCACCGAACATAGACTTTACAAAAAAACAGAGTTTGGGTGCTTTATGTATGCAAACCACTCCCGCGAGTATCGCTGTGCTCAGGTACACTTGGTGCTCAGCCCAGTGTGAGCCACTTGCAGTGTTTGAACAGCTCGCAATGAGGGTAACAACAGCGGGATCGGATGTAGTGTGCACCAAACAAAAAAAAAAAAAGAAATAGAAAAGCCTTGCCCACCCACTCCCAGAAGTGATCTGTTTATGGCTGGCTGCATGTAGGCGAAGACCCAAACTGCCCAATTAGTGACTTCCATTGGGGTTCAAGTCAAGTCCAGTTCCAACACCAAACTTTAAAGTCCAGCTTAACCCACCGGACTGAACTTTCACAGGTCCGCTCATTTCTAGTCATTATAATAGCAAAGAAAACCCCTTCCAATATGTCAAAAGTCAAATAGTTTGATCAGTGGGGGTCTGGTTTTTAAGATCTCAACAGTTAGCTGAAATCAGGACATATAAAGTGCTCAACGAAGTGTTGTACACCCTTGGATGTAATTTGTTTGGCTCTTCATGGGGAAAAAAAGACCTCTGTATGGGCTCATATAAAGCCTACAACACCTCTAAATCTGCTAACAAAGCCCACCTAGGCTGAAGGGGCATAATGCTTAGCTCAGCACTTCTGCTCTCTCCATGGACCTGCTTGTTTTTTTTAAACCATTATATACAAACTATAGTGACAGTATGTTTTTTCTGATTTAGAAAACACAATTCTAAATACTCCACTACACCCTCTATAAGTTAGATATATTGAATAGTAGCTACAAAGGGAGTATCTCACTCTAGAGGACACTAAACATCCATATGAGTGGCTCAGTGGTTAGCACTGCTGTCTTGCAGCTCTGGGGTCCTGGGTTCAAATCCCACCAAGGACAACACTTGCAAGGAGTTTGTATGTTCTCCCCGTGTTCACATGGGTTTCCTCCAAGTACTATGGTTTTCTCCCACACTCCAAAGACATACTGATAGGGACCTTAGATTGTGAGCCCTAATGGGGACAGCGTTGCTGATGTATGTAAAGCACTTTGGAATTAATAGCGCTATATAAGTGAATAAATATAGTCATTTTTTTCAAATGGGACTGGTGTACACCTTGGATTAACAGTAACTTGGTTTGAGAGGATTGTGCAAAAAAAGCAAAGCTTTTTACAAATTTATAACTTGGTTTAAGAGCAATGCTTTGCAAGAAGAGCAAATACTCACCGTGCACACTTCCGGTTCCGCCCTTTCACCGCACTCTGACCCACTCTGGAGGTAACTTTCTGTACAATTGTACTGTATACATTATATCATTATTAGAGTTGAGCGCGGTTCGTGGTTCGTGGTTCTCCAGTTCGCGGCTCGAGTGATTTTGGGGCATGTTCTAGATCGAACTAGAACTCGAGCTTTTTGCAAAAGCTCGATAGTTCTAGAAACGTTCGAGAACGGTTCTAGCAGCCAAAAAACAGCAAAATCCTAGCTTGGTTTCTGCTGTAATAGTGTAAGTCACTCTGTGAATCAAACTATTATCACATTTCAGTGTATAGTGTGCGTGAACAGCGCCTTCAGATCACTGCTGTTTCTATAATGGCGATCGCCATTTTTTTTTTTTTTTTCTTGTCTTCCTTCCCTAAGCGCGCGCGTCTTGTGGGGCGGGCCAGCATGTCAGCCAATCACAGACACACACACACCTAAGTGGACTTTGAGCCAGAGAAGCAACGGCATGTGTGATAGGATCTGCATGTCACATGTCCCTGCATTATAAAACCGGACATTTTCTTCACGAACGCCATTATCTGCCTTCTGCGTCTTTGGTGTCAGACATCAGTGTCGCAGCTCCGTCCTCCTGAGTCCTATCGCCGATACAGCTGTATGCGCTGCATACACAGCGTTAGACAGCTTAGGGAGAGCACATTCTAGCAGTCCTTTTAAGGGCTCAAAGCGGCAGGGTCAGAGAGCCATAGGTGACAGGTCCTGCAAACAGCGACAGCGTCTGTGTAGCCCAGGTCAGGGATTTCCTCCCTGCATTTCACCATTAGGAGGGAATAGAAAGGCAGGCTTCCATTCCTCTACCCAGAGCACCACAATCCTGCCACTGTACCCTCTTGTCCTCTGCACACTCCAACTCATTCTAAGTAAGCCATTATACTAGCAAACATTCAGTGTACCTAGTGGCATCCTATACGTGGCTATTGGACTTTGCTATAGTCCCACTAGTGCAAAGACATTTGCAGAGCACGTCTGCCTGCATTGCACACTACAACTTTTTTAAACTAAGCAATTTTACTAGCAAACACTCAGTGTACCTAGTGGCATCCTATACGTGGCTATTGGACTTTGCTATAGTCCCACTAGTGCAAAGACATTTGCAGAGCACGTCTGCCTGCATTGCACACTCCAACTTTTTTAAACTAAGCAATTTTACTAGCAAACACTCAGTGTACCTAGTGGCATCCTATACGTGGCTATTGGACTTTGCTATAGTCCCACTAGTGCAAAGACATTTGCAGAGCACGTCTGCCTGCATTGCACACTACAACTTTTTTAAACTAAGCAATTTTACTAGCAAACACTCAGTGTACCTAGTGGCATTCTAAACGTGGCTATTGGACTTTGCTATAGTCCCACTAGTGCAAAGACATTAGCAGAGCACATCTGCCTGCATTGCACACTACAACTTTTTTAAACTAAGCAATTTTACTAGCAAACACTCAGTGTACCTAGTGGCATCCTATACGTGGCTATTGGACTTTGCTATAGTCCCACTAGTGCAAAGACATTTGCAGAGCACGTCTGCCTGCATTGCACACTACAACTTTTTTAAACTAAGCAATTTTACTAGCAAACACTCAGTGTACCTAGTGGCATCCTATACGTGGCTATTGGACTTTCTATAGTCCCACTAGTGCAAAGACATTTGCAGAGCACGTCTGCCTGCATTGCACACTACAACTTTTTTAAACTAAGCAATTTTACTAGCAAACACTCAGTGTACCTAGTGGCATCCTATACGTGGCTATTGGACTTTTGTCAATTCACAGTATTGGAACGTTATTTGCAGGACATCTGCCTGCATTGCACACTCAAACTTTTTTAAACTCAGCCATTATACTAGCAAACACTCACTGTACCTAGTTGTATCCTAAACGTGGCTATTGTACTTTTGTCAATTCACAGTATTGGAACGTTATTTGCAGGACATCTGCCTGCATTGCACACTCAAACTTTTTTAAACTCAGCCATTATACTAGCAAACACTCACTGTACCTAGTTGTATCCTAAACGTGGCTATTGCACTTTTGTCAATTCACAGTATTGGAACGTTATTTGCAGCACGTCTGCCTGCATTGCACACTCTAACTTTTTTAAACTCAGCCATTATACTAGCAAACACTCACTGTACCTAGTTGTATCCTAAACGTGGCTATTGTACTTTTGTCAATTCACAGTATTGGAACGTTATTTGCAGGACATCTGCCTGCATTGCACACTCAAACTTTTTTAAACTCAGCCATTATACTAGCAAACACTCACTGTACCTAGTTGTATCCTAAACGTGGCTATTGTACTTTTGTCAATTCACAGTATTGGAACGTTATTTGCAGGACATCTGCCTGCATTGCACACTCAAACTTTTTTAAACTCAGCCATTATACTAGCAAACACTCACTGTACCTAGTTGTATCCTAAACGTGGCTATTGTACTTTTGTTAATTCACAGTATTGGAACGTTATTTGCAGGACATCTGCCTGCATTGCACACTCAAACTTTTTTAAACTCAGCCATTATACTAGCAAACACTCACTGTACCTAGTTGTATCCTAAACGTGGCTATTGGACTTTGCTATAGTCCCACTAGTGCAAAGACATTTGCAGAGCACGTCTGACTGCATTGCACACTACAACTTTTTTAAACTAAGCAATTTTACTAGCAAACACTCAGTGTACCTAGTGGCATCCTAAACGTGGCTATTGGACTTTGCTATAGTCCCACTAGTGCAAAGACATTAGCAGAGCACATCTGCCTGCATTGCACACTCCAAGTTTTTTAAACTAAGCAATTTTACTAGCAAACACTCAGTGTACCTAGTGGCATCCTATACGTGGCTATTGGACTTTGCTATAGTCCCACTAGTGCAAAGACATTTGCAGAGCACGTCTGCCTGCATTGCACAGTACAACTTTTTTAAACTAAGCAATTTTACTAGCAAACACTCAGTGTACCTAGTGGCATCCTATACGTGGCTATTGGACTTTGCTATAGTCCCACTAGTGCAAAGACATTTGCAGAGCACGTCTGCCTGCATTGCACACTACAACTTTTTTAAACTAAGCAATTTTACTAGCAAACACTCAGTGTACCTAGTGGCATCCTAAACGTGGCTATTGGACTTTGCTATAGTCCCACTAGTGCAAAGACATTAGCAGAGCACGTCTGCCTGCATTGCACACTACAACTTTTTTAAACTAAGCAATTTTACTAGCAAACACTCAGTGTACCTAGTGGCATCCTATACGTGGCTATTGGACTTTCTATAGTCCCACTAGTGCAAAGACATTTGCAGAGCACGTCTGCCTGCATTGCACACTACAACTTTTTTAAACTAAGCAATTTTACTAGCAAACACTCAGTGTACCTAGTGGCATCCTATACGTGGCTATTGGACTTTGCTATAGTCCCACTAGTGCCAAGACATTTGCAGAGCGCATCTGCCTGCGTTGCACACTCTAACTAATTATAACGAAGCCATTATACTAGCAAACACTCAGTGTACCTAGTGGCATCCTATACGTGGCTATTGGACTTTTGTCAATTCACAGTATTGGAACGTTATTTGCAGGACATCTGCCTGCATTGCACACTCTAACTTTTTTAAACTCAGCCATTATACTAGCAAACACTCACTGTACCTAGTTGTATCCTAAACGTGGCTATTGTACTTTTGTCAATTCACAGTATTGGAACGTTATTTGCAGGACATCTGCCTGCATTGCACACTCAAACTTTTTTAAACTCAGCCATTATACTAGCAAACACTCACTGTACCTAGTTGTATCCTAAACGTGGCTATTGTACTTTTGTCAATTCACAGTATTGGAACGTTATTTGCAGGACATCTGCCTGCATTGCACACTCAAACTTTTTTAAACTCAGCCATTATACTAGCAAACACTCACTGTACCTAGTTGTATCCTAAACGTGGCTATTGTACTTTTGTCAATTCACAGTATTGGAACGTTATTTGCAGCACGTCTGCCTGCATTGCACACTCAAACTTTTTTAAACTCAGCCATTATACTAGCAAACACTCACTGTACCTAGTTGTATCCTAAACGTGGCTATTGTACTTTTGTCAATTCACAGTATTGGAACGTTATTTGCAGGACATCTGCCTGCATTGCACACTCAAACTTTTTTAAACTCAGCCATTATACTAGCAAACACTCACTGTACCTAGTTGTATCCTAAACGTGGCTATTGTACTTTTGTCAATTCACAGTATTGGAACGTTATTTGCAGGACATCTGCCTGCATTGCACACTCAAACTTTTTTAAACTCAGCCATTATAGTAGCAAACACTCACTGTACCTAGTTGTATCCTAAACGTGGCTATTGTACTTTTGTCAATTCACAGTATTGGAACGTTATTTGCAGCACGTCTGTCTGCATTGCACACTCAAACTTTTTTAAACTCAGCCATTATACTAGCAAACACTCACTGTACCTAGTTGTATCCTAAACGTGGCTATTGTACTTTTGTTAATTCACAGTATTGGAACGTTATTTGCAGGACATCTGCCTGCATTGCACACTCAAACTTTTTTAAACTCAGCCATTATACTAGCAAACACTCACTGTACCTAGTTGTATCCTAAACGTGGCTATTGGACTTTGCTATAGTCCCACTAGTGCAAAGACATTTGCAGAGCACGTCTGCCTGCATTGCACACTACAACTTTTTTAAACTAAGCAATTTTACTAGCAAACACTCAGTGTACCTAGTGGCATCCTAAACGTGGCTATTGGACTTTGCTATAGTCCCACTAGTGCAAAGACATTAGCAGAGCACATCTGCCTGCATTGCACACTCCAAGTTTTTTAAACTAAGCAATTTTACTAGCAAACACTCAGTGTACCTAGTGGCATCCTATACGTGGCTATTGGACTTTGCTATAGTCCCACTAGTGCAAAGACATTTGCAGAGCACGTCTGCCTGCATTGCACACTACAACTTTTTTAAACTAAGCAATTTTACTAGCAAACACTCAGTGTACCTAGTGGCATCCTATACGTGGCTATTGGACTTTGCTATAGTCCCACTAGTGCAAAGACATTTGCAGAGCACGTCTGCCTGCATTGCACACTACAACTTTTTTAAACTAAGCAATTTTACTAGCAAACACTCAGTGTACCTAGTGGCATCCTATACGTGGCTATTGGACTTTGCTATAGTCCCACTAGTGCCAAGACATTTGCAGAGCGCATCTGCCTGCGTTGCACACTCCAACTAATTATAACGAAGCCATTATACTAGCAAACACTCAGTGTACCTAGTGGCATCCTATACGTGGCTATTGGACTTTTGTCAATTCACAGTATTGGAACGTTATTTGCAGGACATCTGCCTGCATTGCACACTCTAACTTTTTTAAACTCAGCCATTATACTAGCAAACACTCACTGTACCTAGTTGTATCCTAAACGTGGCTATTGTACTTTTGTCAATTCACAGTATTGGAACGTTATTTGCAGCACGTCTGTCTGCATTGCACACTCAAACTTTTTTAAACTCAGCCATTATACTAGCAAACACTCACTGTACCTAGTTGTATCCTAAACGTGGCTATTGTACTTTTGTCAATTCACAGTATTGGAACGTTATTTGCAGCACGTCTGTCTGCATTGCACACTCAAACTTTTTTAAACTCAGCCATTATACTAGCAAACACTCACTGTACCTAGTTGTATCCTAAACGTGGCTATTGTACTTTTGTCAATTCACAGTATTGGAACGTTATTTGCAGGACATCTGCCTGCATTGCACACTCAAACTTTTTTAAACTCAGCCATTATACTAGCAAACACTCACTGTACCTAGTTGTATCCTAAACGTGGCTATTGTACTTTTGTCAATTCACAGTATTGGAACGTTATTTGCAGGACATCTGCCTGCATTGCACACTCAAACTTTTTTAAACTCAGCCATTATACTAGCAAACACTCACTGTACCTAGTTGTATCCTAAACGTGGCTATTGTACTTTTGTCAATTCACAGTATTGGAACGTTATTTGCAGCACGTCTGTCTGCATTGCACACTCAAACTTTTTTAAACTCAGCCATTATACTAGCAAACACTCACTGTACCTAGTTGTATCCTAAACGTGGCTATTGTACTTTTGTTAATTCACAGTATTGGAACGTTATTTGCAGGACATCTGCCTGCATTGCACACTCAAACTTTTTTAAACTCAGCCATTATACTAGCAAACACTCACTGTACCTAGTTGTATCCTAAACGTGGCTATTGGACTTTGCTATAGTCCCACTAGTGCAAAGACATTTGCAGAGCACGTCTGCCTGCATTGCACACTACAACTTTTTTAAACTAAGCAATTTTACTAGCAAACACTCAGTGTACCTAGTGGCATCCTAAACGTGGCTATTGGACTTTGCTATAGTCCCACTAGTGCAAAGACATTAGCAGAGCACATCTGCCTGCATTGCACACTCCAAGTTTTTTAAACTAAGCAATTTTACTAGCAAACACTCAGTGTACCTAGTGGCATCCTATACGTGGCTATTGGACTTTGCTATAGTCCCACTAGTGCAAAGACATTTGCAGAGCACGTCTGCCTGCATTGCACACTACAACTTTTTTAAACTAAGCAATTTTACTAGCAAACACTCAGTGTACCTAGTGGCATCCTATACGTGGCTATTGGACTTTGCTATAGTCCCACTAGTGCAAAGACATTTGCAGAGCACGTCTGCCTGCATTGCACACTACAACTTTTTTAAACTAAGCAATTTTACTAGCAAACACTCAGTGTACCTAGTGGCATCCTATACGTGGCTATTGGACTTTGCTATAGTCCCACTAGTGCCAAGACATTTGCAGAGCGCATCTGCCTGCGTTGCACACTCCAACTAATTATAACGAAGCCATTATACTAGCAAACACTCAGTGTACCTAGTGGCATCCTATACGTGGCTATTGGACTTTTGTCAATTCACAGTATTGGAACGTTATTTGCAGGACATCTGCCTGCATTGCACACTCAAACTTTTTTAAACTCAGCCATTATACTAGCAAACACTCAGTGTACCTAGTTGTATCCTAAACGTGGCTATTGTACTTTTGTCAATTCACACTACTGCAAATCTATGTGCAGCACCTCTGCATGACAACCTCGTGCTCTGTTTTTAATAAGCTATAATTATAGCACAAAATACTGCCATTTTGTGGCATCATAGAACTGGCTGTTGTATTCCATTAGTGCCCCACTGGTGACAAGCTATTTCTAGCACCTCTACATCACACCCTCATGCACATTTTGCTACGCTAATGTTATAGCAAACTCATGGAATTCATTGCTGCATTTCATAATTCGGAGGGATAGAAAGTCAGGCTTCCTTTAGCTTTTCCTTCTGTTCATAGACAGCATCTCCAAGACAAATTTCCCCTCCACGTCTAAGTGTGGAGAGGCAGCTAGTGCGCATGCGTGTGCCGATGTACCCCAGCTGCAGCATAATTACAGTGTTTCGCCTAGTGAGTATGCTCAGCCTGACTGTGCCATTCCTGACGCTAAGTTTTCATTTCGGGATACAGCGCATGCTCCCACACTAAGTGTGAAAAGCCTCTTTGCACAGGTGCTTGCATTCCGTGCCGGGTATAAGTCCTGTTTTGGGCATAGACACCATGCTAAAGCTGATAGTCTTTTTTCAGAGACTGTATTTCATGATACTGAGCATGCTCAGGCACTTCCTGCATCAGAGACTAGGTCCGGTAATGAACTCTTTGGCCCTGGCCCTGATGTGGGGGTCCCATATAGACCACAGGGCATCAGGTGTCCTCCCAAATGTCTTGCAGAGGCCCACACCTATGACTTGTCACCGCATTATTGATGCTCAGACGATGACTGGTGAGGTGTTTGGGTCATGGCAGCCATGAGGTCATCATTGAAGTTGCGTTTCCAAATAGGACGCTAGTTATGCCACTCATGACGTGTCACTCTACTTTTGTCTCCAGGAGGTGCATTGTGGTTCACCCTGGTTTGGGGCGGACCCAGGTTATAAAAGGGGCTGGAGCCAACCAGGAGGTGCGCAGTCTTCTATTATGCTCCGAAAGAGCACACCTCCATGTGTTGAACCCATTGCGGCTTTAGGCCAGAGGTAGGCAGGGATCGGGTGGTGGATGCAGGCCACCACCACAGTTGGTAACGCAGAACGGTTAAGACCAGCTCCTGTCCTAACAGTCCTGCTTGTGCAGCCCAGTGGCATTAACAGGCCTGCTGCTGCTGATGCGCCTGCTGTCCACAGGTGTGGCCCCTACGCACACGGTCAGCGTACTCAATGGCCCCTGTGTTGTTAACAGGGAGTTCCTGGGCTGGGTGGGCATGTGGACCCTGTGACGCTAACAGGGCTCACAGTCTCCAGATCCGAATGGCGTCTAACTCGGTTCAGGCTACTATTAGTTTCATAGCCACACAGCTCTGTATCCTCCACCAAACCTTCAAGTTGCCAACCTCTCCTTTTCCAACTGGGAGCACGGTGGACACTGACTGCTGATGGGGATATATACCTTTCTCTTTCTTTTCTTATTAATTTTCGTTATATATCGGTCACAGATTATATACCACTTTATCCAAATCTGCCAGTCCCACTGTAACAGATGTTGTTTCTTCAGCAAATGTTACAGTTGCTTAACCACCAAATCCACGGACCAAAACTTTTTTCCCCTTTCCAACACACCTGTTCCCCTTTCCAACAGCATCTGTCCTTTTTCAACTCATTTTGGGATATGACCAAAAGTGCAACTGTGCAGGGACACACACCGTACTCAACGCCATCTCAGCACAGCAGCCATCCCTCGGTCCCTCCGATGTGGACAAGTAAAAGACCATTTCCTCCTATCCATGACAAAGCGTTGAGATTCACTCTGTGCAGCACTGGTGTTTAGTGGACAAGTAGATCTAAGATTGCGTACCACATTCTGCAGATACTCCTGTATACGTGCGTCTATTTCTATGGCAGGAATTAGTTCGCCAAATTTTGTCTTGTACCGGGGATCTAACAGTGTGGCAACCCAGTATTCAGGATTAGTTCAAATTCATACAATCCGAGGGTCATGTAGGTAGTGCAGCAAGAAGGCGCTCATGTGTCTTGTGCATCCAGGAGGACCAAGTCCTTGGTGTGTTGGTGGCAGAGAGGTGAGAATCGTGCATCCTTCCTCTGCCCTCTCCCCCCAACCTCGCACAACCGAAATGTGAGCAAGCTCTCACTCATCTGCTGAGTCTTCCATGCCCATCGCCAGTTCGTCCTCCATTTCTTCATGGGCTCCTGCACTTTCATCAACACTTTTTGCTGATACTATGCGCCCTTGTTAATCCCATTCCCTCACCATGACTGCCGCATAGGTGCCGCTGACCATCTGGACCTCGTAGATCTTGTTATCCCTTCCGCATATGACTCCTCCTGTACTTCCTCCCCTTCCTCTTGTCCCAACACCTGACTCCGAATAATAATTACAGTGTGCTCCATCATGTAGATGACCAGAATTGTCACGCTGAGAATGACATTGCCAGTGCTAAACATCTTCGTCGACATTTCAAAACTGTGTAGCAGGGTGCATAGGTCCTTGATCTGACACCACTCCAGCAGCGTGATCTGCACCACCTCTGGATCAAGTTATCCCAGGCTATATGTCTTACCGTATTTCAGCAGGGCTCTGCGGTGCTGCCACACACGCTGCAACATGTGCAGATTCAAATTCCTGCGTGTCGAAACATCGCATTTACGGCGTTTAACTGCCAGACCCTAAGACTTCCGGAGTGATGAAAGTTGTTGAGCTGCTGTGTGCGCACGATGGAAGTGAGCACATAGCGAGCGTGCCCACTGCACAAGGCCATGTAGGCCGTGATGGTGTTTTAAAAATTGCTGGCGAATTCGGTTCAACACGTGAGCCCTAAAAGGCACGTGTGTCACATTGCCCTGAGGATGGCCCGCAGCCAGGTTTGCATCATTGCCGCACACGGCTGTTAAGTCACCAACGGAGTCCGCTCCGTCAATTTGTACTCCGGTCGCCAGGTGACAACGTGTTCCTTTCATGAATAGTGCTGATGATGGGAGAGTAGTCGATGCCAGCGGCGCAGGTGGACGCAGGTTATGCTCACCCACTGGGCTGCATTACCTTGACAGATGCAGAATCTCTGGCTGAATGTAGCTGGTGGGTATCTCACAGATGAAATACCATCATTCAGCTACAACCAATGGGAAGACACCACACCCTTTTTTATGCCCATCCTGTCTGCAGACCACTGCCAGACATAGCTATGAACCTCTGGTTAATTTTACCCCCAGTTCAGTTTTATGATTTTGTGTGCTTGTTACCTGACTACTTTTTCTGCTTGCTGTTTATGTACCTTGTTGGCCGAAACGCATTTCACCTCTGCTTGTTTTCTGATTCTTTCCTGGCCGTCCCATTCTGTTCCTGTTCCTCAATTAATGTTTTGACCCTGCCTGACTACTATTCTCTGGAATAGCGGTGTGACTCACATTTCCCATACATTTCAAAGTAAAACTTTGACCGCCTGATGGCATTGAGCTCTGCTGCCAGCATAGTAAGGAGGTGTGTGGTAGTCCTTGTGCGCAGTTGCAAGGAAGGGTGGCCTGACCACACAGGGTTTGCGCCAAGGTAGAGGACCCACACGAGGTTGAAGAGGCAGAAGCAGTGTATTAACTTCTACATACAGAACAAGGATTGAAACAACTCGTGGGGACGGCAAGACTTGTACAGCAGACCCTTCTCCATCTCTCACCATAGTTTGCCAGTGCCCAGTCAGTGACATGTAATGACCCTGTCTATGCTTACTGGTCCAAGTATCTGTGTTGAAATGCACCCTGTCGCACACAGATTTTCTCAAGGAAGTGGTGATGTTGTGTGCGACATGCTGGTGTAGCGCGGGCATGCTTTTCTTGGAGAAGCAGTGGTGATTGGGCATCTGGTACTGGGGCACAGCGACAGACATAAGGTCTGTAAAATCCTGTGTGTCCACTACGCGTAAAGGCAGCATTTCGGTAGCCAACAGCTTACAGAGGGATAGAGTCAACCACTTAGCGTTGTCATGGGTCGCAGTAAGTGGCCTTTTATTTGACCACATCTGAGGGACAGAGATCTGGCTGCTGTCTGTAGACGGTGTTGAGTAGGGTGTCCCTGGAAAAATGCAGGTTTGTGAGAAAAGTGCAGGCGGAGACATGATGTTGCCTTCATCTTGCCTTCAGATCTGTTCATCTTGTATCATTTTTAAAAAACACAGCAAGCAAGGGTTACTCCAAGCGGAGTCTACCTTTTTTCCCCAAATTGGGCACACAGACACCCCATCAGTGGCAGGACTTGTGCCCTAGTTGCAAACAGGATGTTTTGATTTGCATCAAGCACATTCCAAATCCACAAGCATTTACTCTCCCCAGGATGACACAGGGGTAGTAAATTCCTTCTGGATCCATGACTTGTTCATTTTGATGAACGTCAGTCTGTCCACATTGTCACTGGACAGACGCGTGCGCTTATCTGTCAGCACACACCCAGCAGCACTGAAGACACGTTCAGAGACAACGCTGGCAGCTGGACACGACAAAATCTTCAAGGCGTAACTGGAGAGCTCTTGACATTTTTCTAGATTTGAAGCACAAAAGGAGCAAGGCTCCATTTGCAAAGTCATTGCATCGATGTTCATTTGGAGATACTCCTGTATCATCCTCTCCATCCGTTGACTATGTGACACACTTGATGTCTCTGGTGGCCTTGCAAAGGAGGGTCTAAAAAAATTATGAAAAGATTCCATAAAATTGCTGTTACCAGCACCAGATACGGTCCTACTGGTACGGGTAGACTGTTGAAGATGACGAGGCCGTCCCATGTTTGTCAAGTTACAACTGGGAGAATCACTCCCTTCACCTGCACGGTTGTTTGGTGGAAAAGCCGAGCTAAGATCGAGTAACAGCTTCTGCTGATACTCCTGCATACGTGCGTCCCTTTCTATGGGTGGAATTATGTCACAAAATTTGGACTTGTCCCGGGGATCTAATAGTGTGGCAAGCCAGTAGTCATCATCACTTCTAATTTTGACAATACGAGGGTCATGTTGGAGGTAGTGCAACAAGAAGGCACTCATGTGTCTTGCGCAGCCATGCGGACCAAGTCCATGCTGTGTTTGTGGCATAGAGGTGCTAACCGTTCTTTCTTCCTCTGTCATCTCCCCCCAACCTCTTTCAACTTAAATTTGACCAAGGTCCCCCTCATCTGCTGAGTCTTCCATGTCCATGGACAGTTCGTCCTCCATATCTTCATGTCCTCCTGCACCTTCCTCAACATCTCGCCTGCTACCATGCGCCCTTGTTGATCCCTGTCCCCCATGGTCCCATGCCTGCCGCGTTGGTGATGATGAACGTCTGGACCTTGGTGATGTTGTTGTGTCTTGCGCATATGAATCCTCCTGTAGTTCCTCCCCTTCCTGTTGTCCCACCCCCTGACTCCGAATAGTGTTTAGCGTGTGCTCCAGCATGTAAATGACTGTAATCGTCATGCTGATAATGGCATTGTCAGCGCTAAACATATTCGTCGCCATGTCGAAACTGTGCAGAAGGGTGCATAGGTCCTTGATCTGAGATCACTCCATCAGGGTGATCTGCCCCACCTCTGCATCTCGTTGGCCCAGGCTATACGTCATGACGTATTGCACCAGGGCTCTGCGGTGCTGCCACAGTCGCTGTAACATGTGGAGAGTTGAATTCCAGCGTGTCGCCACATCGCATTTCAGGCGATGAACCGGCAGGCCGAAAGACTTCTGGAGCGATGCAAGTCGCTCAGCTGCGGCGGTTGAACGGCGGAAGTGAGCACTGCAGACAGTTTCCGTGCCCTGGTCAGAAGGCCATCTAGGCCGGGATAGTGTGTTAAAAATTGCTGGACAACAAGGTTCAACACGTGAGCCATACAAGGCACGTGTGTCACCTTGCCCAGGCGAAGGGCCGCACCCAGGTTTGCAGCATTGTCGCACACGGCCTTACCAGGCTGCAGGTTGAGTGGAGACAACCATTTATTAAACTCGGACCGCAGAGCTGACCACAACTCCTCAGCTGTGTGACTCTTATTCCCAAGACATGTCAAGCTAAAGACCGCCTGATGCCGTTGCGCTCTGCTGCCAGCATAGTAATGAGGGGTGCGTCATTCCTTCTGCGCAGTGAGAACGCTGGTGGCCTGACCAGGCAGGCTTGGGGCGGAGGTGGAGGACCCAGATGAGGTGGAGGATGCAGAAGCAGTGGCGGAACTTGGACAGACAGAGGATTGACACACAAGTCGTGGGGACGGCAAGACTTGTGCAGCAGACCCTTCACCATCTATCACCATAGTTACCCAGTGCCCAGTCAGCGACATGTAACGTCCCTGTCCATGCTTACTGGTCCAAGTATCGGTGGTGAAATTCACCCGTTCACACACAGAGTTTCTCAAGGAAGCGGTGATATTGTGTGCGACATGCTGGTGTAGCGCGGGCACACCTTTCTTAGAGAAGTAGTGGCGACTAGGCATCTGGTACTGGGGCACAGCGACAGATATAAGGTCTCTAAAATCCTGTGTGTCCACTAGGCGGAAAGGCAGCATTTCTGTAGCCAACAGCTTACAGAGGGATAGAGTCAACCTCTTCGCTTTGTCATGGGTCGAAGGAAGTGGCCTTTTATTTGACCACATCTGAGGGACAGAGATCTGGCTGCTGTGTGTAGACGGTGTTGAGTAGGGTGTCCCTGGAAAAATGCAGCTTTGGGAGGAAAGTGCAGGCGAAGACATGATGTTGCCTTCATCCAAAGTTGGTGCTATCGATGTCTGAGAGAGCTGTACACACTCACTTGTTTCCCCTTCCAAACCAACTGACGACCTACCAAGCAAACTGCCTGTTGCGGTTACAGTGGTGGAAGTTGTGGGTGGAAATACAGGTGTGACAGCTGTCCCCACAGTCCTAGAAGATGACGAGCGCGCGGATGCCCTGGAAGGGGCAGGCGGTGGATGGTTGGCTCCACTAGGCCACATTGCAGCACGGTGAGCTTCCCACCAGGCCATATGATATTTATTCATGTGACGATTCATGGAAGAAGTTGTCAAACTGCTGAGGTTTTGACCTCTACTAAGATAACCATGGCAAATGTTACAGATCACATAATTTGGCCGATCTTTTTTTATGTCAAAAAAGGACCAGGCTAGGCAAGGCTTAGAGGCCATGCGACCTGTTGATCCACCCCGAATAATGCTCAGAGGCAGAGTGGTGGCTGAGGATGCAGTTGTAGACGTGCTACCAGTGCTCCGACTGTGTCCAGGAAGGCGCCAGGTTACTTCGACGTCGGTTGCATCCTCCTCCACCGCCTCTATTGACCTCCTCGAGTGTCTGACTGTGGGTTGACAGTAGGTGGGATCTAGAACTTCATCATCAATTGTTGTGTTTGCACTCCCCTCCCCCTCAGACCGAGTTTCTTCTTGCCCTGACCGAATATTTAAGTTGTCATCCCAATCGGGTATCTGCGTCTCATCTTCATCAGTATGTTCCTCATTGCCTATAACCACAGTTGTTGGAAAGGCAGCATTTTGGTAGCCAACAGTTTGCATTTTATGAAAGTCAACCTCCAAGCCATGTCATGCCCTTCTAAAAGCATGTATAACACAGCGAGGGGACTCCAACCACAGTCTCCCTCGTTGCCACTCACTGGGCCACACACACCCCACTTGACTGGCATCGGTTGAGCCCCCTTTTGAAAAAGAAAAAGATGCTTTGCATGAAGCACTCTCAAAAATACGCGTGCCTTTCCCGTCCCCTGGCTGACCCCGGGGAAGAAAAGTCCTCTGAGAGCCATGACTTGTTCATCTTGGTTCTTTTAGAAACACAGCGAGGGGACTCCAACCACAGTCTCCCTCGTTGCCACTCACTGGGCCACACACACCCCACTTGACTGGCATCGGTTGAGCCCCCTTTTGAAAAAGAAAAAGATGCTTTGCATGAAGCACTCTCAAAAATACGCGTGCCTTTCCCGTCCCCTGGCTGACCCAGGGGAAGAAAAGTCCTCTGAGAGCCATGACTTGTTCATCTTGGTTCTTTTAGAAACACAGCGAGGGGACTCCAACCACAGTCTCCCTCGTTGCCACTCACTGGGCCACACACACCCCACTTGACTGGCATCGGTTGAGCCCCCTTTTGAAAAAGAAAAAGATGCTTTGCATGAAGCACTCTCAAAAATACGCGTGCCTTTCCCGTCCCCTGGCTGACCCCGGGGAAGAAAAGTCCTCTGAGAGCCATGACTTGTTCATCTTGGTTCTTTTAGAAACACAGCGAGGGGACTCCAACCACAGTCTCCCTCGTTGCCACTCACTGGGCCACACACACCCCACTTGACTGGCATCGGTTGAGCCCCCTTTTGAAAAAGAAAAAGATGCTTTGCATGAAGCACTCTCAAAAATACGCGTGCCTTTCCCGTCCCCTGGCTGACCCCGGGGAAGAAAAGTCCTCTGAGAGCCATGACTTGTTCATCTTGGTTCTTTTAGAAACACAGCGAGGGGACTCCAACCACAGTCTCCCTCGTTGCCACTCACTGGGCCACACACACCCCACTTGACTGGCATCGGTTGAGCCCCCTTTTGAAAAAGAAAAAGATGCTTTGCATGAAGCACTCTCAAAAATACGCGTGCCTTTCCCGTCCCCTGGCTGACCCCGGGGAAGAAAAGTCCTCTGAGAGCCATGACTTGTTCATCTTGGTTCTTTTAGAAACACAGCGAGGGGACTCCAACCACAGTCTCCCTCGTTGCCACTCACTGGGCCACACACACCCCACTTGACTGGCATCGGTTGAGCCCCCTTTTGAAAAAGAAAAAGATGCTTTGCATGAAGCACTCTCAAAAATACGCGTGCCTTTCCCGTCCCCTGGCTGACCCCGGGGAAGAAAAGTCCTCTGAGAGCCATGACTTGTTCATCTTGGTTCTTTTAGAAACACAGCGAGGGGACTCCAACCACAGTCTCCCTCGTTGCCACTCACTGGGCCACACACACCCCACTTGACTGGCATCGGTTGAGCCCCCTTTTGAAAAAGAAAAAGATGCTTTGCATGAAGCACTCTCAAAAATACGCGTGCCTTTCCCGTCCCCTGGCTGACCCCGGGGAAGAAAAGTCCTCTGAGAGCCATGACTTGTTCATCTTGGTTCTTTTAGAAACACAGCGAGGGGACTCCAACCACAGTCTCCCTCGTTGCCACTCACTGGGCCACACACACCCCACTTGACTGGCATCGGTTGAGCCCCCTTTTGAAAAAGAAAAAGATGCTTTGCATGAAGCACTCTCAAAAATACGCGTGCCTTTCCCGTCCCCTGGCTGACCCAGGGGAAGAAAAGTGAGAGCCATGTCCACATTGTCAGTGGACAGACACGTGTGCTTATCTGCCAGCAGACCCACAGCAGCACTGAAGACAGGTTCCGAGAGAACGCTGGCTGCAGGACACGACAAGATCCCCAAGACGTACGTGGCGAGCTCAGGCAATTTATCAAGATTGGAAGCCAAGAATGAGCAGGGCTCAAGTTGCACAATAATGGAATCGATGTTTCCTTGCATATACTCATATATCTGTGTGTCCTCCTCTTTTTCCTTGTCCAGCTCTTTTGTTTTCGCATGAGTATATGTCCTTGTCACTTTCCCATGTGTTGTGAGTTGTTTGTGACCTTTTGGACACCTTTGAGGGTGTTTTCTAGGTGTTTTTCTGTGTTTGTGATTGCCTGCCATTGTTTCCTATGCAGTTCGAGTTCGGTTCGTCGAACGTTCGACGAACCGAACTCGAACGGGAGGTCCGTTCGGCGAACCAACCTCGAGCCGAACCGCGACCGGTTCGCTCATCTCTAATCATTATACAGTATATACTATATAGCATGTCTATAAATTTGCATTTGTGGATATAGTATTGTACTTTCTTTCTGCTATCCAGTACAGCACATTGCTTGTACTGTACCTCCCGCACACCAACAATTTTATTGTAAGCTAACATAGTTTAATTTGTTTTATGTTTTTACTGTACTGTACAGTATTTTGTATTGGTGTACTGTAATAATTTTATATGAATACAGGACATTATTTTGTATTACTCTAATAAATTTGTATAAATACAGTAAATATTTTCGGGTTGTGGAACGAATTGTCTGCGTTTCAGTTATTTCCTATGGGAAAATTCGCTTTGATATAAGAGTAACTTGGTTTAAGAGCACACTCCCAGAACCAATTAAGCTCGTAATCCAAGGTTCCACTGTAATACTTTATATCTCCTGTGGGGGTTCTGCAGGGAAATTAATCACTGAGGCTGCTTTCACACTTGCGTTGTTTTGCATCCATCACAGTCAGTTATGTGACTGATGCAACTGATGCGTTGCAGATAGTGGCACAACTGATGTGACTGATGCTGCAAAACAATGATCCGTTTTGTTTTTTTATTTTACAGTTTTACCGGCGGCAGACTATTGTGAACGATCAGCTGATCATCCGGCGGCCGGCCAATCAGCTGATTGCTCTCAAAAGCCGTCCGATCAGCTGATCAGTCTCAAAAGCTGGCCGCTGGGCGATCAGCTGATCGCTCTCAAAAGCCGGCCGATCAACTGATCGCTCTCAAAAGCCGGCCGATCAGCTGACCGCTCTCAAAAGCCGGCCGCCGGGCAATCAGCTGATCATTTGGCCACCGAGAGAGAGTAAATCAATGTTTCTGTGATTAAAAAAAAAGCTGAGCATGCGCAGTGAAAAAATAAAGAATTCCGCCGCTCAAAAAATGCTACATGCTGCGATCCCTCCACCCGACGGTCACTGATGGTCACCGACAAAACAACTGATGTGCTGCAGGGCTGATGCAACGCAAAACCATACGTTGCAATCCGCCCTTAATAGAAGCCTATGAGGAATAAACGGTTTCCTGCAACGGTTACAGTAATTCCTCAAGGTGGCGGATTGCAATGGATACCGCACAACGCAAGTGTGAAAGCAGCCTTATTGAAGGTATCTCCTGCAAATTAACAGCTGAACATTGATGGTCCTAGTAGTGAGATACCTTTTATCTTTGAGGGACCTGTGAAACACAATCCCTTTGCTTTAAGACGGACCTGTTAGGTCAAAAGGTGGATTCTAATGTATTATAAATGAAGATTATGGATTTCGCCTTTTACTTAGCTAAGCTAAACAACAAAGTAATTTTATCTCTACGAAAACTGTTTTACTACAGTTCTGAGCACCGGCTCATAAAGTTAATTCTCGATTTAGACAGCATTATATTTGAACTGACGGGAGTATTGGAAAGCAAATAAAGCTGTTTTTGTTGACTAAGAAAAATGAAAGCTGCCTAAAGATATGACTGCTGCTTAGTAATGTATTCAAGGTCAATAGACGGAGCTCTGGGGAACCTTCCTCATAACGGCTGGTCTAGTGACACGAAGGGCACCAAGGTTCTGCCTCTAACAGATGTACCCATCAGTTAGGATCGTCAAGATATAGAATTCTCTACCAAAGCTGGATGTTTTCTTGGCAAAAGGACGAACAGAGTTAAGGCAATTAATTTAAACAAAGATTATTGATCCACAGAGAGACGTGTCCCCGTTTTCTGAAAACCTATGAGAACTGGTAATATGTGCCCTTTAGAGAAAAAATTTAAAATGTCTTCCCTGGAGCCTTCCTTGTTCCAGCCAACGAGCAGATTTGTCCAAGGTTGAGGTTCTACGAGTTATTTTTCTTTCCTTTTCTGATGACACAGTTTTACAACTTAAAATTAACTTAAAGATTTAAATTATCAATTATTAAAAAAAAAAATTACATTTTCTGCCAGTGTAACTCAAAAGAATATTATTACTTATTGTAAATATATTACTGCTCACAAGTTGACCTATACATCTTTACATCTTTTTGTCTTATTGTGTGTTAATTAGTGATGAGCGAGTACTAAAAAGCTCGGGTGCTCGAAGCTCGGGCCGAGCCTCCCAAGATACTCGTGTACTCGGCCCGAGCAACGAGCCCAATGTTATCCTATGGGAGACCCGAGTATTTTTGTGAAATGACCCCCCGGCAGCATGGAGAAACCCTAAAAATGTCACAAAAGTCTCAGAAGAGTGCTCAAATGACATGGCAACAGCATGGGGAAGACCCCTTGAAGCATTTATCACTCAAAAGTCACAGTTGTGAACAATTTTGTCCGCGTTTCACGCCATTTTTACGGACTCACCAGAAAACCTTCCAAAATGACCCCAAAATGATTTTTCATGGCAGAAATGTTAAGGGCACATACCCTATAGTGAGATAGAGCTGGTGTATGTTACTTTTTGAGATTAATACATGAAAGATTTTACGTGAAAACATTGTGTGGCACTCCGATGTCCCTGAGAAGAGACGTACATGAAGGCCTCTTGAGTCTAATGTGCCCATTTTGAGGAAGTGAGTCTTTGTAGTATTTTCCTTTGCCAGGGCAGTCCAAAATTGTGAGGTTCACCAATGCCCCTGCATACAGACGTGCATGATGGCCTGTAAACCTGAAGTGCCCATTGTAAGGAAGTGGGTCTATTTCAGTATAGCCCTTTGCCAGGGCAGCCAAAAATTGGGAGGCTCCACATTGTCCCTGGATAGAGACGTGCATGATGGCCTGTAAACCTGAAGTGCCCATTGTAAGGAAGTGGGTCTATTTCAGTATAGCCCTTTGCCAGGGCAGCCAAAAAATTGGGAGGCTCCACATTGTCCCTGGATAGAGACGTGCATGATGGCCTGTAAACCTGAAGTGCCCATTGTAAGGAAGTGGGTCTATTTCAGTATAGCCCTTTGCCAGGGCAGCCAAAAATTGGGAGGCTCCACATTGTCCCTGGATAGAGACGTGCATGATGGCCTGTAAACCTGAAGTGCCCATTGTAAGGAAGTGGGTCTATTTCAGTATAGCCCTTTGCCAGGGCAGCCAAAAATTGGGAGGCTCCACATTGTCCCTGGATAGAGACGTGCATGATGGCCTGTAAACCTGAAGTGCCCATTGTAAGGAAGTGGGTCTATTTCAGTATAGCCCTTTGCCAGGGCAGCCAAAAATTGGGAGGCTCCACATTGTCCCTGGATAGAGACGTGCATGATGGCCTGTAAACCTGAAGTGCCCATTGTAAGGAAGTGGGTCTATTTCAGTATAGCCCTTTGCCAGGGCAGCCAAAAATTGGGAGGCTCCACATTGTCCCTGGATAGAGACGTGCATGATGGCCTGTAAACCTGAAGTGCCCATTGTAAGGAAGTGGGTCTATTTCAGTATAGCCCTTTGCCAGGGCAGCCAAAAATTGGGAGGCTCCACATTGTCCCTGGATAGAGACGTGCATGATGGCCTGTAAACCTGAAGTGCCCATTGTAAGGAAGTGGGTCTATTTCAGTATAGCCCTTTGCCAGGGCAGCCAAAAATTGGGAGGCTCCACGTTGTCCCTGGGTAGAGACGTGCATGAGGGCCTCAAAACATTAAGTGTCCATTTTAAGGAAGTGGGTGTATTATAGTATAGCCCTTAGGCAGGGCAGCCAAAAATTGGGAGGCTCCACGTTGTCCCTGGGTAGAGACGTGCATGAGGGCCTCAAAACATTGTTCCCATTGCAAAGGAGCGGGTCTCCTGTCGTTGTAATGTCCATTCTGCAAAGAATGGGCGAAAAAATTTACCACTGGGGGTATACCTGAAACAAAGGCCTAAGTATTGCAATTTGTAACGGTCATCATGGTGGCGCATGAGGAGAAGGAGGAGCAGTCCAGCGATTATCCAAAGTCCAGAAGTGTGTACCCATGGGTGAGTGGAGGTACATGGCAAACTTTAAATTCCGCTCTCATTTGCTGGTGGTGTGGTGAAGTCTGGCCCAATCCAACCCTTGTTCATCTTGATCAGAGTCAGCCTGTCAGCATTTTCAGTTGACAGGCGGGTGCGTTTATCTGTAATGATTCCACCTGCGGCACTAAAAACACGCTCTGACAAAACGCTAGCAGCAGGGCAGGCCAGGACTTCCAAGGCATAGAGAGCCAATTCATGCCACGTGTCCAGCTTGGATACCCAATAATTGTAAGGCACAGAGGAATGTCGGAGTACAGTTGTTCGATCTGCAAGGTACTCCTTCAGCATCTGGGCAAACTTAGGATTTCTTGTGGCACTACCCCGCACCTCAGGGGCTGTGGTACGTGAGGGGCTGAGAAAACTGTCCCACATCTTAAAGACTGTTCCCCTACCTCTGGCGGATTGGACTTGTGCCTCTCTCGGCTGTACGCCTCGGTTGTCCACTGATTCCTGACCTATGCCGCTAGCGTTTTGTGAGGGGAATGCTTTGCCTACTTCCGTGCGTATGGCCTTTCGGAACTGCTGCATTTTGGTTGACCTCTCCTCCACGGGAATAAGAGACAAAAAGTTCTCCTTGTAGCATGGGTCTAACAGTGTTACCAACCAGCAATGATTGTCGGCCAAGATGTTCTTAACGCGAGGGTCACGAGACAGGCAGCTTACCATAAAGTCAGCCATGTGCGCCAGACTCTTAACAGCCAGGACTTCAGTAGCCTGACCAACAAGATGACTGAACATGCTGTCCTCCTCCTCCTCCTCCTCCTCCTCCTCATCTACCCTGTCCTCTGGCCAGCCACGCTGAACCGAGGATATGACTGGTGTGCATGTCATATCCTCAATTTGGCCGGAGAGTTGCTCCATGTCTTCATCCTCCTCCTCGTCATAGTCCTCCACTGCACGTTGTGATGAGACGAGGCTGGGCTGTGTGTTATCACCCACACCCACTACTGTTTCTTGCTGCAACTCATCGCGCTCCGCCTGCAATGCATCATGTTTGTTTTTCAGCAGAGACCGTTTTAGAAGGCAGAGTAGCGGTATGGTGACGCTAATAATGGCGTCATCACCACTCACCATCTTGGTGGAGTCCTCAAAGTTTTGGAGGATGGTACATAGGTCTGACATCCATCTCCACTCCTCAGGTGTTATGTGTGGAGTTTGACCCATTTCCCGACGGCTTAGGTGATGCAGGTACTCAACAACTGCCCTCTTCTGCTCACATATCCTGACCAACATGTGCAGAGTTGAATTCCAACGCGTGGGGACATCACACACCAGTCTGTGAGCCGGAAGATGCAAACGGCGCTGAAAGCCGGCAAGGCCGGCTGAAGCAGTAGGTGACTTTCGAAAATGTGCAGACAGGCGGCGAACTTTTACCAGCAGATCAGACAGCTCTGGGTATGACTTTATAAACCGCTGAACCACGAGGTTGAGCACATGGGCCACGCATGGAACATGTGTCAGCTGGCCTCGCCTCAAAGCCGCCACCAGGTTCCGGCCATTGTCACACACGACCTTTCCTGGCTTTAGGTTCAGAGGTGTGAGCCAGTGATCTGCCTGCTGTTTCAGAGCTGTCCACAGCTCTTCTGCATTGTGGGGTTTGTCACCTATGCAGATTAGCTTCAGCACAGCCTGTTGCCGCTTCGCCGAGGCAGTGCTGCAGTGCTTCCAGCTTGTGACTGGTGTGGAGGGCACAGTGGATGAGGATGCGCAGGAGGAGGAGGAGGCTGAAGAGCATGACATTCCGGAGCTGTAGAGTGTGGGTGAAACACTGACTGAGGTAGGGCCTGCAAACCTTGGTGTGGGAAGGATGTGTTCCGTCCCTCGCTCAGACTGGGTCCCAGCTTCCACAATATTAACCCAGTGTGCCGTCAACGAGATGTAGCGGCCTTGCCCACAAGCACTTGTCCACGTGTCTGTGGTTAGGTGGACCTTGGGTGAAACAGCGTTGTTCAGGGCACGTGTGATGTTTTGTGACACGTGGTTATGCAACGCGGGGACGGCACACCGGGAGAAATAGTGGCGGCTGGGGACCGAGTAACGTGGGACAGCTGCCGCCATCAGGTCACGGAATGCTTCTGTCTCCACCAGCCTAAAAGGCAACATTTCCAGCGCAAGCAGTCGCGAAATGTTAGCATTTAGAACTGTGGCATGTGGGGTGTTGGCAGTGTATTTGCGCCTGCGTTCAAAGGTTTGCTGAATGGATAACTGAACGCTGCGCTGGGACAAGGACGTGCTTGATGATGGTGTTCTTTCTGCGTAGGCAACTGCAGGTGCAGGAGTGGAGGAGGCTTGTTCGCAGGCAGCATGGACAGGGGATTGGCTCGCATGCACAACCAGCGAAGACGTAGCAGTGACATCAGCAAGCACTGCTCCTCGACTCTGTTGTACTTCCCACAAAGTCGGGTGCTTGGCTGACATGTGCCTGATCATGCTGGTGGTGGTCAGGCTGCTAGTTTTGGTACCCCTGCTGATGCTGGCACGGCAGGTGTTGCAAATGGCCTTTTTTGAATCATCTGGATCCAACTTAAAAAACTGCCAGACTCGGGAAGACCTAACATTTGTACAGGCACCTTGTGTCGTCGTGTTGTTCCGGGGAACGGTTGCCTGACTTCTGCCTGGGGCCACCACCCTGCTTCTTACTGCCTGTTGTGATGCTACGCCTCCCTCCCCCTGTGCACTGCTGTCCTCGCTCTGCATATCCTCCTGCCAGGTTGGGTCAGTTACTGGATCATCCACCACGTCGTCTTCCTCTTCCGCACCCTGCTCCTCCTCCTGACTTCCTGACAATTGTGTCTCATCATCGTCCACCACTTGTTGAGACACGTTGCCAACTTCGTGAGAACGTGGCTGCTCAAATATTTGGCCATCTGTACAGACGATCTCCTCATGACCCACTTCAATATGAGCTGGCGAGAGGCCAGAATGTGTGAATGGAAACGTGAACAGCTCTTCCGAGTGTCCAAGTGTGGGATCATTAATGTCCGAGGAGGACGTGTACTCAGCCTGGTGGTAGGAAGGAGGATCAGGTTCAGAAATGTGCGGTGCAGTATCACGGCTACTGACACTTGACCGTGTGGAAGACAGAGTGTTTGTGGTGGTGCCAATCTGACTGGAAGCATTATCTGCTATCCAACTAACAACCTGTTGACACTGGTCTTGGTTCAAGAGCGGTGTACTGCTGCGGTCCCCAAGAATTTGGGACAGGACGTGCGAGCGACTAGATGTGGCCCTTTGTTGTGGCGAAATTAGAGCTTGCCCACGACCTCGGCCTCTGCCTGCACCACCATCACGTCCACTTCCTTGTTCCTTGCCAATGCCCTTGCGCATTTTGCAATGCTGTGCACTGCTGACGTGTATATTCACTACTTGTGCGTTATATTAAAGTTTCTGGAAATTGCACACAAGTGCACCTGTACGCTGCCACCAACAGGCACACACGTGCGGTTTTAAAAACCAAGCACGGACGCAATAAGAACCTAACAGGTTTTTTTGGGGAGCGACAATTACAGACAAGTCAGACACTATCTGGACTGTTTTACACTGTGTACACCAGCCCCAGATATGATGAAGGCTGGTATACGGTCACCACTACCCTGCCTGCCTGCCTGCCTGTATACTGGTACAATAGTCCTGACAAGGACTCTTTTGGTCACTAGCCTGTATTCAGACCTGGCTATACCCTGCCTGTATATAGCAACAGTAGTCCTGAGAAGGACTCTGCTACTGTACTCCGACCTGGCTATACCCTGCCTGCCTGTATACAACTAGAATAGTCCTGAGAAGGACTTTTGGTCACACTGTTTGCAGCCCTGCAACTGAAAAAGCTATAAAGGGCCGCAAAGCTTTCCCTGAATCAGCGACACTCTCCCTGCACTGACAGTCTGGATAGCTGTAAGCAGAGCACAGCGCGCCGGCCGATATAAAGGCTCGGTCACGCTGTGCAGGCCGGCCAATCACTGCAATTCCACAACTAACAGGGCTGTGGCATTGCAGTGGTCTGCCAGCCAATCCCTGCATGAGGGCTGGCTCTCAAAAGAGCGCCAACATGCAGAAATGAAGACCACGAGTACAGCACGAGTATCGCGAGATTACTCGGTCCCCGCCGAGCAGCCCGAGTACAGCGATACTCGTGCGAGTACCGAGTAGTGACAAGCATGCTCGCTCATCACTAGTGTTAATCTTAATCATGTAATAATGCAGACTACATACAGCCCTGGCAAAAATTAGAGAAAAAAGAGACCACTGCAAAATTGTCAGTTTTTTCTGATTTTTGTCTATATAGGTAGATTTTTGAGTGAAATGTAAATTGTTTTTCTATTCTATAAACTACTGACAACGTCTCCAAATTTCGAAGTAATACATTTTGTATTTATATTCTAAAAATGACACATGGTCAAAATAACAAAACAATGCATGGCTTTCAGACCTCAACTAATGCAAAGAAAACAAGTTCATAATCATTTAGAAACAACAATACTAATAGTGTTTTACCTCAGGAAGAGTTCAGAAATCAATATTTTGTGGCATAACCATGATTATAATCAACAGACGAAGTGGAGGAAAGCTTGACATGCCCAATGGAATAGGTCACCACACATCCATGGAGTGCAACGATATGAAGTCCGCCAGGTGGACTATAACTTGAATAGAAGGAAAGGATTTTAATCACAGCTTTCATGCATCTTGGCATGCTTTCCACCAGTCTTTCACACTGCTTTTGGGTGACCTTATGCCACTCCTGGTGCAAAAATGTAAGCGGTTCTTGTTTGTTTGATGGCTTCTGACTATCCATCTTCCTCTTTATTACATTCCAGAGGTCTTCAATGGGGTTCAGGTCTGGAGATTGGGCTGGCCATGACAGGGTTTTGATGTGGTGGTTCTTCATGCACACATTGATTGCACACCTAGCTGTGTGGCATGGTGCATTGTCCTGCTGGAAAAAACAATCCTCAGAGTTGGGGAACATTGCCTGAGCAGAAAGAAGCAACTTTTTTTCCAGGATAACCTTGTATGTGGCTTGATTCATACATCCTTCGCAAAGTGTAATCTGCCCAATTTGGACCATAGAGGACTGAAGTAAGGTAATCTTCTCTGATGAGTCTAATTTTCAGCTTTGCCCAACACCTGGTCATCTAATGGTTAGACAGAGACCTGGAGAAGCATACAAGCCACAGTGTCTTGCACCCACTGTGATATTTGGTAGAGGATAGGTGATGATTTGGGCATGCTTCAGCAAGGCTCGAATTGGATAGGGACGTATAAATCAAGCCGCATACAAAGTTATCCTGGAAAAACAGTTGCTTCCTTCTGCTCAGGCAATGTGCCCAACTCTGAGGACTGGTTTTTCCAGCAGGACACTTGATTCATTTATTTATCCCTATACAGATTCTTTCAAACTGTTAGCAAACAGGATACCTTGGGCCCTCAGCTGGCCCTAAACTCACCCTGCCTAGTGAGTAAGCTGACAAGGTCACTAGACTCACCACAATATGGAAACATAAGGGAAGGAAAACAAACAAAGGAAATACCGCAGCACAAAAGGATAAAGGTCGGCTTCTTGATACGCTGTAATACAGCTCCTTCCACCAAGGGGGCCAGTATACAAATGAGTATCTTCAGCAGGGATTGCTGGGTAGCACCTCTATTTAAACCTGAAGGACGTGACTACAAAGTAATTGTAGCTGAAACACTCAGCTAGGAACTGCTGGAGAACCTGCCAGCAGTAAAACTGACGGTAACCGGGGGCGTGGCCAGCAGGCAGCATGAGCGGTCGCATCTGAGAGCAGCTCCGCAGTCCAAAGCTGATATAAGTTATTAATCCTGCCGAAATTGGTGCCTAAATACACCTTTGGATTACCTGTGGTGCGGTGAGCATTTGGATCAGTACCATGAGCAGAGGTCGCAGCGCAGCAGCGGCTGAGAAGCTGAAGAAGTTTGCCCGGGACTCCCAGCAAGATGGCGCCGACAAGCAGGCAGCGCGGGAATCCAGCGAGGCGGAGGAGGAGGAGAGCATGGAGGCCGGATCCAAGGAATCGCAGGAGCTAACCTTACAGCAGGTTACGTCGCAGTTACTTGCAGCGATCCAGGATTCAAAGGTGTCGCTGACGGGTAAAATTGAGGAGGTTAAGATCGATGTGGGTCTCCTCCGGCTGGACTTGCAAAACCTGAGAGAGCGGGTAAAGGAGACCGAGCAGCGGATCTCCACGCTGGAAGACGACGCAAGAGCAACGCCGGGCAGACTGGCCTCTCTGGAAAGCGCGGCAAACAACTGGGCGCAGAGGGCTGATGACCTGGAAAATCGCCTGCGTCATAATAATTTGAGAATTCTGGGGATGCCGGAGAGGGCAGAAGGGAGTGACCCATGTAAGTTCATGGAAAAGTGGCTCTCCGAAACTTTCCCTGATGCGACGCTGTCAGCGGCATTCGCGATAGAAAGAGCTCATCGGGTACCGGCCAGACCTCCTCCTCCGGGAGCGCAGCCTAGACCTCTCCTGGCCCGACTGTTGAGCAGCAGGGATAGAGATGCGATCCTTAGTGCGGCGCGGCGCAAGGGCCCGATCCTACACAACAACGCCACCATATTGATCTTCCCTGATTTCTCTGCGTCGCTCCAGAAAACGAGGGCTTCCTTCATTCAGGTGAAGAAACGTCTCAGAGAGCATCAAATTGTTTACTCCATGATCTTCCCAGCCCGTCTTAGAGTGGTTCATCAAGAGCGATCCCTGTTCTTTACTTCTCCTGCGGAAGCGGAGGACTGGATCAACACATTGAAGAGGAAACGCTGATGCGTCACGGTCTGGGCGCTGCCTGACGGGTCGCGGTTGTGATAGCGTCGCGGCTCTGATTCACTTATTTCATCCTCTTTGGAGCAATGTCGGTGACGCGACTCCAATCCTTGGGACGTTGTGTTTGAAATCACTGTTGAGATCGCTTCAGGATCATCCTATGCAGGTACTCGGCGTCCCTCGATTCTGAAGGCGCGAAAGATTCTTGTTTGTTTCATCCCTCCTGGCATGTGAGTGGAGCGGGACCGCAATTGCGTTCGCGTCCTGATCCTGATCTTATGGTCCCTGTCGGTTGAGACGCTGGTGATCTCATCTGGAGGCGCTGGTGCGCCAGTGGCCTTCCTGGAGGCATGAGAGTCTCCGGATGCGTCCATTATTGGTCTCTCAATGATCCGGCCTCCGGGTTTGGCCTTCGACTAAGGCGGGTGGCCTGGGGCCGCGCCTGCGTATGGGACGGCTGCTGCGTTCTTCGGGATCTATGCTTAGCCTGGCAATTGCTCCGGATTTCTCGTCGCTGATGGGACCGGACCTAGGTGACATCAGACGGGACATGGGTCAGACCGCTGTTGCGACGCTCTGAACTCCTTCATGCGATCCTGTTTTCTCCTATACCTTTTTGGATCCAAATTGGAACTCTACTTTGGGCTCGCAGTTTTTGGCAACGCACTTCAGTTCATAATGTTGTATTTTGCTCTATTAGTGCTATATTAAGTTCTGAGGTTACCATATGTCATAATATTCTACAGTCTAAGATTTCCTGCCAATCCTTCTTCTATCTTCTTTACACTCCCACCTCTTCTCTTCTCCCCTTCTAACCCCCTATCAGCTTATTCCTCATCCCTCTTCACCTCGTTCCCTTACTTCTTCATTGTTCTTTCTCCTCTTCCTTCAGTCCCCCACTTTTTCTACCTCTCATATCTCTATATTCTTTCTCTTGTTCCTGCTTTATCTTCTATTCTAATCCCTCTCCTCTCTCTTTCTCTCTTCTACATTATTTCTCTTTCTCCCTTCATACCATCTCTTCTCCTCCTCCCTTCCCCCCCCCCTTTTTTTTTTTTTTCTCTCTTCTCTCTTTTTCTCCTCTTCTCTCTCCTTTTCTCTCCCTTCTCTGCTTCTCTCTCTCTATTCTCTTCTCCCTCTCTCTCTCTCACTTCCTTCCCATCTATTCTTGGTCCCCTCACTTATGCACGATTAAAGGCTAAGCTGCAGGGTAAGTCATTTATTGGACTGCAGGAGAAGCTCAAGTCCTTGTTTGAGGACACCCCCATACCAAGTACACCATCTAGCCACGTTGGTTCACCCTAGTCGTTGCTAGGGTAAATCTTTCCTGGTCGCACTACTGGACCAGTTCTTGTCGATTGTGTGTGTACAACCGACATTTTGTATTTAAGGGTACGTTTACCCAAGTTCTACTGTAGGTTAAGTTCTTGATATTCTTCTATCAACTCAGCAAGTGGCATATCTTGATGGCTTTAAGCGTGATGACATGGAATGTTAGGGGACTGGGCACATCCAGGAAACGGGCGGCAGTATTTGCTCATATCAAAAGATCCAAAGCTCAGATTGTATGTTTACAAGAGACCCATTTATTGTTGGAGACCACTAGAGTGCTTCAAAAGCCTTGGGTTCAATGGTCAGCTCACTCAGTTCATTCATCATATTCTAGGGGAGTATCGGTACTGGTCCACAAAGCTCTGCGGTGGGATCCGGGTAAAATTTTAAAGGACACTGAAGGGAGGTATGTGTTTATCCAGGCTCACATCGATGGGGTCATGATAGTGGTCTTGGCCATATACATTCCCCCTGCAACGGGAATCTCGATTCTATATGAGGCGGCTAAGTTCGCCTCACAATTTCCACAAGCCTTAGTGCTCTGCATGGGGGACTTCAATTTGATTAATAACACGGGACTGGATAGATTCAACACCCGACAGGTCCCGATCTCCCCCACGATACAAACTAGATTGAGTATATTCTTACAGGAAGTGGGATGGTACGATATGTGGCGGTTTTTTAACCCAGCACTGAGAGAATATACATGTTATACTCCCGGGAAAAACTCATTATCTCGAATTGATTATATATGTGGAAATGAAAGAGTCTGTGCCCATATACAATCGGTATGTCATTTGCCCAGATCAGTATCAGATCACTCTCCGGTATTTGTAGGCATTAAATGGGAAGGATGTAAATCTCATAAATTGTCAAGGAAAATTAACCCTTGGTGGCTGTCGCTCTTTGGAGCCAATGACAGGATTCCTGATCAGCTTGGGGCATACACGGAAATGAACTCCGTGGAAGAGAATCACTCGGCTTATTGGGACGCGCTTAAGGCGTATCTGAGGGGATGCTGTCACTCCTCTATTTCCTATCTCAAGAAACAGGCGGCCAGAGAGGAGGAGGAATTGGCCACCCAAAATAGAGTGCTTGAACATAGATTCACCTCGGACCCCTCTGAGGAAAATAGATCTCATTGGCTTCAGGCTGGGAGGAAATATCTCTTGTATTTGCAAGACAAGGCTAAGAGACATGTATTCTTCACGAACCAGAGGTATTTTGAGCAAGGGAACCAATCCAGTAGCTTACTGGCGTTCCTGGTGCGTCAATCCAATAGCTCACCTGCTGTCCTTAGGATTAGAGACCCTCGTGGAGGAACAGTTACTTCCGTCAATGGTATATTGGAGGTATTTTTGAACTTCTATAGGAACCTGTATGAGTCCAGGCTGACTGTGTCAAGGGAGGAGATTGCTGAGTACTTACGAGATCTGGAGTTTCCCAGGTTGACTTTGGCTCAGAGATCGGCCTTGGATGAGCCCATTAGCATGGAAGAGATGGTGGAGGCGATGAAGACCCTCAATAGGGGTAAGGCGTCCGGGCCAGACGGACTCCCTATTGAGATCTTTGACAAATATCAGGGGGAGCTGGCCCCAGCCCTCCTGGAAACGGTTGAAGCCTCGTTCAGCAAGGGATGGTTGCCTGATTCCTTCTATGAGGCAACCATTGTCCTGCTATTGAAACCAGATAAGGACCCATTGGATTGTGGCTCGTACAGACCGATCTCTTTGTTGAACTCCGATTATAAAATTCTCACCAAAATTCTAGCGAATAGACTTAAAAAAGTGGTCTCCTCTATAGTACATGAGGATCAGTCAGGATTCATCCCGGGTAGGAGTACCTCGGATAATCTGAGGAGGGCGCAGGTGGTTTTACAGATGGGCACCAAGTTAGAGGAGGATTGGGCTTTGGTCTCCCTGGATGCAGCCAAAGCCTTCGACTCTATAGAATGGCCATACCTGCTGGAGGTGCTGCGGGCATTTGGTTTCGGCAACAAATTTATCAGATGGATTGAGATCATATATAAAGCTCCATCTGCTAATATTCAGGTGGGCGGTGGTGTGTCGGAAACTTTCCCTTTGGGGAGGGGAACCAGACAGGGATGTCCCCTATCCCCTCTCCTGTTCGCCCTTGCCATGGAACCGCTGGCGGTGCGCATTCGGGCGGACCCAGTCTACCGGGGGGTGAGACATAGTAAGGGAGATGAACGTTTATCTTTGTACGCAGACGATTTGTTACTGTTTGCATCTGATCCGGATTCCTCCATTCCCAGAGCTGTGCAATTGATTGATCGATTTGGGGAGTTCTCAGGTCTGTCAATAAACTGGTCAAAATCGTACCTCCTCTTTCTGTCTCGGAACAGAGAGGATCTGATGTACGATCACATATGCAGGGTTCCGGTGGTGGATCATTTCAAATATCTCGGAATTATACTGGCGGGAAGCCCTGCGGAGATGATAGCGAGAAATATAGCCCCCTTACTAGCGTACTTCGGGGAGAAATTTAATAGATGGAGCCAACTCCCACTGTCAGTGGTGGGAAGGATTAATCTCCTTAAAATGATAGTGCAACCAAAGTGTCTCTATATTACCCAGCATGTATTCGTGCAGATTCCTCGCTCTTTCTTCCGGTCCCTGGAATCTCTAATGATTACCTTTGTCTGGGGCTCGTCCAGATCAAGGGTCCAATTGGCCAAATTACAAAGACCCAAGGATATGGGGGGTATGGCCCTTCCTGATCTTTATATTTACTATCTGGCCGGACAATTGAAATATTTGGGTCCATGGACACTTCCCCGAGTTGGGGGTTCTCCGGAGGGGCTCCTGGCAGAGTTCACAGGTGTGGATCTCCTGTGGCCGTTACTGACGGATCACAGGAGGTCCCCTGAGGGTCGTGTCCTCCCGATACATAAATTGGGGGCCAGGATCTGGAAAGAGGCTAAAGCCGTATTTGGATTCCATGATGTACCAACTGAGACGCCCTTATGGGATAACTTGGACCTCCCACATTTTTGTGGGTTGCCGGGATTTGGTGAATGGAGGAATCGCGGAATAATCTCCCTGGGATCACTGGTCCGGGACGGTGAACTCCGCCCCTTTGCACAACTGCGGACAGAATTCGATTTGCCGGAATCTCATGGGTTTCAGTATCTCCAGATTAGGCACGCCTTTCGAGCTCAGTTCTCTGGTCGTGGGGTTAGATTCTCTTCCTTCCCAGTCATTGGAATTATTAGATCACAGGGCCCTGGTGGTCTTATTTCTAAACTATATTCCTCCCTCATTCGGGCCAAGGCCATGAATAATCCTCATTCTGTCCGTGAGAAGTAGAGTGCCAGGATCCCTGAAATTGATGATGTAGTGTGGGACGACATTGTCGAATCGCACACATTGGTCTCTCCTGCTGTTAACAATAGACTGATCCAATTATATATAATACACCAAAGTTATATTACTCCCCAGAGATTGAACAAAATGAAAAAGCTGAACAATTCAGTGGGGATGGGCTGTCCGAGATGCGGGAGAGACGGTGCTGACTTCTGGCACATGATATGGGATTGCCGAGTTATTCTCTCCTATTGGAGTGAGATTGTAACGACTCTTTCCGCCATATTTCAAAAAGCGGTTGCTATGTGCCCAGTCCTGTGTCTATTTGGGGTGGTAGATGTACACTCCTGGTCCCATGATGAGAATCTATTAATAAAGAAGGTCCTTTTTCTGGCCCGGAAGGGCATTATACTAAATTGGATGAGCACTCATTCCCCAACTAGAGCCTCTTGGATTGCATTGGTAAATGCAATTATCCCGTCAGAACAATTTGTTTACAAGACAAGAGGCTCTTCAGCTAAATTTGACAAAATCTGGGGTAGATGGATGAGGTCGCCCTTGACTGGCGGATCTCCTGGTTCTCTAGCGGATAACCTACAGTCAGTATTATCGCAATAATAGCCAGTAGTGGCCCGGCAGGCAGAAAGGAGACACATGTGATCCGTGATACACTATATTAGGGATACCACGAGTTCCCCGAAGCTTGGGTTGCACTCTCCTTGACGATATGAGTTCTATTGCCTTGAGTTGGATGTGTCTCGCGAGCTAACACCTTTGCTATGTATGATGCTCTTTGGATATGCTGAAATAATGGACGCTGATTTGATTGTTGTTATTTTATTATCCTGAAAACCAACCAGTTACATGTATACTGTCTCATTGAACAATTTGCTGATTTATTCTTCTATGTAATGTCTTACTTAACTTTCAATAAAACGAGTTTAAAAAAAAAACCTGACGGTAACCGTTTAGGCACCAAACCACATTTAGATGTGGATAAAGAGATGAAGATGAGAGTCTGCAGTCCGGAAGCTGTCACTAGTCTCTAAAAACAGGGAGACGACCATAACAGTATTGTGCCAACTACTACTCATATACGGTGGTGGGTGACCAACTCCTGTACAGGGGTCCACCGGGGAATTCACCTGTCCCCCTCTGTGCCAGTCCAAACCTAACTGCCTATGGGAGACACCTTGTGTTCAGTATAGTGGAAATACACTGATGAATCATGTACCATTATAGATAGTCTTCCTTCCCAACTTTTTCTCAGGTTGTGATCAGATATAAATACTGTATATTGGGCGCATTTATCATAAATGTGGTATTCTTTATTCTGGCAATGTATGTATCACATTTTCTATAATCATACATCACTGATCAATGACTACAGATGCTCATAATATAGGTGCAGGGTTCGGGCCAAGTCTCACTGGTCTCATATGTGCATCGCTTATTAGGATATACATGTACATTATGGTAAGTGTTGGCAATTCATTGGAGCGGAAGAAACACTTTTACTACAGTGATGAAAGATTTATTTTAACTTTACTTGTGCACTTTGTTAATTATGCCCATATTACCCCCTGCCAGGACAAGTTAGCCTGAGCTGCCATATGAATGAAACATAGCACAGTGGTACAGGCAATTTGCACAGCGTATAACCTGATATGCCGATTAGCTGAAACTTGCCAGTCGCTCTCAATTTAAGAGGGTAATCCACTTAAAAAAAATTCTTTAGCATATTCCTAATATAAATACATACATATTACTAATATAAAAGTGTATACTAAGATGACCCGACCTTCAGATATCAATAGTGGTCCTCCAGTTTTGTTTCCGGTGTTGTCATGTGACCATTGCTGGGTACAAAGGGGTCTGACTGGCTTATTTTAAAAACTAAGCCAGACTCCCTTCTCTATCTATGCACAAACCATATCCGAGAGTGAGGTTGACTTAGCCGATACATGAATGGCTACTTTTACAACTACATTTAGAAATTTGCTCCATTGTCTCCTATAAAGACAATTATGCAATTAGATGTAAATGTCACGGGTGGGCTAGGCTAGCTGTTGAAACCTGACCTCACTCTAAGACTGGGATCCCTGCGCTGACCCTCAACCCAGAGATACACTTAAGGGTAGTGAGGTCTGGGCCCCCAGAATATCCCTGTTTCCTATTCATGACCTAACCTAATCCGGGGGTGGGCAGGACACACCGAAAGAACCCCCCTTACAAAACAAATGCAAACAGGGGGAATAACTGAAATTTGTTCACTCTGCAAACAACCACAAAGGGGAGACAATAAAGGCACAGGAGGACATAAAATAAAAAGGAGGAAGTAAAGCACACCAAGGGACACTTCTACACTACACAAGCAACAGATCGCAGGTCACCAAATAGAACCGCTAAGGGCATCGGATATTCGCAAGAGCACGAGCAAATGCTATCTTCGGCAATCTCCTAACCAACTCACCAGCCTTAAATAGGGAGAGACCAGCTGTGGATGGTAATCAGCAACCTGACTCTCAGAAGAGTTGCGCACTGTTCAAAAAAGGATAAACTCCTGCATGGCTGGGCAGTGGAAACAACTCAGCCAACGCCCGGCAGAGCTGTGCATTTAATAGAAGTCAGGTTGCCTGTCGGACTCTGCAACGTGTACAGGGTCCGATACCGTTGTTGTAATCCATGAGTGCGGACCCGGACAACGCATGGAAGTAATGGCTCATTGAGGTGTCAGTTTTTCTTCAAAATAAATATATCTGTGGTTTTCAGGACTAGAACTGGTATTTATTACAGTCTATGGAGCTGGTCACATGTCTGTGTATTTTTGTAAACCAAGTGGTTCTCATAAATCATGGAGACATGTCCGGTCCTGATCCAAGCCTCAGATCAAAAACACCAATGCAAGTCTATGGCTCTGTTAACAAAATCGAACATCACTTGAATAATAACTATGTGCTCCACACCATAAGGTACATAGAGAGTCTTTAAATAGGGTTTATTCAGAAAATCGCATATTGATAGATTATACCACCGTCAGTATAGACAAAATCTAACGTTTCTGGTTAATACCCTTCATCAGTCTTGTCTGTTGGGGTAAATGCTTTCGAAATTTAAAATTTCCAGGATTTATGGCTGGGTTCTTCAGAAGAACAAGGCAAATGAAGACCCAGTATTGTGTAGAGTAAGGGGTATACTGATGGCAGTGTAATCTATGGATATGAGATATTCTGAATATATCCTAATTAAGCATCTACACTTGTCTTATGGTGTGCATTTCCTTTCTTCCATTGACTACAAATCTACGGGAGCTCAATGGCTGACCCTAAAGAATTAGCACCCTATACAAATTCATACCATCCATTCAGGGTGCGCTACCTACCCTATTGATTATGCTGTCTGTGTGGTGTCCGTTTTTCATAGAGTGTTTGATATGAGAAAGTTGAGGAACCCTCATCATTTTTTTTTCCTCTTGATGCAACAAAAACTGATGAAAGTCTGACCAAACTATGATGGTAAAAACTGATATTGACCAAAGGTTGATGACACTCTAATCAACAACACTGAAAAAACTTGGGCCGTTTTTAGTCTACGAGAAAAATCACTGACATCTGAATGAGTTCTAAAATACCCAATGGTCCAAAACATCGTGGCTGCAAATATAAGATTCTTGTTTGTTTTTTTTATCTTAAGTCAAATGGCAAGGCTCGTTAAAGGGTCAAAATTGACTTTTAGATTGTTACTTCCAATAGGTGGTACAAGTGTTAAAATCTTCTTCCTTTCTGAGGAGTATATTTGCATATATCAGTTCTTAAAGGGATTTTCTGACATTTGAATTGAAAAATTCCAAACTTTATTTACTATAACTTTTTTTTTTCAGTTGCTCCCCAGCACACTAATGTTAAGTGATGAGAGGGCACTACCATGGACGAGATGACACAAGAGTTCTAGTCCTCTTCCTCTTTGAAGAGGATATTTGCATATTTGAGTTTTAAGGGCGGAGTCACACTTGCAAGTGACTCGGCGAGTCTTACATCGGCATCACTCGGCACGGCCACACACTCTCTGGACAGGAGCGTCTCAGCTGCATAGAAATACATGCAGTCGACCTGCTCCTGTCAGGAGAGTGTGTGGCTGTGTCGGGTGATGCCGATGCGAGACTCGCCGAGTCACTCGCTAGTGTATTTACTGTAACAATTTATTTCAGTTGCTCCCCAGCACACTAATGTTAAGTGATGAGCGGCACTACCATGCTCGAGTGCTTGGTACTAGTAACGAACAGTTAATGCTTGGATGGGCGCAACTCAAGTAGCCGAGCATAATGGAAGTCAATGGCAAACGCGAGCATTTTTCCCCATTGACATCCATTATACTCAAGTACTCGAGTCGCGCCCATCCAGGCATTAACTGCTTGTTTCGAGTATTGAGCACATGAGCATGGTAGTGCCCATTCATCACTACTGATAACGCATCAGATGACCACAGCGACTTATTCTTGTCTAAAGCAATGACATTCCCCCCATTATGGTATTACCACTTGGTCCAAAGTTCATTTGTCATCTCATGAGCAGGCATGTGGAAGTTTGGTTCTGTGGGTTGAGCCGGACTTTAGATAAAGTTCGGTTGGAGAGACAGACTTGACTTGAACCCCAAAGGAAATCACCATTGAGAACTTTAAGTCTCTGGCTACATAGACAGATCACTTTTGGGGGAGGATGGGCATCCAATTACGTTGTTGTTAACCCCAGTGCGAGCCATTCAAACACTGCAAGCTGCTTGCACTGGGCTCAGTACTGAGCGTACCTGAACACAGCGAGTGGTTTGCATACATAAAGCACCCAAAGTGTACACTGTGTGCAGAATTATTAGGCAAATGAGTATTTTGATCACATGATAATTTTTATACATGTTGTCCTACTCCAAGCTGTATAGGGTGAGAGCCAACTACCCATTAAGTAAATCAAGTGATGTGCATCTCTGTAATGAGGAGGGGTGCGGTGTAGTGACATCAACACCCTATATAAGGTGTGCCTAATTATTAGGCAACTTATTTTCCTTTGGGAAAATGGGTCAGAAGAGAGATTTGACGGGCTCTGAAAAGTCCAAAATTGTGAGATGTCTTGCAGAGGGATGGAGCAGTCTTGAAATTGCCAAACATTTGAAGCGATATCACCAAACAATCAAGTGTTTCATGAAAAATAGCCAACAGGGTCGCAAGAAGTGGCTTGCGCAAAAAAGGCGCAAAATAACTGCCCATGAATTGAGGAAAATCAAGCGTGAAGCTGCCAAGATGCCATTTGCCACCAGTTTGGCTATATTTCAGAGCTGCAACGTTACTGGAGTATCATAAAGCACAAGGTGTGCCATACTCAGGGACATGGCCAAGGTAAGGAAGGCTGAAAAACCACCACCTCTGAACAAGAAACATAAGATAAAACATCAAGACTCGGCCAAGAAATATCTTAAGACTGATTTTTCAAAGGTTTTATGGACTGATGAAATGAGAGTGACTCTTGATGGGCCAGATGGATGGGCCAGAGGCTGGATCAGTAAAGGGTGGAGAGCTCCACTCCGACTCAGACGCCAGCAAGGTGGAGGTGGGGACTGGTATGGGCTGCTTCTGGTATGGGCTGCTATCATCAAAGATGAACTTGTGAGACCTTTTCGGGTTGAGGATGGAGTGAAGCTCATCTCCCAGACCTACTGCCAGTTTCTGGAAGACAACTACTTCAAGCAGTGGTACAGGAAGAAGTCGGTATCGTTTAAGAAAAACATGATTTTCATGCAGGACAATGCTCCATCACATGCATCCAACTACTACACAGCGTGGTTGGCCAGTAAAGGTCTAAAATATTAAAAAATAATGACATGGCCCCCTTGTTCACCTGATCTGAACCCCATAGAGAACCTGTGGTCTCTCATAAAATGTGAGATCTACAGGGAGGGAAAACAGTCCACCTCTCGGAGCAGTGTCTGTGAGGCTGTGGTGGCTGCTGCACGCAATGTTGATCGTAAACAGATCAAGCATTCGACAGAATCTATGGATGGTCGGCTGCTGAGTGTCATCATAAAGAAAGGCGGCTATATTAGTCACTCATTTTTTGGGGTTTTGTTTTTGCATGTCAGAAATGTTTATTTCTAAATTTTCTGCAGTTACATTGGTTTACCTGGGGAAAATAAACAAGTGAGATGGGAATATATTTGGTTTGTATTAAGTTGCCTAATAATTCTGCACAGTAATAGTTACCTGCACAAACAGATATCCTCCTAAGATAGCCAAATCGAAAAAAAAACCCACTCCAACTTCCAAAAATATTAAGCTTTGATATTTATGAGTCTTTTGGGTTGATTGAGAACATAGTTGTTGATCAATAATAAAAAAAATCCTCTAAAATACAACTTGCCTAATAATTCTGCACACGGTGTATTTGTTTTGTAAAGTCTGCGAGCACCGAACCTCAGGTTTGCTCATCTTTAACCCCTTCACGACCTTGGACGGATCTATCCGTCAAGGATCGTGTCCCGTTAAGCCCCGCCCCCTGCCGCGGGCAGGCGGCGTGGATCGGCACACATATCAGCTGTTTTCAACAGCTGACATGTGTGCCTGCTAGCCGCGGGTGGAATCGCTTCCACCCGCGGCCATTAACCCCTTAAATCTTGCTGCCAAAGTCTGGCAGCAAGATTTAAATGCGCGCGGCCATGTTTGTTACTTACCGCCGCCCCCACCGGAAGTCACGTGTGTTATCACGTGACTATCGGTGGTTGCCATCGTAGCACAGGGTCATGTGATGACGCCTGCTGCTATGATCTTTCACTTTCGTTTTCCCTCGGCCGAGAGCAGAGGGAAAACCAAAGTGAGTGAATCTGCTGATTACAGCGGTATTGCTGTGATCAGCAGATAGCGATCAGCGATCGGATTGCTGATTGCTATAGCCCCCTAGGGGGACTAGTAAAATAAAAAAAAAAAGTAAAAAAAAAAGTTTTAAAAAATAAAAAAAAACAAAAAAAACCTAAAAGTTCAAATCACCCCCCTTTCCCCCCATTGAAAATTAACGGGTTAAAAAATAAATAAATATACACATATTTGGTATCGCCGCGTTCAGAAATGCCCGATCTATCAAAATATAAAATCAATTATTCTGATTGGTAAACGGCGTAGTGGCAAAAAAATTCCAAACGCCAAAATTACGTTTTTTGGTCGCCGCAAGTTTTGCGCAAAATGCAATAACAGGCGATCAAAACGTAGCATCTGCGCAAAAATGGTACCATTATAAACGTCAGCTCGAGACGCAAAAAATAAGCTATCACTGAGCCACAGATCCCAAAAAATAAGAACTCTACGTGTTTCGGAAAATGGCGCAAAACGTGCTCCACTTTTATTGGACAAACTTGTGAATTTTTTTTAACCCCTTAGATACAAGTAAACCTATACATGTTTGGTGTCTACAAACTCGCACCGACCTGAGGCATCACACCCAGACATCAGTTTTACCATATAGTGAACACCGTGAATAAAATATCCCAAAAACTATTGTACGATCCCACTTTTTTTGCAATTTTTCCGCACTTGGAATTTTTTTGCCGTTTTCCAGTACACTATATGGTAAAACTTATGATTTCATTTAAAAGTACAACTCGTCCCGCAAAAAACAAGCCCTCATATGGCAAGATTGACGGAATAATAAAAAAGTTACGGCTCTTGGAAGAAAAGGAGCAAAAAACAAAAACGCAAAAACGGAAAGTGCCCGGGGGCTGAAGGGGTTAAGCATGAGTGCACATGGTGGATATACAGTACATGAGCAATAGGTGGAGAAGCAGAATGTTGCCTTTTCCTTTTCTAGATATGTTTTTTGTTCTTGGTCCATTTCTGTGTGAGGACATCAGAACAAGAATAAGCTAAGTCACCTCCATGGCATAAGGGAATTTTGTACCGCTTATGTTCTTCGTCATTCCATGTGTCCTGGGGCTCTGTACTGAGGAGGTGATGTCCTGCCGTGTTTATTAGTCATACCGTACCTGGAATTTGGCTTGAATTTATTTACATGAATGTTTATGGGCTAATAAAAAAATCCACATATTTTAGCAATATTTTACTTTTCAAGGTCACCTTGCACATATCCCTTACAGTTAAGGGGAGGAAATTAAATTTGAGCACTAAACAATGTAATGGATATTTCCAAGCAACTTGTGGATAAAATACAGTTTGCAGAATGCGGAATGCTCCGATCCGTCCTCCAGTCTGGATTAATGGGCCAGTGGCGATGCACTCATCCAAACAAACTCAATTTTCACTTTTTTCAACGGTTCATCAAACATCTTTCTGCATCATTTTTCTTCCTTTTCCATGAACTACAGAATTATTATTATTTTGCAAACAGAAGAAATATAGGCATTACCACGAAACATAAAATAATACATTTTGCTTCCGTCGGATGCAAAGATCTGGTTACAAAGAAAAGTCTTTACAAGTCCTCAGTCTTGGGGAGTAATTAGCCGAGCTGTATCCATTTCAGCTAATAAGGTGACATTCTAAATTGCAATCCAATTTTTAACTCCTTGAAAACTTTCATAGGAAACTGGTTTCTTTTATACACTAGATAGCCATTAACATGGGATACATTATGATGAAGGAAATATAAATTATAAATATTTTTTGGCAGATTTAATTTTTTTGTGTTCTGATTACTTTCAGCCTGTGGTTACATTTTTTTTAATTTATTTTTTGCAAGATTGTCCTATAAAGATAAGATGTGAGAATAATTCAGAATTGTATATATCGGGGTAGTATTAGGATATGTGTAATGACTGTCACAAAGTGGCGCTAGACTCTACTATTATGCAGTAAATAGAGAGGTAGTCAGACAGGCTGAGATCCTAAACCAGGAGGACACGACAGTACATGGAGGGCAGACAGAGACAAGGTCAAGATACAAGTTGAAGGTCAAGGTTACCTGGAAAGTACATACAAGATACAGGGAGCAAGCGAGGATGCGGTCAGGAGGAAGTTTGGGGTCAGAAGCCGGTGAAATCACAATAGAAACAGAGGAGGACAGGAAGAGATGGGTAAACAGCATTCTGGTGTCAAGAGACCAAGATCCAAACACTTAGAACCACGGGAGTGAACAACACAACTGTAAACAGGAAGTACGACTGGCGTCGTCCTGAGCTAACACACTCCCTAAAAAAGCAGAGCAATCACCGGGAATGAGAAGCATCTGCGAGAGCACCTCCCAGGACCAGCGTGAAACCCAGTGCTGTGAAACAAGCCGCAGAGCTTTCATCCTGCGTAAAGCTCTACACCATAGGCAAAAAATACCGGCTCTGCAAGAGAGCATGGCAGAACAATCCAGAATGTTCTGCACAACAGAATCATAACAATATAGTCTTCATACAAAATAGTGATTTTCTAAGTTAAAAAATTTTCATCCGCTTTATAGTGCCAGTCTTTAGTTATAACTTTGCTCCGTGTTGTGTCTGCAGTTTGGTTGTATTGTTGATACCTTTTGGTGTTCATGAAAAAGTTAAAATGGTATCTGATCTGCAGGCAGGATGCTATATAGCAGGAGAAGCTGATCAGAAGTACATTTATATGGAAATATTTCAGTGAAACTGGCATTTTAGTGATTGAGATCCCAGTGGGTGGTCCTATTCAGTGATTGACAGTCTTCCTGGTATGACTGTGCATGAAGAGATCATTAGTAGGACCACCCACTGAACTCATACATACAAACGCCATATTTCAATAAGTAAAATACAAGCTATGCTGAATCTTTCCACCAAAATATATATCATCTGCTCCGTGTTTTCTCTTTACATGCTGTCCATAGACCAGACTTCATGTACAATGTGCTGACTTTAATATGGTTCTGGGGTTGACATACACCCTATAACTCTTGTTGGTGCCATAAAACAGTAGATGTATTAATCTTCATTGGAATCACATTGACCCCATGGTACCAGACTAGGGTTAACTAGTAGTGATGAATGAGCACTAAAATGCTTGAACGCTCATTACTCGATTTGAGCTGGTCAGACGCTTGGACGGGCTCAATGCAAGTAATGACTATTATGGAAAGTCAATGATTGGCCTGTGTCGGTCTGTGCCCATATACAGTCAGCAATAAGCAGAGCATTTACGGCGGAGGGAGGGTGTGTGTTTTTCTTTTTTGTTTTTTCGTTTTTTGTCACACTACCTCTGAAAATGTTGGTTTTTTTTTTAGAGGGAGCCATACAGAGATGACCAATGGCCTTCCCTGGGGACATCATGCAGGGAAGCAAGACTGTGCATTGTGGTGATTGTTTCACCAAATATCAGTGTACCCGCGATTGAGTATTGTGCAGTGCCGAGCACACTTGCTCGTCACTAATACCTACCATCTATATATAATGTCTAATTGTCTAATTCTGTCTGTCTGTAACGGAAATCCCGCGTCGTTCATTGGTTGCGCCAGCCGCCCGCGACCAATCAGCGACAGGCGCGGTCCAGCCGCAAATTGGGCCGAGATTTGAACCACGCTTTGCTGATTCGTTGCACACAGACACCGCCACACACAGACACCGCCGCACACAGAAGCCTCTATATACACCTCGGCAGCCTTTATATACACCCCAGCAGCCTTTATATACACTCCACAAGCCAAAGCCTCTATATACACCCCAGCAGCAGCCTCCAGCGCACAGTGAAAAAAAAAAACGATTATACTCACTTTGCACTTTCTTCTCTTTTCATACTCTGTAGTACTTTCTCCCTCCCCTCGCTGGCCCTGCAGGCTGGGAGATGCGGCTGCTTCCTATTTCCTCCTCGGCATGTCCCGCCCACCTCTCTGCTCAGCTACCTACGGATCGGATGTGGGTGTTGCTGAGGGAGTGTTGCGGGCAGGCCCCTTAGATACCCGACTGCGGCCTTAGCAATGTGACACAGACTGTCACAGAACCTGTGTTAGTGTAATAGTTTATATATTTTGATGATATGTTTATTAATTTCGTTCAGTTGTATTAAATTCTATGAACAATAACATTTAATGATAATGTATATATTTTACCCTGTATATTCATTGCATTATTCTTAAATCTTCATAAATAAACTACATACATATTCTAGAATACCCAATGCACTAGAATTGGGCCAACATCTAGCCTTATTGTATTAGAGAATCATACTGAAAACTACTAAGGAATACTTTAATGAAAATATATGGAGAGCAGGAGAGCATTGTAAGGCTATGTGCGCACGTGTGCGCTCTGCACCGCACCTAAAAGGTGCGCTTCAGAGCGCAGCTGAAAAGCTCCGTTCTGAAGCGCATGGTGCTGGCAGAGAACGTGCGCTCTTCATGCAGCTCCTGCCATAGACAGAGCAGGAGCTGCCGGCAAAGAACGGAAGAAGTGACATGTCACATCTTAGAACGCGCGCTTCGGGCAGCAGCCGAAGCGCTGCGCTCTAAGACGCCACGTGCGCACGGCCCCTGCACAATCTCCATAGATTGTGCAGGGGACGCAGGACACATGCAGTTACGCTGCGCTGCAGAGCGCAGCGTAACTGCATGAATTACGCACACGTGCGCACATAGCCTTATACTTACGTCCTCATGTCATTAGGGATTGTTCGGTACTTATATATTGATGATTTAGCCTTAAGGGTACTTTACACGCTGCGATATCGGTACTGATATCGCTAGCGAGCATACCTCCTTTCTAAGGGGGCGGTTAGTTCAGCGTCACAGCGGCGTTACTAAACGCCTGCCCAATAGCAGAGGAGGGGCGGAGATGAGCGGCCGTAACATGCCGCCCACCTCCTTCCTTCCTCATTGCCGGTGGACGCAGGTAAGGAGATGTTCGTCATTCCTGCGGTGTCACACATAGCGATGTGTGCTGCCGCAGTAACGATGAACAACATCATACCTGCAGCAGCAACGATATTAAGGAAATGAACGACGTGTCAAAGAGCAACTGTTTTTCACGTTTTTGCGCTTGTTGATCGTCGCTCATTGGTGTCACACGCTGCGATGTCGCTAACGGCGCCGGATGTGCGTCACTAAGGACGTGACCCCGACGATATAGCGTTAGCGATGTCGCAGCGTGTAAAGCACCCTTTAGAATACTAGATTAGTGTGGGTGAGACACATATCACCCCCGCCGATCAGTTGATCTTGGTGCCAATGGCAGACGGATGTAACCGAAACAGCTCCTCAACTGATCACATCTGGCAGGTACTGGGAACAGCTGGTATGCTGGGTGTTTGTATCCTTACCGAACTGGTTTTGATGGCTGTTAGAAACTTTTAATTGCAGTATGAACTGCTCCAATAAGGACCTATTGTAAGGATAGGCAATCAATAATAAAGTAACAGACAACATCTTCAAGGCCTCATGTAAAGCCATGCATAACGGACACCAACAATAAAAGGCATTTGTACAATAGCAGCAAGTGGGCTAAGTGTAGTCCAAAAGTGACTCTTAATGCCCATCTTTATGTGCCAGTAACAAAAATCGCGTGCAGCTTTGGAGGTACTGTAGAAGTGCTCCCTTAGCTCGTGGCCCTGTAATGCAGAGTTTTGCACAAACTTGGTTGACTTTCATGGCATCATTCCATTCTGTTCAGATTATAGATTCTGACATTCCGCTAGATCAGTGTTTCTCAACTCCAGTCCTCAAGACCAACCAACAGATCATGTTTTCAGGTTTTCCTCACTCAGGTTTTCAGGATTTCCTTAATGTTGCACAGGTGATGGAATTATCCCCTGTCTAAAATTGAGGAAAACCTGAAAACATGATCTGTTGTTGGGTCTTGAGGACTGGAGTTGAGAAACACTGCGCTAGATGATTTCTCTAGTATCTGGGATCAACAGAGGCAGACTCGGGCCTTTTATTTGCTGTGTGTTGATTCATAGGCAGGTTAGCAAGAATTCTTCTCTACTAGTCTGCTTGTTCCTTTAATCACATGCTGTAGGGAGACCTATCACATCCATTCCGCTCCTATTTATGCTGGTGGAATCCTTCTACCCATGCCAGCTATAGTTTATTCTATGTTGGTCTGTGAGTTGTGGTGTCCCAAACACTGTGGTGAAAGTTGTGCTTAAGTTGTGCTTTTTGCTTGGAGCGGTTGCGCAGTTTACCCTTTTTGTTTTGTAACTCCTTCTTGCTCTTGTTTTTCCTCCTGAATCTCCTATTGTCTTTACATTTTGTGTGCCACTGCTGTGTAACAGAGTTTTGTTGTTTCAATTGTCTGTCTTTGTCTGTGGTTTTCAACACACTCCTGTCCTGTCCCTCCCTAGGGAGGGAAGGTGGTGGTGGAATCTGATCAGGAAGGATACTCAGGCCTCTCCACCATCATGAGTATCCCTAAGGGGTACTTTGCACGCTGCAACATCACTAGCATTTGCTGGCGATGTCTAGCGCGATAGCACCCGCCCCCGTCATACGGCCGATATGTGGTGATCTCTGCCGTAGCGAACATTATCGCTACGGCAGCGTCACACGCACATACCTGCTCTGTAACGTCTAAGGGGGCGATTCGTTAAGCGTCAAAGCGACATCACAGCAGCGTCACTGAACCGCCGCCCAATAGAAAAGGAGGGGAGGAGATGAGTGGCCGGAACATGCCGCCTCCTTCCTTCCTCCTTTTCCGGTGGACGCAGGTAAGGAGATGTTCGTCACTACCGCGGTGTCACATATAGTGATGTATGCTGCCGCAGGAACGGCGAACAACATCGTACCAGTGGCAGCAGCGATATTAAGGAAATTTAATTATTAAGGAACGATTTTGCGATCGTTGATCGTCGCTCATTAGTGTTACACACTGCGATGTCGCTACCGGCGCCGGATGTGCGTCACTAACGACGTGACCCTGACGATATATCGGCAGCGATGTTCCAGCGTGTAAAGTACCCCTTAGACTAGGGATAGCATAGGGTCCTCTAGCTTGAGGGATCTGGTTCCCCGCTCTACCAAAGTCATTGTGACAGGGCCCTTTTACGGATGCACAAGTTGCACCAGTAGTATGTTTGCACCTGGAGCTATGGACTGCATTGAAGCAAAATTAGTCCCATAGGCTCTGTACTATGAACTTGTAGGCACTGCATATCACTGTTTGGTGACACATAAGGCAACATATTACAGAACTGCATACCCCTTTTTTGCAGTTTTTAGTAAAATTCCACTTTTCTATGTGAGTTATCTTACACGTCTGCACAGCTCAGAGGTAATAATGTGCAGTAACGTGCATGTGTGTATAGACTCTTTAATAAAATCTATGTGAGGAGCATGGGGAGGACAGCAGTCCTATGTAAGACCACTATTTATATTGCAGTTCAATCTACTTTTCCTTCCTACACTTTCCTTTAAAAAGCTATTTTTGCCCTGTGTTGTGCAGTGAAACACTAACCTCTGTTAATGACACTTTCCCGGAAATCTCTGCATAAATGATTCCATTTACTGACATTATTACAATAGGTGTTAGAGGTGCATAGGTTTATTTCTCTGAACCACTGAGTTAATATATATCATTGATTTCATTTCTAAACAGAGATGATATTCTGGTGAAATATTATATATCAGTACAATATTCATTGTGTAAACTCCAATTGTTCTTATTTATGGATTTTCTTTTATTGTTGTATTCTTTTATATATTATGTTTACGTATTTTTTATTATTATCTGTTTTAGAATCCAAATTCAAGCCAACTCTTTTTGTAGGCTACGAGGTTATTTTATTTATTAAAATGTCCTTCAGTTATTGCGCACAAAGAGGAAGGTACACAGATGATAAATCTTATTGAATTCTCATCGAGGATTCTGTAGCCTCTCTTCTCCCCCTCGAGAAATCTCAAGTTGCTCAAGTCGTCACCTCGAAAAAATTATCTTTCAGGAAGCAGGAGATGTTGGATGAGCTTTGTTTAAATCACTGTATATTCCTATTTGTAAAGCATTAATCATGCATGCTGGGTTTTGTTGCATTAGCATACCGACAATATATTGTAGGAAGTGATGATCCCATACTAGGATCAAAGTGAGCTCGCTCTGGGAGAAGATCTCTCCCCTGCTTTGTTGGAGGGGGGGGGCTGATGGGGAGGAGAGGTAAATCAGTCTTGCCTATGTGCGGCACTTGGACAGAGGGGCATATATTTTTTTTTTTGTAGTTTTCTTAAAGGGGTTGTCCACTACTTTTATATTGTTGGCCTATTCATAGGATAGGTCATCAGTGTCAGATCGGCCTGGGTCCGACACCCCGCACCCCCGCCGATCCGCTGTTCTCGGTTCCGGCAGCAGGTGGCTGGAAATATTCAATTCCAGGGCTGTCCGATCTTCTGATAGCGGCCACGGCCGGGTACTGCACATCCACCTTCTATTGATTAGCATGGGAGGCAGATGTGCAGTGTTCTACAGCGGGCACTAGCAGCGCCGAAACTGAACATTTTTGGCCGCTGGGACTGAGAACAACTGATTGTTGGCCGGGGTCCGAGACCCCACACCACTGCCAATGTAAAAGTAGTGGACAACCCCTTTAAGAACACTACAAAAAAAAATTACGCCGCTCTGTCCAGGTGCCTTACGTAGGCAACACTAATTTACCTCTCTCATGCTAATCAATACAATGTGGATGTGCAGTACCCGGCCGCGGCCACTATCAGAAGACAGAGCAGCCCCAGAACTGAGCATTTCCGGCCACCCGCTACAGCCTCTGGGACCGAAAACAGCTGGTCAGAGGGGTGCGGCATGTCGGATCTTGGCTGAGCAGACATTGATGACCTATCCTAAGGGGCACTTTGCACACAACGACATCGCAAGCCGATGCTTGCGATGCCGAGCACGATAGTCCCCGCCCCCCGTCGCAGCAGCGATATCTTGTGATAGCAGCCGTAGCGAACATTATCGCTACGGCACCTTCACATGCACTCACCTGCCTTGCGACGTCGATCTGGCCGGCGATCCGCCTCCTTATTAAGGGGGCGGGTCGTGCGGCGTCATAGCGACGTCACACGGCAGGCGGCCAATAGAAGCGGAGGGGCGGAGATGAGCGGGACATAAACATCCCGCCCACCTCTGTCCTTCCGCATAGCCGGCGTGAGCTTCAGGACGCAAGTAGATGTTCCTCGCTCCTGCGGCTTCACACACAGCGATGTGTGCTGCTGCAGGAGCGAGGAACAACATCGTACCTGTCGCAGTCACGTAATTATGGAATTCCCAGACACTACACCGATGATGCGATTACGACGATTTTGCGCTCGTTAATCGTATCATCTGGGATTTACACACTACGATATCGAGTGCGACGCCGGAAGTGCGTCACTTTCGACATGACCCCTCCGACATCGCACCTGCGATGTCGTAGTGTGCAAAGTGCCCCTAAGGAAAGGCCATCAATGGAAAAGTAGTGGACAACCCCTTTAATCTTTGTCTTTATTTCTGTAGTTAACATTTCACACTATAAATGCCTCTGGTATTAGTCATATCAGCCAGTAAGAGAGCGAGAAGACCAAGAAAAAATGTGTAGTGCAAGGTTTAGCTGAGTTGTTTTTTTTCCCTATGAATAAAAAGTAAATAACTCCATGAGCAATTCTCATATGTGAAGGATTTCTCACCCAGGGTCTTAGGTACGAACCGCTCTGCGAAAGTCACAATTGCATACGTACCCTGTGAGGATGGCCAAAGGCTCCTGTGCCACACAAGAAGTCACCAATATTATAAATGGTAAGCAATGCATTACTAATCTTAGTATTCCATTTAGACCTTCTCTTACATAATTAAAAGGATTAATAGATGAATTATCGCACCTTGGTGCCAGAAGTTCCCCAAAGGCCATGTAAGTATGGATAAGTACCAAGCACATGGTCAAAGGGAAGGGAAACCCTGTGTCTAGGGATAGGAAAGATGGTGACCCCTGACCGAACCTACTGCTGATCCCTGGGGTCCCTCACCACCCTAGATAGGTTCCACAACTATGCGCTGAGCCGGATACCTGACTCTAGGCTGACCCTAGTGCGGGACCCAAAATAGTGAACGGATGGGATGAGCTCTCGGAAACCCCACTAAACTACTATAGAAGACACAAGGGGGACATACAGGGGGAAAAGCATTAGCCTCTTATCATTAGATGACTAGGTAGGAGTTCAGCAGAGCTTCCAGCCACGACACCACAGAGGAGTACAAGCCACCTGCTTGCCACCTCAGCTTGAAAACTGAAACTATCACCAACACAGTCCATAGCTAGGAAGGGGTATTTAAACAACAAGAGAATAATGACAATCAACAGCTGGGTGGAAGGCGAGCTTCTGCTGGGTCCAAAAGGGGGAGAGATGAATGCAGCAGGAAAGCTACCTATACCAATGAATACTGACAGCAGGAACAATGGAAAGTCAGGGAGCATTCTGTGCTGCCAATCGCAGTGACCTTCTATGGCCCGAAACTCATGACTGTCTGTCACCTGTGACACACTCGTGACAATAAGCAGTCAAAAATATTATAAATGGTAAAGGTTACCAATCTTAGCTCTCCATTTAGACCTTTCTCTTACATAGTGAAAATGGTTCATTGCTGAACAATCACATCTTGATGCCAGAAGCTGCCCAAAGGCCACCAATATTATAAATTGTAAGCTCTGTAAATTTTGCATTTTAGTTCAAAAGATTCATGGCACGTCTCCAAATATCTTAGTACTCCCCTATGAAATGGATGCCCATCTCATATGTGAAGTCTTGAAGACCTGCGGGAATGGGGCAGTAGTCAATACCCAAAGCCACAGCTCCATTAATTTCAGTGGTTTTATGGGACAATAGGAAGAATGGATTCGCAGGACTCTGGTCCATCAGCCAAGTCAGTACTCTCTGACTTTTCCTCCTGGCATTCCCAACTCTTCTTTTGAAGTTGGCATCACGTTGCAATGATGACGTTACATCAATCCAGCTAATCAGAAGAGATGTCGGGAATGCCATGAGGTAAGAAGATTTCCAGGTCTTCTATCCACCAGTTGCAGAGTATTGACCTGGCCAATGAACCGGAGTCCTACCGATCGATTCTCCCATCTATAGTATCCACCAATCCCGTGAATAGAACTGTGGTTACATATGCACATTAACACTTTAATTACATGGGAGACAAAGGACATTTTAAACATTATCAACATCTAATTTATAAAGCTGAATGTGTGCCTGTATGTGTGTGTTTGTATGTGTGTGTGTATGTCCGGGATTGGCATGTGCACCGTCGCAGCTACAGCTACAAAATTTTGCACACTCACACGTCTGGACCCCGAGAGCGTCATAGGCTATGTTTTGAGGGGAAATTTTAACCCCGCGCTTTACAGTTATTCGCTAAAAAACCTGCCTCCATTAAAGCGAATGGAGCTGGGAGCCACAGTGCAGCCAGAACTTCAGAAGAATGTGCAGCCACACCCTTATATGGAATGTGGGCGTGTCACAATGCAGCCAGGGAAAGAGACAGACACAGACAGGGAAAGAAACAGACATAGACAGGGTAAGAGACAGACACAAAGAGACAGACACAGATAAAGAGACAGACTGACAGGGAAAGAGACAGACACAGACAAAGAGACAGAGACCGACACAGGGCAACAGACAGGGAAAGAAAGGGAAAGAGACAGACAGGGTAAGAGACAGACAAAGACAAGTAAAGAGACAGACAAAGAGACAGACACAGGGAAAGAGACAGAGGGAAAGAGACAGACAGGGAAAGAGAGGGAAAGAGACAGACAGAGAAAGAGACAGACAGGGAAAGTGACAGAGATAGACAGGGAAAGAGATAGATAGACAGGGAAAGAGACAGACAGACAAAGAGATAGAGAGAGAGACAGAGCGATATATACAGAGGGGGAGACAGACAGAGAATGGGAGAGAAACAGAGAGACAGTTACTATCCCGGGCGTTAATACATTCTATTTATACATTCTATCCCGGGAATGTTAATACATTCTATTTTGTTAACAACAGTTATTAACCTGGGCGAAGCCGAGTAGTACAGCTAGTTTTACAATAAAACTATGATGTTACATTTTATTGAAACTGACACATTGTTGTCACTAAGTTGCCAATTGTATTGATTCTGTTGTCAGATTATCTGTTCAGACTAGCGCTACTCGTTTTATCAGGTACTATAAGTATTTTTTCAGTTTTGCCAGAAAATAATAGAGATGAGTAGACTCGTGAATGTTCGGTTCACCAGGTTCAGCCGGACCTTAGCTAAAGTTCAGTTCGGGACGCAAACTTGACCTTAACCCCATTGTAATTCAAGGATTGGGCAGTTCGACTCTCTGCTCACTTGCAGCCAGCCATAAACAGAGCATTTCCAAAGGGGAGGGAGGATGGGTTTTGTTTTGTTTTTTGGACACACTACATCCGAAAATGTTTTACCCCCAGTGAGAGCCATTCAGAGACTGCAAGTGGTTTGTACTGGACCGAGTATTGAGCATACCCGAGCACCCCGATGCTCGAGCGAGTGGTTTGCATACATAAAGCACCCAAAACTCCGAACCCGGACACTGACTTTTTTTAAGTGGCCATGTTTTGTATGAACGCCGAACTTTTCAGTTTGCTCATTTCTATTCCCTAATAATAAGGAAATGAAATAAGCAATGCCAAAGAGCAGAAGGTATTCTATAGACATTTATTAGAACCCAACTCAAAAAGCATGAGTAAATTCCATCATCACTGGGAACAATGCATTGCTTTGTTAAAAAGAAGCATGTACCTTAATGGAATAATTAATTAGTACATCATACATCAGCATTGTACTTATACAAACTATGTCTACAGTAAGGGCTCACATTGTCTGAGAATAAATAGCAGCTATTGTGGAAAGTAATTTGTTTTTAATGCAAATCTGCTAACAGCAGGCGCATGACTTTAATCATCGTGCTTTGGATTTCATTGTTCGTGCTGTGGAGGATTTCCATAACTTTTTTTTTAACTTTTTTACTCTTTCATTAGAAATTGCTATTTCTTTGTGCCTGTATTTTGCCTGTAGACCAAATATACTTGAGAAATAAATTGCGAAAAGTGGCATTCGCACAGTTGCAGATTTTGAAGGTGTCAGTATTTTAGGATGGATACATTGGATTGGTCAATAGTTATAAATTAGGTTGAGTTCACATGTTCAGTAATCATCGGATCCTGTAGAGATCCGCTGGGAAAAAAATGTTCTACAAACACAACTTTTTGTCCGTGGTTAAATAAGTGATGTCTGCCGGATCAAATTTTTTTTGAACGTTGGAGTCTTTGGAAACCGGTACCGTTAACGGATGTCTATTTAAACTTCTGTTTTTCTTGTATTTGTATCAGATCCATTTTTTCCTTACAGAATCTGTTACAAATGGACGATAAATAGTAATCTTTTAATGGATCCTTTCTCCATAAACTCCAATGTTAAAAAAAACAGATCCCAGGGGGCCTTGTTCTAGTGTCACTGCGTTGAGAAACACGTGATGGTGTCTCCGTGGTGTTGGATGTTGATCTCCTCAAGGTCAACCATCCTTACCTATGTAGTCCTCTACTAGGCATTGCTCCCACTAGCCAGTTTCCTACGCTACACTGATGAGGGGCAAATACCCCGAAAAAGCTGTCTATGGATGGGTACCATGTTTGGCATAGGCGGTCTCCTTGACTGGAGGCTGCCCTTCCCATGGTTGTTCCTTGCCAGTGAAAGACCTGGCTAGTTTCCTGCCAACATTGAGAAACATGTGATGGTGTTTCCGTGGCATTCTTGTTTTGCATTTATTTAAAAAACAGATCCAGCAGAAATCATTTTGCCAATGGATCTCTGCTGGATCTATTCTAACGGATGATTACAGAACATAGGAAATCAGCCATACTTTGGTTAGCAGTGGAAATAGGCCGCTTTACACGCTGCGACATTGCTCGCCGATGCTAGCGATGTCGAGCGTGATAGCACCCGCCCCCATTCATACAGTCGATATGTGGTGATCGCTGCCGTAGCGAACATTATCGCTACGGCAGCGTCACACACACATACCTGCTCTGCGACGTCGCTATGATCGGCGAACCGCCTCCTTTCTAAGGGCGGTTCGTTCAGCGTCACAGCAACGTCACTACGCGGCCGCCCAATCAAAGCGGAGGGGCGGAAATGAGTGGGATGAACATCCCGCCCACCTCCTTCCTTCCTCATTGCTGGCGGGACGCAGGTAATAAGGAGAGGTTCCTCGTTCCTGCAGTGTCACACGTAGCGATGTGTGCTGCCGCAGGAATGACGAACAACATCGTACCTGCAGCAGCAACGATATTTGGAAAGAGGAGGGCATGTCACCGATTAGCGATTTTGAACGTTTTTGCAACGATTCAAAATCGCTAATAGGTGTCACACGCAACGACATCGCTAAAGCGGCCGGATGTGCGTCACAAATTCCGTGACCCCAACAAGATCGCTTTAGCGAATTCGTAGCGTGTAAAGCCACCTTATCACTCTTTGTGGCAGTGCTTTTCTCTTTCTCATGGAAATAGATAGGGTAGCTTTTATGATGTCTTTTTTTCTGCATAAAATAAACACACTATGGCGAGAAAACTTCAGTGGAAATTACACTCAGTTGTGATGCAATTGACTTCTAGTTTCATCTCAATTTGTTACTAAGTAGTGAGTGCTGCTGCTGCTTGCGATGTAGCAGAGCCCAAGTAGTGTGACTGCCGGCTCCACCTAGCGCTGAGGCCTGGCAGGACTCTATTAAATGTGTAATCTAATGTGTGAAACGTATGAGTCATGTATATGATGAAAGTAAGATACAAGAATGTTAAACTGGATAATAGATAGAATGTTTTACGACAAGAGGAGTGTTATATAGATAAAATGTAAAAGTGCTGTTAGGTAAAAGCTGCTGATTAGGATGCTGGGCTGGGTAACTCAGCCGCATCCTAGGGCAGGTACACCAGGGGTTAAAGGAAACCTGTCACCAGATTTGGGGCCTATAAGCTGCAGCCACCACCAGTGGGCTCTTATATACTGCATTGTAACATGCTGTATATGTCGCGGGCGGGGAGGAGGGTGTCAGCACACCGCGCTCACCCCTTCTGCTCGGGTCCGGCAGTTGCTCCTGGTGGCTCGAGCTGCGGGCCGGATCCCGGGGTGTCTCGAGCGACACTCCTCGCCCGTGAGTGAAAAGGGGGAATGTTTGTTGGGATTATAGTTCGTGACGCCACCCACGGTTGTGGTGATGGCACCACCGCTGCTCAGTGTGGGGGTCCCGGGGATGGTGATGGGAGCAGCCAGGTGTTGTGTTGCCCCTCCGTGGGTAGGGGTTGGTGATCCCGGGGCCCGGTGAAGAGAAGTGAAGTGTAGGGCCTGGAGGGCGCAGGGACGCGGGGGCAGCGCTATGCCTTGCAGCACTGTGGTACTCACTCAGCCTGAGACACGGACACAGTTTGTACGGTAAACCAACGGCTGGTAGGACGGTCCCACAGACGGTTGCACCTGCACTCCCGGTAGGTGACGGTGACGTCTCTCTTCCTTGCACCTGTTTGACTGATGGTAGCGGTGGATTCCCTCCGGTTACCCGCTCCCCGACTGCAATCTGGGCCGGAGGAGCTCTACACTTTGCCCGCAGGCGCTGGCCCTGGGGAAACTGGTGCCTTGGCGGTGGCGGTGTCTCCCCGGTAATGGTCGGGCTGTTGCCGTCAATCGGGACTTTGTTGCTGGGGGATCTGCGTCCCCTTCGCTGACGGATTCGGCAAATTGGGCGACTCCTAGCCTTGCCGGGGTCCGAGAGGCCCCTGCCCTGGTGCTGACTGTCCTTCGGAACACTGCTCCAGACCACCGGGCACACAGCCAACGGGGTCCTTCCAGGAACTTCCAAACGGTCCCCCTCCGGACAGTCACCGCCGTCGCTGACCTTGCTGTTCTAGCCCTACACACAGCTGGGCTCTCAGGCTCTGTGCACTCTCTGCGCTCTCTCCACTTCTTGCTTTCCTCCTTTTCCACTTTCCTTTCCTTCACTTTCACTTCTTGTTGTTTACTCTAGCCCCTGCCTGGGCTAAGCTGCTTCTTTACTCAAGCCCTGCCTGGGCTAATCTCCTGTTCACTCCTTCATGTCCCTGAGCTTTCTGCCTGGTTACTTCCTGCCTCCAGAGTTGTGAGCTCCTTGGTGGGCGGAGCCAACCGCCTGGCCCACCCCCTGGTGTGCATCACAGACTCCTGGAGGAAGGCAACAAGGATTTCTGGTTAGCAGGTGTGCCTACCTGGAGTGTGGGGTGTAGTGGTGTTGTTATCTGTGTCCCCTGGCTTGCCCAGGGCGACACATTCCCCCTTAGCAAAATGCAGACCGTCCGCGGGCTGCCGTCCTACACCGGTTTTATTTTTCTGTAAAAAGGGGATAACAGGTTAAACATAACATACATTTCAATCAACTCTTCCCAAGACGGGAGGCACATTTTACTTTTAACGTTTCAACGGTGTACGGTCACGGTTTCCGCTCTCTCCCACCCAAGCAACCTGGCCCTGATGCTGCCCCTAAAACCCAGGCAGCACCCCTTGACCCACAGTCCAGCACAAGTCACCCGAGCGGGATCTGTCCTTCCCTCCAGAGGGTAGCCACCGGTCCCTTTGGTGGCTGGGCCCTGGCCTGCTCTGCTCAGGGCCCTCCCTCCAACCTGCCTCTCCGGAGGCGGCCTGCGGAAACGGTAACGGTACCCAACATATTTACAAGCCACTAACGTTTGTGGTTGCCCTGCAGAGTTCACGGGCTTGTCCATGGATAGTTCCCATGCATTTTTAAACGGTCCCCACGGGGACAACGGTGCCGGCTCCAGCCGGTTGCAAATCACAGCAGACAATCAGGTGAAAACTCGGATAATCATCTTTCTTATTATTGCAGAACTTTCAAAACTTTTCAAACAAACAGATGGTCCCAACGGGGACGGTGCTGCGGGCATCCGCTGCCCTACTCCAGTTCCTCTACTAAGGTGGACCCATCCTCTGCCACCAGCACCTCAAACATGCACTGACATGCCTGCTGTGACAGGGGTACCCGGTACCCATTTCCACCGGTACGCGGAGTATGATAAACCACAGGGTCCCCCACATAGCGGGAACGCTCAATTGCTCCTTCAGCCGCAACAGCGGGCCCGGAGCTGGGGCAGGAGTCGTCATTTCTTGTTTCTGCGTCAGGCGGGTTGCCGCCAGCTGCCGCAGCCTCCTGGCCTCCAGCATCCACCACTTCATCCCCATCTGCAGTAACATGGAGCAGCAGAGTAGGCGAGCTTATGTTGAGGCGCCCCATCAGTGACGGCAAGGGCGATGCATAGGCCGAGACTAGGCCGGGCCCCTCAGCCGCAGCGGCCGGTCCAGGTAGGACATAGGGACGTGGGTCACCAGTCGGTTCTGCTACATCTATTCCCCTTTCGCCCATCGGGGCAGTTGTAATCAGCTCCTCCACCTCGTTGGTCCACTGCTCCAGCATCCGGAAGATCTGATCCTGCTGGCGTTGGTGGAATTGTATCACCCGGGCCTTCATCCAAGCCACAGTCCCGGGCTCAGGGTCTGGCACAGTCTCTACTGGGACTTCAGGCACCACGCTGTTAAGGGGCCGTGGTTCTAGCGGTTCCCCTTGGTGCATTTCAGGGCCGTCCTGGACGTCTGCAGCCGGCTGGTCCGCCGGAGCGGCCGGGCAGGGTATCGCTACCGGTTGGGCAGGTAGCGGGCCTAATGGCGGGGCGGCAGCAGCTATTACGGATAGCGGGGAGAGAGGCAGGGTGAGCGGAAGCCGGCCGGGCCCCTCAGCCGCAGCGGCCGATCCTTCAGGAATACAGGGGCGTGGGTCGCTTACCCGCTCCTCCAAATCCTCTTCTGCCTCGCGTCTCCACATAGCAGCCACTACGTCCGCCATGTCGGTCTCCCACTCCTCCAGGAGGAGTTGCATATGGGCCTGCAGACGGTTACTCAGCGGGACGGTCCGGTCCCTCAACCACGTCGCCGTGCCGGGCGCGGGGGCTTCCTCGTTGCGGGTAGGATCTTGCATCTTGGTAACGAGGTTTTTCCAGGAACCCAATCAGTCTGCAGAGTCCTGGCGTCTCTGCTTGCATAGCCGCAGCTACATGCGGCCAGCCGCCATCGCGTCCCCCTTAGCTCTTTCCGGCCCCTCCTCTCTCGGGGCGGAGTTTTGGCCTTCGCGCCTCTACTGCTCGAGAAGACGCTCGAGCGGGAACTTTTCGCGCCAAAGATGGCGACTTCTGAAATTTTTCTGCCGGATACCTCCGGCGGTAACAAGGCGCACCTCTACCAGACGGCAGAGCGGTAAGATCCTGTTCGTGACGCCAAGTTGTCGCGGGCGGGGAGGAGGGTGTCAGCACACCGCGCTCACCCCTTCTGCTCGGGTCCGGCAGTTGCTCCTGGTGGCTCGAGCTGCGGGCCGGATCCCGGGGTGTCTCGAGCGACACTCCTCGCCCGTGAGTGAAAAGGGGGAATGTTTGTTGGGATTATAGTTCGTGACGCCACCCACGGTTGTGGTGATGGCACCACCGCTGCTCAGTGTGGGGGTCCCGGGGATGGTGATGGGAGCAGCCAGGTGTTGTGTTGCCCCTCCGTGGGTAGGGGTTGGTGATCCCGGGGCCCGGTGAAGAGAAGTGAAGTGTAGGGCCTGGAGGGCGCAGGGACGCGGGGGCAGCGCTATGCCTTGCGGCACTGTGGTACTCACTCAGCCTGAGACACGGACACAGTTTGTACGGTAAACCAACGGCTGGTAGGACGGTCCCACAGACGGTTGCACCTGCACTCCCGGTAGGTGACGGTGACGTCTCTCTTCCTTGCACCTGTTTGACTGATGGTAGCGGTGGATTCCCTCCGGTTACCCGCTCCCCGACTGCAATCTGGGCCGGAGGAGCTCTACACTTTGCCCGCAGGCGCTGGCCCTGGGGAAACTGGTGCCTTGGCGGTGGCGGTGTCTCCCCGGTAATGGTCGGGCTGTTGCCGTCAATCGGGACTTTGTTGCTGGGGGATCTGCGTCCCCTTCGCTGACGGATTCGGCAAATTGGGCGACTCCTAGCCTTGCCGGGGTCCGAGAGGCCCCTGCCCTGGTGCTGACTGTCCTTCGGAACACTGCTCCAGACCACCGGGCACACAGCCAACGGGGTCCTTCCAGGAACTTCCAAACGGTCCCCCTCCGGACAGTCACCGCCGTCGCTGACCTTGCTGTTCTAGCCCTACACACAGCTGGGCTCTCAGGCTCTGTGCACTCTCTGCGCTCTCTCCACTTCTTGCTTTCCTCCTTTTCCACTTTCCTTTCCTTCACTTTCACTTCTTGTTGTTTACTCTAGCCCCTGCCTGGGCTAAGCTGCTTCTTTACTCAAGCCCTGCCTGGGCTAATCTCCTGTTCACTCCTTCATGTCCCTGAGCTTTCTGCCTGGTTACTTCCTGCCTCCAGAGTTGTGAGCTCCTTGGTGGGCGGAGCCAACCGCCTGGCCCACCCCCTGGTGTGCATCACAGACTCCTGGAGGAAGGCAACAAGGATTTCTGGTTAGCAGGTGTGCCTACCTGGAGTGTGGGGTGTAGTGGTGTTGTTATCTGTGTCCCCTGGCTTGCCCAGGGCGACACATATATAAGAGCCCAGGCCGCTGTGTAGAACGTAAAAATCACTTTATAATACTCACCTAAGGGGCGGTACGGTGGAGACTGGTTGGATGGCTGACTCCGTTCTCTGGTATCGGCGCCTCCTCTTGTGGCCATCTTTGTCCTCCTTCTTCTGGAGCCTGCGTGCATGACGCGTCCTACCTCATCTACACTAGCCGGCATTGAGGTCCCGTGCAGGCACACTTTCATCTACCATGAGCAGGGCAGATCAAAATATTGTAGTGCACATGCGCGGGATCTCAATGCCGGTGCATGTGGATGACGTAGGACGCGTCATGCACCCAGGCTTCAGAAGGAGGACAAAGATGGCTGACAGAGGAGGTGCCGGTACTGGAGAACGGAGACACCCATCCGACCAGTCTGCACCGCACCGCCCCTCAGGTGAATATTACAAATTGATTTTTACATTCTACACAGCGGCCTGGGCTCTTATATACAACATGTTAGAATGCTGTATATAAGAGCCCACTGGTGGTGGCCGCAGCTTATAGGCCCCAAATCTGACGAGAGGTTCCCTTTAAGGAAAGGTTTAGCCCCTGTGAGGAGTCTTAGAGGGTTAAGTTCCTGAGGCAGGAAAAGGGAAGAGAGAGGAAGATGGCTGTGTAAGAGAGGTGCGTGGTGTGCTAGGGTCGGACCGGTCTCCTGCAGGAAGTCCCCATTGGACAATGGGACTGTTGAGCGAATTTAAGAGTATGCGGGACCCCGATAGAAGAAGAAATACAGAGCTGGGACCCTAAGAAAATGGGTAATGCTATGCCGGTCTGCTGATAGAAAATGCAACCGTAGAAGAATAAGCAGACTAGCACAGGTGAAGCCGAGAGTGGGAGAGTCTGAATTTATTGTTACCTGTGGAGAGAAAAACTGTTAAAGAAGTAAAGGTTCTGTGTTAAAGAAAACCCTTGTAGTGTTCTCTACTTTAGGGGGGAACGGACCCTCAGAGAGAAGAAGCATCCCCTACAGAAAGTAAGTGGGCGCACCCCACACCTTCACTGGGTCCATAAACTGCCTGTAACAAGCCAGGGGGTTGCACCTAGACACAAGCCAGACCACGACTACAGCGCCCCCTGCCACCCTGTTACACAAGCATGTGGAACAATCAGAGAAAAAGTTAACAAGTAAAAGTAACAAGCGCCTAGAATTTCCACTTCAGTTTTACGGCCACAGAAAATATACATAAAAAATGCTACATGTTAATGTGACACCCCAGGGCAGTGGCATACTCGGTCCCGGGCATGTGGTGCGCAGGGGGGACAGTCATGGTCGTGGCCGTTGCCCAGTTCTGTGACCCCGGGGGTTCATCCGATAAAAGGGGTGAAAAATAGTTACATAAAAGAAAATAAATAAAAGAGTTTTTGACTATGCCACTTGCGGTTTGCGGCTATTTTGAGGGAGCCGCCGCTGCGTGATCTTGCTGGGGCTGGTAGTATAATGCAGCTCAGGTGTTCTGCAAGTAGGACTAGGCCCCAGCAGTAGATGATGGGGGTAGTAATGCTGTGCAATGGGACTTGTGGGGGCACATAGAGGGGAATAATCCAGACCACACAGGAACTGCAGTTTAAGTTCTTTACTCACTATGCTGGCTCAGTGCCCACTTGGTGCTGGTTCTGAGGCGTTCCCTCATCCTTAGTTCCCAGTGCCAGTTGCTGACCTGTAGAGTTGACCTCAGTGCACACTTTGGTTTTTGGTGGGTCCCCGTGGCCTAAAGCTTCTTGGGATCCCCTCCGTTTCACAGTCTTGGCCCGTATAGCAGGCAGCGTGGACAATTTTAATGGGTTAGACTCCTGTCCCTTTTCCCCAGGTCCCCTCTTTGCTGCTTTGCTCCGGACACTCAGGTTGGTGAGGGACCCTGATGATCCCCTCACCTGGCAGATTTAACAGGTAGTTTGACGCGTACTCCCGTTATAGGGTTCTGCACCCCGCCTGTGCTGAGTTCTGTGAGTCCTGGTCCAGCACTCCTAGGCAACCTTCAGTTCCTTAAGTACCAGCGCCTTACTCTACAGCAACTCCTCTCCTTTTTCAACTTTTGTTGGTTTCTCAGGTTTTCCACCTAAATGCTTTGCTTTCTCCACTCTTTCACTAGTCCTAACTGGACCTCACTCCTTCACTCTACTAACGTCCTCTCAAGCTTAACTCCTCCTAACTGACTGGCTGACTCTGTCAGCTGACAACTGTCCACTTTCCAACTTAGCTCCACCCATTTTATTTCACTACACTATTAGCCCCGCCCATTTTATCTCACCACACTACTAGCTCTGCCCATTTTATCTCACCACACTACTAGCCCTGCCCATTTTATTTCACCACACTACTAGCTCGGCCCATTTTATCTCACCACACTACCAGCCCCGCCTATTTTATCTCACCACACTACTAGCCCCGCCCATTTTATCTCACCACACTACTAGCCCCGCCCATTTTATCTCACCACACTACTAGCCTCGCCCATTTTCTGGGTCTCTCCCTAGCAGATTGGTTACTTACCAACCTATGAGTGGCCATCCCTCTAATCTGTTACTAGGCAGTCTCCCAGGCTGGACATTGGGTTTTGTGTGTGTCTGATGGTGCTGGTGTGTTTACTGGCACTGGTATTCCAAGGTTTGGGTTTCCACAGTTGGTTACATATTTTTGTGGCACCTGATACCTCAGGGGTGCTACATTAATATACACAAAAAATGCAGTAGAAAAAAATGCACTATTAATGGGAACATTGACTTAAAAAGAACTGGTTTTTGTTCAACACATTAGTGTCCTTTTATTGTGTAAGCCAAGGGGACATTTTTCTGTCATTACCGACAATCTAATTTTCCAATGAAAGCATTGTGTATACAGCGATTATGTTGTAATGCATGTTTTAGATCCCAAGACATGTATACACGTATAAGTGCTCAGCATTATTGCTCCATTACTTTCATACTTAAATCAAATTACTTTAAAGTCTGACAAGGAAAAGATAATCTACATTACATGAAAGGGCTTTGTTCTCCGCAGACGAAGGCCGCCTACAAGCTTACCATATCTATAAATACACGCTCAAGGTCTTTTTATTTATTTTTTTTCAGCAGTATTCACATTAATATAACAGGGCAGATGGATCCTAATCATGAACATTCTTTTCAGGGGAATCATTTTTTCTTTTTTTTTTTTGTCTTCTGTCATTAATGAGGCTGCTTCATAAATATACGTCTGTTCTAATCATGCAGTATAAGCAGCGGCTCCAAGTATTCATCACTGTTTTGAATATTGGTTACTTAACCCTTTAGTGACGGAGCTAATTTTCACCTTAATGACCAGACCAAATTTTGCAATTCTGACCAGTGTCACTTCATGAGGTTATAACTCTGGAACGCTTCAACGGATCCCGGTGATTCTGAGATTGTTTTTTCGTCACATATTGGACTTCATGTTAGTACCAAATTTAGGACAATATTTTTTGTGTTTATTTATGAAAAAAATTGAATATTGGCAAAAATTTTGAAAATTTAGCAATTTTCAACTTTTGAATTTTTATACCGTTAAACCAGAGATTTCTGTGACACAAAATAGTTAATAAATAACATTTCCCACATGTCTACTTTACATCAGCACAATTTTGGAAACAAAATTTTTTTTTGTTAGGAAGTTAGAGGGGTTCAAAGTTTATCAGCAATTTCTCATTTTTACATCAAAATTTACAAAACCAGTTTTTTAGGGACCACATCACATTTGAAGTGACTTCAATAGGCCTAGATGACAGAAAATACCCAAAAGTGACACCATTCTAAAAACTGCACCCCCCAAAGTACTCAAAACCACATTCAAGAAGTTTATTAACCCTTCAGGTGCTTCACATGAACAAAAGCAATGTGGAATGAAAAAAAGCAAAAATTAAATTTTACCTAAAAATGTTGCTCTAACCCAAATTTATTCACTTTTAGAAGAAATAACACAACAAAATGGACCTCAAAACTTGTTCCCCACTTTCTTATGAGCGCGCCGATACCCCACATGTGGTCAGAAACCTCTGTTTGGACAAATGGGAGGGCTCGGAACAGAAGGAGCAATATTTGAATTTTGGAAAGCAAATTTGGCTGAAATAGATTGCGGGCACCATGTTGCATTTACAGGTCCGCTAAGGTACCTAAACAGAAGAAACCCCTCACAAGTGACACCATTTTGGAAACTAGACCCCTCAAGGCTTCTATCTAGGGGTATAGTGAGCATTTTAGATCCACAGGTACTTCACAGATTTTGTTAACGTTACGTTGTCATATTGAAAATTTTAATAATTTTCTCAAAAATGTTGCTTTAGCATCAATTTTCTCACTTTTTCAAGAGGTAATTCCAAAAATTTGACCTCAAGGTTTGTTAACCACTTTTTTATGAGCGCGGTGATACCTCACATGTGGTCTGAAACCTTTGTTTGGACAAATGGGAGGGCTTGGAACGAAAGGAGCAATATTTGAATTTTAGAAAGGAAATTTGGCTGAAAAAGATTGCGGGCACCATGTCGCATTTGGAGGTCCCCTAAGGTACCTAAACAGCAGAAACCCCGCACAAGTGGCCCCATTTTGGAAACTAGGCCCCTCAAGGAATTTATCTAGATGTTTGGTGAGTACCCTGAACCCCCAGGTGCTTCACAGAATTTTATAACGTTGAGCCATGAAAAAAAAAAAATAAAATTTTACCACAAAATTGTTATTTCAACCAGGTAGCTTTTTTTTTTACAAGAGTAAAAGGAAAAAATTCAGCATAACATTTATTGTGCAATTTCTCCTGAGTTTGGCGATACCTTATATGTGGTGGAAATCAACTGTTTGGGCGCATGGCAGGGCTCGGAAGGGAAGGAGTGCCATTTGACTGCAAAATTGGCTGGAATCAATAGCGGACGCCAGGTTGCATTTGGAGAGCCCCTGAGGTGCCTAAACAGTGGCGGTCCCCCACAAGTGACTTCATTCTGGAAACAAGACACCTCAAGGCTTTTATCAAGGTGTATAGTGAGCAGTTTGAATCCACGAGTACTTCACAGAATTTGATAAGCTTAGGTTGCCATATTGAAAATTTTCATTTTTTTCACAAAACTGTTGCTTTAGCATCAAATTTCTCACTTTTTCAAGAGACAACAACAAACCGTGGACCCCACAGGTTGTTATCCAATGTCTTATGAGCACAGGGATACCCCACATGTGGCCAAAAACCTCTGTTTGGATAAATGGGAGGGCTTGGAATGGAGGGAGCACCATTTGAATTCTGGAAAAGTTGAAATAAATTGCGCACACCATGTCACATTAGCAGGGCCCCTTGGGTACCTATACATCAGAAAACCCCCACAAGTGACCCCATTTTGGAAACTGGATTTTATTCAGGAGTATAGTAAGCATTTTGAATCCACAGGTACTTCACAAAAATGTTGCTGTAGCAACAAATGTCTCACTGTTAGGCTCTGTGGCCATGATCCAGCGACACGGCGTCTAGTACACAGTGTCAGCCTCCTGCAGAGATGTGAGTGTTGTCCACGGGAGAACGCAGCTGCCCATGCCCACGATTTGGGTTCAGGCCGCTGTGGAGCTCTATGCTACCTGCAGAGAACACTCATCTCCGCAGCATAAATTGACATGCTGAGGCTCGGGAAGCTGCGCCACAGGTCGGTTTATGCTGCGGAGAAAAGAAGCACATTGGGCATGGGATTTCTAAAAATCCTTCCACTGTGCTTCTACTGCACAACGCAGCGTCATGGACACAGGGAAAACACTCTGCGCCCAAAACGCTGCAAACCCTGATTGTGGGCATCCAGCCTAAAATGCTACAATGGATGAATGGATAGATGTCAAACAAATATAACGTCCCATTCCCCTGCATATTCTAAGCTGGCGCCCTTTAGTGCCTTTCATGTGGCACTAAAGGGTGCCTAGCCTTGTATTTAGCCCCCCAAAAAATTAATAATTAAAATAAATGACGTGGGGTCCCCCCTATTTTTGATAGCCAGCTAGGGTAAAGCAGACAGCTGTAGCCTGCAAACCACAGCTGACAGCTTCACCTTGTCTGGTGATCAATTTGGAGGGCTCCCCAGGCGTTTTTTTAAAAAAAAAAAAAACGTGGGGTCCCCCCCAAATTAGATCACCAGCCAAGGTGAAGCGGACAGCTGGGGTCTGGTATTCTCAGGGTGGGAAGAGCCATGGTTATTGGACTCTTCCCAGCCTAAAAATAGCAGGCCGCAGCCGCCCCAGAAGTGGCGCATCCATTAGATGCGCCAATCCTGGCGCTTCGCCCCAGCTCATCCCGCGCCCTGGTGCGGTGGCAGACGGGGTAATATATGGGGTTGATACCAGCTGTAATGTCACCTGGCATCAAGCCCTGGGGTTAGTGATGTCACGGCATCTGAACAGATACCCGACATCACTAACCCAGTCAGTAATAGAAAAAAAAAAGACAAAAAAAAAATTTATTTGAAAAAACACTCCCCGAAACATTCCTCTTTTACCAATTTATTGAAAATAAAGAAATTTCGGTCGCTGTAATCCATTTTGGAGGTCCCTCGGCGACTCTGGACCTTCTAGAATATGGGGGGCACGTTCAGGGAACGTATCCCCCATTTTCTGGAAGAGCAAGCTCTCCATGAGCAGTGTGGGTGCAGTAATCTGAGAATACTGCACTCACTCTGCCCCGGTCCAACCTAGGGCAGAGTGACCTGCAGTAAGCTCATTCCAGAATATGAGGGGCACGCTCACAGAACGTACCCCCCATTTTCTGGAACAGCAGTCTCTCCATGTGAGGACCACACTCCTCACATGGAGAGACTGCTGATTACTGCACTCACTCTGCCCCGGTCCAACCTAGGGCAGAGTGACCTGCAGTAAGCTCATTCCAGAATATGAGGGGCACGCTCACAGAACGTACCCCCCATTTTCTGGAACAGCAGCCTCTCCATGTGAGGAGTGTGACTGCAGATCACTGCACTCACCCTCCCCCGGTCCACAGTGGAGCCTGTGCATCAGCGACGTCAGCAGGATCCCTGCTTGCAGGGATCCAGCTGACAGCCGCTGTCTGCGCATGCGCCGCCAGCATTGACGAAGGAGGCGGCGATCGCGGGCCCGGAGCGGCAGACCGGTAACGTATAACCGGGGGCTTGGGGGGGGGGGGGGTGACGGGGGGTGACCTAGTGGGACCTGGGGACACCTTTCTGCCGCATGTGACGTGTCACATGCGGCAGAAAGAGCAGAATGAAGGCGGCCGCGCGCTGTGCGCCGCCATCTTCCACGCTCCGGAGGGGGGAGGGGGGTGGTGGCTCTGGAGAACCGGAGGGGGCTCCGGTGACCAGAGGGCTCCGGTGGACCGGAGGAGGGGTCAGGGGGAGGACATTTCCCTCCGATCTGAAATGTTTGATCATTTCAGATCGGAGGGAAATGACTGCAGAGCCGGCGGCGGCTGCAGTTTTCTGTGCGCTTCGGCGCCATTTTGGATGTCCGGTGGGGGTAGGGGTGGGGGTGGGGGGACTCTCCGGTACCGGGGGCTTTGGGGGTACTAGGGGGTTAGATTTCTTTCTCATCTGACATGTTTGATCATGTCAGATGAAAAAGAAATCAGTTTTACCGGCCATTTCTTTTTTTTTCATGTGTTCGTCGGTATACGGTGTATACCGGCGATCACATGGTCGGGGTCCAAAAAAAACACCCCGATTCATAATCTGGGGGGTCTCAGCTACCCCCGGTAGCTGAAACCCCCGAGATTTTCGGTCGCTGGGGGGCGCTACAGGGTTTTTTCGGGCCGCCGCTTTAAAGCGGCGGAACAGAATAAGTACCCTGTTTTGCCGCCGCTTTAAGTCGTACGGCCGTCGTTATGAGGTTAAAGGTGTATTGTTATCTCAGTATGTGATAGCATATCCCTTGGATATGCCTTTAAAGGGGTTGTCCACCTTTGGGGAGACCTTTTCTTAAAGGGAACGTGTCACCAGGTTTTGCCCTTATAAGCTGCGGCCACCACCATTGAGCTCTTATATACAGCATTTCAGAATGCTGTATATAAGAGCCCAGGCCACTGTGTATAACATAAAAGGACATTTTTATAATACTCACCTATGGGGTGGTCCGGTCTGATAAGAGTCACTGCTCTCCGGTCCAGTGCCTCCTCTCTGCTGCAATTGCCGTCCTCCTTCTCAGCCCAGTGTGGGCTACGTCATCCACACTAGCTGTCATTGTGGTCCTGCACAGGCGCACTGTGATCTGCCATGCTTTCTTACACCTTTCCTGGCGTATGCACATTACAGTACTTTGATTTGCCTTCAACAGGGCACATCAAAGTGCGCCTACGCAGGACCTAAATGCCGGCCTGTGTGGATGACGTAGCAGGCATCATCCACACTGTGCTGAGCAGAAGGAGGACGACAATCGCCGGCCTGTGTGGATGACGTAGCAGGCATCATCCACACTGTGCTGAGCAGAAGGAGGATGACGATCGCAGCAGAGAGGAGGCGCCGGACTCACAAGCAGCAACCAGACGTTATACAGAGCGACCTGGGCTCTTATATACCGTATTCTGGAATGCTGTATATAAGAGCTCAGTGGTGGTGGCAGCAGCTTATAAGGGAAAAACTTGGTGAAAAAAATGCTATTAACCTGCAGATATGGGGTTACTCTGCAGGTTGATAGCATCTAGAGCCGGCACTAAGGGGCACTTTGCACACTACAACATCGCAAGCCGATGCTTGCGATGCCGAGCGCGATAGTCCCCGCCCCTGTCGCAGCTGCGATATCTTGTGATAGCTGCTTTAGCGAACATTATCGCTACGGCAGCTTCACACGCACTCACCTGCCCTGCGACGTCGCTTTGGCCGGCGAACCGCCTCCTTATTAAGGGGGCGGATCGTGCGGCGTCATAGCGACGTCACACGGCAGGCGGCCAATAGAAGCGGAGGGGCGGAGCTGAGCGGGACATAAACATCCTGCCCACCTCCGTCCTTCCGCATAGCCGGCGTGAGCCGCAGGACGCAGGTAAGGTGATGTTCCTCGCTCCTGCGGCTTCACACACAGCGATGTGTGCTGCCGCAGGAACAAGGAACAACATCGTAACATCGGTCCTTCCGAAATTATGGAAATGACCTACGCTACACCGATCATACGATTTGGACGTTTTTGCGCTCCTTAATCGTATCAAAAAGGATTTACACACTACGTTATTGACTGCGACGCCGGATGTGCGTCACTTTCGATTTGAACCCACCGACATCGCAGCTGTGATGTCGTAGTGTGCAAAGTGCCCCTTAGAGCCCCACTGCTAACATTAGAATCAGATGTCCGTTAGTAAGGGGGGGTGCTCACAGCTGCTTACTATACACACAACGGTGACTTAACCCACGGTGCCCATGACTGGAAGTGGAACGCTTCCGGGAGGAAAAAAGTTAATTTCTTCCTGGCAGTGGGGCTCTAACTGCTGCCTTCGAACAGCTTTAGAACACTATGAAACTGCTAATCAACCCCATATCTGCAGGTTAATAGCATTTTTTCACATAACAGGTTCCCTTTAATCACATGAATTTGAGGCTAAAAATTTTTTTTACATTAATGTTTTATTAAAAAATGTGCACTATTTGGCTTTTAAAGGATCTTTGTTTACCTATACATGCAACTTTGATGTGGTTTGTGGTCATATAATAGCTGAGTGGAGCTCAGAAAATGACGCATAGTAGAGTTAAAAACTCCCTTTAGACATTCATAGATTTTTCTCTTCTAGAGGTGCGTGGGTCCAGCCATGATCTCCGTGCTTCTTCATCCAATGGGTGACAATCATGTGACTGCTGATGTGCCGCCCCATGCCAGCAGCAGGGCTGCTGCTCGGATCCGGATCTGCGGTGGCTCGAGGGGGGCTCCGGACCCAGGGGTCGCGCGGACACTCGATTAAAAAGGGTGGGGCTATGTACAGGGGGGGTTTTGGAAAGTTCGTGAGGGACCACTGCTGCCATTGGGGAATTCAGTGACGATGGTGTGGCAGCCTGATGTTTAACCCCTCCGTTTGTAGGGGGTTTTGTCCCGGGGCCCGTGGATGATGGATGGTCTTTGGGTGCCGTTGGGAATAGTAACAGGGGTTTTCAACGTACTCACTCAATTCCGGAATAACAACACCGACAACTTGTAAACCAGAATTCTGAGCACCACTGCAGCTGGGTCCATGCCCTTGGTGTTGCTGTTAGCCTGTGGCCCTGTCCTTGGCACCTTTGTCTCAGTTGGACCCGTCGGTATGAAACTCTCCGAGTCCCGCTCACCCGTATGGCTAACGGAGTGAGTTTGCTCTCAGGGTTCACGTGTAGGATTTCTTTGGACTGTAGTGGGAAAGTCCTATCCCATCGGTGCGCTAGTACCCCGATTTTGGAGCTGGTTGGGGATGACACTTGAAGTCTTCACCCCCGTCGGGTAAATTACCGGAACGCGTGAAGCTACTTTCCGGCCTGGGGTCCACGTACCCCATCGTGCCATGGACCCTGCCCGGTGATAGTTCAAGGCCGCCCTCCTCGGCAGTCCGTGCCCCTTGACACTGTCCCCTGCGACCGGGGTTCCAGCTCCTACCAGGCCCAGACCAACGTCTGCCACCTAATACACAGGAGCTCTGATCCGTGACCTCTCTCTCCCAGAGAGTCACTTCACCTCCTTCCACTCTCCACTACTCAACTCGACTGCTCAACTCAACTGTCACTTTCCTCACTTTCCCCTTACCAACCCCCCATGTGGGCGGCCCTATTCCCTTCAGGCCCCCAATGGTGTGTCTGGTAGGTTAAAGTGGGAAGTGTTCCTAGGATTTTGATTGGATAAGATGTTAGCAACACCAAAGGACCAGGACCCATAACCAAGGAGGGTGGATACTGTGCAGAAGGGCAGGTTGCACAATACCCTGCGATGACCTGATCGGCCAGGGCGTTATACCCACAGTTTCGACCAACCTGTCAATGCAACAAGCCTTGTTTGCAGAACTCACCAGTTTTCGCTCTAAGCTGAACGATCTGGAAAGGAAAGGGTTACAATATTTTATAGCCTCATTCAGATTTCTTATTTTTCACATATATGTTTTTTCCTTATATTTCACTCATAGAACAATTAAGTACCCATTATTACAGTTGACATGTCCAGGGGCGTGATAATATGCTAAGTGGACAGACTAGTCGGGGAATTCACGCCCCTGTGACTAGTCCCTGCCCTCATCTCATAAACGGTCTTTGGACATACTTTTTCTAAAATGTGTTTGTATGCAGGGATTATTATGTGCACAGAACTTCTCCTGGTTCGGGGTGCACAGGGGACACAACAGGTTCCCTTTAAAGGCCACTTTACACGCAACAGCGTCGCTAACGAGATGTCTTTGAGGTCACGGAATTCGTGATGCACATCCAGCCTCGTTAGTGACGTTGTTGTGTGTGACACGTACGTGTGTCACACGTTGCGTGTGACAACTGCTAACGATCAAAAATACTCACCTTATCGTTGATCGTTGACACCTCGTTCATTTCCATAAAATCGTTGCTCGTTTGGTATGCAGGTTGTTCGACGCTCCTGAGGCAGCACACATCGCTACATGTGACTCCCCAGGAATGACGAACAACGCCCTACCTGCGTCCTCCGGCAACGAGGTGGGCGTGACTTTCCTGCGGCTGCTCTCCGCCCCTCCGCTTCTATTGGACGCCTGGCTTGTGATGTCGCTGTGACGCCGCACGAACTGCCCCCTTAGAAAAGAGGTTGTTCGCCGGCTACAACGACGTTGCTAGGAAGGTAAGTACGTGTGACGGGTAACAGCGATTTTGTACGCAATGGGCAGCGATTTGCCCATGACGCACAAACGACGGGGGCGGGTGCGTTCGGCAGCGACATCGCTAGCGATGTCACTGCGTGTAAAGTGGCCTTAAGAATTGAGATCAAAAGTATATAAAATTCTTTAGCTTTCATTTCTATAAAAAGCAACCTTTATGTGCCGTAATGCCCTTGCAAGAATGTCAGAAATGCTAATGACGTAAAATGCTGAGTTTTCTAACTGCTAAAATGTTTTCACTTACTACAAATCTTGAGCCAGCCGCATGTCACTTACAGGAGAGACTTCAATATCAATATTAGGATATACAGTGAGTTGTGTTTAATTGCTCGTCCTGCTCCTGTCTTCGTAGTAAATCATCTGGAGACTGTCCCCCATCCGGGTCCTGATGTAGAACCTTGTTTGTATAATTGTATTGAGTCTCTGCTATTGACATTGCTGTAGACAGAATACTTCATTGTTGGTCTTGTGGCCTCTTGTCATTAATCTACCACATCAATTGATTTTCTTGCCCTCTTTGGATTTTTGCTTCCTATGTTTACTGTCTTATCAAGTTACTGTGTTTCTTTTCAACTCATCCTCCAGCTTTCCGTTCTGTGAAATATAGCAAAGAAAAGCTTCCCGCTAATCCACCGACCTCCAGAACGATACTGTTTGATTCAATAAAGGCTTGCAAGTCTATGGTGCCTAGTGTCTACGAACGATAGAAGGAAGCCTCCTGCCTCGTCTACAGTGCGGACACTTAGTACTATTCTATATGGTGTAATAATTGTTATTAGCCACTTTGCCATGTCCATATGAAGTACAGAAGTAGGAAAAAAACATCAGTTTGACCTTATAGTTATTGCAATTTTTTAATGTGGCCTGTTTAACTCTTGATAGTAGCCAATACTGGATCTGAGGAGTCTGTAGACATACAGTTATGGCCAAAAGTTTTGAGAATGCTACAAATATTAATTTTTACAAAGTCTACTGCTTAAGTTTTTCTAATGGCAATTTGCATATACTCCAGAATGTCATAAAGAGTGATCAGCTTAACAGCAATTACTTGCAAAGTCAATATTGGCTAAGAAAATTAACTTCAACCCCCAAAACACATTTTAACATCATTGCTTTCCTGCCTTAAAAGGAGCAGCTAACATTGTTTTAGTGATTGTTCCATTAACACAGGTGTGGGTGTTTATGAGGACAGGACTGGCGAACAATCAGTCATGATTAAGTAAGAATGACACCACTGGACACTTTAAAAGGAGGCTGGTGCTTGGTATCATTGTTTCTCTTCAGTTAACCATGGTTATCTCTAAAGAAACACGTGCAGCCATCATTGCTCCGCACAAAAATGGCCTAATAGGGAAGAGTATCGCAGCTACAAAGATTGCACCTCAGTCAACAATCTATCGCATCATCAAGAACTTCAAGGAGAGAGCTTCCATTGTTGCCAAAAAGGCTCCAGGGCGCCCAAGAAGGACCAGCAAACGCCAGGACCGTATCTTAAAACTGTTTCAGCTGCGGGATCGCACTACCAGCAGTGCCGAGCTAGCTCAGCAATGGTAGCAGGCTGGTGTGAGTGCTTCTGCACGCACTGTGAGGCGGAGACTCTTTGAGCAAGGCCTGGTTTCAAGGAGGGCAGCAAAGAAGCCACTTCTCTCCAGAAAAAACATCAAGGACCGACTGATATTCTGCAAAAGGTACAGGGAGTGGACTGCTGAGGACTGGGGTAAAGTCATTTTCTCAGATGAATCCCCTTTTCGATTGTTTGGGACATCTGGAAAACAGCTTATTAGGAGAAGAAGAGGTGAGCGCTACCACCAGTCTTGTCTCATGCCAACTGTTAAGCATCCTGAAACGATTCATGTGTGGGGTTGCTTCTCAGCCAAGGGAATCGGCTCACTCACAGTCTTGCCTAAAAACACAGCCATGAATAAAGAATGGTACCAGAATGTCCTCCAAGAGCAACTTCTCCCAACTGTCCAAGAGCAGTTTTGCGCCCAACAATGCCTTTTCCAGCATGATGGAGCACCTTGCCATAAAGCAAAGGTGATCACTAAATGGTTCATGGAACAAAACATAGAGATTTTGGGTCCATGGCCTGGAAACTCCCCAGATCTTAATCCCATTGAGAACTTGTGGGCAATCATCAAGAGACGGGTGGACAAACAAAAACCAACAAATTCTGGCAAAATGCAAGCATTGCTTATGCAAGAATGGACAGCTATCAGTCAGGATTTGGTCCAGAAGTTGCTTGAGAGCATGCCAGGGAGAATTGCAGAGGTCCTGAAGAAGAAGGGTCAACACTGCAAATATTGACTTGCTGCATTAACCCAATCTAACTGTCAATATAACCTTTTGGTACTAATAATATGATTGCAATTATATTTCTGTATGTGATGTAAACATCAGACAAACACAATTAAAAACCTGAGGGCAACAGATCATGTGAAAATATAATTTTGGTGTCATTCTCAAAACTTTTGGCCATGACTGTAGATTTATGGTGCCTTACGCTGACCTTAAATGTCAGAATACTGTCGACTGAATGCACAATTCAATTGGCTGCCACCTATATCTTTTTGTTAAGTCTCACTTGGTGAAGTGGCTCATTTAAACTTCTGATCAGGATTGACCGATCTCAACATGGAATAGTTTTATTGGAGATCAGATGTAGCAAAGCTGGAACAGCAGAGTTCTTGTAGTGGTGTACTTGTTTAACACAGCTGGAACAGCAGAGTTCTTGTAATGGAGAGCATGTCTTACAAAGCTGGAACAGCCGAGTTTTTATTGTGTTGAGCATGACTAACAAAGCTGGAACAGAGGAGTTCTTATAGTGGAAAGCATGTCTTATAGAGCTGGAACAGCGGAGTTCTTATAGTGGAGAACATGTCTAACAAAGTTGGAACAGCAAAGTTGTAGTAGATTCTAGATGTAGCAAAGCTGGAACAGTGGAATTATTGAAATTGAAATCAGATTTAGCAGAGCTCTAACAGTAAAATTGTTGTAGAACAGGCCAGATGTAGCAGAAGAGTTATTTTAGAGTAAACCAGATGTAGCAAAGCTGTACCAGCAAATGTGTTGTAGTGGAGACTAAATGTAGCAGAGCTGGAACAGCAGAATTGTTGTAGTGCAGGCCAGATGTTTCAGTGTTATAACAAAATCAAAGTTGTAGTGGAGACCAGCTGTAACAGAGCTGGAACAGCAAAGTTGAAATGGAAGCCACTGTAGCAGAGCTGGTACAGTGAACTTGTTGTAGTGAAGACCTGATGCAACCCCGTTGAATAGCAGAATTCTTTAAATGGAGAGCAGCTGCAGCAGAGTTTGAATTTGAATAAAAGAATTTAGTAGATACAAGACTCGGCTTATTTGATACCTGTTACTGATCTTGGAATGACTGAACCCTCCATTTGTCTGATGCTTTTGTCTCAGATTCCATCTTCCTGGTTCTGACCTCGGCTATGCTCCTGACCTCAGCTCTGCTTCCTTATTTTGTCTAGTATCTCCCCTTTCCGGTCTTGACCTTGGAAGGCGACTTTTCTTTATCAGCTTGCTTCACCGGCTAACAGCTACTCCGTGGATGCAACCCAGGAGTCCCTGTTGTAGGTCCAGATCCCAGTATATGGGTTAAAGGGTGACAGTCAGGGTACCTCTGGGGTCTTCTCAGGACAGTGGCTTGCACAATGTCTTCCTGTGGAAGTCCTATTATGAGCTGAAGGACTTATACAATCAGTTCACATTTACACTGATTTAAAGACTTTACCTCCATGATTGCTAATCACCAAAGGAATATTTTTTTTACCTTTTTCTTTAATCCTATAGCCTTTCCCTCTTCCCCCCCCCCCTCTTTTTTTGTGTTCCCCCTTTCCCCTGCCCCACTTTTTCTATTTCAAAAATGTAATGGTAATTTAACTTTAGATTGTAGTTTGACTAATTGTTAAATTTTACTGTGTGAACAATTTGTTTTGTTTGAACCAAATTTTAATGTAAAAAAAAAATATGTGAACAAAGGAATCTTTTTGGTGGTAAACTTAGCTGTAACCCAGAAATGACATCTATCTAATATATAAAGCTGAATGTGTGTGTGTATGTATGTATGTATGTGTGTCCGGGATTGGCATCTGCACCGTCGCAGCTACAGCCACAAAATGTTGCACACTCACACTTCTGGACCCCGAGAGCGTTATAGGCTATGTTTTGAGTGTAAATTTTAACCCAGCGCTTTACAGTTATTCACCAAAAAACCAGCCTCCATTAAAGTGAATGGAGCTGGGAGCCACAGTGCAGCCAGAACTTCAAAAGAATGTGCAGCCACGTCCTTAAATGGAATGTTGGTGTGTCACAATGCAGCCAGGGAAAGAGACAGACGCAGACAGGGAAAGAGGCAGACACAGACAGGGAAAGAGGCAGACACAGACAGGGTAAGAAACAGACATAGACAGGGGAAGAGACAGACACAGACAAAGAGACAAAGAATGGTGTTCCAAACGTTATTCCTTATAAGTCTGAACAGGGTGCAAAAACCTAAAAAAAAACCAACATCACTATATGGAGATAAGGTATGCGCACCAGTGACTATGCAAGGGGAATACATGTAATAGCAGAAACTGCTGTGTGAATACTGACATGAAAAATCCAATAGCTATATGTAAGAATGGAAATGTGAAAAATGGAACCTGCATTACTGCCTTAAACATATGAATGAAGAGAAATTTAGCTACTGAATTGATCAATGCAATAGAGCCCCAGCACTACGCCAAAGTATTTCTCTACGTTGGGGTCCCTAGCTTGTGTGTGTCCTCTCATGCAGTTAAAAAACTTACCGTGTATGGGAAGCTGAGACCCAGGCTATATATGCGTATCATGTGGATTGGCAATAGGTGTGAGTGGGACCGGGTTCACAAACGAAAAACTACTAACAAATAAGGAATAACGTTTGGAACACCATTCTAAGTCTGAACTGGGTGCAAAAACCTTAAAAAAATCACTATATGGAGAGAAGGTATGCACACCAGTGACTATGCAAGGGGAATACATGTAATAGCAGAAACTGCTGTGTGAATACTGACATGAAAAATCCAATAGCTATATGTAAGAATGAAAATGTGAAAAATTTAACCTGCATTACTGCCATGAACATATGAATAAAGAGAAATTTAGCTACTGAATTGATCATCTCCATATAGTGATGTGTTTTTAGGTTTTTGCACCCAGTTCAGACTTAGAATGGTGTTCCAAACGTTATTCCTTATTTGTTAGTAGTTTTTCGTTTTGTGAACCCACCACACTCACACAGATTGCCAATCCCCATGATACGCATATATAGCCTGGGTCTCAGCTTCCCATACACGGTAAGTTTTTAACTGCATGAGAGGACACACACTAGCTAGGGACCCCAATGTAGAGAAATACTTTGGCGTAGTGTTGGGGCTCTGTTGCATTGATCAATTCAATAGCTAAATTTCTCTTTATTCATATGTTCATGGCAGTAATGCAGGTTCCATTTTTCACATTTTCATTCTTACATATAGCTATTGGATTTTTCATGTCAGTATTCACACAGCAGTTTCTGCTATTACATGTATTCCCCTTGCATAGTCACTGGTGTGCATACCTTATCTCCATATACAGATAAAGAGACAGACTGACAGGGAAAGAGACAGACAGGGAAAGAGAGGGAAAGAGAGAGACAGGTTACGAGACAGACACAGACAGGTAAAGAGACAGACACAGACAAAGAGACAGACACAGGGAAACAGACAGACAGGGAAAGAGAGGTAAAGAGACAGACAGGGTAAGAGACAGACAAAGACAGGTAAAGAGACAGACAAAGAGACAGACACAGGGAAAGAGACAGCGGGAAAGAGGGAAAGAGACAGACAGGGAAAGAGAGGGAAAGAGACAGACAGGGAACGAGAGGGAAAGAGACAGACAGGGAATGAGACAGACAGGGAAAGTGACAGAGATAGATAGACAGACAAGGATAGATAGACATACAGGGAAAGAGATTGAGACAGACGGAGAAAGAGACAGCGACAGACAGGGAAAGAGACAGAGACAAAGAGATAGAGAGAGCGACAGAGAGATATATACAGAGGGGGAGACAGACATTATAATTACATTTATATCTATTTGTTTTGTGGTTTTTGTGTGCAGAATACATTTTTGTTAATACATTCTATTTTGTTAACAGCAGGTATTAACCCGGGCGAAGCCGGATTGTGCAGCTAGTCCTCAACATAAGCCCTAGCGTATTTTTTCAGGGCAAAAAAATAATATTTTCAGGGATACACAGTAGAAGCAGATGAGCAGGTCAGGATGCAATGTACTTTTAAAAGTGCTTAACTTACTATGTACATTTTTTATATTAAAAAAATCTGTCAAATGGTACCCAAAATATAATTTAATTTCCAAAGATGATAGTTTACATAGGAATATAAATCCATGCGTAGTGTAATTTGTTATTTATTATATCTGGAAATTATACTTTTTAACCTTGATTGATTTTTTTTCTTCCTAAAACAAAGTAAGCAATGTTTCAGTGGATCGGTTTACGTGAGTCATCCTACGTGCAGCTGACTGTATCCACATTGTCTTTGATCTGGTTTTTATTTTCTCTTTCAAATACATTTTTGCTTCTTGCAAACAAGACTAAATGAATACGTAGCAGAACGGTGTACGAGACCGGAATACCACACGCTATGCTACACCCCGGTAAACAGGAACACAATGTACGATATTTACAAAACACAAACCAGCGGCAGTTTATGTCAACTCACTCAAAGTCATACACTTAAGTCCTGCGAGACAAAAAAATGATCAAAACCCAGACTGTAGAGCCATGGACATCAATGTTGTCAATCAATTTTGTGGCACAAAACATTTCACTTCAATTCAAGTAGATGTAAAGACAGCTTCCAATCAGTATTCATTTGTATATCATTTATAGATACTCAACACGATGCCTCGGAGATAAATCTTCGCAGCTGCATAGAAAGGATTAATTTTACCATTAACCAAGAGAAAAATAAAACAAGACCTAGAAGTTTAGCAAGCAAAAAAGAAAAAAGTAATTATGAGTCATTGTTTCTCTTGAAGCCCTGCGGATTTTATTCATCACAAATAGGCAGGAACTTTGAATGTGTTACAATAGTGTTCAAAAACAATATTTCTAAATGTCAAGATAATGTGCTCCGGGAACAATTAGATTACAGAGCCCAGTGTGAGCATCGTATTACATCTGCTTTCTCGTGTCGTTTTCTATTCCTCTGAGGCAAACACAGTAGGAAATCTCCAGTTATTTGAGAATCCTTCTTTCCAGAAGTGTATTTTTTTTTCCCCCAAATTTTTCTACATCTCCTCTGTACTTTAAAATTATAGCCATTATGCATGGCTGGAGTAGTGCACACTAATGGACGTTGTGTGCGTAGACAGATTGTATTTCTGGCGTCAAATAATTTTTTTTTTTTTTTATCCATGGGCTCTTAGATAAGTTAGTCCACTTGCACTTTCCTTATTTCATCTATTTCAGATTTTATACCCTAATATTTTATGTTCATTTGCTGGAAACTGTGGAAAAACTAAAAATCGATCAATTGTTAAATATTTTTTAAAAAATAATAGCATTTTAATATTTACACAACTTACCCAGCAGAGTCTTCTAAAAATAAAAATAAATAAATAAATAAATAAATATATATATATATATATCTATATATCTATATCTATACATACATATATATATATATATATATATATATATCTCTATATATAGATATATAGATACCATATACATATATATCTATGTATATAGATAGATATATCTATATATATATCTATATACAGTGCCTACAAGTAGTATTCAACCCCCTGCAGATTTAGCAGGTTTACACATTCGTAATTAACTTGGCATTGTGACATTTGGACTGTAGATCAGCCTGGAAGTGTGAAATGCTCTGCAGCAAAAAAGAATGTTATTTCTTTTTTTTTTTTTTTTTTTAAATTGAGAAAAGTTTATTCAGAGGGTCATTTATTATTCAACCCCTCAAACCACCAGAATTCTGTTTGGTTCCCCTAAAGTATTAAGAAGTATTTCAGGCACAAAGAACAATGAGCTTCACATGTTTGGATTAATTATCTCTTTTTCCAGCCTTTCCTGACTAATTAAGACCCTCCCCAAACTTGTGAACAGCACTCATAGATGGTCAACATGGGAAAGACAAAGGAGCATTCCAAGGCCATCAGAGACAAGATCGTGGAGGGTCACAAGGCTGGCAAGGGGTACAAAACCCTTTCCAAGGAGTTGGGCCTACCTGTCTCCACTGTTGGGAGCATCATCCGGAAGTGGAAGGTTTATGGAACTACTGTTAGCCTTCCACGGCCTGGACAGTCTTTGAAAGTTTCCTCCCGTGCCGAGGCCAGGCTTGTCCGAACAGTCAAGGCTAACCCAAGGACAACAAGGAAGGAGCTCCGGGAAGATCTCATGGCAGTGAGGACATTGGTTTCAGTCAATACCATAAGTAACGTACTCTACTGCAATGGTCTCCGTTCTAGACGAGCCCGTAAGGTACCTTTACTTTCAAAGCGTCATGTCAAGGCTCGTCTACAGTTTGCTCATGATCACTTGGAGGACTCTGAGACAGACTGGTTCAAGGTTCTCTGGTCTGATGAGACAAAGATCGAGATCTTTGGTGCCAACCACACACGTGACGTTTGGAGACTTGATGGCACTGCATACGACCCCAAGAATACCATCCCTACAGTCAAGCATGGTGGTGGCAGCATCATGGTGGGGGGCTGTTTCTCAACCAAGGGGCCTGGCCATCTGGTCCGCATCCATGGGAAGATGGATAGCACGGCCTACCTGGAGATTTTGGCCAAGAACCTCCGCTCCTCCATCAAGGATCTTAAGATGGATCATCATTTCATCTTCCAACAAGACAACGACCCAAAGCACACAGCCAAGAAAACCAAGGCCTGGTTCAAGAGGGAAAAAATCAAGGTGTTGCAGTGGCCTAGTCAGTCTCCTGACCTTAACCCAATTGAAAACTTGTGGAAGGAGCTCAAGATTAAAGTCCACATGAGACACCCAAAGAACCTAGATAACTTGGAGAAGATCTGCATGGAGGAGTGGGCCAAGATAACTCCAGAGACCTGTGCCGGCCTGATCAGGTCTTATAAAAGACGATTATTAGTTGTTATTGCAAATAAGGGTTATTCCACAAAATATTAAACCTAGGGGTTGAATAATAATTGACCCACACTTTTATGTTGAAAATTTATTAAAATTTAACTGAGCAACATAACTTGTTGGTTTGTAAGATTTATGCATCTGTTAATAAATCCTGCTCTTGTTTGAAGTTTGCAGGCTCTAACTTATTTGCATCTTATCAAACCTGCTAAATCTGCAGGGGGTTGAATACTACTTGTAGGCACTGTATATATATATAAATATATATATATATATATATATATATATATATATATGTGTATATATATATATTGTTCATTTAAAGGAAATAATTTTGCTTGGAAATGCTGTGCAGTTTATGGACATTGTTATAGAGTAGTAGAAGCTGAGCAGATTAAGGGGAACCTGTCACCAGATTTTGTCCTTCTAAACTAAAAATAGCACATTAAGCATTGCCTGTGCTGTATTCTATAGAGGAGCATGTTACGCCCTGAGCTCCCCTGTAGACCCCACAAATACCTTTTATAAAATCTCTCGCCATGTATGTAACTTGCCCTGTCCGGTCCGATGGGTATCCTAATTTGTGCCTCCTGTCCCTGCGTTCGCTGTCTTCCTGAGCTGATTGACGTTGATGACGTCTTGTTGGACACCATCCACATAGGCGGGAAAAATCTTGCGCCTGCACAGACACATTTCCGGCTCTTGCCAGAGCACTTTGCCCTACCCTATTGCGGACAGAGCTGAAAACATAGGACCACCTGCACGAACCGGCGGCGAGTTCTCTGCGCAGGCACGACATTTTGCCCAGGCATGGGGATGACATCACCTGCGTCTTACACATCGCCGGGCAAAATCTTGCACCTGCGCAGAGAACCTGCTGGTTTGCACCTATGTTTTCGTCTTTGCCCGCAATAGGGTAGAGCAAAGTGCACTTGCACAAGCTGGGAATATGTTTGCTCAGGTACAAGATTTTCGCCGCCTTCTTGGATGGCACCCGAGGCGTCATCCACGTCAATCATCTCAGGAGGATGGCCAAATGAGGGACAGAAGCCACAGATTAGGACACCCATCGGACCGAACCAAGCAATTTACATGGAGGGCAGGAGATTTTATAAAGGTATTTGTGGGTGTACCTTTATACGAGAATGCAGCACAGATGCTACTTAAGATGCTAGTTTTAGTTTAGAAGGTCAAAATCTGGTGACAGGTTCCATTTAATGTAAAGTTTGTGTGAAAATATTCAGCGTAATTTATGCTTTACTCATTGAAACCCCTGTTCAGTCTGGGATTAGCAGGCACCGGGTTTGTGATAATTAAGCCAGCCATACACATTAGATAGCTGACCATTCAGACAACAGCCATCTGTATATATACATATATATGCTGATGAGCAAAAGGGTAACAATGTTTTGAACTTTTGAGTTTCAGGCTCCATATCTCACCATCCACTTTTTCTTTGAGCGTGAGATAACCTTCATTTTATAGGCAATCATCTTGGCTATCTCATACATAAATTTGACTTGCAACTATTTAGCATATGTTTAAATTATGCAGATTCTTGCCATGTCACTGCATTGTTACTGTTGTGCTCCTAAAAAGATCTAAATTTTAATGTTTATTATTTTGTAATAAAATAGGTATTGAATGCATCACCAATTTTCTAAGTAAATATATTTCTATAGGTGCTATTGACATAAATTTCTCACCAGATGTCGGTAACCACAACCCATCCAATCCACACAGGCAAAGAAAACAAACTATAGATGTCCATAAATTTAGTGATGTGTAACAATGAGAAATGACACAGGGAAAATGATTGAACACATGAAATAAGAGAGGGGCAAAAAGCCATGGAACGTCATGATACCAGCTGAAATGTTTCAGTAATAAGAACGAAAACTGCAACTTAGTGAAAAATAATATTAGCTGGTTCAACTGATGGCCTATAAAAAGGTGTCTCATTACCAAGTGCCACACAAGAAATAGCTAATGACGGGTAAAACCAGTGAGCTGTCGCAAGACATTCACAACCTTATTGTTGCAAAACATACTGATGGCGTGGGTTGCAGAAGAAGTGGAAAGAACATAATTTTAAACTGACCACAAATAGGAGCTCCCCACAAGATTGAGGAGGGAAAACAATTATCAGAAGAGATATCCAAGAGTCAAGGACCACCTGTGGAGAGCTATCGAAAGACCTGGAGTTTGCAGGCACAGTTTGTTTAAAGATATCAATAAGTAATGCACTCTACTCTATGCCATGTATGCTGGATCACCATGCAAGACTCCAATGCTGAACAAAAAGCATGTTGAAGAGCAGATAAAGTTTGCACAACAACATTAGACAAGCCTGTGAAATACTGGTAGAATATAGTCTGATCAGATGAGACTAAAAGTGAACTAATTGGATGCCATAATACACATCATGTTTGGAGGCCAAAAGGTGGCACTGCATATCACCTCCAAAACACCATACAACAGTGAAGTTTGGGGGTGGGAACATCATGGTGTGAGGCTGTTTTTCAGCATACGGCACTGGCAAATTTCATATAATTGAAGTAAGAATGAATGAACAAATGTATCGAGACATTCTTGATAAAAAGCTGCTGCCATCCACCAAGATAATGAAAATGAAACGAGGGTGGACATTTCTGCAAGACCCAAACACACAGCCAAGGAAACTCTTATTTGGTTTCAGAGAAAGAAAATAAAGCTGATAGAATGGCCGAGATGATCACCGGAACTGAATATGTGGCAGAAGATTAACCCTGCACATCACCCAGAATACACCATTCACATTGTCAAACATGGTGGTGGCAACATCATGCTGTATGGAGGTTTTTCTTCAGCAGGGACAGGAAGCTGGTCAGAGATGATGAGAAGATGGATAGACCTAAATACAGGGCAAACCTGGAGGAAAACCTTTTAGAAGCTACAAAAGACGAGACTGAGGCATGGTTTCACCTTCCAGCAGGACAACGACCCTTAACATACTGCTAGAGCTACAATGGATGGTTTAGAGCAAAGCATTTTCAAGTGTTTGAATTTGCAGACCTAAATCCCATTTGAGAATGTGTGGCAAGGCTTGAAAATTGCTGTTCAAAGTCACTCTCCATCCAATTTCTCTGAGCTAGAGATATTTAGCAAAGAAGAATGGGCAAAAATGTCAGCCTCTATATGTACAAAGCTGGTAGAGACATCACCCAAAAGACTTGCAGCAATAATTGCAGCAAAAGGGGGTCCTACAAAGTATGGACTCAGGGGGACTGAATAATTTTTCAGATTTATATTTTGAAATATTTAGATAACCATGTTTCATTTCCATTACATACTTAGTATTGGTACATCTCATAAAATCCCAATAAAATACATTTAAGTTTGTGGGTATAATATGAAAAAACGGGGTAAAGTTTGTGTGTTATAAATACTTTTTCAAGGCACTGAACACACATATACAGTTTATATATCATTATATTTCCATTCACTAAAATTAATGTGATAAATATTTGCACCCTATTGACACATTTTTCCACCGCTCCAGTCTTTACATGTTAATGACCATTCTCCATAGATCAGATAAATATTACTAAGTAAAATCACATTTTATTATGGCAAGCACCACTGGTGTTCTCACAACAATATTATGGGCAACCTCAGAACCCAGTTATCTTCATCATTAAATATGTCGAGTTCACATGAACAAAAACAACGGACTTTGAAGATGTTTGCAATTTTGCTCGGAATATCTGAATTTCTTTAAAAAAAAGCAAATTTGCCAAAAGCAATAGACATCAAACACTAAAAATGGCAATCTATGGACATTTAATTCTATTCGTTCTGTTTTGCTTTGTTTTTTTTGTTTGTTTTTTTTACTTTTGAAAAAAAGATTTGTACCTAGCCCTGTCACACAGAGTCTTGAACAAACTTCGCCGACTGTCTTGGCATCTTTGGGCTTTGTTCAGATTTCAGATTCTGACACTCCGCTCAATGGTTTTTCTGGTATCTAGGATCAGCACAGGCAAACTCGGGCGTCGACCTGCTGTGTGCTGATTCATAGGTAGGCTAGCAGGAGTTAATCTTTGCTAGTCTGCTCGCTCCTTTAATGATATGTTGTGGGGAGACCTATTACATATGTTCTCCTCCTATTTATGCTGGTTGAATCCTTCCACCCATTCAAGCTATAATTTATTCTTTGTTGGTCTGTGAGGTGTGGTGTCCCAGACTCTCTGGTTAAAGTTGTGCTTACTTTCTGCTTTTTACTTGGTGCAGTAGTGGAGTTTACCCCTGTTGTTTTGTACTTCCTTCCTTCTCTTGTTTTCCTCCTGAATCTCTTATTGTCTTCACCTTTGTGTATGCATACTGTGTTACAGAGCTTTGGTTTTCCCTTGTCTGTCTTTATCTGTTGTTTTCTACACACACCTGTCCCATCCCTCCCTGGGGTTAGGGTGAATCAGTTCAGGACTGGTCAGGAGCAGGGCTATTAAGACGACTCAGGCCTCTCCACCATTAGGAGTATTCCTGAGTTTAGGGATAACATACAGCCCCCTGGCTTGAAGGTCAGCTTAGGATCCCCAATTCCCTGCTATCCCATAGTCATCGTGACAGGACTATGACTGTGAATTAAGTAAATGAGATAGTGGTCCCAGATTTTTCATTGGAATGATGTGACTAGCTTCTGCAAAACAATCACTGAAGTACTTAGAACTATAATAATTATATTATATAGCTATTTTACTGTGGACAAACTATTTTGGATATTAATTTCAAAATCTAGGGTGCACTAACTTTCCTCAACCAGAAGAGAATCCAATGGCTGTAGCCATCCCACCAACAGATAAAAGTCAGGGCTGTAAATTTCAAGACAATACAAAACAGAACATGTGTATTGTTGCTTATGTCTTTGAAATAAATGCAGGTATTCAGATAACTGTAGCAAATGGGTTCCGCTAAGCAAATGCTATGTAATGGTTCAATGCATATAAGCCATTAATTACAGATGCAATGACCCAGTGGTGTCTTACTAATGCAAAGCCAGGTATGGTGGTCATCGATCAAACCTTCCACGGGAGAAAAAGCAGAGTCCGACCTGGATTCAGGCTTAAACTATCACATTGTTACATGCAGGATAAACAGACTGACCTTGTCTGCAATAAAAAGGAGTTTTTTTTACTACAAAAAGAAACATTGAGCAAAGCAAAAATGGAGGAAAGGCACATTACTGTCCTACATTGCAAGAGAACATTTTAGATAAAATGGCATCTAGTTTGTGCTTGTGATTTTTAAGTATTATTTGGTTAAGGTTTTTTTTTTTATTAAATATTAGTAATAGATTTATTAGGTTATTTGTGTCATTTTTCTTTTTTCGAACACAAAAACTCGAAACCAAAAATACATCTGCATTCTGTTGTCGACACAGAAATGACTTCTGAAGCTAATCACTGGCCACAGGGGTAATGTGTTGTTTCCTGCCAACAGATTGGCTGCAGTGGTCACATGGCTGACCTCAGTAAAAAGTGAGATTCGAAGACTCATCCTTCCTTGGCAATTTTTGGATTTACCATCGCAATGAACGGAGAGAGGTTCATATTCCCAACAGCAGTGTGCGACATAGCTCCTATCTCGCTACACATTTGGGCTACAGGGTTTGAACTCGCATCTATTATTCATTTATGGCAGGGGTGGGGAACCTTTTTTCAGCCGGGGGCTATTTGGAAATTTCTACCAACCTTCGGGGGCCGCACAAAATTATGAATGTGAAAATGACCCTGCTATATTTGGTGAAACAATTAATTAACTTACCCCTACTGTGGCGGTCGGAGCTGTTTCTCTTTGGTGCGGCTGTGATGTTTAGTGATACTAATCAGGTTTCTTCTCACAGCTGCTTTTTCATTTTTTTCTGGGTCTGGAGTGCAGTCAACTATTTGTGATAAGATTGGTAAGCCATATACATCACATAATAGACTTTGTATATACATCACAGGAGACACGTGAGGCACAAATAACACATAGGAGACACTGGGACTGCTGTATATACATCACAGGAGACACTGGGGGCACATACATCACACAAGGGGCTGGGGACATGTATATGCCCCCAGTCCCTCCTGTGATGTATGTGCCCCCAGCTCCTCTTATGATGTATATTACCCCAGCCCCTCTCGTGATGTATGTGCCCCCAGCCCCTCTTGTGATGTATATGCCCCCAGCCCCTCCTGTTATGTATGTGCCCGCAGCCCCTCCTGTGATGTATATGCCCCCGCCCCTCCTGTGTTGTACAAGTCACAGGAGACGCTCTGGACATGCACATCACAAGAGGGGCTGTGGACATGCACATCACAAGAGTGGCTGGGGACATGCACCTCACAAGAGGGGCTGGGGCGCAGATGCCACAAGAGGGGCTGGGGCGCAGGCACCACACAAGTGGGGCTGGGGCGCGGGCACCACACAAGACAGGCTGGGGTGCAGGCACCACACAAGAGGGACTGGGGCGCAGGCACCACACATGAGGGGCTGGTGCGCAGGCACCACACAAGAGGGGCTGGGGTGCAGGCACCACACAAGAGGGACTGGGGCGGAGGCACCACACAAGAGGAACTGGGGCACAGGCACCACTGGGGGGGCACAGATATCACTTGCGGAGCCCTGACATCAGTGGGGGGGAGGAGGGACACACAAACCTGGGGTGATACACAGCATTGGGGGGCACACAGAACTGAGGGGAGGGGGGCCACAAAGCACTGGACAGGGCACATGTCGCGGGCGGGGAGGAGGGTGTCAGCACACCGCGCTCACCCCTTCTGCTCGGGTCCGGCAGTTGCTCCTGGTGGCTCGAGCTGCGGGCCGGATCCCGGGGTGTCTCGAGCGACGCTCCTCGCCCGTGAGTGAAAAGGGGGGGGGTGTTTGTTGGGATTATAGTTCGTGACGCCACCCACGGTTGTGGTGATGGCACCACCGCTGCTCAGTGTGGGGGTCCCGGGGATGGTGATGGGAGCAGCCAGGTGTTGTGTTGCCCCACCGTGGGTAGGGGTTGGTGATCCCGGGGCCCGGTGAAGAGATGTGAAGTGTAGGGCCTGGAGGGCGCAGGGACGCGGGGGCAGCGCTATGCCTTGCGGCACTGTGGTACTCACTCAGCCTGAGACACGGACACAGTTTGTACGGTAAACCAACGGCTGGTAGGACGGTCCCACAGACGGTTGCACCTGCACTCCCGGTAGGTGACGGTGACGTCTCTCTTCCTTGCACCTGTTTGACTGATGGTAGCGGTGGATTCCCTCCGGTTACCCGCTCCCCGACTGCAATCTGGGCCGGAGGAGCTCTACACTTTGCCCGCAGGCGCTGGCCCTGGGGAAACTGGTGCCTTGGCGGTGGCGGTGTCTCCCCGGTAATGGTCGGGCTGTTGCCGTCAATCGGGACTTTGTTGCTGGGGGATCTGCGTCCCCTTCACTGACGGATTCGGCAAATTGGGCGACTCCTAGCCTTGCCGGGGTCCGAGAGGCCCCTGCCCTGGTGCTGACTGTCCTTCGGAACACTGCTCCAGACCACCGGGCACACAGCCAACGGGGTCCTTCCAGGAACTTCCAAACGGTCCCCCTCCGGACAGTCACCGCCGTCGCTGACCTTGCTGTTCTAGCCCTACACACAGCTGGGCTCTCAGGCTCTGTGCACTCTCTGCGCTCTCTCCACTTCTTGCTTTCCTCCTTTTCCACTTTCCTTTCCTTCACTTTCACTTCTTGTTGTTTACTCTAGCCCCTGCCTGGGCTAAGCTGCTTCTTTACTCAAGCCCTGCCTGGGCTAATCTGCTGTTCACTCCTTCATGTCCCTGACTCGACTCCTGCTCCTCCCTGAGCTTTCTGCCTCTTGCCCTGCCCGGGCTAATCTGCCTGGTAACTTCCTGCCTCCAGAGTTGTGAGCTCCTTGGTGGGTGGAGCCAACCGCCTGGCCCACCCACTGGTGTGCATCAACAGACTCTTGGAGGAAGGCAACAAGGATTTCTGGTTAGCAGGTGTGCCTACCTGGAGTGTGGGGTGTAGTGGTGTTGTTATCTGTGTCCCCTGGCTTGCCCAGGGCGACACATTCCCCCTTAGCAAAATGCAGACCGTCCGCGGGCTGCCGTCCTACACCGGTTTTATTTTTCTGTAAAAAGGGGATAACAGGGTTAAACAAAACATAAGCATAACATTTTTAATCAACTCTTCCCAAGACGGGAGGCACATTTTCTTTTAACGTTTCAACGGTGTACGGTCACGGTTTCCGCTCTCTCCCACCCAAGCAACCTGGCCCTGATGCTGCCCCTAAAACCCAGGCAGCACCCCTTGACCCACAGTCCAGCACAAGTCACCCGAGCGGGATCTGTCCTTCCCTCCAGAGGGTAGCCACCGGTCCCTTTGGTGGCTGGGCCCTGGCCTGCTCTGCTCAGGGCCCTCCCTCCAACCTGCCTCTCCGGAGGCGGCATTGCGGAAACGGTAACGGTACCCAACATATTTACAAGCCACTAACGTTTGTGGTTGCCCTGCAGAGTTCACGGGCTTGTCCATAGCTAGTTCCCATGCATTTTTAAACTTTTAACGGTCCCCACGGGGACAACGGTGCCGGCTCCTGCCGGTTGCTAATCACAGCTGACAATCAGATGAAAACTCGGTTCAATCAGTGTTTTTCATTTTTCAAAACTTTCAACAAACTTTCAAACAAACACACAACACTCTTTTACATTTGCGGGCCCCTCTTACTCATAGAACGGTCTCCCTGTACCTAAGTGGGGGTCTACCTAGGTTGGAACGGGTGGACCTTCGGGGCCCGGTGTCAGTGGTGCTAGACAGTGGGGTAGAGGGAACAATCGGTTCCTCCTCCCTGCTATAGTGTGGGGCAGGCGGAGGTGCAGGGGGGCTGGGTACAGGTTCATCCCTGGGCACTGGCACTGGTTCTGGCTCACGGTTAACCGCTTCCACTACTTCTTCATCCACGGGTTGTGGGAACAGTATCACTGGAAGTATCACCGTGCCGTTCTGTGTAGGCCAGTTTGCTGGGAAGTCACCCATTACAGTGTGGATTACCTCTGCTGCCTTTTCCACTGGTGGAGGAACCGGCACTTCAGCCTCTGCTTTTAACGCTGGGGGGCATTTCTTTAGATGGTCCCGAGAAACTGTGGCCAGGGTGCCCCCTTGGTCACGACTGATCTGGTAGGTCTTCCCATTGTCCCACTCGGTGGGTTGTACGACGTAAGGGACTTGCTCCCACTGGTCATCCAGTTTGTGGGCTTTTCTCTTTCGTTTCAGCACCACATCTCCTGGCTGGAAAGGACCTGCAGGCGCCTTCTGGTTGAACCGGTGCTCTTGCTGTTCTCGACTTCGACTGAGGTTTTTCTCCACATACTCCTGGATTTGCCGGTACTGGGCCCTCCTCCGACTTTCCCACTCTGCCGTTGAAGGGAGTGCTTCCGGAGCCTCCAACCCCATCTCCAGATCCACCGGCAGGCGGCCAGGCCGGGCCCTCATCAGATACGCTGGGGTGCACTTCGTCGAGCTGGATGGGATATTATTGTACATGTCGACCAAGTCGGGTAACTTTTCCGGCCACATGTTCCGTTCTTCCAGCGGTAGCGTCTTGAGGAGCCCCAGGACCAAGTGATTCATTTTCTCGCACATGCCGTTGGTTTGGGCGTGGTACGGAGTGGTCCGGATCTTCTTGCAGCCGTACAACTGGCAGAATTCGTGAAACACTTCTGCTTCAAAAGCCGGGCCTTGGTCAGTCAGCACCTTCTCGGGGTACCCATGGGGTCGGCAAAAATAGGCCTGGAACGCTCGGGCAGCGGTTCGACCAGTCAAGTCCTTAACGGGGACTACCACCATGAATCTTGAGTAGTGGTCTACCATGGTCAACGCGTAGGTGTACCCACTTCGGCTAGGGGTGAGTTTGACATGGTCCAGGGCGACCAGCTCCAGCGGCTGATGGGTGACTATGGGATGTAACGGTGCCCTCTGGCTAGTCTCGTCCTTTCTCCTTAGTGTACAAGGACCGCACTCTCGGCACCAGGCTTCCACCGATTCACGCATCCCACTCCAATAGAACCGCTCCCTCAACAGCATCTCCAGCTTCTTCCACCCGAAGTGGCCAGCACCATCATGGTATGCCCGCAGGACGGTAGCAACCTCAGCTTGAGGAACGATCAACTGGCATATTTTCTCATGGGTCTTTGGGTTGATCAGCTCACGGTACAGCCTCCCTTGGTGTAGGTAGAGCCGTTTTCGTTCTTTCCACAAGCGTTGGGCTTCGGCTGGAGCGGCAGGGTCCATTCCCATAGCACCTTGTTCCACCAGGGTCTTGACAAGGCGGACAGCCGGTGCTTGGTCCTGGGCGTCCTGCCACTCTTGACTGGGCCACGGGTCCAGGTCCGCCCGTTGCTGACATACTTGTACCCTCTCAGTAGGCGGCTGGTGAAACGCAGGCAACTCAATCTCCTCGAGGTCGTCATCCTCACACCCCTCTTCTGACAAATGGGGCATCCGGGAGAGTGCATCTGCATTGATGTTGACACGACCAGCTCGGTACTTTATGGTGAAATCATAGTTGGCTAACCGGGCTACCCACCGCTGCTCCAGCGCGCCCAACTTGGCCGTGTCCAGGTGAGTTAGCGGATTGTTGTCCGTAAACGCGGTGAATTTTGCCGCCGCCAGGTAGTGGCGGAACCGCTCTGTGATAGCCCACACCAACGCCAATAGCTCGAGCTTGAAGCAGCTATAGTTCTCAGGGTTCCTCTCGGTCGGCCGGAGTTTTCGGCTGGCGTAGGCAATCACCTTCTCCTTCCCATCCTGGACCTGGGACAAGACCGCTCCTAGCCCCACGTTACTGGCGTCCGTGTGGAGGATGAACGGGCGCCCATAGTCAGGGTACGCCAAGACCTCTTCTCCGGTCAAGGCCGCCTTCAACTGGCCAAAGGACTCCTCATGCTTGTCCTCCCACAACAGTGGGGCTCCAATAGGTCTACCACCTTTGGTCTGTCCCACGAGGAGATCTTGCATGGGGGCAGCCATCTTCGTGTACCCCTTTATAAAGCGCCGATAGTACCCCACCAGACCCAGGAACTGCCTTACTTCCCTCACTGTGGTTGGTCTCGGCCAGCTCTGGATGGCAGTGATCTTCTCAGGGTCGGGGGCGACACCATCCGCACTCACCACGTGTCCTAGATACTGCACCCTGGGTTTCAGCAGATGGCACTTCGAGGGCTTCAACTTCATCCCGAACTTGGCAAGGGACGCGAACACCTCGGCCAGGTGCTCCAGATGGGCCTCATACGTCTGGGAATAAACAATCACATCATCCAAATACAGCAGGACGGTCTCGAAGTTTAAATGTCCCAGACAGCACTCCATCAACCGTTGGAAAGTCCCGGGGGCATTGCACAGCCCAAACGGCATGCTATTGAATTCGCATAGCCCCATCGGGGTGGTGAAGGCGGTCTTCTCCCGGTCCTCGGGGGCCACGGCCACTTGCCAGTATCCGCTGGGAGGTCAAGGGTCGAGAAGTAGTTTGCAGTTCTCAGTGCAGCCAAAGATTCTTCAATACGAGGCAATGGATAGGCATCTTTATGTGTTATCTGGTTGATCTTCCGGTAGTCCACACACATCCGCATGGTACCATCCTTCTTCTTGACCAGTACCAACGGAGCGGCCCAGGGACTACAACTGTCCCGAATAACCCCTGCCTCCTTCATATTCTTCAACATATCCTTGGCACACTGATAATGTGCAGGGGGAATAGGTCTGTACCTCTCTTTGATAGGGGGATGTTCACCCGTGGGAATGTGGTGTTGGACCCCCTTGATCTGCCCAAAGTCTAGGGGGTGCTTACTGAAAACCTGTTCGTACTCCTGCACTACCCTGTGTACCCCTGCCCTGTGATGTGTAGGGGTATCATCAGTGCCCACATGTAGCTGTTGGTGCCACTCCTTGGTGTCCCCCTGGGGTGGGGAAGTGCTGGTGGTAGGTGGGAGTGTGGATGGACGGGCTTCCTGGATAGTGTGAGGGTCTAGGGTGAGCAGTTTGGCAATGGTGGCATACCGGGGAAGCCTAACCTCCTCTTCCCCACAGTTTAACACTCTCACAGGCACTCTCCCTTTCTTCACATCTACCACCCCTCAGGCGGCCACTACAGTGGGCCAGTGCTCAGAAGGCATGGGCTCCATCATTGCAGGGTAGTCACGCCCCTGAGGCCCTACTGCTGCCCTACACCAGATCATCATCTCACTTCTAGGGGGCACAGTCAATGGAGCAACATCCATCACTCGCACTCCACCAATCTCCCCTCCGGTTGAGCTTACATGCTGGCGGTACATCAGGGCGCGGATCTCACGTTGCACAGCCCTCTGCCGGCTCCCCGCCGCCGTGGCGGCTAGCTGCTGCAAAAGGTTCAGCACATCAGCCATGCAGTGTTCCATCACATTGGTCCCCAACACTATTTTCGGGTTATGATCACTAGGCTCATTCATGATCACAATCATGCCCTGGTGTTGCAGTTCAGCTTGCCCCACTGTCATAGCCACCTCTTTATACCCCACCTGGGTCAATGGAAGTCCATTAGCGGCAATCAAATTTATACTATTGTCTGGAGGCGCTAGCTCGTCTGTGGCCCAATATCGCTGATACAAGGTGTACGGTATGGTAGTTACCTGTGATCCAGTGTCCAAGAGAGCCATCACGGGTATGCCGTCCACAGCCACAGGGATGATAGGGCGGGCCCCGACGTATCGGTCTCGCCAGTCCGGGGGGCCACGGTGTTCTACTCCTGAGGATTGGCCTGGGGCCCCAGGGGTTGCTCGTTTAACGGGCACTGTCGGTAAACATGGCCCGGCTTACGGCACTTGTAGCAGATTGGAGGTCTGCTCCGCGGGTTGTTAGCGCTTCTCTGCTGCATCCAGGGAACATCTTCGGGACTGTCAGCAAGCTGTATCTGCGCTGGGGGCTGAGATCTGGTCAGAGGTTGTAGTGCAGCAAGGATTTTAGCAAGATCTCCATCCAGGCGACGGACCTGGGCTGCCAGTTCTTCCACTGCGCTGCTCGAGGCTGCAGGTAGTAAGGAGGTTGGTTTGGCTGGGGCCGCCACAACAGGAGCTGTCTCGACGGGCCACGGGACAGGTTCCAGAACTTCAGCAGCTGGGGGCTGTAGTGCTTTGATAGCTCGCTCCTTTAACACAGCAAAGTCCACATCAGGGTGTTCCAGAGCCCACAGCCGGAGTTGTTTACGATCCTCAGGGGACCTCATCCCCTGTGCGAATTGCTCCACTAACATCTTGTTGCTATCCGCCTCATTAATAGAGTTCACCCGCTTTAGCGTGCGGAGGGCGGTCTGCAGACGTAGGGCATAGTCCCGAATGCCATCCCCAGCTCGCTGCCGGCACTGGTAAAACTGCATCCTCAGCTCAGCTTCAGTCCGGGTCTCGAAGGCAGTCTGTAGCTTCTCGAAGATGGTGGCTACAGAGAGCCGGTCCCCCTCGGTCCAGGTCTCCGCTTCCTGCTCCGCCGCACCGGTTAACTGGCCCAGCACTATCGCTGCACGTTGCTTATCAGTCAGGGGGTACAGCTCTAGCAACGGGTTAAGCTTTTTCCGGAAGGCCTGCAAGGCATCCGGTTTCCCGTCATACTGCGGCAGCCAGGCAGCTCCGGGTGCATAGGGCAAGGAAAACGGCATGATCTGAGCAAGCGCGGGGGCCGCGGCACCTCCCGCCAGTACGGCCGGGACCTGGGCAGGCCCATTCTCATCCGCGGGTGCCGCTGCGGCTGCGACCACCGCTCTTCCAGCGGCTCCGTCGGGCGCAGACATCTTGTTTCCGTCCCCCTTAGCTCTTTCCGGCCCCTCCTCTCTCGGGGCGGAGTTTTGGCCTTCGCGCCTCTACTGCTCGAGAAGACGCTCGAGCGGGAACTTTTCGCGCCAAAGATGGCGACTTCTGAAATTTTTCTGCCGGATACCTCCGGCGGTAACAAGGCGCACCTCTACCAGACGGCAGAGCGGTAAGATCCTGTTCGTGACGCCAAGTTGTCGCGGGCGGGGAGGAGGGTGTCAGCACACCGCGCTCACCCCTTCTGCTCGGGTCCGGCAGTTGCTCCTGGTGGCTCGAGCTGCGGGCCGGATCCCGGGGTGTCTCGAGCGACGCTCCTCGCTCGTGAGTGAAAAGGGGGGGGTGTTTGTTGGGATTATAGTTCGTGACGCCACCCACGGTTGTGGTGATGGCACCACCGCTGCTCAGTGTGGGGGTCCCGGGGATGGTGATGGGAGCAGCCAGGTGTTGTGTTGCCCCTCCGTGGGTAGGGGTTGGTGATCCCGGGGCCCGGTGAAGAGATGTGAAGTGTAGGGCCTGGAGGGCGCAGGGACGCGGGGGCAGCGCTATGCCTTGCGGCACTGTGGTACTCACTCAGCCTGAGACACGGACACAGTTTGTACGGTAAACCAACGGCTGGTAGGACGGTCCCACAGACGGTTGCACCTGCACTCCCGGTAGGTGACGGTGACGTCTCTCTTCCTTGCACCTGTTTGACTGATGGTAGCGGTGGATTCCCTCCGGTTACCCGCTCCCCGACTGCAATCTGGGCCGGAGGAGCTCTACACTTTGCCCGCAGGCGCTGGCCCTGGGGAAACTGGTGCCTTGGCGGTGGCGGTGTCTCCCCGGTAATGGTCGGGCTGTTGCCGTCAATCGGGACTTTGTTGCTGGGGGATCTGCGTCCCCTTCACTGACGGATTCGGCAAATTGGGCGACTCCTAGCCTTGCCGGGGTCCGAGAGGCCCCTGCCCTGGTGCTGACTGTCCTTCGGAACACTGCTCCAGACCACCGGGCACACAGCCAACGGGGTCCTTCCAGGAACTTCCAAACGGTCCCCCTCCGGACAGTCACCGCCGTCGCTGACCTTGCTGTTCTAGCCCTACACACAGCTGGGCTCTCAGGCTCTGTGCACTCTCTGCGCTCTCTCCACTTCTTGCTTTCCTCCTTTTCCACTTTCCTTTCCTTCACTTTCACTTCTTGTTGTTTACTCTAGCCCCTGCCTGGGCTAAGCTGCTTCTTTACTCAAGCCCTGCCTGGGCTAATCTGCTGTTCACTCCTTCATGTCCCTGACTCGACTCCTGCTCCTCCCTGAGCTTTCTGCCTCTTGCCCTGCCCGGGCTAATCTGCCTGGTAACTTCCTGCCTCCAGAGTTGTGAGCTCCTTGGTGGGTGGAGCCAACCGCCTGGCCCACCCCCTGGTGTGCATCAACAGACTCTTGGAGGAAGGCAACAAGAATTTCTGGTTAGCAGGTGTGCCTACCTGGAGTGTGGGGTGTAGTGGTGTTGTTATCTGTGTCCCCTGGCTTGCCCAGGGCGACACACACACAGCAGCAGAGGGCTGGCGCTGGACACACAGCAGAGCCAGACTCACAGCACCGGAAAGCAGGCATCGGACATGCAGCTCCGCGGGCCGGGGGGCGAGCACGCAGCTCCAAGGGACGGGGGGTGGGCACGTAGCTCCGAGGGCCGGGGGGCGGGCACGTAGCTCCGAGGGCCGGGGGGCAGGCACGCAGCTCAGAGGGCCGGGGGGCGGGCACGCAGCTCCGAGGGCCGGGGGGCGGGCACGCAGCTCAGAGGGCCGGGGGGCAGGCACGCAGCTCCGAGGGCAGAGGGCGGGCAGCGCAGAACACTTAACCCGCCACCAAAGTAAGTCCTCTCTCGCTGGCACTGGCCAGCGGGAGAACACATTGCAAAGCACAGCAGCACATGTGCGGATTTAAAGGGCCGGCGGCCCACAAGATGGCGGTGGCGACTCGAGCACTGCCGCCCCCGGGAATCTGCTCTGGGGCCACACAAAAGGGCAAGGCGGGCCGTATACAGCCCGCGGGCCAGATGTTCCCCACCCCTGATTTATAGCATATTCTGTGTATATTTATATATATATATATATGTGTGTATGTGTGTGTATGTATATGACACGCCCGCCCCAGGGCCAGGGGACTCAGAACCGGGCCGGACTAGTCTGGGGACATTAGCCGTGGTGGAGTCTGGTTCCGTGAAGCTGGCGGTGTCTTTTGCAGTAAATAAAAGGGGTTTTAAAGAAAAGAAAAGAAAAGAAAAAGAGTTTTTGTCGACTACGCCACTTGCGGTTGGCGGCCAGGTTATTTGGGGCCGTCGCTGCAGGTTTCTGCTGGGGCTGATGGAGTGACGCAGCCTGAATGATTAGAGCCCTCCACAAGCAGGGACAGGCCCCAGCAGTGGATAATGGAGGTTGTAGTGGGAAAACAGTCTATGTGAGTGCACGCCGTCAAGGAAGCAGTCCACACCAATATTGTAGTTTAACTTGCCTTTCTTTACTTTTCTGTGGTGGTACCTGAACCCGCGGGTGCCGGTTCCAAGTATATCCGCTCCCCTTTTTCTCCGTGCCAGCTGTGACCTGGGATTGTTGTCCTCCGTGCACACCTGTTGTTGATGGGTTCCCATGGCCTAGAGCTACTTGGGAACCCCTCTGTTTCTGTCTTGGTCCTATTGCAGGCAGCCTGGACTATTTAAGGGGTTCAGTCCCTGGTCCCCTCTTTGCTGCTTGTGCTTCATCCTTTTTGGGTTGGCGATTGACCCTGGAGATCTTTTTGCCCGGCTGAGCTAATAACTGACCATAAAGTGTCCCACTGTCCTAGGGTCTGCACCCCGCCTTGTGCTGAGTCCCGTGAGCCTTGGTTCCGAACTTCCACAGGCCCTTCGTGGTACCTGGAGTCTGCTGCTTCCACAGGTAACCCACGGTGCCTGGAGTCCAGTTCCATACTCCACAGTTCTCACTCCTTTTACAGCACTCCGTTCTCACTGCAGGTCTTTTCAGTACTTTCCACTTTCTACTAATTCTGACTACTACTCCTCTCCTCCTCTCTCCTTCACTTCCTCTGACTTTCTAACAGACTCTTCTGATAGAGACTGCTTCCTTCTTTACCTCATTCTGACTGACTGCACACCACTTCTTCCCGCCTTTTTCAACTGACCACTGGCCCCTCCCCCTCATTGGGTCTCTCCCTCAGGTTAGGTAGCTACTATCCAATCAGTGCCCTCCCCTTTTACCAGGCAGTCTCCCAGTCTGGTGTTGGGATTGTGTGTGTGGCCTCTATGTGCTGGTGTGTTTGCTCTGGCACGGATATTCCGGGGTTTGGGTTTACACAGGCTACATTTGTGGCACCTGGTACTGCAGGGGTGCTACATTTAACTATATATATATATATATATATATATATATATATATATATATATATATAAAATATATATATATAATACACACACACACATATTCCTATCTTGTTTGTACTTGCGTATAATTGGTTGTACAGATGAACGAGGCATCTTCAGGTATCTTGAAATTGCACCCAAGGATGAACCAGACAATTCTCTTCCTGAGTTCTTGGCTGATTTCTTTTGACTTTCCCATCATGCTACACAAAGAAGCAGTGTGTTTCAGGTGTGCATCAATACATCCACAGGTGTGTCCCTGATTAACTCAGATGTTGCCAATAAACCTATCAAAAGCTTCCAAAGACATGACATCATCATATGGGCTGTGCCATATTGTTTAAAGTCATAGTACTCAGTGTATGTAAACTTTTAACTTTACAGAAAGTAATAAAAATGCCTTAAAACATTCTCTCTCATTATTCTGGCATTTGGCAAATAATTAATTGACCTAAAAAAGGAAATGTTTATTCTGATTTCATGTCAGATAGTGAGAAAAACGTGTATGTGTCTTTTTAGATAGTGAATGTAAACGTCTGGTTTCAACTGTATATTAGATGGGAATACCTGCTTTAGTTAAACCTCTAAGAATATGTTCACAATGAACAGTTGTTTTTTTTTTTTACAATTTATTGAAATAATCTACAAAAAAAGTTTAATAATTGCAAATTCATTGTAGTGTATTATAATTATATCCTTTTAGCTTATTTAATAATGATTCTGAGTCAGCCTATATTATACTCCAGAGCTGCATTCACAATTCTTCACAGTACGATAATTTCAGCATAATGAAATGTGTGGTGAAATTTAGTTTAACAAAACTGGTATTTTATATCCTAAAAGCTTTATTCATAATGGCTTTAATGCAGTAAGATAGCCTACGGCCATTGTTCTATACGTTTTTGTGTTTGGTGTGAAATTATATATAAAGTTTATGCAGTAGGATAGCCCACTGCCATTGTTCTATATTTTTGTGTTTGGTGTGAAATTATTCATACAGTTAGGAAAAAATGAAAAATAGGACAATGCACGAATTGAAAGAGTGGTTACCTTTATCCACCCACAGATTTCCAATGTTTCTAAATCAATCTTAATCAAATAAATATATAAATACCATCGTTTTCAAATTGTATGCATTTTTGTTTTAACCCCTTTAGATTAGTTCCATTATTTACATCAAATACAGACTGTAATGTCCAAACCAGTGAGGGGTCTCTTGATCCAAAAAATCAAATTTTGCCTATAAGGCTCTTGGGTTTGATTCTTGAGACCCACAGCCAGGTGAGACATTGCACGTCATACTTGTACCATACGTAGATATCAGACATGGGAATCAAGCCTTAGGGGGCTTTTCATGTGGCATAAAGCATTTTTTATTAGCTATTATTCACACGTAAATGTTTGTTTCACTGACATATGATATTCAATGGGGCTATTTACATGGCATTTTGCTTACTTTACTGTCCTGTCGTCCACATGTAAAAAGACCTCAATTCTTGCACATTCAAGAGAATGGGTGAATGTCACGCTTAGGCTAGGTCCACATTTCCGTTTTATATGATCAGTCATAATCCGCCGCTCTGATAAACAAGGCAATCCGTTTGGCGGATTCCGTTGTTCCCATTGACTTGTATGAGCGACGGATTGTGACTGATGACGCTGCGTTGCATCCGCCGCCCGACTGATCAGTCGTGGAACGACTGACCATCGGGCAGCAGGAAAGCAGCATGTAGCGTTTTTTGAGCAGCGGAATCTTTTGATCGCTCTCATTAGCCGGCCGCCGGGAGATCATCTGTTCGCTCTCAAAAGCCGGCGACCGGCTCGTTTCTCTCTCTCTCTTGTTTTATAATGGAATCCACTTTCTCTTCCAATACTTGTCATCCGTTGTACAACGCATCAGTCACAAGCATCAAGCAACGCATGTGACTGATGCAAAACAGCGGAAATGTGAACCTAGCCTTAGACTAGCAGACGGTGTGACAGATGCACACTGACCATCTGGTACACGGCAAAATACATGGGTATCAATGTGCATGGTGAAGGAGAGGAGGACCCTCAAGATAGGGAGTGGGGGGAATTGGCCACCTCCTGACACTAACCTGTGTCTGGTCCCTGAGCTCCCCTAATGTACTTATCTCTTTCCCCCCGTCGCCGTCACTTGCCTAGTCCCTTACTGTCCCTTTACTCACCCTGGATAATGACAAGGCTGGTGAGTACGCTAGATGTCACCACTATGGTTATGACGCACAGGGAAAGAAGGACATAGACAAGAGGATCTACAAACAAACTACACTATCGCAGCCAGATGTCAAGGCTGCAGCTGACTAGACTCTAAAAGTCGGCCCTGCAACAGCTAAGCTCCAGCAGCATAACACCAGCACCTTCTAGAGAACTTACTCCCTCCACAGTGGTCAGAAATAGAATGAGATTATATTACCGGCATCAGGTAATGGATCATCTGACTATTTAAAGGAGATGGAAGTGGTCACAAACCGCTGCACCTGAGGTGAACTTACCAGGAGTTACTAGCAAGGAAAATTTCATTAACCCTTGCTGCACCAACAGAAAACAAATCACAGAGCAATGTGAAGCTCCAGTCCCAGAGTTGTCACAAGTCTCTTAAGCACGAGAGACACTCGTTGACAGTCACTCATTGTTGCTAAAAAGTGCTTGTGAAGCTTCCATACATTTTTTATTTTTACAAAAAAACAGATGACACAAGGACTGGTGAAAAATAACAGAAAATCAATGTCAGAATGGCTGTACAATCCTGATATTAAAATTGGTATTGGCTAAAATGTGAAAGCGCTCATGAGTCCAGGTGTATTCAGCCTGTGCACACCCAGTCAAACTTGTCGTGAAACACGACACAGAAGGGGGGCGCAAATGGTGTCTTATCCGGAGGAGGAGATGGAAGAAAAGGGTTAATCCACACTGCCAGAAGATCACTGGAGATCAATGGGGATTAAGACATCGGATTTTATTGTTCTACGCGTTTCGGAGCTGTATAACCCCTTGTTCAGGAACAAAAATCAATGTACATTATTGATTTTGTTCCTGAAGAAGGGGTTATACAGCTCCGAAATGCGTAGAACAATAAAATCCGATGTCTTAATCCCCATTGATCTTCAGTGATCTTCTTCTGGCAGCGCGGATTAACCCTTTTCTTCCATCTCATCCAACACCCAATCAAAGTGACAGGTTCAGCTTCAACTGGGCTTGTGAGATCTCAGCAGCATGCAGGAGAGACACTGTGGAGCTGTTCATTCAGGTTAAGTGGATGGAGATTGGATTTAAAGGGAAATTTTCATCAAAATTTCATGTTGAACTGCAGAGCAGAATTAAACTTTTTTTTTCCTTTTAAATTTCACCTCTCTATTGTGGAGTTATTAACTAAGTATTTGGTAACTAAAGAGTTAACTTTTGTTGAAGCCAATTAAAAGTTATCAGATAGTTATACCTGGTGGAATTTACTACTTCTCCCTGTAAGAACCTGACAAATAATAAGCATGCAGAAACTCACTATAGAGAGAATAATACACCCCACAGTAGCTTAGAATATATTTCTCAGTGTGTGAGATGTAATGACACAGCCCTGATCTTTTGGTCTAACCTCCTGCATAATTAGAACGTGCTTGGAGTAGAGCACAAATGATGAACACCTTTCGGGTAAAGTCATTATATAAGCAGGGCAGCCTGTCAATACATCTTACGCAGATGTAGCCTAGTCTGTTCCCATTGCAGAGTTATTTCAAGTTACTGTGAGCACAACCGACATACAGTAAGTGTGCCTCAGACAGCCAGTATGGAGAGAGTGGCAGTACAGCAGAGCTGGGAGTGTTATAAGAGGCAGAGAGCTGATAGAGTGGTTTGTAATGTGACACTGCTAAATTCAGCTGTGTTACTCCTTCCTCCCCACATTGACTGCCTTGACTTTATCTGAAAGTTGTTAGTCATCTGGGCTCTCCTGCCAGCAGTCTCTAATCATGTAGGAGGCTAGACTAGGAGATCAGAGCTGTCTGTCGTTATAGCTCACACACTATTAATCCTGCCCTAAGTTATGTTGGGGGCTTGTACTTTCTCCTGTTTTTGCTGCCTGCTTATGATTGGGCAACTGATATAAGGAGAAGAAATACACTCCCCCAGTGAAAACTGTCTTATAGAACCCACTAGGAAGTAACAAATGTTAACTCATTGGGTGCCAAATAATTTAATTGCTAATATCTCTGCAAAAGAGAGGCTGTGTATATATCTATATATAGATACTGTGTGTGTGTGTATATATATATATATATACAGTTAGGTCCAGAAATATTTGAACAGTGACACAATTTTCGCGAGTTGGGCTCTGCATGCCACCACATTGGATTTGAAATGAAACCTCTACAACAGAATTCAAGTGCAGATTGTAACGTTTAATTTGAAGGTTTGAACAAAAATATCTGATAGAAATTGTAGGAATTGTACACATTTCTTTACAAACACTCCACATTTTAGGAGGTCAAAAGTAATTGGACAAATAAACCAAACCCAAACAAAATATTTTTATTTTCAATATTTTGTTGCGAATCCTTTGGAGGCAATCACTGCCTTAAGTCTGGAACCCATGGACATCACCAAACGCTGGGTTTCCTCCTTCTTAATGCTTTGCCAGGCCTTTACAGCCGCAGCCTTCAGGTCTTGCTTGTTTGTGGGTCTTTCCGTCTTAAGTCTGGATTTGAGCAAGTGAAATGCATGCTCAATTGGGTTAAGATCTGGTGATTGACTTGGCCATTGCAGAATGTTCCACTTTTTTGCACTCATGAACTCCTGGGTTGCTTTGGCTGTATGCTTGGGGTCATTGTCCATCTGTACTATGAAGCGCCGTCCGATCAACTTTGCGGCATTTGGCTGAATCTGGGCTGAAAGTATATCCCGGTACACTTCAGAATTCATCTGGCTACTCTTGTCTGCTGTTATGTCATCAATAAACACAAGTGACCCAGTGCCATTGAAAGCCATGCATGCCCATGCCATCACGTTGCCTCCACCATGTTTTACAGAGGATGTGGTGTGCCTTGGATCATGTGCCGTTCCCTTTCTTCTCCAAACTTTTTTCTTCCCATCATTCTGGTACAGGTTGATCTTTGTCTCATCTGTCCATAGAATACTTTTCCAGAACTGAGCTGGCTTCATGAGGTGTTTTTCAGCAAATTTAACTCTGGCCTGTCTATTTTTGGAATTGATGAATGGTTTGCATCTAGATGTGAACCCTTTGTATTTACTTTCATGGAGTCTTCTCTTTACTGTTGACTTAGAGACAGATACACCTACTTCACTGAGAGTGTTCTGGACTTCAGTTGATGTTGTGAACGGGTTCTTCTTCACCAAAGAAAGTATGCGGCGATCATCCACCACTGTTGTCATCCGTGGACGCCCAGGCCTTTTTGAGTTCCCAAGCTCACCAGTCAATTCCTTTTTTCTCAGAATGTACCCAACTGTTGATTTTGCTACTCCAAGCATGTATGCTATCTCTCTGATGGATTTTTTCTTTTTTTTCAGCCTCAGGATGTTCTGCTTCACCTCAATTGAGAGTTCCTTAGACCGCATGTTGTCTGGTCACAGCAACAGCTTCCAAATGCAAAACCACACACCTGTAATCAACCCCAGACCTTTTAACTACTTCATTGATTACAGGTTAACGAGGGAGACGCCTTCAGAGTTAATTGCAGCCCTTAGAGTCTCTTGTCCAATTACTTTTGGTCCCTTGAAAAAGAGGAGGCTATGCATTACAGAGCTATGATTCCTAAACCCGTTCTCCGATTTGGATGTGAAAACTCTCATATTGCAGCTGGGAGTGTGCACTTTCAGCCCATATTATATATATAATTGTATTTCTGAACATGTTTTTGTAAACAGCTAAAATAACAAAACTTGTGTCACTGTCCAAATATTTCTGGCCCTTACGGTATATATATATATATAGATATATATATATATATGATTATTCTGCAGCCGCTGTTACATCATTTGTCCAGTTCAACATGAAATTTTGGTGAGAAGGATATTGCAGCTTTAGTAAAATTGATTTTTAAAGTTAGTGAAACAGCCTCCTAAGGTCTAAGAAATGTATTTCATTATATGCAGCACTGGCTCACTCACTGCCCCGACCGGGTTGCATGCTCCCCCGCACTGCCCCGGCCATCTACATGTCCTGCTGTCCTCTCCTCCTCACTCCGGGGCCTGTGCATGCAGCACAGGCCCCCAGGATTGTGCCTAGTACGTGCGGGCATCGGCCCTCCTCTTAAAAGGTCAGCGCACTATTTCTAGGAAATACTTCTCAGCCTATGTCTGAGAGGCACTATGTATTTAAAGCAACCCCCCATTAGGGTAGTTGCCTGCTTAACATCCTTATTTATTTAGTCAGTCAGTCTACAGTCTGCTAGCTAGTTAGTTGTCAGGTCCTGAGCTCCTATCCCATTATCACTATGTCCGCACCTGTACCTGAGCCTGCCTACCCATAGCTATCTGTCCCTGCCATACCCACCATACCTGTTTGTCTGATCACTGCCTTGGGAGTGGTACCTGGCATCCTTAGTTAAGCCCCTCCCAATAAATGGTAAGTCCAGGTCACCCTGTGGTCCACTGGGTCCACTAATCCTACTTGCTGCCACTACACTGGCCGCGAGCGTTACATTATGTATCCAGTTTGTATTTTGAAATTTTGCAACAGAGCCACTTTAATATTCCTGCATAGCCACCACAATGGAAAAGAAGCTTTATAAATGTTCTATTGAATTCATTCAAGAGGAAGCTGAAGACCCACCTCTTCCGACAAGGCTACAACCTGCAATAACCTTCAGTCCAGTATACCACTGCGCAACCAGCTCTGTCCTCACCTATTGTACCCTCACCCATTCCCTGTAGACTGTGAGCCCTCGCAGGCAGGGTCCTCTCTCGTCCTGTAGACTGTTAGCCCTCGCGGGCAGGGTCCTCTCTCCTCCTGTAGACTGTGAGCTCTCGCGGGCAGGGTCCTCTCTCCTCCTGTAGACTGTGAGCCCTCGCGGGCAGGGTCCTCTCTCCTCCAGTAGACTGTGAGCCCTCGCGGACAGGGTCCTCTCTTCTCCTGTAGACTGTGAGCCCTCGCGGGCAGGGTCCTCTCTCCTCCTGTAGACTGTGAGCCCTCGCGGGCAGGGTCCTCTCTCCTCCTGTAGACTGTGAGCCCTCGCGGGCAGGGTCCTCTCTCCTCCTGTAGACTGTGAGCCCTCGCGGGCAGGGTCCTCTCTCCTCCTGTAGACTGTGTAGACTGTGAGCCCTCGCGGGCAGGGTCCTCTCTCCTCCTGTACCAGTCTGTTTTGTACTGTTAATGATTGTTGTACTAGTTTTTTTGTATACCCTTTTTCACTTGTAAAGTACCATGAAATTAATGGCGCAATAAGTAATAATAATAATAATAGTAATAATAATAATTCATTGGATTGTCTATCATTCATACATATACTAGACTCTCTATAGCAGGAGACACGTTTTGTTGACACTTTTTCCTCTTTATTAACTTAGAAATCCCTAATATGAATCTTGAAAATGTTTTTCCTATTTTGTTCCTGCTAATTGTGTCTCGTGTTGTTTCATGCGCATCATCTATTATTTCTCTACTAATCTATACGAATCCTATTTTCCTGAAAGTCTGACGTTTGTTTCCTTCTTTATAAAGCCCTTATAATTGCAAGATATTGGAAACAAATTTGAGCCTTCTTCGGTTGACTTCTGCGGTCCTCTTCTTAGCTTTTGTGTCCTTAAGAAAAAAATTGATATTGATTTCATATTGTACAAATACATTTTCCTACAAATTTTCCTTGTTGCCATCGGAAGGCACTAATCGATCAAAAACAAATCATAGATGCGCTGAGCAGATCAGTGTCTTGTGCATATCTAATGCTTTGGCAGACATGATATTATAATGCGCAAAAACTGGAACAAGACTCTGGACCATTTTAATTATAAATGTGGTATGAGCTTTAAAGGAAAATGTCAGCTTTGAATCTCTCAAGCACGTGAGAAAGAAAGGGCTTGAGGAGAGAACTTTTAAAACTATGTCCAACTTTGTAGCCATTTTTGCATGTCTATTTGGGACCGTTCATGCTGCCCTAGGCACTTTAAGTGGTTACGCCCAATGCTGACAAGTCAAACTATGGTTATGTTCACATGATATCTATTTAAGGCAGATCTAGTCTGTAAACTAGCCATTTTTTAGGCTTCTACAGCTAGGATGTTGCCGACTAGTACTTAGTACAATTTAAATATTAAAAAAAATCAACCAAAGATGTTGGAAAATAAGCCAAAAAAAAAAGACGCCAGTGTGCCCTAAACTGTCTCCCACTTGAGAGAACCTAGTGACGTGTGGGCATACTATCATCTCATTCAATAATGCCTTAAATAAGCTCTATGCTGTGCCCCTAAAAAAAATAATTGCTCCTCACTGTGCTCCCTGCAAAATAATATTACTCCATATGGTCCCTCTTATGGTACATGACCCCCACGCTACCTTCTCCTATAAAATATTCCCACCACACTGTTCCCTCTTACATACTATGACCGCCACACTGTCCGCTCTTCTGTACTATAACCGTCACACTGCTTCTTATCAGTCTACAGTAATAGCACCTCCAACTCCTATCTACAGTAGTAGCCCCGATAACCCCTGCCTACAGATTAGCCCCCCCGACCCCATCTACAGTAACAGCCCTCCTAACTCCTGTCTACAGTAATGGTAGCCAGAAACCCCTGTCTGCAGTAATAGCCCTCCTAAACCCTGTCTACAGTAATAGCCTTCCTAACCCCATCTACAATAATAGCCCTCCTAACCCCCATCTACAGTAATAGCCCCCCTAAATGCTGTCTACAGTAATAGCCCCCCTAACCCCTATCTACAGTAATAGCTCCCATAAACCACAGTCTACAGTAATAGCCCCCCAACCCCATATATAGTAATAGCCCCTCTAACCGTGTCTACAGTAATAGCTTCCTTAACCCTGTGTATAGTAATAGCCCCCATAAACCCCATCTACAATAATAGCCTTCGTAATCCCGGTCTATAGTAATAGACCTCTAGTGCCTAGTAGGAAATACAGGCCTCACTTTATTGTATTAAAGTAATATAAATTAAAGGGAACCTGTCATCAGGTTAAAAGTGAGCATTTTTTGCTATTCTCTTATCGGCACAGCTTCCCTGAGTACAGTTCCAGACATTTGAGTCATTTTATTTATTGCTAATTTTTATGACCTTTACCAGCCAATAGTGGCTCACAAGGCAATAATGCAGAGCAGCCTAAACACACGCCCCAGAGAATCCATTGAGTCACACCCCTTGTGTGAATGGTATCAAAATTAGCATTAAATAGACATTTTAAAAACCAAAAACCAGAATACTCAAGGGGGCAGCCAAAGCTAATTAATTTCAAAACCACAACATTTATACAAATTGTCTCAAAATATAATATTACTCACCTTTAAATCTACAGTGGGGGGAAAAAGTATTTAATCAGCCACCATATCTGCAAGTTCTCCCATTTAAAAAGATGAGCGAGGCCTGTAATTGACATCATAGGTAGACCACAACTATGAGAGACAAAATGAGAAAACAAATCCAGAAAATCGCCTTGTCTGATTTGGCAAGATTTTTTTTGCAAATTATGGTGGAAAATAAGTATTTAGTCATCTAAAAACATCAGAATTTCTGGCTCTCACAGACCTGTAACTTCTTCTTTAAGAGGCTCCTATGTCCTCCACTCATTATCTGTAGTAATGGCACCTGTTTGAACCTTGTTATCATTATAAAAGACACCTGTCCACAACTTCAAACAGTCACACTCCAAACTCCACTACGGTGAAGACCAAATAGCTGTCGAAGGACACTAGAAACAAAATTGTAGTCCTGCACTAGGCTGGGAAGCCTGAATCTGCAAAAGGCAAGCAGCTTGATGTGATGAAATCAACTGTGGGAGCAATAATAAGAAAATGGATGACATACAAGACCACTGATAATCTTCCTTGATCTGGGGCTCCACGCAAGATCTCACCCCGTGGGGTCGAAATGATCACAAGAACGGTGAGCAAAAATCCCAGAACCACACGGGGGGACCTAGTGAATGACCTAAATAGAGCTGGGACCACCGTAACAAAGGCTACCATCAGTAACACACTACGCCACCAGGGAATCAGATCCTGCAATGCCACACGTGCTTGATGAAACCAAAGCAGAACTGTTTGGTAGAAATAGAATTCGTGGTATTTGGAGGAGTCAGAATGCTGAGTTGCATCGAAAGAACACCATACCTAGTGTGAAGCATGGGGGTGGCAACATCATGCGTTGGGGCTGTTTCTCTGCAAAGTGACCAGGACGACTGATCTGTGTACATGAAAAAATGAATGGGGCCATGTATCTTGAGATTTTGAGTGCAAACTTCATTCCATCAGTTAGGGCATTGAAAATGAAACGTGGTTTGGTCTTTCAGTATGATAATGATCCTAAGCACACCGCCAGGGCAACGAAGGAGTGGCTTCGTAAGAAGCATATGAAGTTTCTGGAGTTGCCTAGCCAGTCTCCAGATCTCAATCCCATTGAAAACCTTTGGAGGCAGTTGAAAGTCACTCACTCAAGCATTCACGTGTAGGGAAGTAGTGAAAAACAGCTGTCGGCAACTATCTAAAATGTATGGCATCTATACGGAACAAAATACAAACATAACTCTATATATTTTTGGATTTTTAAATACTTTTTTCCCCATTGTATGTATCCCAAAATTACATAGTACAAATAAACCCTATGCAGTCTGATAAATAAGTCTTTTGTCACAGGCTTTGGCAATTGTTTTTCCGGTGTAATAGGTCTGTGATTATCGTTTTGTAATGTTTTATGCTGTGGTACTTGTTTTTATTGTTTTGTTTACTTTTATGGTGATCAAAATAATTCACTGTGTAGCAGATAGAACCTACTGGTCTTTAATTCAGCAAATATGTGTAGAAATCTTATATTGTTTAGTTTATGAGACTCTTGGTTATTGTTAAATGAGCTAAACAATATTGAATTATTTATCACCACTCACCATCCCATGTGTTACTTCCTATGCCAACTGGCTCATACATTGTTTCTCATGTAATGCTAAATAAAGTTGCCCATTCTTTGCACATTACTGGATATTTCATGCCATGAATTACTGTGTCCCTGCCATTGCCTACCAGAGCTAATTCCCAACAGTATTTAAAGGGGTTGTCCTCTGCTAAGACAACCCCTTCTGATTCACGTTTCCCTAGGTAAAATAATAAAGCCTGCACTCACCTCCCGTACCTATACCTTTCCAGTGGTGTTGGGGCACACATGGGGTTGTGACGTCACGCTTCCTTCTCTCCGCTTTCGGATCAAATGAACAATCAACAGGACGTGAGCGCTGAATGTTGATTAACTTGTTTGGTCCGAAGATGGGGAGAAGAAAGCCGGTGGTGATTGGTTGCTGGAAATGCATGACGTCACAACTAGAGATGAGCGAACCTGAGGTTCGGGTTCGGAAACCAACTTCCTAAAAAAAAAGCCAACATTCAGGTTCGAGGTTTGAGTGAGTGATGAGTACGAACCACTCAAGTGAGCAGTGCTGTGCTTGGGTATGAGTGATGCACAGCCCTGTGTGAGCTGCTTGCAGTGATTGATCGGCTAATATTTCTAATATTTGGGGTAAAAACGGAATCAGGTGTAGTGTACTAGTGTACACACACAATCTCCCCAAAAAACATTTTAAAACCCCCACCCACCCTACCTTGGAAATGTTTTGCTAGTGGCCCATAAGCAAAAGACTTCTGAAAAAGAGTGGGCAGGGTTTATAATTTTTTTTTGGGGGTGGGGGTGGTGTGTGTACACTACATCTGATCCCGCTTTTACCCCAAATCTGAGCCGATCAAACACTGCATAAGGCTATGCATCACTCCTACCCAAGCACAGTGCTGCTCGCTTGAATGGTTTGTACTCATCACTTGCTCGAACCTAGAGCCTGAACCTTGTTTTTTAGAAGTCGGTTTCCAAACCTGAACCTCAGGTTCGCTCATCTCCACTCACAACCCAACATGAGCCACGGTACCACTAGAAGGGCGCCGGCACGGGAGGTGAGTATAGTCTTTATTATTTTACCTGGGGGAAACGTGGAATCAGAAGGGGTTGTCCTAGTTGTGCAATTTTTTGATCAAGTGAACGGTCCTCGTTTAGATCAGTCTTGTTTTAAAGGAAAAGAGCAGTACTTGTTTTTTTCTTTTAGTAAATTGATATAGACGGATGCAAATTTTAAATCTGCATGAACTTTTGTAGGCGCAAACTAAGTACAGTATTAGAGAATGTGACTCATTTATTTTCATACATACTGCATTCAATAAACCTACAACTTACCGTCTAGCTTTCCTACCAAAGCTCTGCTTAGTGCACTTCACGTGAAGCCAATTAATATCCATATATTTTGTACCTGACAAATCTGAAAGCGACTCATCACAGCAATATTAACCCCAGAGTCACCATAAATCTTATACGTTTGTGCCTTTTGGATATTTTATCTACTTTACTAAAATATTATGATGAATCCATTTAATATATTTTAAGATTTGATTCATAATTACGTCTATTGTCTGTTTTCTGGCTAGCATTCGTCTTTCTATACCCATATGTGTCCTCCGCTATCTTTATGGAGACACCGCTGATTACACATTCACAATTTCTTATTTCTTATTATAAACGTTACGTTTTACAAAAAAATCTCAATTATACCCGATTGTATAGAACACAGCTAGAAAGCGTCTGCTTTTCAGGAATAAGATGGAGAGGCACAGAGAGAAATAAAAGCAATGTTCCTGGGCTGAATTAGGGGGGTATGCACAATAATACAAAGAAATTGTTTTAATTAATAACAAGGAGAATGTTAAAGGCAAATTCCTGTTTAGAAAATCCCTGCAGAAATATCGGTGCTGGGCCTAGGATGAGCAGAGCAGATGTTGCAGCGTTGTCTCTATAGATCTTCACTCTCCAATCTCTCTCCAGATGCCTGTATATGACATGATGCTATCAAATTTATTTTAGGCTCTTTAGCAGAGCATTAAAATCCTTAACTAAATCACTACCTCCACCATAAAAATGCTCCGATCACAGTGTGGGGTTTAGTTTGTTGTTTGGAGAATATCGCAGAATATACAATTAAATAAATTAATGTATATAAAAGAATCAGGTCGAATTTTGCAAAATTTTGGAAAATTGTGAAGGGCGTGCCCTCTAATGCCGGCGTCACACGGGACGATATATCGTGCGATCGCATGTGCGATCGCACCCGCCCCCGTCGTTTGTGCGTCACGGGCAATTCATTGCCCGTGGCGCACAAAGTCGGTCACCCCTGTTACACGTACTTACCTCCCGCACGACCTCACTGTGGGCGGCGAACATCCTGTTCCTGAAGGGGGAGGGACGTTCTACGTCACAGCGACATCACACAGCCGCCGGCCAATAGAAGCGGAGGGGCGGAGATGAGCGGGACGTAAACATCCCGCCAACCTCCTTCCTTCTGCATTGCCGGCGGGACGCAGGTAAGATGTGTTCGTCGTTCCCGGGGTGTCACACGGAGCGACGTCTGCTGCCTCGGGAACGATGAACAACCGGAGCACAGAAAGAGGACCAACATTTTGAAAATGAACGACGTGTCAACGAGCAACGATAAGGTGAGTATTTTTGCTCGTTCACAGTCGTTCGGAGGTGTCACACAGTACGATATGTCACACGATGCCGGATGTGCGTCACTAACAACGTGACCCCGATGACATATCACCCGATATATCGTACCATGTGATGCTGGCATCAGGTGCAATGGACACCTGCACCTCATTACATATTCATCATAGGCGTAAAGTTACTAAGCAAAATGCACAATTTATATACTGTATATTCAAAGGCAAATTGCCTTAAAAAGGAGGTCATCGCATGCACCTAATTATTTATATTTTTGAGGCATTTTTTATCCAAAGTGTGGGTGATAAGTGTGCTTCAGCTGTGGTGGCCTCATTAGACCACACATCCGATGTTCTCCTACAAATGCTCTCTCTGTGTCACGGGGTATATACAGATGGAACAGGGGCTCCTAGGCTGACTCTAAGGCTGGGGCCCCTGTGCTTTCCCTTATCTCAAAGGTAGGCTTGATGGTAGTCAGGTTCCAGCCCCCAGTATGACCCTGTCTCCTGTCTGAGCCCTGATACTACTCTCCTCCACCCAGGAGTGAGCTGGAAACCCAGTAACCAGACCACCACAAATAGGCACAGACAAAGACAAATGAAAACTCGCACACACTGCACTTAAACTTGAAGGGGGGACAGTATGTGAAATGGGGAGTAAAGCAAAAGGGGTAGGGAATTAACTTACAACTGGAGGATTCACACAACATGTGAAACCGCAACTTGTAGATTAGCATGTAACAGGATAACTACAGGAACAGAGGAAACAAAGCTATATCCGACACTCAGCCCCAGTATCCAGATCCTTATAAAGGGTGAAGGCAGCTGGTGATCAGCAGCTTAAACTCCCAGCAGATGATCACAAGCCAGCTGGAATACTAGAGAGCGGTGAAGCCAGACCCAGCCGATGCCCATGACAGCTGTGCAGCTAAGGAAACCCAGGCTGTTTGTCGGACTCTGAAGTGTGAACTGAGTCCTATGCTGCCATGACACCCACCTAGTGAAACTCTGATCACTGCACGACACTGTGGTTTTCATGGATAGCACTCATACCTGTGATAGTCTATGAGGCCATTCATATGTCTGATTTTAAGTGGACCTTGCAGTCCACTAAAAATCGCCATCCGAGTGCAGTGCAATTTTTATAGACTGTGAGCATGGAGAACGTGGAGAAACTTTCTTCCTCCATGTACTAGAAAAACTGATGACACTCAGACCAACTTTTTGGATCAGACTTTAATAACAGTTTGATCAGCGTGTTGTCCATTTTTCTATTATGTGAAAAAATAAAATATCTAAATGAGGCCTAAACCTGACCCTCATGCGCCTGCAGACAATAACATAATCATTGTAATGGTGTTTGTAGCTAAACTGTACATTTTGTAGTTGTGTCATATATATAAAGTAAAAACTTTGCTACATGTGTGTAAATCTGTTACCCCGAGTCATCTGGGCAGTCGAGCATCTTGGCCAAATCACCGAGTCGTCTTTTGAAAAAACACCCATTCCCTTTGATTGATTGCTCCATCCTGGAGACGTCAGTGCAGAGGTCTTTGAAATCTAGCGTATACACTTGCAGGATCTGTGCTCACATCGCCTCTGTAATGGGCAGTGAGCCAAGGATTTTTCAAGTGTATGCACTTGACTTCAAAGAAGTCTGCGCTGACATCACCAGTCTGTGGAGCAATCAATCAAAGGGAATGGGCGTTTTTTTCAATAGATGACTCGGCCAAGATGCTCGAGGACTTGAGGAAACGATTTCATGCATATGGAGGCGAGTTTCTAATTTGCAATTATGGCACAACCAAAAAATGTATAGTGTAGCTATAAACACCATTGTAGTGATCGTGTAATTGTCTGTAGGCACGTGGGGTCAGATTGATGGTGAGTTTCCGATGTCCGATTGATGATAAAAGTGTGTATCTTACTTGCTGGGTAGATTTGGCGCAGTTTGCTCCACTTTTGCCAACTTGTAAAGGATGTGAATAATTATTTTGTATGAATTGTTTTTTATATACATGTTCAAAGCAGAATCCACAGCTCCATGTAACTTTGCAATATGACGTTTTATAGGGATGTCCCATTGACTTATAGTGGGTGATTTGAACTTTTATTCTTTTTTTAAAAACATTTTTTTTTTACTTTTGACTGTTTCATAGGTCTGCAAACCATGTCATATGAAGAACGGCTAAAAGAACTAGGGATGTTTAGTTTGAAAAAGAGAAGGCTGAGAGGAGACTTAATAGTGATCTACAAATATCTAAAAGGAGGTCACAGTGCAGAGGGAACTCTCATTAGCACAAGGAAGCACAAGAAACAATGGGATGAAACTAAAAGGAAGGAGATTCAGATTAGATATTAGGAAAACTTTTTGACAGTGAAAGCAGTCGGGCAGTGGAACAGGCGACCACGGGAGGTGGTGAGTAGAGTTTAGCTAACTGGCAATAATCCGGGGCCGGCGGATCAGTGGCGGGTTGAAAAAGAAGTCCGATCCGATCCGGAATCCGTTCCCCAGAGAGAGAGAGAGGGGGAGAGGAAGAGGGGGAGAGAGAGAGAGAGCGAGACCGGGTCGTCCCCGGAGATAGCGCTGAAACCGCGCGGATCCGGACTTTTACAGTCCGGGTCTACTCAACACTAGTGGTGAGCTATCCATCAATGGAAATCTTCAAGCGGAAACTGGATAAACATATAGCTGGGATAATATAGGAAAGCCTACATTTGCAGGGGGTTGGACCCGATGGCTCTTGAGGTCCCTTCCAACTCTACCATTCAATGATTCTATGATTCTATAATAGTCCCTTTAGGACTCTGAGCGCTTGTACTATATACAACAATGCCATAGCATTGCTGTATATATATGAAATCACTTTCTTCTTTGAAGCCCGGCCGTAAAGAAGGTTTCAAAGGAGCTCTCATATGACATGGATGGAGGTTTTTAGCAGGCCCCCTGCTGTCACAACAACCCATCGGCGCATCCAGGACATGATCGCGGGAGCTGAAAATGGAGCGCCCATATGCCGGTGCGTGTTAAATCCCGCAGTCAGAGTTTGACAGTGGGAGTTTACAATCGTGGGTGGAACTCTGCTCCAGCAGCTCCTGGCTGTAGCACACAGCCATCACCTGCTGAGTGCTATGGTGACCCCTCTCCATCCACCCGATTCTGACATGTGCCGTACATGTCCGGCGGATGTTGTAGAGGGATTTATCCTTTCTTTTTAAAAGTTAGGATTTTTTTGTAAATTCGTGGAGGTGAATGACAAAGTTGTGTGTGGGAAAGGAGTGTACTCATGTTGCCGAACCCTATGCTTTGTCAGGACTTAGCTATGCTTTAACTAGCTGCTTTAATTTGTGTGCAATTAAGTGAAGAATGCAGACAACATGGAGACAGGACATACAAAAGAATCAAAGAGTAAGAGCACTATTAGTTCATTTATGGGCTGTTCGGGCTTTCATGCTGTGTCATTAGGGTTCCTTTATTTACTGTGCAAAATGACTATGCTAAATGATTAATATAATCAATGTGCTCCTATGGTTCTTGATATAAAATATGCAGTCTACAGACATGGCTCTGAGCAATTTCTATATCCTTCTACAAAAAAAAAAAGATAACTGTGGATAGTGGTTAGGAACAAAGGTCTTATATTAAAGGAGAAGTTCCATTTATTTATGTATTACAGTTCTTTTAGTGCTTACAAGTTTTGATGATTTTCATCCTATCCACGTTATGAAAAAACAAATTGCTTTGATTGTTGTAGATGGGGAGGTGATGGCTACGTTAGAAATAACAGAGCTTAAAGGGGTTTTCCCCATGAACAAAGTTAATATTAATCAGTAGATCTTGGAATAAAAATATTTTCCACAATTGGATGTTTATATAAAAAAAGTTCCTGTGCTGAGATACTCTTATATATGTTCTCCTGCTGTGTGCTGTGTAATGGCCATGTCTGACCGTACAGGGACATGTCTGATCTTACCACATCTCCTGGGCAGGGGAGGACAGAAAAGAGTATGCAGATTTTACAGCACGAGATCGCAAATAAATCTTTCTGTGAGGTAAAACATTTTTTTTGTCAGGGAAATGTTTTACCTCACAAAAAGAATCAGCTTTGATCTCATGCTGTAATGTCTGTATACATTTCTACTTACTCCCCCGGCCCAAGAGATGTGATATGATTAGACCATGTTCCTGTACGGTCAGACACGGCCATTACACAGCACACAGCAGGGACACATATATAAGATTATCTCAGCAGAGGAACATTTTTTTAAACACATCCAATTGTGGAAATTATTATTATTCCAAGATCTATTGATTAAAATCAACTTTGAAAAGAACTTTGTTCCTGGTAAAACCCCTTTAATGTCTCCATGTAGGAAGGATCGATCTTAGTATTTACATTTTTTAAAATAATACATAATTTAAGAAATTGCATTATATTCCATTTGTTATATCCGATAAAACAAATATTCATGGTTATAACAACTCGGCCTAGTTCATCTATGGTTACATTAGTAAAGTTTAGTATATCTATGGTTATAATAGCTCAGGCTGAATTAACTATGGTTATATAATCTCAGCCTAGTTCATCCATTATTATAGCTGCTCATACACTATGTGTCAGGACGCCGCAATTAATGAATATATGAACACTGCAATTGCTGTAAACGTTGGAAACGTAAGGTACTGAGTAGAGTTGAGCGGACTGTCAATAATCCGGGTCCGGCGGATCAGCCGCGGGTTGACGAAGAAGTCCGGATCCGATCCGGAGTTCGGACCTATATAAGTCAATGGAGGAGCTGTTATTGTGAACAGTTAAGCAAATTGAAGATGAAATGATCTCTAAAAGGCATAAAGTTAAAGATGACACATTTCCTTTGTATTTTAGGCCAAAATAAATAATCTTTTACATTTTTAAATTAACCTAAAAGGAACATGGGCTGATGCATAAGTGTGTGCTCCCTGTATGGTTAGTACCAAGTAGCTCCACCTTTGGCAAGCATCACACTTTGTAAACACTTTTTGTAGCCAGCCAAGAGTCTTTCAATTCTTATTTGAGGGATTTTTGTCCATCTTTCCTTGGAAACGTCTTCCAGTTCTGAGATTCCTGGCTCGTCTTGCATGCACTACTCTTTTGAGGTCTAGTCACAGATTTTCAATGATCAGGGGGCTGTTCGGGTCATTGTGAAAACTCCAGCTTGTGCCTTTTGAGGTCATCTACTGTGGATTTTGATGAGTGTTTAGGATCATTGTCAATTTATAGAAGCCATCCTTCTTTCTCCTCTTTTCATCTTCAGCTAATGTCATGTTTGCATCAAGTGTTTGAAATTTCATTTAATCTATTATCATCTCGATATGTGAAATGTTCCTAGTGCTATTGGCTGCCACACAACCCCAAAGCATGATTAATCCACCCCCATGCTTAATGGTTGGCGATATGTTCTTTTCCTAAAATTCTGTGCCCTTTTTTCTCCACACATACCTTTGATCGTTGTGGCCAAAGATAACCTCACCGATTCACAGGACTTGTTTCTAAAATGCATCAGGCTTGTTTTGATGATCTTTTGCACACTTCTGACTCTGAATTTAAGGGTGAAGATGCAGGAGAGGTTCTCTTCTGATCACTCTTCCATGAATGCCATATTTGCGCAGGTGTCTCTGAACAGTAGAACAATGTACCACAACTCCAGAGTCTGATAAATCTTCCTGAAGATCTCTTGCAGGCAAGCAGGGATTCTGATTTGAATCTGTAGCAATCCTACAGGTAGCTCTCACAGAAATTTTACTTGGTCTTCCAGACCTTATCTTGACCTCCATTTTTCCGGTTATCTGCCATTTATTGATTACATTTCAAAACGAGGAAAGGCCAACTTGAAAATGCTTTCCTATCTTTTTATAGCCTTCTCCTGCTTTGTGGGCCTCTATCATATTCATTTTCAGAGTGCTAGGCAGCTGCCTAGAAGAACCCATGGCTGCTGTTTTTTGGCACAAGGTTAGAGAAGGCTGCGTTTTTATAAAGTTGTGAAATTTACATAATCTGACTTTCCTAATGATGATAGTGACCTTTATCAAAGTTATTGAACACACAAATATCCAAGGGTGCCTAAACTTTTGCATCGGCTCATTTTTGTTTTTGTATTTTTTTATAATGTAAAAGATGAAAATATGTACTGTATTTATTGTTTTATAAGGCACACCGGGTTATAAGACGCACCCCAAATTTAGAGATACTAAAAGGTAAAAAAAATGGGGTCTGTCTTATCTTCGCTGTTGTCTCACCGGAGTGGGGGTGGCAGCTGTGGTGGAGCTGAGTCACAGGAAGCAGGGACAATGCTGGTGGGGTCTGTGCTGGCAGCAGTGGAGTCTGTGCTGGCAGCAGTGGAGTCTGTACTGGCAGCAGTGGGGTCTGTGCTGGCAGCGAAAGCTGTGCTGGCTGTGTGGAGTATGCCGGTGCAGTGAGTGTCCCAGATGCTCTGTAGGTGATGCGGGCTTCAAAGAAATGGTATCCGGAGCAGCACGTACGCAGATTGAGCTCTCAGCTCATTGACAAGATCTTGAGCCGAGAGCTCCATTTGCGCATGCGCCATCATTTGAAGCCAGAGAATCTGGGACACCCGTTGCACCGATATTCTCCACACAACCACCTCAGCCTGCACAGTCAGCCAGCCAGCTGGTCGGCTACCAGCACAGCCAGCCAGTTATCCGCACAAGGAGAGAGGGGAGCCAGCACGATCTGAAATTGGCATGCATCATATAAAAAGTGAAAATTCACAGATTTATTCCAACTGTACTACAATAAAAAAATGAGATTTTTAGCAAATAATTGATTAATTTTTTGAGCCACCCCTGCCAACGTCACGGCAAATCTCAATAGGGGGGTCCTACTCTACATTCTGTATTCCATGTGCCATGCGGCCTCCTAGATAAAGTTAAAAGCAGAACCATAATAGAGCACACATACCTGTAACCTGTATATAACCGCTTCTATGTTGCAAAAAAGGCACTTGTGGATAGAGACCAGCCCAGGTCCCAGCATGTGGAGCAAGCTCTGCACCATACCAGGACTATATCAGAACTGATCCTCCCAGTGCCAAACAGCAACCATTGATAAAGGCGGACCAGATCCAAGATGGTGCTTAATTAGCATTGCCTGTGGAAAGGGGTGAGGTAACTGAATCTGAACAGCTACCAACAGGAGGAATACAAAGCAAACCAAAATCAGGCGTGCATGGCATGGTGGTGACCGGCCACCAGAATTTGTAGCATAACTACGACCAAACAGAGAGAGAGGGGAGCCAGCACGATCTGAAATTGGCATGCATCATATAAAAAGTGAAAATTCACAGATTTATTCCAACTGTACTACAATAAAAAAATGAGATTTTTAGCAAATAATTGATCAATTTTTTGAGCCACCCCTGCCAACGTCACGGCAAATCTCAATAGGGGGGTCCTACTCTACATTCTGTATTCCATGTGCCATGCGGCCTCCTAGATAAAGTTAAAAGCAGAACCATAATAGAGCACACATACCTGTAACCTGTATATAACCGCTTCTATGTTGCAAAAAAGGCACTAGTGGATAGAGACCAGCCCAGGTCCCAGCATGTGGAGCAAGCTCTGCACCATACCAGGACTATATCAGAACTGATCCTCCCAGTGCCAAACAGCAACCATTGATAAAGGCGGACCAGATCCAAGATGGTGCTTAATTAGCATTGCCTGTGGAAAGGGGTGAGGTAACTGAATCTGAACAGCTACCAACAGGAGGAATACAAAGCAAACCAAAATCAGGCGTGCATGGCATGGTGGTGACCGGCCACCAGAATTTGTAGCATAACTACGACCAAACAGAGAGAGAGGGGAGCCAGCACGATCTGAAATTGGCATGCATCATATAAAAAGTGAAAATTCACAGATTTATTCCAACTGTACTACAATAAAAAAATGAGATTTTTAGCAAATAATTGATCAATTTTTTGAGCCACCCCTGCCAACGTCACGGCAAATCTCAATAGGGGGGTCCTACTCTACATTCTGTATTCCATGTGCCATGCGGCCTCCTAGATAAAGTTAAAAGCAGAACCATAATAGAGAACACATACCTGTAACCTGTATATAACCGCTTCTATGTTGCAAAAAAGGCACTTGTGGATAGAGACCAGCCCAGGTCCCAGCATGTGGAGCAAGCTCTGCACCATACCAGGACTATATCAGAACTGATCCTCCCAGTGCCAAACAGCAACCATTGATAAAGGCGGACCAGGTCCAAGATGGTGCTTAATTAGCATTGCCTGTGGAAAGGGGTGAGGTAACTGAATCTGAACAGCTACCAACAGGAGGAATACAAAGCAAACCAAAATCAGGCGTGCATGGCATGGTGGTGACCGGCCACCAGAATTTGTAGCATAACTACGACCAAACAGAGAGAGAGGGGAGCCAGCACGATCTGAAATTGGCATGCATCATATAAAAAGTGAAAATTCACAGATTTATTCCAACTGTACTACAATAAAAAAATGAGATTTTTAGCAAATAATTGATCAATTTTTTGAGCCACCCCTGCCAACGTCACGGCAAATCTCAATAGGGGGGTCCTACTCTACATTCTGTATTCCATGTGCCATGCGGCCTCCTAGATAAAGTTAAAAGCAGAACCATAATAGAGCACACATACCTGTAACCTGTATATAACCGCTTCTATGTTGCAAAAAAGGCACTTGTGGATAGAGACCAGCCCAGGTCCCAGCATGTGGAGCAAGCTCTGCACCATACCAGGACTATATCAGAACTGATCCTCCCAGTGCCAAACAGCAACCATTGATAAAGGCGGACCAGATCCAAGATGGTGCTTAATTAGCATTGCCTGTGGAAAGGGGTGAGGTAACTGAATCTGAACAGCTACCAACAGGAGGAATACAAAGCAAACCAAAATCAGGCGTGCATGGCATGGTGGTGACCGGCCACCAGAATTTGTAGCATAACTACGACCAAACAGAGAGAGAGGGGAGCCAGCACGATCTGAAATTGGCATGCATCATATAAAAAGTGAAAATTCACAGATTTATTCCAACTGTACTACAATAAAAAAATGAGATTTTTAGCAAATAATTGATCAATTTTTTGAGCCACCCCTGCCAACGTCACGGCAAATCTCAATAGGGGGGTCCTACTCTACATTCTGTATTCCATGTGCCATGCGGCCTCCTAGATAAAGTTAAAAGCAGAACCATAATAGAGCTCTTCTCTTCTGATCACTCTTCCATGAATGCCATATTTGCGCAGGTGTCTCTGAACAGTAGAACAATGTACCACAACTCCAGAGTCTGATAAATCTTCCTGAAGATCTCTTGCAGGCAAGCAGGGATTCTGATTTGAATCTGTAGCAATCCTACAGGTAGCTCTCACAGAAATTTTACTTGGTCTTCCAGACCTTATCTTGACCTCCATTTTTCCGGTTATCTGCCATTTATTGATTACATTTCAAAACGAGGAAAGGCCAACTTGAAAATGCTTTGCTATCTTTTTATAGCCTTCTCCTGCTTTGTGGGCCTCTATCATATTCATTTTCAGAGTGCTAGGCAGCTGCCTAGAAGAACCCATGGCTGCTGTTTTTTGGCACAAGGTTAGAGAAGGCTGCGTTTTTATAAAGTTGTGAAATTTACATAATCTGACTTTCCTAATGATGATAGTGACCTTGATCAAAGTTATTGAACACACAAATATCCAAGGGTGCCTAAACTTTTGCATCGGCTCATTTTTGTTTTTGTATTTTTTTATAATGTAAAAGATGAAAATATGTACTGTATTTATTGTTTTATAAGGCACACCGGGTTATAAGACGCACCCCAAATTTAGAGATACTAAAAGGTAAAAAAAATGGGGTCTGTCTTATCTTCGCTGTTGTCTCACCGGAGTGGGGGTGGCAGCTGTGGTGGAGCTGAGTCACAGGAAGCAGGGACAATGCTGGTGGGGTCTGTGCTGGCAGCAGTGGAGTCTGTGCTGGCAGCAGTGGAGTCTGTACTGGCAGCAGTGGGGTCTGTGCTGGCAGCGAAAGCTGTGCTGGCTGTGTGGAGTATGCCGGTGCAGTGAGTGTCCCAGATGCTCTGTAGGTGATGCGGGCTTCAAAGAAATGGTATCCGGAGCAGCACGTACGCAGATTGAGCTCTCAGCTCATTGACAAGATCTTGAGCCGAGAGCTCCATTTGCGCATGCGCCATCATTTGAAGCCAGAGAATCTGGGACACCCGTTGCACCGATATTCTCCACACAACCACCTCAGCCTGCACAGTCAGCCAGCCAGCTGGTCGGCTACCAGCACAGCCAGCCAGTTATCCGCACAAGGAGGCAGCTGGCTAGCTGCCCGCACAGAGAGGCAGCCAGCCGGCCGCCTGCACGGAGAGGCAGCCAATCAGCCGCTCGCACAGAGGCAGCCAGCCGGCCGCCCACACAGAGAGGCAGCCAGCCGACCGCCCGCACAGAAAGATAGCCAGCCGGCCGCCCGCACGCACAGGGAGGCGGCTGCACAGAGAGGTGGCTGGCCGCCCACTCAAAAAGCCGCCCGCCAGAAAGGCAGCTGGCCGCCCGCACAGACAGCTGCCCACACAGCCCCAGCGTCAGTTCACCTCCCGGCGGTAAGCTATATTAGGATTTTAAGATGCACCCTTCATTTTCCTCCCAAATTTTTGGGAGGAAAAGTGCATTTTATAATTCAAAAAATACACTATATATTTTTTGCCTAAAATACAAAGGAAATGTGTCATCTTTAACTTTATGTCTTTAGAGATCATTTCATCTCCAACTTGCTTAACTATTCACTATAACAATAATTTGGACCAGGGGTGCCCATACTTTTTCATGCCACTATATACCATTTCAGAGAAGTTCATCTATGGTTATTACAGCTTAGCCCAGGTCATCTAAGGTTAGACTATGTAAATATAATGTTAAGTTATTATTCCACAATTTTACTATAACTTACTGTATAACCTTAATCTTATCGAGCCAATCATCTCTACCACTTGGACATGATCAGGACAGGTTGTCAGCTTATGGACATAAGAAATGAATGTTTCCATTCGAAAAAATTGAGAAAATAAGGGGACAGTGATAATCCTCCCAGTTAATCTCCAGTTTATAGCTTACAATTCACAGACTGTAGAGGATTTATTAATTCCCTTTAAAACCAAAACATGTACATGCGCCAAACATATTAGAGGAATTGTGACGTCAGTTACAGATAATGGGATGTCCTGGTTTGACGTATGTATTTCTATACATTCTAAGAGCTATTTTATGTTAAGCATACCGTATTGTGGTTCCTTATTTTATCTTTCAAACTCCCTTCCCCATGGCATCCTGCATCAGTGTTGTGTAGGAGCGAGGCATAGTGCAAGATTGGGGTGCAATGTAAAGTGACACAATATTCATTACTACTGCATTTATGTTTGTTAATAATGTGGTGCTCACTGTAAATTTCCAAGTTGGTGGGATATTGTATTGGTCCCAGTAAAAGAGTGCAGGTCCTTAGAAGGACAGTTTTCTTCAACTATTGTTTTGAAAAGGACAGGTTGGCATCTAACCATATATAGCTGCTATGGTCTATATGTCCTCCAGTCGTCAGCAGACAGATCTCCCTGCTTTTTTTTTCCCTATCATAGCAGCGTTTCTTACATTTGGAATGATTAGAGGATGATGTCAGATTATCAAGTAATCTGCCTGGCATGAGGCCCATCAATGGCTCAATATGGGTCATGGTGTGATATGAGTGATGATGCGTCTTATGTTTTCACATAGACCCATACAAACCTATCCTTATCAAAACACTAATCTGGACCATCCTTTTAAGCATGATTATGAAAAAAAAACCCAGTCCTGCTAAGGAACCGGTACTCCTTTACAGGTATCAAAATAATATCCCACTGACTGGGGTGGAAATTTACATTGGGCACAAGAAGAACAAACAAATCAATTGAGGAACAAATCAAGCTAGACATTATTATTATTTAGTATTATAACGCCATTTATTCCCTGGCACTTTACATGTGAAAAATTCGCATACAGGAGGAGAGAAGACCCTGCTCACTAGGGCTCACAGTCAATAGGGCAGGAGTTGAGGATACAGTAGGTGAGGGTAGAGCAGGTTGTGCAACACTATGGTTAACTGAGGGTTACTGCGGGTTGTAGACTTGTCGGAAGAAGTGAGTCTTGAAGTTCCTTTTGAAGGGTTCCATGGCGAGGGTCTGATGTGTTGGGGTAGAGCTTTCCACTCAAAGCAAGGATCACCAAGCTACAACTTCCATACTTTGAACTCATCAAATGAAGAAAGCAATAACTGGAGAAGGAAATCATTGTCAGAAGAATAGAAGGAACAAGGCAAAGAGGAAGACGAGCAACCCGATGGCTTGATACAATCAAGCAAATGGTGGAGAAGACCCTGGTGAAGCTATCTAGGCTGCACAAGATCAATCTTCCTACAGAGTGTTCATACATCAAGATAGATAAACTGGAGAAGGACATCATGGTCAGAAGAATAGAAGGAACAAGGTGAAGAGGAAGACCAGCAACCCGATGGCTTGATACAATCAAGAGAACGGTGGACAAGACCCTGGTGGACCTATTTAAGCTGCACAAGATCGATCTTCCTACAGAGCGTTCATCCATCAAGTTGCAAGGACTTCATGGATGAACTGGAGGACATCATGGTCAGAAGAATAGAAGGAACAAGGTAAAGTGGAAGACCGGAAACTCGACAGCTTGATACAATCAAGATGACGGTGGAGAAGAGCCTGATGGACCTATCTAGGCTGCACAAGATTGATCTTCCTACAGAGCGTTCATCCATCATGTCGCCATGGCTCGAGATCGAGCTGAAGGCCATATAAAAAATAAAACTACAATGTCAATAATACAGTGACACCTTACACTATACTCCACTCTTCTACTAACCCTTCACTACAATAACTTGGCTCTTAAAAAACATTGAACTCCGATACCCAAAAGAAATTTGCTTCAAGAATGAAAAAGGAACCACAATATGTTTAAGAAAGCTGGATCAGATTAATGTGGTTTGATTAAATTGCTCCTGGTCTGTTAAATAATATTTACCCCGGATTAGCACATCACATACTTGATAACTGAAAACTGTTGTGTTTTGTTTGGCGCACCAACACATATAAAGTATAATTTGATTTAAAAGTCAAGGAATAAATGTTAAGTCTTAGCAATGCAAAATTCTCCGTGAATTGAATGTTTCCATTCATTGTCTTTGGGTTGAGATCTTAAGGATGGCAAGAAAATATAATTGATATACTGTCTATTACATAGATTTTTTTTTACCAGATTTTAATTTCCATGTGTAAAAGCAGAGTATGATATAGCGCTGCTGGAGTCAAGGTTGTGAAACTAATCACTGTCTGCAGATGTCTCCTGTGTCGTAGATGTGTGGGTGTCCTCGACTGACTCTGGATTTTTCCCATAGCTGTCCATATGGTGAGGACACTATATCCAAGAGAAGTTTCTCTCTCTGTATATAAACAAATGATACATATTTTTTAATTAAGCTATTTCTTTTTAGCCTTAATGAGTATTACATAATGTATTTGATTGAAGCCCTTGCTTCATTTCTGCAAGTGTAACATACCGCAGGAATCTCTGGCTAAGCTTCCATCTCTGTTTGTTTTGGCAAATTCATGAATTCTTCTGTTCTGGATCCCAAAGAGTATAAAATGGTTTCTATTTATCGAAAATCATGTAAAAAAAAAGAGACATCATGAGTGTTGGGAAAAAATGCGTGTGCTAAATGTATCAATGGGAACAGATTTAGATAAAGATGCATGAAAAGTGTGTGGTCAGATAATGTGTGATAGTTATGCCATCTGTATTAAAGATATTAATCTTATTAATTTGGACAAACGACTAAGGCGGGCTTTGCACACTACGACATCGCAGGTGCGATGTCGGTGGGGTCAAATTGAAAATGACGTACTTCCGGCATCGCATGCGACATCGTAGTGTGTAAAGGCTCGATGATACGATTAACGAGCGCAAAAGCGTCGTAATCGTATCATCGGTGCAGCGTCGGCGTAATCCATGATTACGCTGATGCGACAGTCCGATGTTGTTCCTCGTTCCTGCGGCAGCACACATCTCTGTGTGTGAAGCCGCAGGAGCGAGGAACATCTCCTACCGGCGTCACTGCGGCTTCCGTAGGATATGCGGAAGGAAGGAGGTGGGCGGGATGTTTACATCCCGCTCATCTCCGCCCCTCCGCTCCTATTGGCCGCCTGCCATGTGACGTCGCAGTGATGCCATACGACCCGCCCCCTTAATAAGGAGGCGAGTCGCCGGCCAGAGCGACGGTCGCAGGGCAGGTGAGTCCATGTGAAGCTGCCGTAGCAATAATGTTCGCTACGGCAGTTATCACAAGGATATCGCCGCTGCGACGGGGGCGGGGACTATCGCGCTCGGAATCGCAGCATCGGCCTGCGATGTCGCAGCGTGCAAAGTGCCCCTAAGGCTAAGTTCACATTTCCGCTAAAATGTATCAGTCACAATCCGCTGCTCTTGTAAACAACGGAATCCGTTTAGCGGATTCCGTTGCTCCCATAGGCTTGTATGAGCAGCGGATTGTGACTGATGATGCTGCGTTGCACCCTCCGCCCGACTGATCAGTCGTGGAACGACTGACCGCTGGGTGGGAGGAACGCAGCATGTAAAACGTTTTTTGAGCAGCGCGATCCGTCGGATTTCGCTGCGCATGCTCTCTGGCTCCCTGCACACGTAACCAGCTTTGGTTGGTTACCCGATATTTACCCTGGTTACGGTGCAAGGAGCCAGCGCTAAGCGGTGTACGCCCGTAACCAAGGTAAATATCGGGTAACCAAGGTAAACATCGGGTGCTTTGCTGTTAACCGATATTTAGTCTGATTACGTGTGTAGGGAGGCCGACACTTCCCTGCTCGGCCCCGCCCCCTCCCGCACTCCGTACATGTGTGTACACACACACACACACACACACACACCGTCCCCAGCCATGCAGACAAGAACTGCCACTGACACCCTCGTCTGGCCCCGCCCCCCGCTCGGCTCCACCCCCTCCCGCACTCCGCATGTGTGCACACACACACACACACACACACACACACTCACTCACTCACACTCACCTGTCCCCAGCCATGCAGACCGCAGCACTGCCACTGACATCCTCAGCGCCTGGCCCCGCCCCCCGCTCGGCTCCGCCCCCTCCCGCATTCAGCATGTGTATACACACACACACTCACACACACTCACACACTCACACACACACACACACACACACTCACCTGTCCTGCAGTCCCTGCGGCACTGACGTCCTCAGTGCCCCGCCCCCCCAAACTCCGCCCCCTCGCGCTCCGCCCCCCGCACACAACGGAATCCGACAAAGAATTCTGTTCTTTGTCATCCGTTGTACAGCGTTGTACAGCGCATCAGTCACATGCCTCAAGCGACGCATGTGACTGATACAAAACAACGGAAATGTGAACTTAACCTAACACATAGACTTGTCTCATAATATACAAGCGCATCTCAATAAATTAGAATATCATCACAAAGTTAATTTATTTCAGTAATTCAATACAAAAAGGGAAACACATATATGATATAGAGTCATTAAGTATATATTTCTGCTAATGCTGATGATTATGGCTTACAGCCAATGAAAACCCAAAGTCATTATCTCAGAAAATTAGAATAATTACCACAAAACACCTGCAAAGGCTTCCTAAGGGTTTAAAATGGTCCCTTAGTATGGTCCAGTAGGCTACACAATCTTAGTAAAGACTGCGGACTTGACAGATGTCCAGTAGGCAGTAATTGAGACACTCAACTAGGAGGGTAAAGCGGGCTTTACACGCTTCGATATATCTAACGAGATGTCGGCGGGGTCACGTCGTACGTGACGCACATCTGGCATCGTTAGTTATATCGTAGCGTGCGACAGCAATGAATGAGCAGAAATACTCACCTTCTCGTTCATCACTGACACGTCGCTCATTTTCTAAAAATTGAACGTCCAGATGTTCATCGTTCCTGGGGCAGCACACATCGCTCCATGTGACACCCCGGGAACGATGAACACAGCTTACCTGTATCCCGCCGGCAATGCGGAAGGAAGGAGGTGGGCGGGATGTTTACGTCCCGCTCATCTCCGCCCCTCCGCTTCTATTGTCCGACCACTGTGTGACGTCGTTGTGACACCGAACGTCCCTCCCCCTTCAGGAAGTGGATGTTCGCCGCCCACAGCGAGGTCATTTGGAAGGTAAGTACGTGGGGTTACAGCATTGTGCGACACGGGCAAGAAATTGCCCGTATCGCACAAACGATGGGGGCAGGTGCGATCACACATGTGATCGCTGGCCAAATCGACGTATGTAAAGCAGCCTTAAGTCACAAAAGGTCATTGCTGAGGACCCTGGCTGGTCACAGAGTGCTGTATCCAAGCATATTAATGGAAAGTTGAGTGGAAGGTAAAAGTGTGGTAAAAAAAGGTGCACAAGCAACCCGGGATAACTGCAGCCTTGATAGGATTGTTAAGAAAAGGCCATTCAAAAATTTGGGGAGATTCACAAGGAGCGGCCTGCTGCTGGAGTCAGTGCTTCAAGAGCCATCACACACAGACGTATCCAGGACATGGGCTACAAGTGTCGCATTCCCTGTGTCAGGCCACTCATGACGACACCAGAAGTGTCTTACCTGGGCCAAGGAGAAAAAGAACTGGACTGTTGCTCAGTGTCCAAGGTGTTGTTTTCAGATGAAAGTAAATTTTGCATTTTATTTGGAAATCGCGGTCCCAGAGTCTGGAGGAAGAGTGGAGAGGCCACAATCCAAGCTGCTGAGGTCTAGTGTGAAGTTTCCACAATCAGTTATGGTTTGGGGAGCCATGTCACCTGCTGGTGTAGCTCCACTGTGTTATCAAGACCAAAGTCAGTGCAGCCGTCTACCAGGAACTTTTAGAGCACTTCATGATTCCCTCTGCCGACAAGCTTTTTGGAGATGGAAATTTCATTTTCCAGCAGAACTTGGCCCCTGTCCACACTGCCAAAAGTACCAATACCTGGTTTACTAACCACAGTATCACTGTGCTTGATTGGCCAGCAAACTCACCTGACCTAAACCCCATAGAGAATCTGAGAGACACCAGAACCAACAATGCAGATGAGCTGAAGGCTGAATTTTTTGAGATGCACCTGTATGTAAAAAATTCCACCTGTCACCAGATGATAAATGCTTGTGTTTTATGCATGCTGCTTCCCTGCATATTCTGTTTTGTTTGTTTGTTTTTGTTTTTTTGTTTTTAAATCCGCCATACAGTTCGAGAGATTTGTGTAATTTTATTTTGGGCTAATTTTCATTTTCTTTACTGAAGGATGAGTGCTCACAGAACAATTATGCAGAACAGCCTAAAGACATGACTCTGGGGAATCCTGTGAGCACCTCTCCCTTGGTAAAGGCTATACAAAATTTGCACCAAATAAACGGAAAACTGAAGGGAGCAGCGGGAATAAAGTAAGAGCAAAGTCTGGCCACTTTTGACCTGATGACTGGTCCTCTTTAAGGAACTTTACAAGGACAGATGATCAGCCAAATGAATGTTCACAGAACTCGCTCCCGCTCATTGTTTCCATCACAACATGCCTTGATCAGCCAACAAGCGAGCAAACATTTGTTGTCGGAATGCTTATTTTATGCAAGTCTAAAAATGATTATTTATAAGCCGAAAATATCAGTTGTTTCCATATAGCTTGTATTTTTTCAGGATCTGCAGAATGTATATAAAAAGAAATGAGCGCTGATCAATTTGCTGAATTGTCAGTCAACGCCTGTTTCGGATGTAAAATCTGTAAAAACATCATGGAGTGCAACTCTGTAAAGATCCTTTATTGTAAGATGTTTGTAAATGTGTCTCGTATACGTCCCGTTCATTTTCTCCTCTGCCTTCTTTGACAAGGTGACTAGACTCCTCAACCACAAATTTTCCCAAATGATGCTCTCTGTGTTAAATGGAATCTGTCACTTGATTTTTGCTATGTAATCTGACAGCAGCATGATGTAGGAGCAGAGAGCCTGATTCCAACAATGTATCACATGCTGTCATTTTCATACACGCACTGTTTTCTCTTCTGCAGAACTAGCAGTGTGCATAATAGTGAGCCCTCTATAACCTCGCCCTCACCACTGATTGACGGCTTTCTGTGTACACTGTACATTGACATAAAGCTGCTAATCAGTGGTATGGTGTGGGTGGGGTTACACAAAACAAGTTGACAAGGAGGCACAAGACAGCTCGTCCTGTAGTGATAATCTCCTTCTGATAAAACACTGATATTATTAAAACAGCAGCACACAGCCTATTAATTGAAACATTGCTGGAGTCAGGCTCTCAGCCCCTATCTCATGCTGCTGTCAGATTACAAAACAAAAACTTGTTAACATAATCCATTTAAATATCGCCTGTTATCATATTTGTGCTGCCCGTATCACTGACAATCAGACTTTAGCTATGAGATTGCAGCTAGATGTATTTTAGGCCTGAAACACACATCCGTGAAACACGTGCGTGTTTGGTCCGTTTCCGTGTATACTGGAGACACGGCCAAACGTGCACCAATGTTATTGTATGATAAAAGCTCCACGTGCGTTTTTGATGCATGTCCGTTTGTCCGTGTCCGTGATTCGTACCTGTGTGCGTTTTGCACGGCAGCATGTCCGTTTTCTGCACGCAACATGCAGCACGGACCCAATGAAAGTCAATGGGTCTGTGCGCACGTCCGAGTGACACGGACGCATCTCTGTTTGCTCCCTGTACGTTTTGTGCTTTTTTCATGTGATGTCGGTCTTTTTTCTTTTTCTGTTTCGTTCTCTCCCTCAGTCTATCGGTCGGTCTCTATGTCTGTCGGTCGGTCTCTCTGGCTTATCTGTCCCTCTAGCTGTCTGTTGGTCAGTTCCCCCCCCTCTCTCATACTTACCGTTCCCCGATCTCCGGCACGGCGCTGCACGGCTGTTATAAAAACTTCGGCGGCTTTTACTATTTTGAAAAAGCCGGCCGCCCATTAATCAATCTCGTATTCCCTGCTTTACCCGCCCACCGGCGCCTGTGATTGGTTGCAGTGAGACACGCCCACCATGCTGAATGACAGCTGTATCACTGCACCCAATCACAGCAGCCGGTGGGCATGTCTATACTGTGCAGTAAAATAAATAAATAAATAATTAAAAAAAACGGCGTGCGGTCCCCCCCATTTTAATACCAGCCAGATAAAGCCATACGGCAGAAGGATGGTATTCTCAGGATGGGGAGCCCCACGTTATGGGGAGCCCCCCACCCTAACAATATCAGTCAGCAGCCGCCCAGAATTGCCGCATACATTAGATGCGACAGTTCTGGGACTGTACCCGGCTCTTCCCGATTTGCCCTGGTGCGTTGGCAAATCGGGGTAATAAGGAGTTATTGGCAGCCCATAGCTGCCAATAAGTCCTAAATTAATCATTTCAGGCGTCTCCCCGAGATACCTTCCATGATTAATCTAAGTTACAGTAAATAAACACACACACATGAAAAAATCCTTTATTAGAAATAAAAAACACTAACAAAGTCCCTCATTACCAATTTATTAACCCCGACAAAGCCCTCCATGTCCGGCGTAATCCACGGACCTCCAGCGTCGCTTCCAGCTCTGCTGCATGCAGGTGACAGGAGCAGCAGAATACACTGCCGCTCCTGTCACCTCCACGCAACAAATGAGGTGAGTAGCGCGATCAGCTGCTGTCAGTCAGGTAACTCGCAGCCACCGCTGGATCCAGCGGTGGCCGCGGGTAACCTCAGTGACAGCAGCTGATCTCGCTATTGCCTTCATTAGCTGCGTGGAGGTGACAGGAGCGGCGGTGTCTGCTGTAGCTCCGGTCACCTCCATGCAGCAAAGCTGGAAGTGACGCTGGAGGTCCGTGGATTACGCCGGACATGGAGGGCTTTGTCGGGGTTAATAAATTGGTAATGAGTGACTTTGTTAGTGTTTTTTATTTCTAATAAAGGATTTTTTCGGGTGTGTGTGTTTTTTAACTGTAATTTACAGATTAATCATGGAAGGTATCTCGGGGAGACGCCTGACATGATTAATCTAGGACTTATTGGCAGCTATGGGCTGCCAATAACTCCTTATTACCCCGATTTGCCAACGCACCAGGGCAAATTGGGAAGAGCCGGGTACAGTCCCAGAACTGTCGCATATAATGTATGCGGCAATTCTGGGCGGCTGCTGACTGATATTGTTAGGGTGGGAGGCTCCCCATAACGTGGGGCTCCCCATCCTGAGAATACCAGCCTTCAGCCGTATGGCTGTATCTGGCTGGTATTAAAATGGGGGGGGACCGCACGCCGGTTTTTTTAATTATTTATTTATTTATTTTACTGCACAGTATAGACACGCCCACCGGCTGCTGTGATTGGGTGCAGTGATACAGCTGTCACTCAGCGTAGTGGGCGTGTCTCACTGCAACCAATCACAGGCGCCGGTGGGGGGAGAAAGCAGGGAATACGAGATTGTTTAATGAGCGGCCGGCTTTTTCAAATTTCGGTGAGTATAAGAGGGGGGGGACACTTCAGTCACTCGGGGGATTAGCGGTCACCGGTGAATCCTTCACAGGTGACCGCTAATCAGTACACGGCACAAAGACAGAGCCGCGGCATGACAATGAAGTCGGGTGAAGTTCACCCGAGTTCATTCTCATCCCGCTACTCTGTCATCCGACATGTAGTAACGACATTTTGCATCACACACGTACATTTCACATGGACAACACACACGCGTCAGTTATTTCACTCACGCACACACGGACATTCCACACGCACATACGGCTAGCATACGGGATACACACGCAGGCCACACATACCATAAAAACGGACCTAAAAAAACGGAAAACGGACCCGAAAAACGGCCCGTATCACACGTGCGTGGTTTTAACGGATGTGTGTTGGATAGAGTTGAGCGCGGTTCTAGGTTCGTGGTTCTCCAGTTCGCGGCTCGAGTGATTTTGGGGGCTGTTCTAGATCGAACTAGAACTCGAGCTTTTTTGCAAAAGCCCGATAGTTCTAGATACGTTCGAGAACGGTTCTAGCAGCAAAAAAACCAGCTAATTCCTAGCTGGCTTTCCGCTGTAATAGTGTAAGTTACTCTGTGACTCACACTATTATGAAATTTCAGTGTATAGTGTGCGGGAGCAGCGCCTTCAGATCACTGCTGTATGGATAATGGATTTTTTTTTTTTCTTGTCTTCCTTCCCTAAGCGCGCGCGTGTAGTGGGGAAGGCCAGCATGTCAGCCAATCCCAGACACACACACAGCTAAGTGGACTTTTAGCCAGAGAAGCAACGGCATGTGTGATAGGATGTCCATGTCACATGTCCCTGCATTATAAAACCGGACATTTTCCTCCAGCACGCCATTATCTGCCTTCTGCGTCCTTGGTGTCAGACATCACTGGCGCAGCTCCGTCCTGAGTCCTATCGCCGATACTGCTGTATGCACTCCATACACAGCGCTGGACAGCTTAGGGAGAGCACTTTCCATCAGTCCTTTTAAGGGCTCGTACCGGCAGGGTCAGAGCCATAGGTGACAGGTCCTGAAAACAGAGTTTAACAGCTACACAAGATGACAGCGTCTGTGTAGCTAAGGTCAGGGATTTCCTCGCTGCATTTCCCCATTAGGAGGGATAGAAAGGCAGGCTTCCATTCCTCTACCCAGAGACCCACAACCCTGGCACTGTACCCTCCTGTCCTCTGCACACTCAAACTCATTGTTACTAAGCCATTATACTAGCAAACACTGAGTGTACCTAGTGGCATCCTAAACGTGGCTGTTGGACTTCTGTATTGTCCCACTAGTGCAAAGATATTTGCAGCACGTCTGCCTGCATTGCACACTCAAACTCATTATAACTAAGCCATTATACTAGCAAACACTGAGTGTACCTAGTGGCATCCTAAACTTGGCTGTTGGACTTCTGTATTGTCCCACTAGTGCAAAGATATTTGCAGCACGTCTGCCTGCATTGCACACTCAAACTCATTGTTACTAGGCCATTATACTAGCAAACACTGAGTGTACCTAGTGGCATCCTAAACGTGGCTATTGGACTTCTGTATAGTCCCAGTAGTGCAAAGATATTTGCAGCACCTCTGCCTGCATTGCACACTCAAACTGATAGTTACTAAGCCATTATACTAGCAAACACTGAGTGAACTTAGTGGCATCCTAAACGTGGCTGTTGGACTTCTGTATTGTCCCACTAGTGCAAAGATATTTGCAGCATGTCTGCCTGCATTGCACACTCAAACTCATTGTTACTAGGCCATTATACTAGCAAACACTGAGTGTACCTAGTGGCATCCTAAACGTGGCTATTGGACGTCTGTATAGTCCCAGTAGTGCACAGATATTTGCAGCACGTCTGCCTGCATTGCACACTCAAACTGATAGTTACTAAGCCATTATACTAGCAAATACTGAGTGAACTTAGTGGCATCCTAAACGTGGCTATTGGACTTCTGTATTGTCCCACTAGTGCAAAGATATTTGCAGCACGTCTGCCTGCATTGCACACTCAAACTGATAGTTACTAAGCCATTATACTAGCAAACACTGAGTGAACTTAGTGGCATCCTAAACGTGGCTGTTGGACTTCTGTATTGTCCCACTAGTGCAAAGATATTTGCAGCACCTCTGCCTGCATTGCACACTCCAACTCATTATAACTAAGCCATTATACTAGCAAACACTGAGTGAACCTAGTGGCATCCTAAACGTGGCTATTGGACTTCTGTATAGTCCCAGTAGTGCACAGATATTTGCAGCACGTCTGCCTGCATTGCACACTCAAACTGATAGTTACTAAGTCATTATACTAGCAATTTATGCTGCCAGTTTAAGGGCCGTAGTTGCATTGTCAGGAATATTTATTCTTTATTATTCTGCTGTTAATAAAGCTAGACCACCGCTGCAATCTACACCACCTCTCAATTTTTACTACCACATTTTCAGTGCACAATTTTGTTGCAATCAACATGAGTGGCAAAATGACAGATGTTGGTGGAAAGGGGAAGAGGCGTGCTGGAAAAGGAATAAAAGGGTTTGTCCGTGGGGAAGGTGGCAAAGCTCCATTATCATCTGCTGAAGATAGACCATCTACCAGCAAAAGTAAGATGTCTACTACTTACCGTGGACAATCCGATGTGCTCCCTTTTTTATGGACACGAACAACAGGAACAAAGGTAAATGATGGTCAAAAAAGGAAAATGCTTGAATGGATCTCAAGTGGTCCAACAAGTGCCCTCTCAGCCACTTCAAGTACCGCATCCAAAAAAAACAGTCCTCTGAGTTGTCATCCCAATCAAACTTGCTTTCTCCCAGCTCTGAAGTCTCCATCAGCCCTGCACAGTATGGTGGAACTGAGATGGCTGAGTCTGCAGAGCTGTTCAGTCACACTATAGCCTGGGAATCAGAGGTTTACTCCCAAGCTACAGTGAGTACAGACCAGGAAATGGTCTGCAGTGATGCCCAGAACCTTTGTGACTCTGATTCAGGCTGTGAGGACCAAGTTTCTGAGCATAATGTTGACCCTTTGTCACAAACTGTAACACCTGTGGTTATAGACAATGAGGAAGATGAGACGCAGATACCCGATTGGGAAGACAACTTAAATATTCGGTCAGAGCAAGAAGAGGCTCGGTCTGAGGGGGAGGGGAGTGCAAACACAACAATTGATGATGAAGTTCTAGATCCCACCTACTGTCAACCCCCAGTCAGGCACTCGAGGAGGTCAACTGAGGCGGTGGAGGAGGATGCAACCGACGACGAAGTTACCTTGCGCCTTCCTGGACAGAGTCGGAGCACTGGTAGCATGTCTACAACTGCATCCTCAGCCACCACTCTGCCTCTGAGCACTAGTCGGGGGGGCTCAGCAGGTCGCATGCCCTCTAAGCCTTGCCTAGCCTGGTCCTTTTTTGACATAGAAAAAGATCGCCCAAATTATGTGATGTGTAAAATTTGTCGTGAGTCTGTTAGTAGAGGTCAAAACCTCAGCAGTTTGACAACTTCTTCCATGAATCGTCACATGAATAAATATCATAGGTCCCGGTGGGAAGCTCACTGTGCTGCAATGCGGCCTAGCGGAGCGAACCATCCACGGCCTGCCCCTTCCAGTGCATCCGCGCGCTCTTCATCTTCTAGGACTGTGGGGACAGCTGTCACACCTGGTTTTCCACGCACAACTTCCACCACTGTAACCGCAACAGGCACTTTGCTTGGTAGGTCGTCAGTTGGTTTGGAAGGGGAAACAAGTGAGTGTGTACAGCTCTCTCAGACATCGATAGCACCAACGTTGGATGAAGGCAACATCATGTCTCCGCCTGCACTTTCCTCACAAACCTGCATTTTTCCAGGGACACCCTACTCAACACTGTCTACACACAGCAGCCAGATCTCTGTCCCTCAGATGTGGTCAAATAAAAGGCCATTTCCTGCGACCCATGACAAAGCTAAGAGGTTGACTCTATCCCTCTGTAAGCTCTTGGCTACCGAAATGCTGCCTTTCCGCCTAGTGGACACACAGGATTTTAGAGACCTTATGTCTGTCGCTGTGCCCCAGTACCAGATGCCTAGTCGCCACTACTTCTCTAAGAAAGGTGTGCCCGCGCTACACCAGCATGTCGCACACAACATCACCGCTTCCTTGAGAAACTCTGTGTGTGAACGGGTGCATTTCACCACCGATACTTGGACCAGTAAGCATGGACAGGGACGTTACATGTCGCTGACTGCGCACTGGGTAACTATGGTGATAGATGGTGAAGGGTCTGCTGCAGAAGTCTTGCCGTCCCCACGACTTGTGTGTCAATCCTCTGTCTGTCCAAGTTCCGCCACTGCTTCTGCCTCCTCCACCTCATCTGGGTCCTCCACCTCCGCCCCAAGCCTGCCTGGTCAGGCCACCAGCGTTCTCACTGCGCAGAAGGAATCACACACCCCTCATTACTATGCTGGCAGCAGAGCGCAATGGCATCAGGCGGTCTTTAGCTTGACATGTCTTGGGAATAAGAGTCACACAGCTGAGGAGTTGTGGTCAGCTCTGCGGTCAGAGTTTAATAAATGGTTGTCTCCACTCAACCTGCAGCCTGGTAAGGCCGTGTGCGACAATGCTGCAAACCTGGGTGCGGCCCTTCGCCTGGGCAAGGTGACACACGTGCCTTGTATGGCTCACGTGTTGAACCTTGTCGTCCAGCAATTCTTAACACACTATCCCGGCCTAGATGGCCTTCTGACCAGGGCACAAAAACTGTCTGCTCACTTCCGCCGTTCAACCGCCGCAGCTGAGCGACTTGCATCTCTCCAGAAGTCTTTCAGCCTGCCAGTTCATCGCCTGAAATGCGATGTGGCGACATGCTGGAATTCGACTCTCCACATGTTACAGCGACTGTGGCAGCACCGCCGAGCCCTGGTGCAATACGTCATGACGTATAGCCTGGGCCAACGAGATGCAGAGGTGGGGCAGATCACCCTGATGGAGTGGTCTCAGATCAAGGACATATGCACCCTTCTGCACAGTTTCGACATGGCGATGAATATGTTTAGCGCTGACAATGCCATTATCAGCATGACAATTCCAGTCATTTACATGCTGGAGCACACGCTAAACACTATTCGGAGTCAGGGGGTGGGACAACAGGAAGGGGAGGAACTACAGGAGGATTCATATGCGCAAGGGACAACAACATCACCAAGGTCCAGACGTTCATCATCACCAACGCAGCAGGCATGGGACCATGGGGGACAGGGATCAACAAGGGCGCATAGTAGCAGGCGAAATGTTGAGGAAGGTGCAGGAGAACATGAAGAAATGGAGGACGAACTGTCCATGGACATGGAAGACTCAGCAGATGAGGGAGACCTTGGTCAAATTTCAGTTGAAAGAGGTTGGGGGGAGATGTCAGAGGATGAAAGAACGGTTAGCACCTCTATGCCACAAACACAGCGTGGACTTGGTCCGCATGGCTGCGCAAGACACATGAGTGCCTTCTTGTTGCACTACCTCCAACATGACCCTCGTATTGTCAAGATTAGAAGTGATGATGACTACTGGATTGCCACACTATTAGATCCCCGGTACAAGTCCAAATTTTGTGACATAATTCCAGCCATAGAAAGGGACGCACGTATTCAGGAGTATCAGCAGAAGCTGTTACTCGATCTTAGCTCGGCTTTTCCACCAAACAACCGTGCAGGTGCAGGGAGTGATTCTCCCAGTTGTATGGGGAGATAAGGTATGCACACCAGTGACTATGGAAGGGGAATACATGTAATAGCATAAACTGCTGTGTGAATACTGACTTGAAAAATCCAATAGCTATATGCAAGAGTGAAAATGTGAAAAATGGAATCTGCATTACTGCCATGAACATATGAATCAAGAGAAATTTAGCTACTGAATTGATCAATGCAATAGAGCCCCAACACTACGCCAAAGTATTTTTCTACGTTGGGGTCCCTAGCTTATGTGTGTCCTCTCATGCAGTTAAAAAAACTTACCGTGTATGGGAAGCTGAGACCCAGGCTATTTATGCGTATGATATGGATTGTCAATAGGTGTGGTTGGGGAGGGTTCACAAACAAAAAACTACTAACAAATAAGGAATAACGTTTGGAACACCATTCTAAGTCCGAACTGGGTGCAAAAACCTAAAAAAACATCACTATGGGGAGATAAGGTATGCACACCAGTGACTATGTAAGGGGAATACATGGAATAGCAGAAACTGCTGTGTGAATACTGACTTGAAAAATCCAATAGCTATATGTAAGAGTGAAAATGTAAAAAAAATGCCACAAACACAGCGTGGACTTGGTCCGCATGGCTGCGCAAGACACATGAGTGCCTTCTTGTTGCACTACCTCCAACATGACCCTCGTATTGTCAAAATTAGAAGTGATGATGACTACTGGCTTGCCACACTATTAGATCCCCGTTACAAGTCCAAATTTTGTGACATAATTCCAGCCATAGAAAGGGACGCACGTATGCAGGAGTATCAGCAGAAGCTGTTACTCGATCTTAGCTCGGCTTTTCCACCAAACAACCGTGGTGCAGGGAGTGAATCTCCCAGTTGTAACTTGACAAACATGGGACGGTCTCGTCATCTTCAACAGTCTACCCGTACCGGTAGGACTGTATCTGGTGCTGGTAACAGCAATTTTATGGAATCTTTTCATAATTTTTTTAGACCCTCCTTTGCAAGGCCACCAGAGACAACAAGTCTGACACATAGTCAACGGCTGGAGAGGATGATACAGGAGTATCTCCAAATGAACATCGATGCCATGACTTTGCAAATGGAGCCTTGCTCCTTTTGGGCTTCAAATCTAGAAAAATGGCCAGAGCTCTCCAGTTACGCCTTGGAGATTTTGTTGTGTCCAGCTGCCAGCGTTGTCTCTGAACGTGTCTTCAGTGCTGCTGGGTGTGTGCTGACAGATAAGCGCACGCGTCTGTCCAGTGACAATGTGGACAGACTGACGTTCATCAAAATGAACAAGTCATGGATCCACCACTTGGAGTCACCTTGCGGTGTTTTACATGATTTTAGAAGGGCATGCCATGCCTATATCTGTGTCTCGTCCTCTTTTTCCTCGTATCGCTGTTTTGTTTTCACATGAGAATTTGTTCTTGTCACTTTCCCATGTGTTTGTGTTGTGTTGTGAGTTATTTGTCACCTTTTCGACACCTTTGAGGGTGTTTTCTAGGTGTTTTTATGTGTTTGTGATTGCCTGCCATTGTTTCCTATGCAGTTCGAGTTCGGTTCGTCGAACGTTCGACGAACCGAACTCGAACGGGAGCTCCGTTCGGCGAACCGACCTCGAGCCGAACCGCGACCGGTTCGCTCATCTCTAGTGTTGGAGCCCTTACTCAGGAACAAAACGGGGTTTCAGAGCAAACATACTTTAAAAAGCTAGATGGGGACAATGTTTGTCGGGTGACTAATTTGACTCTGATCCCCTGCCGGCTTCTTATCACACCACTCCAGTTAACTGGCATCAATAATGCAGCATGGTTCGGGTAGTATGAATCTATGACATTTACCCTTTAAAGGGGAATCTGTCACAGGTTTCTAATATCTCATCTGACAGCAACAAAATGTAGGCAAGGAGATTCTGAATCCAACGCTGTATCACATAGATTACTGGCTGCAGCTGTTGAATTTTAAGAATGAGTTGAGAATTGCGTTTTAACCATGTAGCTGAGCCCAGAGAGCTGTCCCTGCCTATATCAGGCTCTCAGTAGAGATTGTGTATTGACAGTGAGGTGTCAATCACAGCAGGGGCAGTGTTGGATTGCTGTGCACGTGCATTTCTAGTCCTGCAATGTTAATCACAGAGTAATAAAGCCATTAGTTTAAATGGAACTTGTCACCAGATTTGGCCCCTATAAGCTGCGGCCACCACCAGTGAGCTCTTATATATAGTATTTTAGAATGCTGTATATAATAATATATTTAATATTTATTCATTTATATAGCGTTATTAATTCCATAGCGCTTTACATAGATTGGCAACACTGTCTCCATTGGGGCTCACAATCTAAATTCCCTATCAGTATATAAGAGCCCAGGCCACTCTGTATAATGTAAAAAAAACACTTTTATTATACTCACCTAGTGGGCAGATCGGTCCGATGAGTGTTGCTGCTGTCGGTCCAGCGCCTCCTCCATCTTCTGCAATCTCCGTCCTCCTGCCCAGCCACGTGCATGACGCATCCAATGTCATTCACAGAGAAGGCTCCATTGTGCTCTTGCACACTTTGATCTGCCCTGCTGAGGGCAGAGCAGAGTACTTTAATGCGCAGGCGCATGAAAAGGTCAAAGATCACCCGCACATGTGCAGGAGCGCAATGGAGGCCTCACTGTGAGTGACACCGGTTGTGTCATGCATGGGGCTGGGCAGGAGGACAGAGGTTGCAGAAGATGGAGGAGGCGCTGGACCGGAGAGCAGCGACACCCATCGGAACCGGACCTGCCCTAGGTGAGTATGATAAAAGTGTTTTTTACGTTATAAAGAGCAGCCTGGGCTCTTATATACAGTATTCTAGAATGCCGTATATAAGAGCTCACTGGTTTTTGCTGCAGCTTATAGGGGCCAAATCTGGTGACAGGTTCCCTTTAAGTAAACAATTGCACACACAGATAAGAAAGGCATAATTGCTTTTTGCTTCTTAACCCTTACAGCATAGTGTCCTCAGCTTACATAGCAAAAACCTGCCGACAGATTCCCCTTATAGCTGAGAATGCAAGTACCTAATTTTAAGAATTCCACTCATTTAATTGATAGTAAAGTATACAACAGTTGAGTACTAAACCTAATGGTTTACCCTGTGATTCATTTCTGTAGGAAACTTTGCACAATAATTGAAACTAAGATTTAGGCGGGCTTTGCACGTTGCGACATCGCAAGCCAATGCTGCGATGTCGCACGCTATAGTCCCCGCCCCTGTCGCAGGTACGATATCTTGTGATGATAGCTGGCGTAGCGATAATTATCGCTATGCCAGCTTCACATGCACTCACCTGCCCTGCGACTGTCGCTCTGGCCGGCGACCCGCCTCCTTCCTAAGGGGGCGGGTCGTGTGGCGTCACAGCGACGTCACACGGCAGGCGGCCAATAGCGGCGGAGGGGCGGAGATGAGCAGGATGTAAACATCCCGCTCACCTCCTTCCTTCCATATAGCCGCTGGCGGCAGGTACGGAGATGTTCCTCGTTCCTGCGGCTTCACACAGAGCGATGTGTACTGCCGCATGAACGAGGAACTACATCGTACCTGTTGCGGCATCGGCATTATGGAAATGTCGGAGCCTGCACCGATGATACGATAACGACGCTTTTGCGCTCGTTCATCGTATCATCTAGGATTTACACACTACGACATCGCAAGTGACGCCGGATGTGCGTCACTTTCGATTTGACCCCACCGACATCGCACCTGCGATGTCGTAGTGTGCAAAGTCGCCCTTAGTGTTTTTGATGGTACTGTATCTGGTTCTAGTAACAATATTCTTTCTTAGCATCATAATAAACAACCTCATTTATTAAGGCGCAGGTCTTATTCTTTATAAAATCTAGTGCATAGCCATTAAAGATGTTATGTGTTGAAGGGCTTTTATTTGCCAGGGCAACACTTTAGCAATTCCTTGTACAAGTCTGGATCCACGTAAGGCGCCCATTGTTCTTAATAAAAGCTTTTTTACTTGATTTTGGTGTATGTTGAGAATACAACATGTGCATAAAAGTGCATTGTAGACACAAAAGGAAAAGACATTGTAGCATTTTACATTAGCACTTCTGATAGATCTGCAGAAAAATGAGTGGCCATATAAAATCCATCCTTGTCTTGTGAGTTTTGAAGCTTGAAAAGCAACTATTCAGTAATGAATGAATATACGAAAGTGGATTCAAATTGCATTTCGCTCACTCTCTCTTCTTTTCTCTTTTCTTGCAGAAGCGTTTGAAATGGTAATACGGCACGCCAGGAATTATACAAACACAATGTTTAAGACTCATTACCAAAATATCTCTTCTAAGACCTTCAAACTGGTCGGTGAATTATTCACAGACATTTCGCTCTACGTCTTGGGTTCAGACATTAATGTGAATGATATGGTGAACGAGTTCTTCGATGGTTTGTTCCCGGTAGTGTACGGCAATTACTTGAACCCTGGATTTAAAGAGTCGGTGGAAAGCGTAGAATGTCTTCGACTGGCCAGACAAGATGTCAATGCGTTTAGTCAGTATCCAAAAACAATCATGACGCAAGTATCCAAGTCCTTGCAGGCTTCACGAGTTTTTCTTCAGGCTCTAAACCTCGGCATTGAAGTAATTAATACTACTGACTACTTAAAGGTCAACAAGGACTGTGGTAGAGCCCTTCTGAAAATGTGGTACTGCTCCCACTGTCAAGGACATTTACTGGCCCGTCCGTGTGCCGGGTATTGTGGAACCGTTATGCGAGGTTGCCTGTCTAGCGTTGGGGAAATAGACTCTTACTGGAATGAATACATTGCATCAATTGAGAGACTTGCCAAAGAAATGCATGGGATTTATGACCTAGAACGAGTTCTACTAAATCTGTTTTCGCTCATCCACGAAGCTGTAGCACATGTTGAAAGGAATGGAGGAAAACTTTCCACAGCGGTAAGTCACGTTAATATTTCAAAAGCTTTTGGAAGCGTAATGTGAATAATGGCCTTAAACTCATAGTCAAAACTCAAAACTATAAAGTTGTATGTTTTTTTTTAAATGGCAGAAAGTTCCAAATGCCACAATGGTTTACAGTCTGTTTCGTCTCGTACTTTAGCATTGACTTACTTTGTAGTATTCTAACAATGCAATTTGAAGACCATTGCCTGAACATGAGAATTTACAAAAACAATGTAAAAACGTCCTAAATTGGTAGAGAAATAAAAACCACTGTGCCATTATGTAATTTTTAGGGATGATCGAATACCTCAAATATTCGGCTATGCCCATATTCAACGAATAGGTCAGTGCTATTCTATTATTTGCGAATATTCAATGCGCAATGTTAGTCTATGGGAAACCCAAATTGTTGCCGAATAGCAACTATTCAGGCTTCCCATAGACTTACATTGCGCATCGAATATTCGCATAGCGGCGAACTATTCTTCGGATATTCGCGAAACCGAATATTTGAGGTATTCGATCATCCCTAGTAATTTTGTTATAAAAATGTGATAAAGAAAATTTTTGCTACATATATATACACGATGCCTTGGAAAGTGGCCTTTCTTCCACACTACATGTGTCGGCACATGCCAAGTATTGTGTTTGAAAGGGATTTGCTGTCTGGCTCAGTGGCTAAGGGAATGTTCTTCTCTATCATATCTTATTGAGAGACAGAGATATTTAGTGGAAGATTTTTTCTGTGATGCGCCAAAAGGTCTAAAAAAGCACCAAAACAGCCACTTTAGGTGGTGCAGTTTACATGATTGTCTACTGATAATCCCAACAAAGTCATCACCGTTTTAAGGTATAGAAGCACAAGTGTTGGAACTTGAGACCTGTAGTAATATCTGGAAATCTGTGGAGCTTGCATCAGCACAGTCCTGTGTGTGTATATATATATATATATACATATATATATATATATATATATACAGTTGGTGAATCTTGGACCACTCTTCTTTTGCAAGCTATTATTATTTATTATTACTGGCGACTACATTGCCACCCAAAATCCTTTGGTAATCTTCAGATTTCATGATACCTCATACACAACCAAGGCACCCAGGGCCAGACACAGCAAAACAACCTCAAAACATCTTTGAACCTCCACCATATTTGACTGTAGGTACTGTGTTCTTTTCTTTGTAGGCCTCATTATGTTTTCAATAAACAGTAGAATGTTGTGCTGTATCAAAAAGCTCTATCTTCGGCATATCTGTCCACAATTTTTCGCGTATACACATACATTTTGGCAAACTGCAGTCTAGCTTTTTTTGTAGCTATTTTATGTCTCTTTGTCAGCAGTGGGGTCCTCCTGGGTCTCCTGCCATAACATTTCATTTCAGTCAAGTATAGATGAATAGCTCTCGCTGACACTGATGCACCCTGAGCTTGTAGGACAGCTTGAATTTCTCTGCCGTCCACGTCGAGGGAGGTTTGATACAGTGCTATGGGTTGTAAACTTCTTAAGTATATTGCACACAGTGGATAAAGAAACATTAAAATATCTGGAGATGAACTTGTAACCTTGAGATTGTTGATATTATTTGAGTCAACTTCTCCCCTTTTTCCTGGTTTCAGGTGTTATTTTCATATTGCCCACACCTGTTAATTGCCACAAGTGAATTTGAACGGGCATCACACATGCTTGAAACAAAGTTGTTTATCCACATAAAGGTGCCAACAATTTTGTCCTGCTCTTTTTTGGTGTTTTGTGTGAAATTATGTCCAATTTGTCTTTTTTTTTTCAGTGTTTTTTGTGTTGTTCCAATTCACACATAAGTGAAATAAACATGTGTTTGACTAAATGTGCAATTGCAATAATTTTCTGGAACAAATACTTCTTTTTCTGGAATAATTTGAAGGGTGCCAACACTCTCCGCCATGATTATATTTATTGAGAAAAATTGGTGACGTGTTCAATACTTATTTCACCTGCTGTATATGTTAACATCGGTATGCTAATATTGTGGAAAAAGTAGAAAGGGGGAAAACCCATTTAAAGAGTTAACTCTGAAGACATCCCTTTTTTGAGATGCTCTTCTCTGATAAATACAACCTGTCCTGGTGCAAAAGGCAAAGTAGTGACACGTCGTGCCCTGAGGACAGAAAGGAGCGCAGAGGAGACTCTCAGCATGGACGTATAAGAACAAGAGGTTCAGTTTGAAGTTTGATGAACACCTCTGACAGAAAGTTGACAAAGCTCATTATAGTCAGTGGAGACAGTCGGGCTGCGCTGGTTTGTGTCTAATGAATGTGTCCCCGGCTGCCGTCCATTGCTCTGCTCATGTAATGGAGTAGGACAATGGAAGGGATTAGTAGTATTGTGAAAACAGCATTAAACATTGTCCATCACTTTCTAACATTTTTTTACTCTAGGCATTGTGGGGAGAAATAATTATTTAATGGGTTTAGAGGCGCAGTTATTGGTGTGGCTCATGGGTGAGGTTCTAAATCCATACCGCCCTGTGCTTTCCGCACTGCATTATGTGTCCCTCTTGCTTTCCTTGTAGGTTGGGAGATATGAACTACTGGCCGCATTACCCAATATAGCCCGGGATCGTAACTAACTATTCTTAACTATAACAAAATAAAATGCGTTAACAAAAATATGTTTTGCACATAAAAGTCACAAACTGAACAAACAGAAATTGTATTATTAAAACTAAAACAGTAAACAATGCTGTGAGTTCATCAAGGTTGTAGTTTGTTTCTCTGAAAATCTCCCTGCACATTTGGTTAACTTTTGTCTGTTTCTGTGTGTGTGTATCTCTTTCTGTGTGTCTTTCTGTGTGTGTCTCTTTATGTGTGTGTTTCTTTCTGTGTATGTATCTTTCGGTGTGTGCTTTTCTGTGTTTGTCTCTTTCTATGTATGTGTCTCTTTCTGTGTGTATGTTTGTCTCTTTGTGTGTGTCTATCTGTGTGTCTAGCTGTGTATGTCTCTATCTATATGTGTGTGTGTGTGTGTCTCTTTCTGTGTGTGTCTGTGTCTCTGTGTGCGTGTCTCTTTCTGTGTGCGTCTCTTTCTGCGTATGTGTCTCTTTCTGTGTGCCTGTCTCTTTCTGTGAATGTGTCTCTTTCTGTGAATGTGTCTCTTTCTGTGTGCGTGTCTCTTCCTGTGTATGTGTCTCTTTTTGTGTGCGTGTCTCTTTCTGTGTGCGTGTCTCTTTCTGTGTGCGTGTCTCTTTCTGTGTGCGTGTCTCTTTCTGTGTGCGTGTCTCTTTCTGTGAATGTGTCTCTTTCTGTGTATGTGTCTCTCTTTCTGTGTGCCTCTTTCTGTGTATGTCTATTTCTGTGTGTCTCTTTCTGTGTTTGTCTTTTTCTGTGTGTGTGTGGGGGTCTCTCTGTGTGTCTCTCTCTCTGTTCATAATAGGAGTCTATAATAACAGATCCATTCCCAGCTTCATTGACCTCCATTGTAAGCAGGTTTTTTGGTGAATAACTGCAAAGTGCGGGGTTAAAGTTTCCCCTCAAAACATAGTCTATGACATTCCCTGAGTCAAATGAGGTGTCTATGCAAAATTTTGTGATTTGTGAATGGGACGGTGCAGATTCCTTTAGTGGACATACACACACACACACACACACATATACACACACCACACACACACACACACACACACACACACACACACACACACACACACACATACATACACATACATACATACATACACTCACTGGGAGGAGTACTCCAAACAAATGTTTTCCCATGGGCTGCTACAGTCATGTTTTTTTTAATTTAATTTAGTATTGGTTTGTGTAATATTGCAGAATATTGTTGCTTAAGAACAGGTAAAGAATGGCCAAAGAATGGAAGAATGGCCAGTATGATGAGTACAGGGAGCATGAGTTCAGCACAGCAGAGTATGGCAGTCTCGTCTACAGTAAAACTAAATATATTCCACTTTTGAGATTATAAGGTTTTAGTTTTAATTCCATGGTGAAGTGTATTTACCAGTGAACAAAGACTCCAGCAATCTCACTTATCTGCCCACTTATCATGCGAGCACTTATAATCCCTCTCCAATAACAGCTGCATTTGAATAGAGGAAGGAAAAATTGCGGAAAGTCAAAACTGAACCTCATTGATGTGGTGTCCTGCTGCAGGACGTGCCATGGTTTTTTCAAGGGTTGACATTACAAAAAGAATTCTATCTATCTTTACATGATCTAAACTTGTAACATACAAACTGCATTTCTAATTACATTTCTTTTAGACCTGATGAGATTGGTGGACTTACAATGACTTTTCTGTGTAAAGGGGGCTTTACACGCAGCTGAAAGCACCCGCCCCTGTCGTTTGTGCGTGACGGGCAAATCGCTGCCCGTGGTGCACAATATCGCTAGTACACGTCACACATACTTACCTGCCTAGCGACGTCGCTGTGGCCGGCGAACAGCCTCCTTTCTAAGGGGGCGGTTCGTTCGGCGTCACAGCGACATCACACGGCAGCCGTCCAATAGAAGCGGAGGGGTGGAGAGCAGTCGAAAGAAAGTGACGCCCACCTCGTTGCCGGAGGACGCAGGCTCGGTGTTGTTCGTCGTTCCTGAGGTGTCACACGTAGCGATGTGTGCTGCCGCAGGAACGACAAACAACCTGCATCTTGCACCATCAACGATATTTGGGATTAGAATGACGTGTCAACGATCAACGATAAGGTGAGTATTTTTGATCGTTAGCTGTCGTTTGTACGCGTCACACGCAACGCCGCCGCTAATGAGGCCAGATGTGCGTCACGAGTTCCGTGACCCCAACGACATCTCGTTAGCGATGTTGTTACGTGTAATGTGGCCTTAAGTACTTTACTAAGGCTGTATAAGATGAACATTTTATGAATCCATCTAAAGAGTCAGATAGCTCATAAGTCCAAGTGTATTCAGTGTCCATCTATCCAGCCTGACTGACAGCTGCAGCTTGTACTGCCAGTGTGAGATCTAAGCAGCACCAGGGAGGAGGGGCACTGAGGAGCTGTAAATCATGGTTAGGAGGGCAGAGATTAGGTGTAAAGTTTAATAGAACAGCAGTCCCATTTGTGAAGATGTAATTTACCCTCTCACTGTATATGCTGTGATAATATGTCATGATATGCATATTTCCCTGGTTGTATTAGTTGTAATTCAAGTATTTCCTTGGGGGAGCTACTGATCTCAATGTGTCTCTCTCATACAATTGTAGTCTTGGCATCTAATGTGATTATGTAAATAGCCTGTCCTCTTCTTTCCAGAGTTGTGTATCTAATCTGTAATTGCATTGGCCAGTGAAGGAATAGTCATTGTTCTGCACAGCAGGGGATCCCTTCATCTACTGTGGCTGGCAGACATATCGGAGCCCTGTGATGGACCAAACCATTGATGATAGGATGTGTGACCCCCACCCCCTGAACATGGTGGGCTGGTCAAGGAGCACAGACAATGCATTTCCCTTTTTGTAACTTCAGAGTGAGCTGAAACTTGAAGGGAGCAGGAGCTCCAGCCTGTGTGGCTGTGGACACGGACGGAGCTAGGCCTGTGTGGCAGCCCGTGGGATTGTGTGGAACTCTTTGGACTACTGTAAGGACGATTGCTTTGTAATCCGGTCCGAGGATTGTCGGGAAGGGCCCCCGAATCTGTTTTACGTGGACTTATCGTGTGCTGTTCCAGTGTTCTTGTGAATAAACCTGTTGGATCGTTCCTCGGCCTGTTGTCTCTCCTTGCTCTGCTGTACACCCCGTCACAAACTGGTTGGCAGCGCTGGGATCAGAGCAGAAGGAATGGAGGACAATGGCTCAACATCAGGAACCAGCACTGCAGAGTACAAGACCTGGACTTTGGGGAGCCTGCAATCAAAGGCCCGTGAAGTAGGAGTTCGTTTCAAAGGACTCTCCAAGGAGCAGCTGATTGAGGCGCTAGAAGGAGTCTGCTCGCAAAATGACGTGCAGGAAGGATCCTCACAGCAAAGGGAGGAAAGACGGGAGCTGGAGGTAAATACCCAAAAAAGTCAATGGATTGTGTGGTACAAGGAAAAGATGGCACTGCTTGGAGATGAGGCCACCATAGAAGATAAGAGGGAGGCCATGCGTGGAGCTGAAGAGAAGGAGCGCAGGATGGAGGAGATGGCATTGCTGGATAAGCAGCTCGCTGTGGAAGCCGCGAGAGGTTCCAGACAGACTGTAACCCCAGCACCCATCATGAGGGAACTTCCCAGGGTGTCCCGCAAAGACTTCAAGCAGTTTAATGAGGCTGCTGGTGACATTGAGGGCTTCTTCCAGGACTTTGAGCATCAGTGTCGATTAATGGAAGTCCCAGAAAGGGAGCGCGCCCGGCATCTGGTTGGGCTCCTAGAGGGGGGAGCTGCTGAAGCCTATAGAGCTATGGACCCTCGGTGGAACTGTGAGTATGCGGAGATTAAACAGACTATTCTAAAACATTATGCTGTGACCCCAGACACTTACAGGACTCAGTTCCGTGCTTTAGCCTGTGATGGGGAAGTGTCTTTTAAGATATATGCTCATAGACTCAAACAAATATGTAATCGCTGGCTGGAGGCAGAGGAGGCCTTATCTTGGGAGACCTTCCTGCAGGTCATCCTAAAAGAACAATTCTTTGCCCAGTGCCCCGCTGAGATCCGGGAATGGGTGCGTGAGAGAAAACCAGCGACAGTGGAGGAATCTGCTGCTCTCGCTGATGAGGCTCTCACCATCAAGCCTCAGTGGAGGATTCTGTTGGAGGATGGAGAGACGCCTAACAGCTCCACAACACCGGATGCCCCCAGTTATTCTGTCCCCATTGTTCCCCGTTCCTCTAAGCCACCACATGTTGATACCCGTGTTAATGTGCCTCCAGTTGCTTCTACTGCACTTTCTGGAATACGCCGGGGAGAGGAAGTAACAGAGCGCAGGTGTTATGTTTGTAGGCATCCCGGGCATTTGCAGGCCTCATGCCCAGCCAGGCCATGGAGGAATCATCCTCAAACCCCTACAGCACCTTCAGGTGGGAGCCGGCCTCCAAGTTCCCCTACCCCTTACCCAAGAGGACGCCTTGGATGGAGGGAGACCCAGCTCAGATGCTATCAATGTGGACAGCCAGGGCATCGGCAAGTCTCCTGCCCAGCTGTTCAAATGAGGACTGATCCTGCACCCAATCGGATTGTTAATTATTTACAGCCCAGTGCCATGGAGGAAGATGTGGCACCGTTATGTGAGGACTGGCCTAGTGACTCAGCCCCCCATGTTGCACCACCAGGAGTTTACGGGGTGCGACCCGCAGTTATGACGACTTCTGCTCATCGAGGTAAGCACTTGCAGGAGGTTGTGCTGGATGGACAGAGACTTGTTGGATTTTGTGACTCGGGTGCTTTCCTCACACTGGCTGATCCCCGAGTGGTTCGGCCTGAGGCAATCCATAGAGGACCTGGGATTGTTATTGAACTGGCTGGTGGACAATGGAGGACTATTCCCACAGCCACTGTGGATCTGAACTTTGGTTTTGGGGTCAAGCGATGTGTGGTTGGGGTGATGGGTGGTCTGCCTGCAGCTGTTCTCCTGGGCAATGATGTGGGAGAGCTACGATGCCAATTCGTGGCTGCATGAAGCCACATGTAAGTAACGCTCTGCCTGTGTGTACTTAACCAGTGACCTGTAGAGGTCCCTAGTACGTACACAAGTTGGGAGGGGGAGGGATTGTGAAGATGTAATTTACCCTCTCACTGTATATGCTGTGATACTATGTCATGATATGCATATTTCCCTGGTTGTATTAGTTGTAATTCATGTATTTCCTTGGGGGAGCTACTGATCTCAATGTGTCTCTCTCATACAATTGTAGTCTTGGCATCTAATGTGATTATGTAAATAGCCTGTCCTCTTCTTTCCAGAGTTGTGTATCTAATCTGTAATTGCATTGGCCAGTGAAGGAATAGTCATTGTTCTGCACAGCAGGGGATCCCTTCATCTACTGTGGCTGGCAGACATATCGGAGCCCTGTGATGGACCAAACCATTGATGATAGGATGTGTGACCCCCACCCCCTGAACATGGTGGGCTGGTCAAGGAGCACAGACAATGCATTTCCCTTTTTGTAACTTCAGAGTGAGCTGAAACTTGAAGGGAGCAGGAGCTCCAGCCTGTGTGGCTGTGGACACGGACGGAGCTAGGCCTGTGTGGCGGCCCGTGGGATTGTGTGGAACTCTTTGGACTACTGTAAGGACGATTGCTTTGTAATCCGGTCCGAGGATTGTCGGGAAGGGCCCCCGAATCTGTTTTACGTGGACTTATCGTGTGCTGTTCCAGTGTTCTTGTGAATAAACCTGTTGGATCGTTCCTCGGCCTGTTGTCTCTCCTTGCTCTGCTGTACACCCCGTCACAAACTGGTTGGCAGCGCTGGGATCAGAGCAGAAGGAATGGAGGACAATGGCTCAACATCAGGAACCAGCACTGCAGAGTACAAGACCTGGACTTTGGGGAGCCTGCAATCAAAGGCCCGTGAAGTAGGAGTTCGTTTCAAAGGACTCTCCAAGGAGCAGCTGATTGAGGCGCTAGAAGGAGTCTGCTCGCAAAATGACGTGCAGGAAGGATCCTCACAGCAAAGGGAGGAAAGACGGGAGCTGGAGGTAAATACCCAAAAAAGTCAATGGATTGTGTGGTACAAGGAAAAGATGGCACTGCTTGGAGATGAGGCCACCATAGAAGATAAGAGGGAGGCCATGCGTGGAGCTGAAGAGAAGGAGCGCAGGATGGAGGAGATGGCATTGCTGGATAAGCAGCTCGCTGTGGAAGCCGCGAGAGGTTCCAGACAGACTGTAACCCCAGCACCCATCATGAGGGAACTTCCCAGGGTGTCCCGCAAAGACTTCAAGCAGTTTAATGAGGCTGCTGGTGACATTGAGGGCTTCTTCCAGGACTTTGAGCATCAGTGTCGATTAATGGAAGTCCCAGAAAGGGAGCGCGCCCGGCATCTGGTTGGGCTCCTAGAGGGGGGAGCTGCTGAAGCCTATAGAGCTATGGACCCTCGGTGGAACTGTGAGTATGCGGAGATTAAACAGACTATTCTAAAACATTATGCTGTGACCCCAGACACTTACAGGACTCAGTTCCGTGCTTTAGCCTGTGATGGGGAAGTGTCTTTTAAGATATATGCTCATAGACTCAAACAAATATGTAATCGCTGGCTGGAGGCAGAGGAGGCCTTATCTTGGGAGACCTTCCTGCAGGTCATCCTAAAAGAACAATTCTTTGCCCAGTGCCCCGCTGAGATCCGGGAATGGGTGCGTGAGAGAAAACCAGCGACAGTGGAGGAATCTGCTGCTCTCGCTGATGAGGCTCTCACCATCAAGCCTCAGTGGAGGATTCTGTTGGAGGATGGAGAGACGCCTAACAGCTCCACAACACCGGATGCCCCCAGTTATTCTGTCCCCATTGTTCCCCGTTCCTCTAAGCCACCACATGTTGATACCCGTGTTAATGTGCCTCCAGTTGCTTCTACTGCACTTTCTGGAATACGCCGGGGAGAGGAAGTAACAGAGCGCAGGTGTTATGTTTGTAGGCATCCCGGGCATTTGCAGGCCTCATGCCCAGCCAGGCCATGGAGGAATCATCCTCAAACCCCTACAGCACCTTCAGGTGGGAGCCGGCCTCCAAGTTCCCCTACCCCTTACCCAAGAGGACGCCTTGGATGGAGGGAGACCCAGCTCAGATGCTATCAATGTGGACAGCCAGGGCATCGGCAAGTCTCCTGCCCAGCTGTTCAAATGAGGACTGATCCTGCACCCAATCGGATTGTTAATTATTTACAGCCCAGTGCCATGGAGGAAGATGTGGCACCGTTATGTGAGGACTGGCCTAGTGACTCAGCCCCCCATGTTGCACCACCAGGAGTTTACGGGGTGCGACCCGCAGTTATGACGACTTCTGCTCATCGAGGTAAGCACTTGCAGGAGGTTGTGCTGGATGGACAGAGACTTGTTGGATTTTGTGACTCGGGTGCTTTCCTCACACTGGCTGATCCCCGAGTGGTTCGGCCTGAGGCAATCCATAGAGGACCTGGGATTGTTATTGAACTGGCTGGTGGACAATGGAGGACTATTCCCACAGCCACTGTGGATCTGAACTTTGGTTTTGGGGTCAAGCGATGTGTGGTTGGGGTGATGGGTGGTCTGCCTGCAGCTGTTCTCCTGGGCAATGATGTGGGAGAGCTACGATGCCAATTCGTGGCTGCATGAAGCCACATGTAAGTAACGCTCTGCCTGTGTGTACTTAACCAGTGACCTGTAGAGGTCCCTAGTACGTACACAAGTTGGGAGGGGGAGGGATTGTGAAGATGTAATTTACCCTCTCACTGTATATGCTGTGATACTATGTCATGATATGCATATTTCCCTGGTTGTATTAGTTGTAATTCATGTATTTCCTTGGGGGAGCTACTGATCTCAATGTGTCTCTCTCATACAATTGTAGTCTTGGCATCTAATGTGATTATGTAAATAGCCTGTCCTCTTCTTTCCAGAGTTGTGTATCTAATCTGTAATTGCATTGGCCAGTGAAGGAATAGTCATTGTTCTGCACAGCAGGGGATCCCTTCATCTACTGTGGCTGGCAGACATATCGGAGCCCTGTGATGGACCAAACCATTGATGATAGGATGTGTGACCCCCACCCCCTGAACATGGTGGGCTGGTCAAGGAGCACAGACAATGCATTTCCCTTTTTGTAACTTCAGAGTGAGCTGAAACTTGAAGGGAGCAGGAGCTCCAGCCTGTGTGGCTGTGGACACGGACGGAGCTAGGCCTGTGTGGCGGCCCGTGGGATTGTGTGGAACTCTTTGGACTACTGTAAGGACGATTGCTTTGTAATCCGGTCCGAGGATTGTCGGGAAGGGCCCCCGAATCTGTTTTACGTGGACTTATCGTGTGCTGTTCCAGTGTTCTTGTGAATAAACCTGTTGGATCGTTCCTCGGCCTGTTGTCTCTCCTTGCTCTGCTGTACACCCCGTCACACCATTATGTCTAAGAAGTCGATTTAATAATATACATAGTTTGTATTATAAAATCTGGTGAAAGATTTGCATTAATTATGTGAGTTCTTTTTTGTCCATAGTTAAATGACTGATTTCTGCCTGATCCGCTTTTTTAACGTTGGGGGTCTATGGAGAATGGATCTGTTACGTGATCCATTTTTCTTATAGGATCTATTTCAAATGGACGATAAATATAAATTCGTTAACGAATTCGTTCTCCATAGACTCCAATGTAAAAAAAAAAATGGATCCGGCAGAAATCAGCTATTTAATAAAGGACAAAAAAGTTGTGTTTGCAGATTTTTTTTTTGCCAGCGGATCTCTGCTGGATCCATTCTAATGGATGATTACAGGACATAAGAACTCAGCCTGTGTGATTTGTTGTGATCTGTACTGCCTCACTTCTTGGTATTTTTCCTTCTTTAGGCCCCCTTCACACGTCTGCGTCTCCGGTATGTGTTTGGTCTGTGCCGGAGACACAGGCACATGTAGACCCATTAAAATCAATGGATCTGCGCTCACGTCCGTGTTTTGCCATGAACTGTGTGTCCGTGTGTAGCATATGTGTGTTCCACACGTAGACATGTCCATTTTTCTCCGGCATCACGGGTGTCACATGGACCGCAAGGATGTGATCCGTGTGACACGCACCGGAGAAAACACACATGCCTGTGAAATAAAAAGAATTTCTATACTCACCTTATCCAGCGCTGCTGTCTCTGCCGCTGCTGTCACTCGCTTCCGACCACCGCTCATTATGCTCATGAATATTCATTCCACTGCGGGCCAGAAGCAGCAGCAGCTGGGAGTTGGCAGGACCGGTGACCGCAGATCAGCACCACGGACAGCAATGCCAGGGACAGGTGAGCAGAAAGTTCCCGTTCCCCGTGTATTATCACGGATAGCACACGGAGAACACGCGTGTGCCATAAACACGGCACACGGAGGACAATATGCACCTATGACACGTCCGTGTAAAATGTGCGTGATTTTCACGGACGTGTGAAAGAGGCCTTAGGCTGAGCTCACATGTCCAGTAGTCATCTGTTAGAATGGATTCATTCCCAAAAAAGTTTTGAAAAAAAGAGATTTGTGCAAGATCCGTTTTTTTAAAATGGGAGTCTTTGGAAAATGCATCCACCATTACCTGATTGTTATTTATCTTTCATTTGAAGGATCTAGTAAGCAAAAAATTAATCCTTTACAACGGCAAGGAAAAAAAAACGGATGGCTAAATAGCGATCAGTTATCGGATCCGTTTTCCATAAACTCCAATGTTAAAATAATGAATCCTGGAGAAATCAATATTTTCAAAACAGACAAAAAAGTTGTGTTTCCACAACCCTTTTGCCAATGGATCTGTTCTAATGGATCATTACTCGACATGTGAACGTAGCCTAATTCTCATGTTCTCCGTTTTTTTTTTTTTCAAAATTCCATCTACCACTTATTTTATGGATACTTGCAACTCTTTCTTCTCTACTCGGTTCACAATACAGTGGAACCTTGGATTAAGAGTATAATTGGTTCCGGGAGTGTCTTAAACCAAGTTACTCTTATATCAAAGCAAATTTTCCCATAGGAAATAACTGAAACACAGACAATTCGTTCCACAACCCAAAAATATTTCCTGTATTTGTGTAAACTTATTAGAGTAATACAAAATAATGTTCTGTATTCATATAAAATTATTACAGTCACTAATACAAAATACTGTACAGTAAAAAACATAAAACAAATTAAACTGCACTTTAGCTTCCAATAGAATTGTTGGTGTATGAGAGATTCAGTATAAGCAATGTGCTGTACTGGTTAGCAGAAAGAAAGTACAATTCTGTATCCACAAATGCAAATTGCTAGACATGCTATATAGTATATACTGTACAATGGTATACTGTATACAGTACATATGTACAGAAAGGTACCTCTAGAGCGGGTCAGAATGTGATGAAAAGGCGGAACCGGAAGTGTGCACGGTGAGTATTTGCTCTTATTGCAAAACATTGCTCTTAAACCAAGTTACACATTTGTAAAAAGCTTTACTTGTCTCGCAAAACGCTCTCAAACCAAGTTACTCTTAATCCAAGGTTCAACTGTATTTACAATTCTTCTCTGAATATCTACCTTTCACGTAGCAGACTCCTAATCTGAGATGCAATTCTAATACTTATTTTCTTGTCTTTGTGCAGCAAGTTCTGGTTCTGCAAGTTTTTCCTATTTTCATATAATATTTAATGTCATTCAATGCGCTGGCCACCTTCATCACTCACTAGAGATAATACCAGCAGAGCCGGGCATTGCGAAGCACTTAGACATAACTGAGAGCACAATCACAGGCTGTCAGAAGGGCTAGATCAGAATGTGCCGCCTTGAAATCAAGTTCCTACTCTGTGCATTGAATGGCAGTGCCCTTAGCTAAGTTGGTTCTGCCCAGCCGCCACCCCGTGCCCTTTGTTAAGTTCATAGAGTGAAAGAATGAATATCAATGAGCCTAAGTACACCGAATGGGAAACACACTCTGTCGGACTACACTACTCAAACAGCAGCTTCAACAAAATAATATTAAAGATACGTAACTCCATCTATCTATCTATCTATCTATCTATCTATCCATTATCTTTCTATCTACAGTCATATAAGAAAGTTTGGGCACCCCTATTAATGTTAACCTTTTTTCTTTATAACAAATTGGGTTTTTGCAACAGCTATTTCAGTTTCAAATATCTAATAACTGATGGACTGAGTAATATTTCTGGATTGAAATGAGGTTTATTGTACTAACAGAAAATGTGCAATCCGCATTTATACAAAATTTGACCGGTGCAAAAGTATGGGCACCCGTATCAATTTCTTGATTTGAACACTCCTAACTACTTTTTACTGACTTACTAAAGCACTAAATTGGTTTTGTAACCTCATTGAGCTTTGAACTTCATAGGCAGGTGTATCCAATCATGAGAAAAGGTATTTAAGGTGGCCACTTGCAAGTTGTTCTCCTATTTGAATCTTCTATGAAGAGTGGCATCATGGGCTCCTCAAAACAACTCTCAAATGATCTGAAAACAAAGATTATTCAACATAGTTGTTCAGGGGAAGGATACAAAAAGTTGTCTCAGCGATTTAAACTGTCAGTTTCCACTGTGAGGAACATAGTAAGGAAATGGAAGAACACAGGTACAGTTCTTGTTAAGCCCAGAAGTGGCAGGCCAAGAAAAATATCAGAAAGGCAGAGAAGAAGAATGGTGAGAACAGTCAAGGACAATCCACAGACCACCTCCAAAGACCTGCAGCATCATTTTGCTGCAGATGGTGTCAATGTGCATCGGTCAACAATACAGCGCACGTTGCACAAGGAGAAGCTGTATGGGAGAGTGATGCAAAAGAAGCCGTTTCTGCAAGCACGCCACAAACAGTCGCCTGAGATATGCAAAAGCATATTTGGACAAGCCAGTTACATTTTGGAAGAAGGTCCTGTGGACTGAAGAAACAAAGATTGAGTTGTTTGGTCATACAAAAAGGCGTTATGCATGGAGGCAAAAAACCACGGCATTCCAAGAAAAGCACTTGCTACCGACAGTAGTTCCATCATGCTTTGGGGCTGTGTGGCCAATGCCGGCACCGGGAATCTTGTTAAAGTTGAGGGTCGCATGGATTTAACTCAGTATCAACAGATTCTTGACAATAATGTGCAAGAATCGGTGACGAAGTTGAAGTTACGCAGGGGATGGATATTTCAGCAAGACAATGATCCAAAACACCGCTCCAAATCTACTCAGGCATTCATGCAGAGGAACAATTACAATGTTCTGGAATGGCCATCCCAGTCCCCAGACCTGAATATCATTGAACATCTGTGGGATGATTTGCAGCATCTGTCCATGCTCGGCGACCATCAAACTTAACTGAACTGGAATTGTTTTGTAAACAGGAATGGTCAAATATACCTTCATCCAGGAACTGATTAAAAGCTACAGAAAGTGACTAGAGGCTGTTATTTTTGCAAAAGGAGGATCTACAAAATATTAATGTCACTTTTACGTTGAGATACCCATACTTTTGCACCGGTCAAATTTAGTTTAAATGCGGATTGCACATTTTCTGTTAGTACAATAAACCTCATTTCAATCCAGAAATATTACTCAGTCCATCAGTTATTAGATATATGAAACTGAAATAGCTGCTGCAAAAAACCAAATTGTTATAAAGAAAAAAGGTTAACATTAATAGGGGTGCCCAAACTTTTTCATATGACTGTATCTATCCATTATCTATCTATCTATCTATCTATCTATCTATCTATCTATCTATCTATCTATCTATCTATCTATCTATCCATCTACAGTATCTATCTATCCATTATCTATATATCCCTCTATCTATCTATCTATCCATTATCTATCTATCTATCTATCTATCCCTCTATCTATTTATCATCTCTCTCTCTATCTGTTCATCCATCCATCCATCTTTAGAAAAGGCAACAATTAGGGAACAAATGTTTATAAAAATACTCATTCAGAGTCATTTTCGATCATCAGCCTGTCTAAAAGGGATGGCGACCACTGTGGTGCAGCTTCTTTTAAAGTTGGCAAATAATTAATCAATATCGGCAGCATATTGTGCTGTGCGGCCAATACCATGATATTTTGTGGACACTTAATGACCATATTCATGTCCGTTCTGTGTTCATTGGGGCCCTTATTCATCAGACAGTTTTCACTGGGATTCTGACTGGGTGGAAGTCAGAAGTTGCCCCACAAGCTCTCAATACAAGTCTATGAGAGCCAGAAGGAGGCCACAATGAAGCTCTCATAGACTTGCATTGACTTGTGACCTATGGCACGCTCCAAGAAACACTGGAACTGCCGGCAGGTCACAAAACTGCATAAGACCGACGGGAGCGACCCTGATCACAGATGAAGCCACCAAAGAGTGAGTATAAGACCAGGGGCAGGACACAGATTTAAAGCACCACTTCAGAGCCAAAGTAAAAAGAAAATGCTGAAGTGGTGATTTAGGCTGGATTCACATGAACTAATAACATATGATGCGAGTGCTTTGGATGTGATATGCTAATGACCCTCGGCTCCACCCTGTGCTGTCATCGTGAGCCGTGTGTCATGCAGTTGCAGAGGTTGAGGGAGGGATTAATCTCCGCATCTCCTCCATTATCAACTGATGTGATTATCGCACTGCACTCAGATGTCATCCGAGTGCAGTTTGATGTTTCACTCGCACCCATAGACTTGTATGGGTGCGAGTGACACTTCTCTCGCTGACAATCGAAGCATGCTGTGACTTTTCTCTTATCCAGAATCTAGATGAGAAAAAAACTGACCATCTGCTGTGCCTCATTGAATAATATTCAATGCGAGATTTTCACACATTGCTCTCGTCCAATTCATACGCTCGTGTAAGCGTACACTTAAGCACATCATTGCCCCCCATGCTGGGCTACCACTGCAGCTTAGTGTTCTGCTAAAGGCCCCTGTACCAGCCATCTCGATCCTCCTGTGAAGTTTAGTCACTAGCTGAGGTCCATAGGTGAACCAATGATCACAGGCTCAAGTCCTGTAAGAGGACTAAAAAATAAAGTAGAAATAATATATAATTTTAAAAGTAAATAAAAAGTAATAAAAATTGAACCACCCCACATTTCCACCATTGAAAATAAAGAAAATGAAAAAGTTTCGAGCTCAGTGGATGGAAAAATACAAAACTTATGGTTTCAGAAATTGCTAAAACAAACGAATATATACAATATACAGTGCCTTGCGAAAGTATTTGGTCCCCTTGAATGTTTAAACTTTTTGCCACATTTAAGACTTCAAACAAAGATAAAAAGAATCAACAAGTGGGACACAATTGTGAAGTTAAACGATATTATTGCTTATTTTAAACTTTTGTTAAAATTAAATAACTGAAAATTGGGGAGTGCAATATTATTCGTCCCCTTTCAGTTAATACTTTGTAGCGCCACCTTTTGCTGCGATTACAACTGCAGTCTCTTGGGGTATTTGTCTATCAGTTTTGCACATTGAGAGACTGAAATTCTTGCCCATTCTTCCTTTGTAAACAGCTGGAGCTGAGCGAGGTTGGATGGAGAGCGTTTGTGAACAGCAGTTTTCAGCTCTTTCCACAGATTCTCAATTGGATTCAGGTCTGGACTGTGACTTGGCCATTCTAACACCTGGATATGTTCATTTGTGAACCATTCCACTGTAGATTTTGCTTTATGTTTTGGATCATTGTCTTGTTGGAAGACAAATCTCCGTCCCAGTCTCAGGTCTTTTGCAGACTCAAACAGGTTTTCTTCAAGAATTGTCCTGTATTTGGCTCATCCATCTTCCCATCAATTTTAACCATCTTCCCTGTCCCTGCTGAAGAAAAGCAGGCCCAAACAATGATGCTGCCACCACCATGTTTGACAGTGGGGATGGTGTGTTCAGGGTGATGAGCTGTGTTGCTTTTACGCCAAACATATCGTTTGGCATTGTGCACAAAAAGTTCGATTTTGGTTTCATCTGACCACAGCACCTCTTCTTCCACGTTTGGTGTCTCCCAGGTGGCTTGTGGCAATCTTTAAATGACACTTTTTATGGATATCATTGAGAAATGGCTTTCTTCTTGCCACTCTACCATAAAGGCCAGATTTGTGCAGTGTACGACTGCTTGTTGTCCTATGGACAGACTCTCCCACCTCAGTTGTAGATCTCTGCCGTTCATCCAGAGTGATCATGGGTCTCTTGGCTGCATCTCTGATCAGTCTTCTCCTTGTTTGAGATGAATTTTTTGAGGGACGGCCGGGTCTTGGTAGATTTGCAGTGGTATGATACTCCTTCCATTTCAATTTGATCGCTTGCACAGTGCTTCTTGGGGCGTTTAAAGTTTTGGAAATCTTTTTGTAACCATACTTTGCTCTATACAGCTCCACAACAGTATCACGGACCTGCCTGTTGTGTTCCTTGGTTTTCATGACACTATCTGTGCTTTAAACAGAACACTGAGACTATCACAGAGCAGGTGCATTTATATGGAGACTTCATTACACACAGGTGGATTATATTTATCATCATCAGTCATTTAGGACAACATTAGATCAGAGATCCTCAATGAACTTATAGAGTGAGTTTGCTGCACTGAAAGTAAAGGGGACGAATAATATTGCACGTCCGAATTTTCAGTTTTTTTAATTTTAACAAAAGTTTAAAATAAGCAATACATTTTGTTCAACTTCTCAATTGTGACCCACTTGTTGTTGATTCTTCACCATAACATAAACATTTTTATCTTCATGTTTGAAGCCTGAAATGTGGGAAAAGGTTGAAAAATTCAAGGGGGCCGAATAGTTTCGCAAGGCACTGTATCTTTTTTTTTTTACCAATTTCTATAAAAAAAATGTACCACTAAAATAACAAAAAAGTTGACAAGTTTGATGTCACGGTAATTATACTGACCTGGAGAAATGTGTTGCGAGGTCATTTTTGATCTCGCAATGAACACTGTAAAAACAAATTGCAAAAATGATGACAGAATTGCATTTTTTTGACACTTGGATTTTTTTTTCCTCCATTTTTCAGTACATTAAATCGAAAAATGTGAAGTGTCATTCAAAACTACAACTTGTCTTGCAAAAGACAAGCACTCATATACCAACAGGAAAAAAAATCAAACTTCTACCTTCTGCCTTAGAACATTGCGAGAAATAAAACTAAAGCTAAAACGAAAATTAAATAGAATGTTTGTTGGCTTGTCTAATCAGCTCCGTAAACGACCGCTGAATGACTTGCATACATCTGATCGATGGTTGTTCAATGGCCTTTATCGACCCGTCTATAGGACCAATAAAAGTATTATCTTATAAAGAGAAGTCCGGTAAATATTCTCTGTTCTGGCATATACAGTGTGTCCACCCATATCCTGTCCACCGCCATTAACTTGAGAACAGCAGCAGCTATAGGCATCGAAGTGGTGTCTAGGTATAGTAAAGTAGCCATGCGCTACGCAATGAAACCACCTATAGTGCCACCTGGTGGAAAACAACGGAGTTAGCATTTTTATCTTGAAATCAGAACGAGATAGAGGAAAAAAGTGAATTAGAAAGTTGTAGGGTATCATCAATTCAATCCGAATCGACACCTTGCATACAGAAATACTATGATTAGAACGTGTAAAACTCACAAGGCTGTGGACGTGAAGTGATACCTCATGGAGACCTTCCTACAAGTCATTGGGTATGGTGGCTGTGTGGAGTGGCCTCCACACTCAACTCACCTGACCCCATTGGACTTCTTTCTATGAGGTCACATCAAACAGCAGGTGTATGCGACCCCTCCACCAACATTGCAGGACCTACGTTGACGTATCACAGATGCTTGTGCAAACGTGTCACCTACCATATTGCACAACGTGCAGCAAGATACAGTATGCTGTCCAGAGTCCAGATGTGCATTGCAGCTGACGGTGGCCACTTTGAGCATCAAAGTTAAATGAGCGCCATATGCGTGACCAGCATTCAATGTTTTGGGGGGGGTCATTGGTTTCATATCATAGAATTTCTTTATGCAAGGTGTCGATTCGTACTGAATTGATGATGCCTTACAACTTTTTAATTCACTTTTTTTCTCTATCTAGTTCCGTCTTCAAGATAAAAATGCTAACTCCGTTGTTTTCCACCAGGTGGCACTATAGATGGTTTCATTGCATAGCGCATGGCTACTTTACTATACCTAGACACCACTTCTATGCCTATAGCTGCCACCATTCTCAAGTTAATGGCGGTGGACAGGATATGGGTGAACACACTGTAGATATCCAAGAGTAACGATGATGTTCCTTTATTCCTTGGAAGAAGTTAAAGGGAACTCAAATTTTGGCCTTCTAATCTAAAACTTTAAGCACCTTCAGCAGTGCCTGTAATATATTCTGTCAAGGTGCATGTTACCCCCTGATCCCCCCTGTAGAGATAGGGTATCCTCAGCTCACCTGGTCCTTGGGTTGCCAGTCCTTGCGGGTGCCAGGGATCCACCGGCAAGTCCCAGCCGGTCTAGGAATAAATGCAAAAAGAGGAAAGGATCCGGCACAAACTCCTCTGGATAAAATGTCAAAGCTTTATTAGCAAATATTAAAAAGGTTCCATCCGTGTAAACAAAAGGAGGGAGTTATCCCATGGAAACTTTACGCGTTTCGGACTTCCATATTAAAAGCAAAGAGTCCTTAATCCCTTAATGATTAAGGACTCTTTGCTTTTAATATGGAAGTCCGAAACGCGTAAAGTTTCCATGGGATAACTCCCTCCTTTTGTTTACACGGATGGAACCTTTTTAATATTTGCTAATAAAGCTTTGACATTTTATCCAGAGGAGTTTGTGCCGGATCCTTTCCTCTTTTTGCATTTATCCCCCCTGTAGACCACACAAACACCTTTATAAAATCTCTCGCCTTGTATGTAAATTGTTCGGTCCGGTCCGATGGGCATCCTAATCTGCACTTCCTGTTCCTCCTTTCGCCATCCTCCTGTGCTGATTGATGTGGGTGATGCCTTGAACTCCATCCATGTATGTAGGCAAAATATTGCGCCTGTGCAGACATATTCCTGAACCGGCAAGTTCAGATTTTGCCTGGTCATGTGGATGACGTCACCCGCTTCATCCACATTGCCGTGAACTTGCCGATTCGTGCAGGCGCACCTACATTTTTGGCTCTGCCTGCAACAGGGCAGAGCAAAGTGCGCCTGCGCAAACCGGGAATATGGAAATTTTTCTCACTTAGGTGGTTGGTGTCCGAGGCATCATCCACGTCAATCAGCACAGGAGAAAGCGAAAGGAGAGACAGGAGGTGCAGATTAGGACACATATTGGATTGGACAAGACAATTTACATACAAGCAAGGTCAAGGAATACCACGCACCTTTATAGAATACAGCACAGGCGCTGCTATTGTGCTAGTTTTAGTTTAGTTTAGAAAGACAAAATCTGGTGATTGGTTCCCTTTACGCTGGATTTACACTGTGCAATTATTGTGAACAAGCTTTCCTAGGAACTGTTATAATTGTCACACCACGGCCCCCCGAAGAAGATAGCGAAACGTGAGCGTCGGGGCACGTTTTTCTCGGGTTCCACGTCTACCATCATGGGTGAGTGCAGGGCAGTGACTGACTAACAAAACTTTATTGATACCGTTCATTGCTGCCTGTCTGCTTTGTTATTAGTATTTGGTTCATGACCTGACCCTCCGGCTACTATATTCCACACAAATGTTTGCTCCATATTATAGGATGTATGCATTTGACTCTTCTCTAATGTTTTATGCACTTGTGTTGGGATATTGGAACAATCTCCTACCCATTGTATAGGAGGTTATCAGGTCATATCCCTACTTTTGTTTTTGTGTTTGATACTGCTCCCCTGATGGGTGGTGGACCCATGTGTTTGACTTCAGTGACACCCTTATGAGCCTGATTATTGTTCGGTGTATACCTTTTTGTCATTATATTATAGATGTCACTTTTTTGCCTTTTATTCCATTTAATAAATTTTTGTCATATTTTTGCAAAAAAGCTGTGTTGATGCAATTCTTGATATATTGGTCCTGTCTGTGACCTATGACTACCATTCCCTTGGTTCTCCCCTTTTTGTATAATTGTGAAGTGTAAACAGGCTGCCAATCATCCCATGAACAAGCAAAACGCTCATTCATAGGTTGTAATAATTATTGTTAAGAAGTGAGGGAGGAATTCCAGGGCACTACTTAGCATACAGCAAGCCATTATACTCCATGTAGGAAAAAGTCTCATATTCAGAGGCTGAAAGCAAACACCGGGGTGCTTATATCCATAGATAGCAAATGTGGATAAAACGGACATGATGTCATACCTAATCAGACCAGCTGAAGCACCGGACAGGTGCGAAACGGCCGTCGTCTGCCACGGCGTTCACTCCCTCTCCCCACCAGCCCTCTCCGCACATGTAACCTCCGCTGTTTAATAAACAGTACTCTGCACAGCAAAACAACCGGTGAGTGCTATATTTTTTCTATTTCAAACCGCATAATTATTGTTAAGCTTGCCTGTGGTGCCGAGAATAATGGAGATCTATACGCTCAGAATAATCCATTTTTGATCTTTCTTCTACTGATCGTTTTGTGCAAATTGTCAGCACTGTCGACCTGGAAATGCGATCTCCCTGGCTATAGAAGACTGCTGATCAACAAACAAGTAACTGATCGTTGATTTATTTAACACAGCAAGTTGGGTGTTGTAAAGCTGCCCTTAGGAGACCATTGCGCAACCACCACAAATCAGATTGCCAACTATAGTCTCATGCCCATGGAAAGTTTGAAAGGGCACCTACAATTCACCCAACAGGTAACTTTATCTACTGCAACTTGAAACTGTCACGCTGTACAAAGGGATGGTAGGACGTAGTACAGCGTATTCCCCACTAAGTGACAGCAGAGTAATGAAGGAGAGTCACACTGTAACAGAAAGGAGCTGAAGTACAGCAGAGTAACTTCAGCAGGCACTTCACCGGCAAACCACCAGGGGGCAATAGAGTAGTCAAGCAGTCAGGGTCTAGCCAGGAAAGTCAAGTCATTGCAAAGGGAGGATCAAAATCAGGTGAGAAAACAGAACCGAAGTCGGAAAACGGTAGATCAGGAATGCAGAGGGAAACACAAACGGCGCAGGAACAGAAGACAAGACCGGAGGGTGAGGAGACACAAACACGGGAAGAGGATGAACCAGAATGGGTAAACAACTGACAAGAGGGGGAAGTCAGGGACTGGGACAGATGGACAAATTGGGGAGGGTACAGGTCAGGGCACGGTAACAAGGAGTCAGATCAAACAGGAAATCTCACCAGAGCCAGTCACAGGCTGCAGAGCAAAACTATAACCAGCACAGGAATACATTACCCATGAATAAGGACATGTTTCTAACCTCCTGTTCGAAACGCGTAAGGATACCATGATACCCCTTTCCCCCCCTTTGCGGTTTTCATATTTTTAACTTATATGCCTCAATAAATTTTTGATTTTTATATAAATAATTTTTGGTGCTGGATTCCGTTTTCTCCTGCCCCCTTTCTCCTTTCATTGACTTGCTGTTGGTTCCAGACTGGGCTATGCTGGAGGATCCGTGCACCGCAAATGTTTCCGGGGACCATACATCCTGGTAAGCTGAAAATACTTTTTTCTGTTCAGGAATGCAGGGGCAGCGACCAGCTATGGTGCCTCTTCAAACCAGAACAAGGCTGGGAGTTAACCCCTGACACGACCAGGCTGGGTCTAAGAAACTCTGGAGCGGAGAATACCGGTCCTGGATCATGACAGAAACTGAGTTTTCACATGAAGATTTTAGATTCAATTTCCAAACAAAAAGAACTTCAGAGATATTTAACCAAAACTCAATAAATTAGGAACCTGGCTCATGTGATTTTTTTTTTTTTAAATAATTTTTATTTATATATCACCAATATACAATATATTTCACAGCACAATTCAGAGGGGACATGTACAGACAATATCAGATATTGCAGAATACCTCAATTCAACAGATACCAAGAGGAGTGAGTTTCCTGCTCACAAGCTACAATCTATGAGGATATAGGGTAGGCACAAAAAGTAAATGAGAACAAGTGCTTAATTGTATGGCCATCAAATATCACGGGGTGTGATGGCTTAACCAGGGACTGTAGCTCCTAAACTGGCTCTCAAACTAGAGGGACTCTAGCTGTCCCTTATCCCAGAGATATGTCTGATGGTGATGATGTCTGGGCCACTTTCCTTACCCTGCTCCTGAACAGCCCTTATCTAATAACCCTCTCACCCTCACCCCAGGGGAGGACTGGGACAGAAGTAGTAGAACGCACAGATAGGGACAAACAGGGGAAACCAGAACTCAATCACATAGCAAACTCACACAGAGCCATTAGACAACAGGCGATAAGGAGGAAAATTAGAGCAGGGAAGAAACGAGAGGAGTCTACAACAAGACCACACACTAAGCAATACAATCACCAGCAGGACTGGGATGTGTAGCTAAAGCTATACTTGGCATTGGAAGACAGGCTCCTCCATCTTAAAAAGGCAGTGAGTGACTGTGATAGATCTCCCACAACATGTGATCCAAGAGGTAACCAGGAGGCTTGCAGAAATTATCTAACTCCTGCAAGTCCAATCACTAATGAGCACACAGCTGGTCGACACCTGAGCCTGTCTGTGTAATGTAGATGCACCAAAGGAAGCATACTGTGAAGTGTCAGACACTGCAGTGTGAACAGTGTCAGATGCCACCATGACACTCGGCAAGTTTAGAGCCAAACACCATGTGACATCCATATAATAAATAGGGGATTCACATAACGTTACATAAACTGGTCAACAGCCAGTATTTGTATATGTCCAAGTACAGAGTGCTATTAAGTGCATAGAGGGTGTCTAAACAGATAATAAAAAGGACCAGACTTTGAAGAAAATATTGTAAGGCCAAAACTGGGACAGTTAGATGTGTGAGGTGAGAGGCTAGTCTAAAGAAATGCATTTTTAGGGCACGCTTAATGCTGTGGGTATTGTGAACGCTGCAAATTGTCCTGGGTTGTGCATTCCAGAGAATTGGCGCAACAAGCGAGAAGTCTTGGAGGTTTGGATTATAGAAAATGTTAGTCTTAGGTCATTAGCGGAGCAGAGGGCACCGGTAGGGTGATAGACAGAGATGAGGGAGGAGATGTAGGGCGGTGCGGAACTGTGGGGCACTTTGTGGATGAGAATGATAAGTTTATATTGTACTCTGTAGCAGAGGGGCAACCAGTGCAATGACTGGAACAGGATGGAGGCATCGGTGTAGCTGTTGGAGAAGAATATGATCTATACTGCTGCATTCAGGATGGAGTTTAGTAGAGAGTTGAAATAGCCTAAACGAGAATGAATAAGAGTGATGGTACGTTTTTGCAGAATCAATGGTAAGAAAAAGTTGAATTCTAAAAGTGTTTTTGAGGTGGAGGTGAAATGAGCGAGCGAGTGATCAGATGTAGGGAGTGAAGGAGAGATCTCAGGCAAATATAATGCCAAGACAGCGGGTGTGCTGCTGGGGAGTGATGGTCAAACCACACACGGAAATTGTAATTTTGGGTTTAGGAAGGTTTTTTAAGCAAAAGCCTGTGTTACCTTTGTTATCACATTTAATAATCTATCCAACCATTACACATCCAGCTATACTCATTACTTCTATATTTGTCTGGAAGTCTGCCACAATTATGTGAAATAGTGTTAGTGAAGTTGCCCTGATTAACGTGCTTCGAATAGTTGAATTGGACAGTTTTACATGCCTTTTTTTGGAATAAATAGTAACTTGCTAACCAAGTAGCAAGGATTTGTCATTAGATTTCACAACCTAAAGGCCCCGTCACATGCAACGAGGTATATAACGATATATTGCCGGGGTCACGGATTCCATGACGCACATCCGGCATCGTTAGCGACGTCGTTGCGTGTGACACCAACGTGCGACCGTTAACGATGGAAAATATTCACTAAATCGTCCATCGTTGACACGTCGTTCATTTTGAAAAAATCGTTGATTTTTGAGGTCGCAGGTTGTTCGTCATTCCCGAGGCACCACACATCGCTACGTGTGACACCTCGGGAACGACGAACTACAGCTTACCTGCGTCCCGCCGGCAATGAGGAAGGAAGGAGGTGGGCAGGATGTTACGGCCGCTCATCTCTGCCCCTCCGCTTCTATTGGGCGGCCGCTTAGTGACGCCGCTGTGACGCTGCACGAACCGCCCCCTTAGAAAGGAGGCGGTTCTCCAGCCACAGCGACGTCGCTAGGCAGGTAAGTCCGTGTGACGGCTCCGAACGATATTGTGCTCCATGGGCAGCGAGTTGCTCATACACATAGAGAGGCTTCAGTTCAGAGTAAGTACCCAGTATACGAGATATGACTTGACGTGGCTACTGGGCAGATATAAAAATGGCTGTTTCTATATGCTAAATATCTCAATTTTTTTCTTAGATTTCCTTAGCAGTAATGTATATCTATATTCGTACATTCATGGTTTTCATGCTTTAGCATTTCAGAGTGCAACTGTCTTTTTTTGTCACTTAAAAAATGGATTATACACCCATTCTAACATGGATTTTCATAGTAACTACACCAGCCTCTGTAGGTCCAAACAGTCTATTTAATAATATATTCGGTTTGTATTGTGAAATATGGTGACAGATCAGCTTTAAAGGGAACCTGTCAGGTCCCATATGCGTTTTGACCTACAAGAAGGGTGATGTGTGGCCTAGAAACCCCTTCCTTCCCATCCCTTACTTACATGTTCCCTATGTAAATGATCAAAGGCTCTAGTCCCCTGGGCATCACATTGCCCCGTGGGCGTTTGCATGCTTTCCGTGGTATCACACCCCTGTGGGCGTGAAACCATGGGTTTACATGAGCGACAACACCGTTAGCTGCTTGAGATCCCGCAGGTGCACGGTTGCTATTCCTGCAGCCTTGTTAACCGGGTGCTTGCTTCTCAGCTTCAGACGCGCTCTATGCATGGTCGAAACCGCAGGAGTCTTCTGAGCATGCGCAAAACGCATCTGAAGCCGGTAAGCAAGCACCCGGATATCAAGGCTGCGGGAATAGCAAGCGCGCACGCGCGGGATCTCAAGGAGCTGACGATGATGTCGCTCATGTAAACTCATGTGATACCACGGAAAGTATGCAAACGCCTACGGGGCGATGTGACGCATAGGGGAGTAGTCCTCTGCTTATTTACATAGGGAACATCTAAGTAACAAAACTTTTTTCATACATTCATATTACACAATATTGCAACACAGGGATGGTTAGGAAGGGGTTTCTAGGCCACACATCACCCTGCTTGTAGGTCAGAACGCAGATGGGACCTGACAGGTTCCCTTTAAATGTGGACACGTATCATTACAAAACAAGATATAACAAATCTGATTTGCTTTTCTCTACTTTTGCCTGGTAACTTGTCATTTTACTTGTTTCCCGTTCATGTGTTTTGTTTCCGCTCCATTATGAGTCATTCTGATACTTGTTCCGAAAGTTCTTTGACACATTGGCACGAAGAAACTGTTAAAAGAGAATAAAGCATCCGTGGTGTCAAAGTCTGTGCGTTCCGTGCCATCTGCCACTCCATTAAAAATACAATCTATTAAACTGAAAATCCCGGATTTGGTGGCGGATTGAAGTGTTTTGAACCTTTTGTGTGTACAGGTTTGTTTTATTGTACAATGGTTGGTATCTTTTAATCAGTGCCAGGCAGCATCATGGAGTAACGAGATGCAGGCCGCGCATTATCTCTAATGAGGCAATCTGTCTGGGTAGATCCTGCATTGTACACTAAACACGGCCTTCAATAATCATATGTCCTGCATCGCCGAGGGATGAAATATGGTCTTGCGGCTCTAGCATCTGATCGATAAATCCCCCTCCCCACCCCGATTGATGTTTGGAAAGTATCTGAAGCAAAGTCGTTACTTACAGACTTACGACGCTAAAGCTTTTTCCCTTTACGCAGCGGCGTCCATTCATTACACTCTGCGTTTTTGTTTGTTTTTTTTTCTTTTTTTTTTCCCTCTAATCTTCATTGGAAGAACAACAATTTAACCAGCTTTGATTTATCAAAGTCAGGACAGAGTTTTTATCAGGCAGATGATTAAACAAAGTGTCACATTGTCAGTGCGTAGGGGAAAAACGTAAAGATGGTTGTGATTTATTGCTCTGATGCTGTATTATCTTTTAATGCGTTTTATGCTGCTCCACACAAATTTTAGCTGCTATGGGATCAAGGCTATTTTATGATTACGATCAGAAGGAGAACTTGATGTTTGGTGTGTACTATCAGCTGGAAAATGATATTTTGGATTTACGTGTTCCTTGTATGGTAAACATCCTGGGAGACGGGCAACCCAGAGAAATCTGCCGAATCGTAATCTACCCATAAACTTAAGCTCCACCTGTAATGTGTTAATATACTATAATCTGTAGACAGAAAATAGGGTCTTACCAGGTTGAAAACACCGAGAGAGGCTCATCATGGTGGGTTGTGACAGTCACAACCACCGTACTGGCGTATAACACACCTGCTGCAGCCCCACGTGTAGGTAGATTTGGAATGGTGCAGGAAGGGTTAATGCCACACTTCCATGACTAGAAGGAAATTTCAGGAAAAATGAATAGTGATTTTATTTTACAACTCGTTTCGGAGAGTTCTTTCTCCTTTATCAGGTCAAAATCACATGTGAATTGCTCATATAATTTGTAAAGTAAAGGGGATGTCCACCTTTGGGGACAATTTTATTTTTACGTAAATGTGTGTATTTGGGGAAAAAAATAACGTTTGCAGTTCGATTTCATTAAAAATGTTTCACCTTTTGAATTTTAAAGGGAACCTGTCAGGTGCAATATGCACGCAGAACCATGAACAGTTCTGGGTGATATTGCTAATCCCTGCCTAACTGTCCCTATATATACTAGCAGATAAAGGGATCTTTAGAAAAAGTATTTCTAAAGATCCTTTATGATATGCTAATGAGCGCAGGGACTAGTCGCAAAGGCATTAGTTCCTGCGCTCATTCTGCCCTTTTACACCCACAGGGGTGTACTAACATGCTATTCAATACAGTGTCATCAGCAGTGACGCACGTACCTGTGTCCGCTGTCACTGCTGAACAGAAGTCCCGGCACTTCCGGTCATGCAGACTAGACCTCTCTGAAGCTGGGACGTGTACATCTGGCTTCATAGTGCACATGACCGGAAGTGCCGAGATTTCTGATCAGCATTGACAGCGGACACAGGTACACGCATCACCGCTGATGCTGCATTGAATAACATGTTAGCACGCCACTGTGGGTGGAATGAGCGCAGGAACTAATACCCTTAAGACTAGTCCCTGGCCTCATTAGAATATCATAAAGGATCTTAGAAATACTTTTTCTAAAGATCTCTTTATCCATGCTAGTATATACAGAGACAGTTAGGCAGGGATTAGCAATATACACCAGAACTGCTCGTGATTCTGGGTGCATACTGCACTTAACAGGTTCCCTTTAAAGCCCTTTTGGCCTTGATTCATAAAAGCAATTTTGCCAGAATTCAGGCGTAAATTGCTTTGAAAACTCACAGAATTTTTTGGAAACTTGGAGATGTACAAAAATGTTGTAACTGCTAGTATGTTTATGTCAGTTTTTCCCAGCTACACCAAAATGGGCTGAGCTGGGTGGAGCAGGGGGTGGAGGGATTGGCAGGGGCGTTACGCCATGGTTTATCCTAATCTTGATGATTTGTATGTTCTTATGCTACAGAATTGTAATGTAAAAGGAGGATTCTATACTATGCTATACTGTGGCACCCGTTTTTTGTATTTTTTTCTTGCGCTTGTTTATTTTCGGAGTGAAATTGCAGCATGCTGTGATTTTTTTTCACAGACCGATTGTCAATGAAAAAAAATCATCATCAGCACTGCCTCATTAAATACCATTACTCCGAGGGCTATCCGATGAAAAAAATCAGATAGCACTCTTACGATTTATACGATAGTGTGAGCGAGCCCTTACACAGAGGTTATAGAAGGACAATTACGCAAAATATTTAATGAAATCAAATTTGAAAAATAATTTCTAACTCCAAGAACATGCTTTTAAAGAGGACCTTTCACCTGTTTGAACATGTTAAACTGCGGTCAGTTTATTGTGGAAAAATAGCTTGAGAGCTGAATAGAACATAGTTTTTATTTTTAAATTTTTCCTCTCCATTGTGGAGATATTAACTTGTAAAGTTTAGGTTACAGTGTATGTTAAGATGTTTCTTGGGGGGGCGTGTACTTTTTTCCTTGCACTGCATTGACCAATAATAAGCAGGTATCAACATACAGGGGTAAAAAAAGAACACGCCCCCACAATAGTTTAGATCAAGCTTTCTCTGGTGTGAGACATGTAATAACAGACAATCATCTATACTCACTAATCTCACAATAAAGCTGTGTAAGATTATAAAGTGCTGGGAGAAGAGCATAGATTACTAACATGGCTCGGCATATCACAGCATTATATTACATTTTGATCACTGTCAGCACTGTTCAATATAGACTCTATTTGTATGCGAGGAATGCAACCAAATCATTGTATGTCATCTGTAGAAGTATATGTCCTTTATAATTACATCTAAGTATTACTACATATTTTAGTCATCTGCAAAAAAAGATATCCAGTATTGACTATTATTCCTAGCCCCCAGGGCATTTACCAGCAGATGCAGTGATTAGTGTTACATTTTTTCTATATAACTGATTCTGTCTGCTCCTGAATTCCCTTGTCCAGTAATTATTAAATAGTCATTGCCATAAAGTCACTAATTTTTACTCCAGTCTCTAAGGGTCCTTTTTCATATCTGTAATGAATGGTATAGGATATGTAATAAATGTATTATCAATGGAGGTCTCAACCTCGGGACCCCCACCACTTATGTGCTTTTATGTCTGAATTTTCTTTTCACTGTTTATGGAAGAGGTGGTCACACTTGAACACTAATACTCTCCTACACCTATTAAAGTGTATAGGGTGGACCCCTGCTCCATTCACATGGGACTTCTAAAATTTGTGCAAACTGTGTTCGCATTTCTTCAAACTGTCCCAGTTTCAGCAGGATTGTCCCAAGTTAAGGGACCAATCCCCCTGTCCAGTTTTTCACCATGTGATGTCTTATTTCCAGCGTCATCATCACTCCTTGTAGCTCCTACTCCTCGGGGGCGAGGCTTGCATCTCTGTTGTGCACATAATTACATTAATTAAATTAACAATTCTCTTATTGGGATCTGATCTCCCAAATCAAATTTAAAACCTGTTTCATTACAGGCAGCAACTAAAGTTATGAGCGACAGCATTCACTTACAAGTACAGAAGATTTTTTGTACTTGAAGCTTCATTGCAGGCTCTGAACCCTCAAGTGGGACAAGCAAATGAGAAAACACAGAGAAAACAACATTGGTCTCTGCCTAAATCCCTTATCTGCATGGCTGGAACTTCTTCGCAGTAATCCACATAGAAATATAGCTGCAGAGAAGGCTAATATGAGGAGAGTGTAAATAGCCCTACTTGGGATGGGATAGGACAGAAAAATGAGCAAGTGAAAACACCTGTTAACCATAAAACAAAAGTAGAGTAGCAAAGGTAAAAGACCAGTAGCATGTGGACATGGACTGATCAGTCTGTGGCTCAACATGGAAGGAAACTGACAAGGTCACCTGATTGAGTCCCAAACCCAAGGCATGACAGGGTGGCTGTGGAGGCATGATTGGTGAAGGGTTGGCCTAGGAGATGTAAGTATAAACTTTTATTATTTTTTAACTCCAAAATAATCAAGCAAAATGGAGAATGAATGCGAATTTGTTGGAAATTTGCAACAAAATAGATATTTTTATAAATCAATTTGCTCATCTCTACCTTCCAGCAATTCTATGCACAGATAACTGATGAGTGGGAGGATTTTTGTTTCTGCAGAAACAGTTGTTTTTTTCGTGACTCAGCCTATATATTAAGCAAAAATGTATGGGTCCAATTAATTAAAGGGGGCTTTAAATGCAACGACATCGCTAACGAGATGTCGTTGGGGTCACGGAATTTGTGACGCACATCCAGCCTCGTTAGTGACGTTGTTGCATGTGACACGTACAAGCGACCGTTAACGATGCAAAATACTCACCAAATCGCTGATTGTTGACACGTCGTCCATTTCCCAAATGTCGATGCTGATTTTGGATGCAGGTTGTTCATCGCTCCTGAGGCAGCACACATCGCTACGTGTGACACCCCAGGAACGACGAACAGCACCATACTTGCATCCTTCAGCAACGAGGTGGGCGTGACTTTCATGTGGCTGCTCTCCACTCCTCTGCTTCTATTGGATGCCTGCCGTGTGATGTCGCTGTGACGCCGCATGAACCGCCCCCTTAGAAAAGAGGCAGTTCGCCGGCCACAGCGACGTCGCTAGGAAGGTAAGTCCGTGTGACAGGTACTAGCGATTTTGTATGTCACGGGCAGCAATTTGCCCATGACTCACAAACGACGGGGGCAGGTGCTTTCACGAGCGACATCGCTAGCGATGTCACTGCGTGTAAAGCAGCCTTAAGACTGGCCTTACCACTCATCTTATTACTGGTGTGCACCTCGCCAGGAGTATTACCCCAGTCTGGGACTGGAGTACATTTCTAGTGTTAGTGAAGTCAATAGAGTTGTGTAACTTTTGAAATATTTGTTTGACGGGCTTCACCGTGCCTCATCCATGATCCTCCCTGTTTGGCGGATCTGGCCAGAACTAGTGTGAAAACGCTAAAACTCACAATATTTTTGCACAACTTCAAATTACGAAAACATTTTTGTGACTTTACAAAGCGTTTTACACCAGAAATCTGTCAAAAACACTTTGATAAATTGGGGCCAATTCGGAGAATGATTGCTACCATAATGTGGCTCTGTAGTGGACCCACTGTAATGGTCGCAGCCGGTGTAAGGGAAGTGAGACCCACTGGACCACAAGGGAGACCCGGGCTTACCATTTAGTGGGAGGGATTTAACTAAGCACCCACAGCAAGGCGACGGCAGGTACCGCTCCCAGAGAAGTGACCGGGACTGTGGCAACTGACTCCCAGGACAAGTGATGGACTCATGTAGGGTGACTGAGGTAGGCTGGCCAAGTGGGTTCAGACAGGAATAGCGGGCACAGCAGGGATAGACAGTTATGGGAAGTTAGACACAGGTGACGGACTCAGGAATGATTGGACCTTACAACTAGCTAGACAGAGAAGACACTGACTAATTAAAGGTATTGCGCAGGTACCTCCCCTAAAGGAAGCGTGCTTCAAATACACAGTGGCTCTCAGCCATAGGCTGAGAGGCATTTTTGGGGAATGGGACACCGCCGTTTAAGATGAGGGCTGGTGTGCGTGCTCGCATCTTAGGTGCGGCATGTCCATGATGCTCAATTCCACCTGCTTTGTAGGTAGAAGTAGATTCCTTTACATCTCTGGCCCCTGTGCGGCTGCACCGGTTGCATTAATGGTATGTCCGGCCCTGATGTCGCTAGCTTTTCCAAACTGGAAATAAAATTAATCATTTCAAGAAAGCCACAGGAATAATGATGAGATGGCCTCTTAGTTTTATGGCGCCAGTCTTCTTTATATAAATATATGCCAGTCATTACCATTGCTACGGTGTCATATCGTCGTAAGAAATCTCAGTAGAAGATTTGTGGCTCTTATCCTACGAGCTTTCCAACAATTACGCTCCGAGATATATTGTGATGTTTTAAAAAGATGTTGTAATGCTTTTAAGCCTCTTGTCAGGAAATGAATAGGGATGCTTAGCGTAGATGGAGTATTTATTAAACAATGCTAAGAGTGATAAGGGTATTATGTCTTCCGCACTCCCCGGAGCCGCTGGCCAGGGATACAGTAGCTGTATTAAGACATCGGATTTACATAAGCTATAAATTCCAGCTATTTATTTGTTTCTTGGATGGCTTGTATGGTCTAATCCATTTGGTTAGGAGGATGTATAGTGGCGTCTAAATCATGTCTCTCTGCATTATTGGTTGCTATAACGGCCTATAAATATTTACATGTATTCATTTTTATAAAATCTTCCTTTAATCACTTCCTTAGGTGTATCCTCCATTTCTGTCCTTCTCCCGAGATTTAATCTTGCAGATATTTAATAGAGCTAAAATTTAAGATTCACCATAATAAATTTTTCTTACTTATGTACTTTGACCCGAAGACCTTGAGGTACTAAGTGGTTTCTGGAGCACTCAGAGGTAATTTACATAAAGCCATGAAAGATATTCAGGCCTTTACTTGAACTTGCTTGAGCGATGCAAGGACATTGCTTTAAGAAATAAACTCTTGTTTTCGGATCTGGATTTACAGGTTGTGGATTTTTGAGAAAAACTTATTCGTCATGGTTAATATTCAGTTTTTAGAGCAGCATCGTGCTGGGGAGATGAGTGATGACTAAAGACGAGCCGATCAGACAAAACTCAAACTCACCTGTTTGCTTGTTTGTTTTTTTTCCCAGGAAATTCAATTCACTGAGAAGTTATTCTATAAGAATTTAATATTGCTTATTATGCATTGGGATCTCTAGAAGTGAGATGTCGAAAAAAAAATCCCTTACTGACCTCACCGTTACCTCTCTGGCCCTACCGCTCGGCACCATCAACCTCTGGTTCTCATTACATCCTCAAAAAAAAAAAATGCCGCATGCAGTTCCTCTTATTTTGATACACAGCCAAGATAAGGGCACGGCTGGGGGCCGCAACCTGCAGCCGTATGCTTTATTTTTGATGGGTAACATAATATGGGGGGACCCTATGCTAATTTTTTTTGTTATTTAGTTTTACACCATGATAGAGCCACAGACAGGGTATGTGATTGCAAGCAGTCAGATGCTGTCACACAGGCTCGGGCGCATCTGACTGCAACCAATCACTGACGCCAGGGCTGTCAGTGGGCGGAGGAAGCAGTGAATATGAATGAGCAATAATGAGCGGCCTCGGAAGAAGAGTGAGTGGCCGTGAAGAAGAGTGAGCAGTTACAGCCACACTGGAGCGTCGTTAAGTACAGGACGCTTGCTCCAATCCCCCTGTCGCTCCTACCACCATTTTAAGCGCTGTATTCTGGTCCTCATGGACTTATATGGGGACTGGCATCCGGTCAGATATCCAAGATCAATTCCGGGCTGGAGTAGTTTTTTGTTTTTTTTTTAAATGTTCAGTTAGTTCCGCTGATCCTGGAAGCAGAAGAGGAATCCAGCAACGACATCCAAGTAAAAATAGTAGAAATTTATTTAATCCATTTAAAAGTAGAAGATAAAATCATGGCAAAAATTCAGAGTCTGCGTATAGCAGTGATGTTTGTGAAGCCCCCGCTCACCTTCAGGTCGCCTCAGGGTCTTCACGTGCTGGGAATCTTCCGGCAACAGGTTTGTCAGGTTAACTTCAATAGGAATTGTGACATCACTCTCGGTAATTGCGGTCAGGGGGTGACCGCCACTGCAATTTAGCGAGCGTCTGGGGCTGATGGTGTTTGCAGTCTGGTGTTATGGCCTCCCGAGAGTGAGGCTGGCCCCAGGGGCTCGGGTGTAGGTGCGTGTAGAACCACAGGTCACAGAATAACTCACACACAGTCCAGAAATGTCTTTCAGGGTTTTTACTCACATTTTGCTGGTAGAGTGAGACAACCCGGGCGATGCTATCATGTACCAGGTGGAACCGGGTATCCCTCAGGCCGATATAGAGGTGACTGCTTACTCGCCTTCCTAGCACTTCTTGTTTCGGATAACCCCTAACTTGAAGTATTGTGGGATTCACCCAGGGAAGTCGTGACTGCCTTTCTCCCCTTTCTGACAGCGTGGACCAAGGATAAGATGGCTCCAAGCTCGATCCTCCTTATGGGCCCCCTCGTTGCTGTTGATGCTGCGGGTTCTGTGATGGTTGGTGTGGGACTTGTTGTCCACCCCACCGGCAGGTTTAGTAGGTAGTTAAACTTGAGCCTACTTCGGGAACCTGTTTCCCCTACGTGCCTAGTCCTCCAGAAGTCTCCGCACACGACCAGCTGGTTCCCTCAGTGTCCTCCAGACTAGCTGATTTCCCCAGCGTCTTTCCATCCAATTTATGACTGAACTACCCCACCAGCAGCCACTACAGGTGCAGGGTCTGGCTAGTGCCCTGCTCTTCAGCTCTACACTTCAGACTCAGCTGCTCCATTCCTTCTTCTCTGACTGCCACTGCACACTCCCTCTCTCCAGTCCGACTACCCACCACTAGCTGGGATGGAAGGGCCACGCCCCATCCCTGGGTCTGCCCAGGGGTCCCCTCTAAGCTGTGTGTGTGTCCTGGGTACTTTGTGTCTGTGCGTACACACCCTACTCAGCCTTTGGGATTACCTGTTTGTACTGACCCAGCATGGGTGCAGTACTCAGTGGTGCCTGACCAGGTCAGGGGTGCCACACGTTCAATGGCCGTTGGCCTTTGATAGGCCGCTGGCCATTTTAGTGTAACTTGTATGCGCCGCATGATCAAGCGCATGGCCTCTGATAGACCTGTGGTCGTGTTAACTACTGCGGTTACCGATGGGCCCTGTCTTTGTCCCAGCATAGGGGACCATCGAGGACTCGGTGCCCACTGGCGGATCAACTGGTGTCTGATGCGGATTCCAGCACTGAAAAAGAAAAACGATGGACTGGTGCTTTGTGACGTATCACTGGAATCATGTACTTAGGCCCTAAATTATACTGCTCTCAGATTATCATAGCAAAAACCTGCTGAAAGATTCCTTTTCACAAAGGGATACTAGCACTGATGAAACCCTGATCCAAAACAGTGATGAAAAAATCATGTCTGCACTTGACAATATATATTTTTTCAGAGCAAAACTTACTTTTCATTTTATTTTGCATGATGTTGTGACCTACAGACATTTCCCGTGACGTCTACCCAATATGCACACCATATTTTAAATGAAATAATCCCTGCAAAACTAGAAATGAGAGCGCGCAAGAAATAAATCAATAATTCCTGGTCCGCACTCTGTGACTTGCAAGCAAAATGTTCCCCTTGTTCAGTCTTGTTATCTTCCCCAGCAATTTCCACAACATCTGAGGTCATCTGTAGTGCATGTCTCCTGTCAAAGGAGTTTACCAGCAGTGACACAAATCCTCAGGAGTAGCACAGGCTTAAAATAAGAGTAACATTCCCATTAACAAGAAGGCAGATTGCTCTCCAAATTGCATCCAAGGGAAGAGGGACTTGGAAATTTATCCCTAGCTAAGATCCTCATGGAGAAACTTTTTGGTGCGTTGAAAATCGAAATGAGGTCCCAGGATTTGCATAAACCTTTCCACAAGAGTTCGTTTCATTTAATCAATTTCCCTAAAATAGGTTGTATCAGGATCGGCGCAGCTATTGCTCATTTCCTACATTATAACATCCTAAATATCCCCAAATAACCTACAATGCTGATATCCATTTCCATTATTACAGAAGACAGAGAGAATGAATGCCATTTACTTTCATTTACGGTAATTGTTTCCTTCTTCGATTTTACATTTTTAACACTTTGAATTCAAGAAGTCCACTTTTACAATTCTGCTAAATTAAAGGGAAGGTGTCGTCCAAAAAAAAAAAATTTCAATAACGGAAAAAATGTAAAGTATTAATGTTTTAATGTGTTGTTTAAATATTATTTGTTTTTAATTGAGCAAAATATAATAAAAAAATTAAAAAGTTTGATATTTTCCACTGTTAAACACTAGGGGGAGCAGCTTCTGAAATCCTACAGAAATCCTACTGTAGAAATAGCCTGGATTACAGCTGCAGTAAAGTGGGCAGAATCTGCTCTCCTGTGTGTGATGTCACCTCCCCCTCCCAACCTGGGGGTTTCCAAAGGATAACAGAGAATGAAATTTAGAATCACAGTCCGGAGCCATTTTGTTGGTGACTAGAAATGTCTAAAGTGTCACCAAGAACAGCAGAAGTATCACACAGGAGAGGATTAGATACAGCAACTCAGCAGACAGTGCCACACAGGATAGGATTAGATACACAGCTCAGCAGACAGTACCACACAGGATAGGATTAGATACACAGCTCACAGGGGGGAGAGAGCGGGCGTGTTATTGGAGACGGTAGCAGCGGCGGTGGTGGGGGGAGGGGCGCCGGTACTCACATGCAGAGGCACACAAACATATACACGGCAGCGGCAGCGGCGGGCAGAGCGGGGGCTGGGGTGTCATTGGAGCCGGTAACAGTGGGGGGAGGGGAGGCTGTGGCAGCGGTGGCGGGGGTAGTGGGAGTCTTTGGAGACAGAGATGGTAATGGCGGGGGAGGGGCGGCAGCGGCAGCAGTAGCGGAGGGAGAGTGGGGCTGGGTAGAGAGGAGGAAGGGGGTGTCATTGGAAACGGTAACGGCGAGGGGAGGCAGCCCAGCCCCGTACTCACACATCCCGGCAGTTGACAGGGGTAAAGTGGAGAAAACAGCATACGCTGTGAGCTCCACAATGATGGCACCGATCTCCTCCCTCTGCTGTCATCTAGACAGCCCAGGGGGCGCATCCGGGTCACAGCAGACGCCTACTCTAATGTTCCTAAATGGGGTCGGATTCCGACTACTGTTCTCTATGCACAGGGGCTGCCATAAAGGAGTGAGTAACTGTCGTTACACACAGCAAATCCAAGATGGCAGCCTCCAGTGCCTTCAGGAAATTAGAATTCAATAAAAACTAAATAAGCAGTGATTTGAATTTTGTATTAAAAATACTTGATTTCATAATCACTATTTTTAATACAAAAATAAAAAACCGCGACACCTTTCCTTTAAGAAAATCCAAGGAATGTTTTATCTATATAGTATAATGTGTTATTATTAGTGATGAGTTAGCACTACCATGCTTGAGTGCTCAGTACTCGTAACTAGTGATGAGTGAACACCACCATGCTCGGGTGCTCCGAACTCGTAACTAGTGATGAGCGGGCACTACCAACCTCGGGTGCTCAGTACTCGTAATTAGTGATGAGTAAGCACTACCATGCTCGGGTGCTCAATACTCGTAACTAGTGATGAGCGGGCACTACCATGCTCGGGTGCTCAGTACTCGTAATTAGTCATGAGCGGGCACTACCGTGCTCGGGTGTGTAGTACTCGTAATTAGTCATGAGCGGGCACTACCATGCTCGGGTGCTCAGTACTCGTAACTAATGATGAGCGAGCACTACCATGCTAGGGTGCTTGGTATTCATAACGAGCAGTTGGCACAACTTGTGCACCTGAGTATAATGGAAGTCAAGGAGGGACTCTTTTGGAAGATTTCACAGAAAATAGTTCAAGTCCCCCATTGACTTCCATTATTCTTGGCTACTTGACTCGCGGCCATCCGAGCACCAACTACTCGTTACAAGTACCGAGCCCCTGAGCTTGATAGTGCTTTCTCATCACTTGTCATTATGCAAATATCCTCTTCATGCTAAGGCCAGCTAATGGGGGTAATGGGCCTAAAGGACAATATTGACCCTTTAACGAGCCTTGCCACATGAGTTAGGATACAAATCCAAACCAGACAATTCATATGCAGTCACTTGTTTCAGGGTGTTTGTGTAATGCCTGATTGGAGCCACAGACTCAGACTGGCTGTAAGGGGAGTCTAGAGAAAAGCAGCTCACAAAGCAGGACCCCAAGAACTCTGCAACCCTTTACCCTATCCCTATACAGGGATTTGGAATTACACAGAGCCCCAGAGATCACTACCTGTGGTAGGCTGTAGTCCGTGGTCGTCAGGCAGAGTCAAAAACCAGGAGATGCTAAACAGGAACAGAATTGTCAGGCAAGGGCGTAGTGAGGAGACAAAGCAGAGGTCAAATCCGGAACTGGCAGCAAGGTACAAAAGGCAGGACAGGCAGAAGGGTAGTCAAACAAGAAGCAAAGGTCAGCGCACAGGAATCAAAATACAAACAGCACATGAACCAGGAGTACAGAACTATCTCTGGCAGTGGTCATGTGACAGGAGGGGGAATAAGAAGGGTGTAGTGTCTTCCCATTGGCTGTAGGTGAATGTTGGCAACTTCAGCTGGAAGACACACGCCACCTACAGTCAGCCAGTGGTACTGCAGGTTCCAGGGAAACCCAGCCTAGTGGATGAGCGGAGCCTGTGCTCCGCAGAGCCACGGGCACCGACTCCTCTCCCATCACCAGCACTATCCATGGTGGGAACTTGGCGTCATCTGGCGATCGGAGCAGAAGTCGCAGGAGCGGACTCTGGTGGGGACGTGCCAGTTTGCCCCTCATCAGTGCAAAGCAGGTGGTTTGATTTGGCTGGGTGGCAGGTCGTCTAAGAGGGAACATTTCTCCTTGTGGAGAGTGCCAAGCTGGTTTAAGGAGACGTATAGGCCATGCAATGCTCCAATGGAAATTTAAATATGCGAATAACAGAGGGGAAGAGGGCAGGCTGTCAAGTGCCAAGTCATTTGACAAGGCTCATTAAAGAGCAGATATTGACTTTTAGGATTGCTGCCACCAATTGGAGGCACTAGAGTTCCTGTCCGTTATTTATGGGAGACTATTCACATTCTCAGAGGAGCATTGCATGGCCTAAAAGTCTCCTTACGCTGGTTTGGCTCTCCACACAAGGAGTAATGTTCCTCCTTAGACACAGTGTTATTAGACAGACTGATATTTAGTGTCCTCTAAAGTGTAGGATTTAAGTTTTTTTTTAACACATCTATGTGTCATACTTACATTTTTTCATTCATGTGCTATCCGTTTTTAAGATGGACCACACACTTTATATATAGAGTTTAATAGGATCATTCACACATTCATTCTCCCCCACATCCCAGTGCCTTGAAACTCAGTGCCTGACCTATTCTCACCTGTTTTTGTAGATCAGACTCTGACATTCAAGTCTATGGGGATCCATAAAAGATGGCTGACTATTGGAAGATATCCGTTATCCATAATTTCCCATGCATTTTGCATTTGCTTTTAACTGATCGATTGTTCAAAGTAATTGGATAAATGAATAAAGAAAAAGTTCAGATCTTTTAGAATCAGTTTTGAAAAACAGATATGAAAAAACTAAATTGAATGTAAGACGGAATTAAAATTTGATCCTCTTTGCATAGATATAAAAATGGATGATTACAAAACTTTGGGGCTCAAAATTACCTGTGCAAAGGAGCAAAAGGGCAGATATACTACCATCACCCTGATGGGAAGTAAATAGATAAGTGGTCGAACATGTTGATCACCGCTCCATCCACACAAAAGGCTGTTAGCCACTTGTTCTTTGGAGCTCGACCCCCAGCAATTATACATTTGTGACCTATACAATGGATAGGTGGTAAATGTTAATGGGAAAAAATACTATTTTGCCCACCTAATTCGAGAGCAGCATGATGAAAGATCAGAGATCCTCCTTCTGGTGATGTGTTATTTAATAGACTGCTTGCTGTCTTTTTGATACAATTAAAGTTTTGTAAACAGGGGATTATTAAAAGAGGACTAGTAAATCTGCTGCCAGGTAGTCCTCTATAATTAGGAACTCTCTATAATTCCGCCCCCACCACTGATTGGCAGCTTTTTGTTTATGCACAGTGTACACAGAAAGCTGCCAATCAGTGGTGTGGGCGGGGTTATACAGAGCACAGCATTCAGGGAACTGGTAGATCTGCAACAGATCAAAATATGATTTTAACAAATCAGCCCAATAAGGGATACATTGCTGGAATCTGGATCTTCATAATAAGCCATACATCGCTGGAATCAAAGTCTTTGCCCCTACATCTTTCTGCTCTTGGAACAGTGAACAAAAACCTGGTGACAGATTCCTCTTTAATATCCTTAGAAATTTTAACTTTTTTAGAAAAGGCAAACATAGAGTTAAAAACATGAGTCTAATAGTTAGCAGTCCACTGAGAACACAAAAAAAAAAATAACTTTTTTGATAGATTACTGGAAGTTCTATAAACTTTTTTCTCCTTAAAAAACTTTTTGCCTATTGCATAGTTTGCCATTTATTATCAGAGATCACAGTTTGAATAAGTGTCGCGGGCGGGGAGGAGGGTGTCAGCACACTACGCTCACCCCCTTCTGCTCGGGTCCGGCGGCCGCTGCTCAGTGGTGGCTCGAGCTGTAGGCCGGATCCCGGGGGTTTCTCGAGCGGCACTCCTCACCCGTGAGTGAAAGGGATTGGTTGGGTGTGGGGATTGTTTATTGTCCGTGACGCCACCCACGGTTGTGGTGATTGCACCACCGCTGCTCTGGATGGGAATCCCGGGGATGGTGATGCGGAGCAGCCAGGTGTTGTGTTGCCCCTCCGTGGGTAGGGGTTGGTGATCCCGGGGCCCGGTGATGGCTTGGGGGGTGCAGGGCCTGGTGGGCGCAGGGACGCGGGGGCAGCGCTGTGCCTTGCGGCACTGTGGTACTCACTCAGCCTGAGACGTTGACACAGTTTTTACGGTAAACCAAACGGCTGGTAAGACGGTCCCACGGACGGCTGCACTTGCTCTCCCGGTAGGTGACGGTGATGTCCCTTTTCCTAGCACCTTGGTGTACTTGTTGGTTGCGATGGGTCCCCACCGGTAACCCGCTCCCCGGCTTCAAGCTGGACCGGAGGAGCTCTACTCTTTGCCCGCAGGCGCTGGCCCTAAGAAACTGGTGCCTTGGCGGTGGCAGTGTCTCTCTTACACTGGCTGGGCTGTTGCCTTCAATCGGGACTTGGTTGTTGGGGGATCTACGTCCCCTTCACTGACGGATTCGGCAAATTACGGCGACTCCAATCCTTGCCGGGGTCCGAGAGGCCCCTGCCCTGGTGCTGACTGTCCTTCGGAACACTGCTCCAGACCACCGGGCACACAGCCTACGGGGTCCTTCCAGGAACTTCCAAACGGTCCCCCTTCAGACAGTCACCGCCGTTGCTGACCTTGCTGACCTGCCCTGCACTCAGCTGGACTCTTCAGGCTTTGCACACTCTTTCTGTTCTGTCACCACTCCTGCTTTCCTCCTTTACTACTTTTCTTCCTTCACTTTCACTTAGCTGTTTACTTTAGCCCTGTCTGGGCTACTCCTCCACTCCTTCCACCTGACTAGACTCTCTTCAACTGCCTGGTTTCTCCCGCCTCCAGAGCTGTGAACTCCTCGGTGGGCGGAGCCAACCGCCTGGCCCACCCCCTGGTGTGTATCATCAGTCTCTGGAGGAAGGCAACAAGGATTTTTGGTTAGCTTAGATGTTCCTACCTGGGATGTAGGGTGTGGTGGTGTGTGACCTGTGTCCCCTGGCTTGCCCAGGGCGACACATAAGCATGGTTCATTATAACCAGTTGTTTGTTGGACACAATTAACGTGGTAATAGAAATGGTTGAACCCGCAGATATTCGAGTTTGCGGGTTACTAAAATGGTGATAGTAAGGGCTACGGGGTTGTAAAAGGAAGCAAAACGAAGATTAAAGCAGGTGTGTTATACTTACCGGGTCTCCCTCGTGGCAGTCACACTGCTTCCGGGTCTGCGCATTAAAACTTATGAATATGCACTGCTTCCCCGCCCACCCTCTGTGACAGCGTCTGTGATTGGTTGCAGTCAGACTGCCGGCGTCTGTGATTGGTTGCCCTCACAGTAGCTGTCTGGGTCCCGGAAGTGGAATGTAAAAATAAATAAATAATTGGAAAAAAAATTATGTGTGATCCCCGCATTTTGATAACCAGCGCAGATAAAGCAGACAGCTGGAGGCTTGGACAGTGCAGGTTCACCCATCACTAGTTGTTAGTCAACTTACTGCTAGAAGAAGGGAAGGGATAGCTGAGAGAAGCAGAGAAATGCTAGTTAAAAAATAACCCCTTTCCAAATCTGCATTAGGATGGGGTCTAAGAGGAGAACTTTTATTCTTGCAGACACCTGACAAACCAATCTGGCTGTCAGTGGTGAGGAGTCTTATAGCTACAATGCTCCTCTGGGAAATATTCAAATTGTCTCTTCAGGGAGGAAGGAAACGAACTCTAGTGCCACCTATTGGAATTTGCAATCCTAAAAGTCAAAAGTGGCCCTTTAACGAACATTTTCATATGACCTAGGATTTATGCCAGATCAGAACCTCAATTTGCAGACATGGAGTTTGGGGATGATTGTCCCTCGTCAGTGCAAAGTATGAGGTCTGATCTGGCTGTATGAGAAGCTATAATGAGGGCCAAGGGGAAAACTTTTCTCCTTGCGGAGACTGACAAACCAAGCAGTGGTGAGGAGAATTTATGATGGGAACACTTATCACTGATTATTTTTATTTTCTGTCTTATTTAGGTTTCTATTATCACAGTAATTTTTCCATTGATTACGTTCTCCGTAAAACGTTTGTGTAGTGTAAGATGGCCTACCTAAAGGCAGCTTTACATGCAACAACATCGCTAACGAGATGTCGTTGGGGTCACAGAATTCGTGACGCACATCCGGCCTCGTTAGCGACGTCGTTGCGTGTGAAACGTACGAGCGACCGCTAACGATCTAAAATACTCACCTAATCGTTGATCGTTGACGCGTCGTTCATTTTCAAAATATCGTTGCTCGTTCTGGACGCAAGTTGTTGGTCGTTCCTGAGGCAGCACACATCGCTACGTGTGACACCCCAGGAACGACGAACAGCACCGTACCTGCGTCTTCCGGCAACAAGGTGGGAGTGTCTTTCATGCAGCTGCTCTCCGCCCCTCCGCTTCTATTGGACGCCTGCCATGTGACGTCGCTGTGACGCCGCACGTACCACCCCCTTAGAAAAAAGGCTGTTCGGCGGCCACAGCAACGTCGCTGGGAAGCTAAGTCCGTGTGATGGGTAATAGCGATATTGTGCGCCACGGGCATCAATTTGCCCATGACGCACAAACGACGGGGGCGGGTGTGATCGGCAGCGACATCGATAGCGATGTCACTGTGTGTAAAGTGGCCTTAAGTGACGCGTACCTGTGATATTTCTTGGACATTTTACAAAGCTTCGAAAGACATGTGATTGTGAACTAAAGCTGAACAGGTCCTTTGCCAACCTACAAAAATATCATTTCCAATTGCTGCAAGATTGTTTGTTTGTTTAGTCCATATTAATTGCTGTTTTAATTAAAAACTTTGGAGATGTTGAAAGTTGACAGTGTTACTCAACGATGTGAGAGAAAGTGGAAACACATTTAAGATGCACTGCTGCTTTTAATTGCTTTAGTAGCAATAAAAAGTTTCAGAAAATGGAATTTCCTTTTCCAGACGAGAGCTAATGCAAACTGCATGTTAACTTCTAAACACTCACCGAGATGTGATCTGCAGCCGGGTAGACGTCTCGCACAATCTGCTACCAGACCAAGACATTGTTTTATTGAGTTTTCATCATCCTTCCAACAAACCGTGGATGAAAATAACGCTTTGATATTGTAACGTTCTTATAAGAAGAGGATTAATTCAGTTTGTTCTTAGAGGAGAAATCCCCTTCACATCACTTTTATTGTAGGAAGACGGAATTAAGGGCTGCCAGACAAGTTGTAGTGTTGTCTGCTGCCCATGCTAATATGGGGCCAATACTTAACCGTTAGCCACTATGATAAGTATGATGCTGCATAAAGATTGTGTCATCATAGGGATCTGACTCCCTACAACCCCACCAAGCAGCTCAATAAGCAGGTCATTGAAGTTGGGCGAATGCTATTGCCCCTACATTGATTACCAGTTACTACACACACCTCCATACAATTTTAGTGCTGTACCAGTTACTGTACTCCTCTATAACTCAGTCACAAGAGCAGTTGCCCCAGGTACCAAAGTCTCTGTAGGTGTTAAATCTCACCCCCATGCTGCCCCCACTGTTGAAAGATCAGTGCCGGGAAGCACCAAACTGACCGGTGGCGTGAGTATCCTCCTGGTGATTCTTGTGCACAGCGCACTAGACTAGATTAGTTTCTCATCTAACTGTTACTAGATAACTGTGCCAACCTGGATGTCATTAATGCTTTAAAGGGAACCAATCACCAGGATTTTCCTATATAACCTAAAGCCAGTGCTATACTGGCACTATCAGGCTGATTCTATATGTAGCTTTAGTTGTCAGCTTGGATGTTTAGGTTTTGAAATCCAAGAAAGTGAAGTTTATAAAATTGGCAACTTCTTGACTGACAGCAGCTGAGGATCAGACAATATCTGGGTACGTATTCATAGTTATCCCTTCCCCGTGTTAGAATTAGCATTATTATTATACAATCAATTTAATGTTTGACTTGCAGGACCTGTGTGAGGTCAGACCCATGTGACCAGAAGGGGCGGGACCTCAGCCAACAGAATAATGTTGCTTCCTGGTATCCACTTTGCTGGCTGAGTCCCCGCCCCTTCTGGTCACATGGATATGACCTCACACAGGTCCTGCAAGTGAAACATTAAATCGATGATATAATACTTATGCTAATTCTAACAGGGGGAGGGGTCATCTATGAATCCCCCCCAGATATTATCTGATCCTCAGCTGCTGTCACTCAAGAAGCTGATGATTTTATAAACTTTACTTTCATTGATTTCAAAACCTATACATCCGAGCTGACTACTACATGTATGTAGAGAATCAGCCTGATAGTGCCAGTATAGCACTGGCTTTAGGTTATATACAAAAATATTGGTGATTGGTTCCCTTTAAACACAACTACCCCTTTAATGCTTCATTGGTGGATAAAATATGGATCCTATCATAGACTGTCAGGCATGCATAGATTTCTATAAATCAAATGTATGCCAGAAGATTGTAGTTTTCCCATATGTTTGACATTAAAACAAATTGACACTTAACAGTATTTAATAGGGCACCCAGCTACTGTATACCAGCAATGTACAGCAGATACAGTATATTCAGTGATTAGTGAGGGGCAGACTTGCAGATCCTCGGGATCAGCGTGTCCCACCGGGTTTTAAATATAAAAACCCAATTGGGGCCCGGTATTGATTCCAGATACCTGGCCGGACTCTGGTCCCCATGTAAGTCTATAGGGACCCGAAACAGGTGCTTAAAAATGGTGGTAGAAGGGATGGTATGGGTATTGGAGCAAGCGCTTTATAATTACTGAGTCTTCGTGGGGCTGTACTGCTTCCGTGGCCGCTCATTATCTTCATGCATATGCACTGCTTGTCCCGCCCACTGGCAGTCCCCTCATCTCTGATTGGTTGCAGTCAGACAGCGCCCCCAGCCTGTGTGACAGCGTGTGTGACTGCTTTCAATCACACATGCTGTCTTTGTCTATATTGGTGCAGGATCCGAATTGTTACCGAGTTCCCTGAGAACTCCGGGCTTGGAGTCAGTGCTCGGATTCTTTTGAACCCGCACGGATCTGGACTTTTACAGTCTGGGTCCACCCATCACTATCAATGATGAATATCATCAGTCTATAACTGTATTCACCATTTTTTAATGAATTTTATTCCTGCACCCTTCAAATAAAAAGGTATACAGTTGATGTAGATTCAGCATCCCATTTTTATAGTAAGCATTTTTGGTGCTTTTTGTTATATATATAATAATATGCCCCAAACAAAAAAGTTCTTAGCTTTAATTGAAGTATAATTTAATATAAACAGGTATGTGACTTGTATAATGTGAAAAGTGTTCTGACATCAAGTAATGGCCACTAATGCATTTACTGACAGTTGGCAGATCCTATTATTTCTATGGGTTCCTAACTGATGCAGCAAAACATCAGCTTACATTAGTCTTCATCAGTCAATCATCATCAATTTGTTTCACAGAATCTGTCAGCATTATATAAATGAAACACTTGAGTAGGTAAAAATATATCTTTACTACACTTTAGACATAATTGTAAAGCAGTGATAAACCAAAGAGGAAAAGACAATATGGTGAAAACAAGTAATAAAGTGGAGTGTTTTTATATATCTTTTTAATATACTTTTATTCTTCATCTTTAGCATTTTTTTTTACGGTATAATTCTGATCTACAAGCGGCCTGTGGATTAGTGGTGCGTGGATATCCTGGAATAGACGATAAATCATTCTATAATAGATTCTTATTAGTAATAGTAGTAGTTTCTCTGGTTATATACTTATTTAACCTAACTATTTTTTATTAAAGAAAGTAATCTAATATTAATATCAACAAACAAAAAGTATGTCGGTTTGAATAAACTAAATTATATTGTAAACCAAGGTGTCAACTTTTAGTTTGGCCTTCGATTACTATACCGGTTTTCTCCCATTTGGATTTTCATAGTAAAATTAGTGCACCCTAGTGTGCAATTTGTTTTTTCTTTTTCTTCTATAGCCATTGATGTTTTACTTTTATACAGTACTGTTATTTCAGTTCCTATGTGTCACGGTGTTAGACATGGCATGTGTTCAGACCAACAGATGTGTGACACACAACAAAAACACACCTCAACAATACCACAAGCAAGGGGAACTGTTGTGAATGTCATCCGAGTGGGTGCTGTTGTGGAGCTCCCTCTGGTTGCCAGGAATGGTAATGAAGCTGAAGTCTGAACCTGTGACCCAGACAGGTGTTGGAGTTGGTTGGGAATCCAGGAGGTCCTATTGCAAATCAGCCTAGTATATTTGGGAGAGCATTCTCTGCCTGGCGGCTGCCGGTGGGAGTGCTTCCTGCCTGCTTCTGAAGATGTCTAGGAGTTTTCCTTCAGTTTCTCCCATTTTTTCTGTGCCTGAATCTACTCCAGATAAGTTTGCTTGTTTCTATGCTTAATTGCTGAAATTGCACTTAAGGTTGTTTCTGTGTTTGGTTTCTTGTATGTGACAATCTGTCTTTCTGCTTCTGTAAGCAGGGAAGTTCCTCCAGCAAGAAAGGGAGCTTGCTCCCTGCTCATGTTTAGATTTTTGCGCTTGAATATTATTTGTTCTCTGATTTCATTCCTTCTCATTATATCTGCAGTTCTGTCTGAAGTTTCTGGCACAAGAGTACCTGATATAGTGGGGGAGAGACTGTGTGGTCTCAGTATTTTTTTCCTATCAGGATTTTGTTTTTTTTTGCAGGGTTTTTTATTGGCCGCAATCAGTTATCTGTCCTGTCCTGTCGTATCTTGTAAGTCAGGCCTCACCTTAGCTAATCGATATTTTCTATCTGTGTATTGTGATTTCTTACATCACCGCTGTTGCATGTTAGGGGCTTGCTATTTCTTTATGGACTGCTCCGAGGCAAGTTAGGATTCCTCATTTCTATCTTTGAGGTGTAGATAGTTTATCAGGCAGTGACGAGGTGTTTAGGTGTGTTAGGGACATCCCACTGCTACTTCTAGTGTTGTCCGATAGGGGATAGCGGTCAGCTCAGTTTCCAACTACTCTTGTGGTTTTGTTTTTTCCTAATTAATGAGATTTGTTGTGATCATCCACGGTTACCAGATCATAACCGAGAACACCGAAAATGAAATAACAACAGTGGGCCCTGGTACTAGTTAGAGGGTAGATGAGACACCTCCTTCCCTTACCTGCTGTTGTACCCTGCACTCCAGCCAGACCCTTTACATGTTCTTCACCTCTCGCCAAGCAGGAATACCTGAAGCCCTAAAAAGTCCCTACTATAGTCCTGGCTAGTGAGCGGGAAGGTAAGGTTCACTTGACCCACTGAGTAGCTAATACAACAAGAGGGTAGGTGAGACAAACGGGAAAAACAACCAAAATGGAGAAGATATGACTTGCGGATGAATCCACAGCAGCTCCTTCCAGCAAGGCGGCCAAAATACAAGAGCAGAGTGATACTTCGACCCAATGTGCATGTGTATGAGAGCACAATGATACTGTGATCGGATGTGTGTGTGTGTGTGTGTGTGTGTGTGAGCAGATGGATGTTGGACCCAATCTGTATGTGTGTGAGAGTGGAGGGATACTGGACCCGATCTTTCTGTGTGAGAGCGGAGGGATACTGGACCTGATCTGTGTGTCTGAGCGGAATGGTGGAGCAACACAGATCTCTGTGGGAGAGCCCTTCCACCATTGACACCTGCCAACTATAGTTGTTCAGGGTCTAGTGAGCACAGTTTTTTTGGGGACTGTCTTCTCTCTTTTGGGAGTATCTTCCCTCTTTTGTGGGGTGTCTTCTCTCTTTAATGAAGTGTCCTGCTGTTTACTTTACATTTTTTTGCTGCCTGGACAGTTCATTATTGAACCGCAAATAGGGCTTATTTTCAGGATAGGGCTCATATTTTAAGCATTCTCTAAAAAAAACGAAAATTCCTGCTAAGGCTTATTTTCGGGGTAGGGCTTATTTTCGAGTAGGTCTTATTTTCAGGAAAACATGCTATATCGATATAAAAATATTTATAATTACATAGCTATATATGCAGTCATATGAAAAACTAAGTACACTGTCTTTGAATTCTATGGCTTTACATAGGACATAATAAAATACATCTGGTCCTTAGAAGGTCTAAAAATTACGTAAATACAAGCTCAGACATAACAAATAACACCAGGTCATTATTTATTTAGCACAGACTAGGTTAGAATGCCAAAATAGTGTGTGAAAAATTAAGTACACCCAGTGTATCGGCATCTTGTAGAACCATCTTAAGCAGCAAAAACTTTGTTGTCTGGATGACCTTTAGTTTGTCACATCATTCTGGAGACGTTTTGCCCCACCCTTCCTTACAACATTTCTTGAAGTTTGGGAACAATAGTTTCTGTTAAGGCCCACAGTATTTCAATTGGGTTGAGGTCTGGTCTGTGACATTGCAGAATTTTGAATGCTCTATTTTTCAGTACTTCTGATGGAGATTTGCTGGTGTGCTTAACATCATTATCCGGTTGCGTGACCTAGTTTTGGCTAAGCTTTACCTTTTGAGTAGATGGTCTCACATTTGACTCTAGAAAACTTAGGAATTTAGAGGCGTTCTTGGTAGACTCAATGACTGAAACGTTCCAGGTTCTGTGGCTGCCAAGCAAGCCCAAATCATCACTCTCCACTACTTTTGCTTGAGAATTAGTATGAGGTCTTTGTTCTGATATGCGGTCTTTGGTTTTTGCAAATATGGTTAAAAAATAAAATTAAAGTACAAAAAAAAAATGTGGTTGCATATATGTACATACACTGAAACTAAAGGTCACTTTACACGCTGCGATATCGGTACCGATATCGCTAGCGTGGGTACCCGTCCCCATCGGCTGTGCGACATGGGCAAATCGCTGCCCGTGGCACACAACATCGCCCAGACCCGTCACACTACTTACCTGCCCTGCGACGTCGCTGTGACCGGCGAACCGCCTCCTTTCTAAGGGGGCGGTTTGTTCAGCGTCACAGCGACGTCACAGCTGCGTCACTGAACCGCAGCCCAATAGAAGCGGAGGGGCGGAGATGAGCGGGACAAACATCCCGCCCACCTCCTTCCTTCCGCATTGCGGGCGGGAGGCAGGTAAGGAGAGGTTCCTTGTTCCTGCGGTGTCACACATACCGATGTGTGCTGCCGCAGCAACGAGTAACTACATCGCTAGCTGCAGCAACGATATTAGAGAATGGACCCCCATGTCACTGATGAGCGATTTTGCACGTTTTTGCAACGATGCAAAATCGCTCATAGGTGTCACACGCAACGGCATCGCTAAAGCGACCGGATGTGCGTCACAAATTCCGTGACCCCAACGAGATCGCTTGAGCGATGTCGCAGCGTGTAAAGTGGCCTTAATACTTTGTTATAGTACCATTTTAATTTATGACAGCATTCAGTCTGTAGGGTAGGAGTCTATCAGCAAGACACATATAAAATTGTCAATCTTTACCTACTCTTCCATGCAGTACCTCCAAAGCTGTCAGATTACGAGAGCATCTCCTGTGTACAGTGCCATCTTCAGGTTACCCACAGATTTTCAATTGCATTCAGGTCTGGACTCTGGCTGGGCCATACCAAAACTCTGATTCTCCTCTGGCAGAGCTATTCGTTTCTTGATTTGGAGGTAAGCGTAGGATCGTTGTCATGCTGAAAGCTAAAATTCAGCTTCAGCTTTTTAGCACAGGCATGAAGGGTTTTTGTTTTTTTTTCAGAATTGACTGATATTTGGAACTGTTCATCATTGCTCTGCACCATGTCTAAAGCACCAGTTCCAGCTGTTGAAAACAGTTCCAAAGCATCATGCTGCCTCCACCATACTTCACTGTGAGTATGGTGTTCTTTTGGTCATGTGCAGTGTTGGCGTTCGACCAAACATACCTTTTGGAATTATGGTGAAAAAACTTCAGCCTTGATCTCATCACGCCTTAATATGTTCTCCTACATGCTTATTGCAGACTTACTGTAGATTTTGGCAAAACATAGCCAGACTTGGACATTATTCTTTGTAATAAAAGTCTTCTGTCTTGCCCCTCTACCCCATAGGCCACACATGAAGAATACAGGAGTTTGTTGTTCCATGCAGTACACAATCAATACTGTCTATAAATTCCTGCAGCTCCTATAATATTGCTGTAGGCCTTTTTTGGAAGCCTTTCTCACCAATTTTTTTCTTGTATTTTGATCATTTTTTTAGGCACAGGCAGTTCTAATTAATGTCACTGTTGTGTCAAATTAAAGCCCCTTCTTGATGTCTTTCTTCATAGTGTTATATGGTATATCTATTGCCTTCACCATTTTTTGCACTATTCTGACTGATAACTTTTTACAATGAGATCTCTTTGCTGTGTTGTAAGCTGTTTATGGACCATGGCATTTGCTTAAAATGCAACTAATAAACTGTCAGATAAATTCTAATAGAACAGTCTAGCTTTACATTGGGTTAATCAGAATCCCTGTAAATGATTTCATAATGGTGTGCTGACTATTATTTAACGTGAGTTTAAATGTGATTGACTAATTCTAAACACAAGCACAACCCTAAGTGTGTTCACACTTATGCAACCACATTATTTTAGCTTTACTATTTTTATTCCCCCCTCCACCAAAATTATTATTATTATTATTATTATTATTATTGCGGCATTTATTCCATGGCGCTTTACAAGTGAAAAGGGTATACATAAAAACAAGTACAGCAATCGTGAACATTACAAAAACAGACTGGCACAGGAGGAAGGAGGACCCTGCCCACGAGGGCTCACAGTCTACAGGGGATTGGTGAGGATACAATAGGTGAAGACAGAGATGGTTGCACAATGGTGTATTGGTCTGAGGTTTATTGTAGGTTGTAGGCTTTTTGGAAGAGATGGGACTTCAGGTTCCTTTTGAAGGTTTCCACGGTAGGTGAGAGTCTGATATGTTGGGGTAGAGCGTTCCAGAGTATGGGGGAGGCACAGGAGAAATCTTATATGCGATTGAGGGAAGAGGAGATAAGACGGGAGTAGAGAAGGAGATCTTGTGAGGATCTGAGAGTATGTGCAGGTAGGTACCGGGAGACTAGGTCACAGATGTAAGGAGGAGACAGGTTGTGGATGGCTTTGTCTGTCATGGTTAGGGTTTTGAACTGGAGCCTTTGGGCAATGGGATGCCAGAGAAGTTATTGGCAGAGAGGAGAAGCCGGGGAATAGTGAGGGAAGAGGTAGATTAATTGGGCCGCAGAGTTTAAGATAGATTGAGGGGTGCAAGAGTGTTGGATGGAAGATTGTAGAGCAGGAGGTTGCAGTAGTCGAGGCGGGAGATTATGAGGGCATGCACTAGTGTGTTTTGCTGATTCTTAGATAAGGATAAAATTATTTCAATTTTGTTTCTATACAGATTAAGTGAGACATTAAAGGTGGAAAAAATTCTGAAATGATTCTTATTGGTAGGATATTTTTACACAACAAAGACCTGGAATTTTAACCTTTGTCTGATACCATGAACAAAATCAGTAGTTGTACAAATCTGCATGGGGTCACATTGACCCCACGTTACCAAACAGGGTTCACATGGGTGTGTACACTTTGTATATGTACTATATACTGTATATGCTGATATACAACTCCCCAGTACAGTTTAGAACATAAATGACTACTTTTGATTTCAATGTTTAGTTTTGGGCTTTGTTGCTGCAGATTCATTAACGTTCCTCTATGTTTGGTTGACATGTACATAGACATTAATAACATGCAAATGACATCAATTCTTAATAGGGTGTATTTTCCATGGCCATGTGTAGGTAAGAGCGCTGCCTGAGATTTATTGTTCTCTATCGGATCCCCAGCTGTTTAGCGGCCTCTCTACCACATAAATGTACTGTTTGTTGTTTTCTTTCATAATGAAATCCCCTTTCCACTCTCTCCTCATGTCTGCCGTTGACCTCCTTATCCTGTCTGCTCGTGATAAATGGGAGGATGCCACTAAATGAGGAAATATTACCTCTACCTGTCCTTGAGTGAAGACAATTCTTCATAGAATTTTCCGAGCCTCGTACATCGGGAGGCACAACAGGTTTTCATCACATTTTACTGCCATTGTTCAACACTTGTGTAGCGCCGGATTCTTAATTATAAAATCTGAGCCGTTACTTAGAAAAAAAAGGAGAGGATTTTTCTAAAGAAAGATTTCTATCAGGCGACTGGGTTTTATAATGTGTTGTTGCTTTCTCTTGTTTTACCATGTATAGTACTTTAGAGAAAGAGTCAAAGTTCTACAAACATGCAAAATTGGTAAACCTCATTAAAAGGTTTTTTCCATCTAGGACATCACCAAATAATGTTGGACTGGAGATCAAGGTGCTCACCAGTAACTTCAGCTCTGCTGTCCCACTGTGCTGCTACATGCAGATGTTACATTACCCTCATTCACAGATTTACCATATTTTTCATTTTATAAGACGCACTGGATTATAAGACGCACCCCAAATTTAGAGAAAAAAAAAAAAGGTAAAAAAATATGGAGTCTGTCTTATAATCTGGTGGTCTCTTACGGGGAGTAGCAGTGGTGGTGAAGCGGGGTCACAGGAGACAAGTGCGGTGCTGGAGTAGGGTGATGCTGCAGGCGGTGCGACGGATGTCCCAGATGCTCGCTGCCGGTGCTGTGAGGCAGGAGCATTCAGAAGCAGTCTGTGATGCGGGCTGCAAAGAAAGGTGCCCGAAGTCGGCGCGTTCACAGATTGAGCTATCGGCTCAATGACGAGCCGAGATTTCAACTGCGCACGCACCACTTTTCCTTAAGTCCGCTGCTGGGAGATCAACAGACTAGAGGTGGTGCATGCGCAGATGAGATCCTGATCCTAGAGTTCAATCTGCATACGTGTCGACTACAGGCACCACCAACTTTTTCAGGATGGCCCCTGCCTCACCACCTGCAGGGAGCACAGCCTGACTTCAGCATCAGCACTGCCCGCAGCATCAGCGCCGCCTACAGAACAATTCAAAGCCCGCAGCATCAGCCCTGACTCCTGTGACTCCTCTCCACTACCCCCTGGTAAGCTACATTCTGCTTATAAGACATATCCCCAATTTTCCTCCCAAATTTTTGAAAAGAAAAGGGTGTTTTATAATCCAAAAAATATGATAGAATAATAATAATAAAAAAAAACTGGGTAGTTTGTTAAATAAATGATGAGATGTTGCCTTTTTCTGTACATAGCGGATGAAGTGTATTGTGCCAAGTGCTGCTCAAATAGGAGGGTAGGGGTTATGCCCAGGAACCCAACAAAGAATTCATGTGTTCCAATCCTGTCTAATAGATGAGGATCCCAATCTGAAGATCAGGGCACTGCTCTTCTAAGAATGGAGAGATGGCAGATCATGCACTTGTACGATCCCAATAAATGCCAACAAGCATGCAATACGTCTCCACTGACAGCGGCATTCAGCCGGATCCTTTTCGCCAAAAGGTCCCACCCCTACGGCAGATATGAGGCTGATCACAGGGAGTCCCATTGAAGGAAACCCAAGCAATTAGTTGTAATATGTTGGAGAACCAAGTGTATCATTCCTCTACAGCACCATCAAAAGGAAAATTGAAACATTACACCGTGTCCATGGACATCAAAAAGTATTGCAGGACCGGACAGTTCCTGGATAGTGATGAGCAAATACTAAAATATTCAGGTTCTGGTTATTTGCACTGAATATCTAATACTATTCAAATATTCTTCACGAATAGCAAACTTAATGCAAGTCAAAGGGGAACTTGAGCATTTTTCATGAAAATTTCCCAAAAAACTGCTTGGATTCTCCATTGCCTTGCATTAGGTTCGTTATTCATGACGAATACCGAATAGTACTAGGTATGTGGTACGAATAACCCAAACCCGAAAATTTTAGAATTCGCTCATCACCAGTCCTGGAGAAGTAGAGACTAGAGATGAGCGGACCCGTGGAAGTTCGGTTCGATAGGTTCAGCCGGACTTTAGATAAAGTTCGGTTTGGGACTCAAACTTGACTTGATCTCCAATGGAAGTCAATAGTTAGGCAGTTTGGGTCTCCACCTACATGCAGCTAGTCATAAACAGATCACTTCTGGATGCGAGTGAGCAGGGGGTTTCCAATTTTTCGTTTGATGCCTATTACATCCTCCGATCATGCTGTTGTTACCCCCAGTGCAAGCTGTCCAAACACTGCCAGGGGCACACACTGAGCTGAGCACTGAGCGTACCCGAGCACAGCAATGCTCGCTCAAGTGGATTGCATACGTAAAGCACCCAAACTCTGAACTTGAACTCTGTTTTTTTTGTAAAGTCTGTGTTATTTGAACGTCGGTCTTGCGTGAAGTCACAATATCACTGGGACCCATAGAAACACACAAGGTGTGAAACGGCCGTCGTTCTTTGGGGGCCTGCACCCGGCTCTCTCATTCCCGCTCTTTTACCTGCACGTGATATGGAATAAAAGCACTTTCTGGATCTTGGATGGTGTATGCCGTGGTTTTCTACTTTATGGACTTCTCTTCACAATATCACATGAGCCCCTCCTCGTGTACACCAGCTGATTGATGAAGGACCCCACTGAGGGGGCTTTCTCTTCTACTAAGAATGCAGTATTTGAAAATTGGTGTTCAAACCCGACACATAGGAAGTGTCAGAGGAACGCTGTCACTTCTATTGCCCGGTAGTTTGGTGGTGATACATCTCATACATTATGGTGGGAAACTGGATATTTTCAGTCACTGTTGTAAATAAAGTCCATCAGGAGATACATTCTATAGCTGAACGGAATAGAACAAGGTTGTGCGCTGATCACCATCATATTTTGAATCATATTCTTCTATTCTGTTACAAGTATTACTGTATATATGGAGGATCTGCACAGACGTAGCAGAGCAGGGGTGATTATTGGGCATGATGTGCTATGATGCTGTAATGTCTTATTATTTGGTATTCACTGTGCGGCAGGTAATGAGCATCGGAGAAGAGTTCAATAAGAAATACAGCTTTGCTACATAAATATTTCATTTTATATGGTAAAAAGAGAATCTACTTAAATAGGAGCTGTCATTTGCCATAAATATGTAATGTTTGTATCTGCTCTAAAGTCAGCTATTCTCCTGAATCTGGTGCTGTTATTTGTCTTTTGTTCCTTTGCCTCTACATTCTTCAGATTTGCCACCCTCTTCCATTTGCAGCTCGTATGTTAATCCAGTATTGTGGCGCCCTGGCCTAGCCAGGTCGTCACAGATAACACACAAACACCCCCACCCCCATTGGACAGGGACACTAGCCAAACACAAAAACCCTTGTTGCCTCCCTCCAGTGTCTGATGTCCACACCAGGTGGAGCGGAGCCAAGCGGTTGGCCCCACCCACCGAGCAGTTCACAGGCCTGGAGGCGGGAAAAGTGTCAGATAGAGTTTGGAGTTTGAAGTGAGAGGAGTGAGCACTTGGGTGTCTGGGTTTGTGGCCCAGGCACTGACAGCAAGGTTGGCAGATGGTGGTGGCCGTCTGCAGGAGTGGTGAAGCAACGCGGAACCGTAGGACCGGGGTCGGGAGTTGGCCCGCCGGTACCGACCGGAGAACGAAGTGAAGCCAGCACACACAGGCAGGGCAATCGGACCCCGACCAGGCTTGGAGCCGCCGACAATAGTCGAATCCGAATGTGACCGGAACCCCAGGGGTTTCCTAACAGCAAAAGTCCCGATTAAAGGCAACCGCCCACACCGTGAGGGTATACACCTACCGCCTAAGGCTAGAGACCTAAGGGCCAGCGCCTGCGGGCAAAGGGGCTCCTCCGGTACCCATACACCGGGGAGCGGACTACCGTTGGAGATCCATAGTAGTCAAATGAGAACATCAAGGTGCAGGGAAAGACAGCCGCCATCACCTGTCCGGGGAGAGACACGGCAGCCGGCTGCGGGACCCGTCCATCCAGCCATTTGGTTTACCGAGGACTTTGTACATTTCTTACTGAGTGAGTACACCCGTGCCATCCGGCACTGGCCGCGCTGCCCCTGCAACCCTGCACCTCACCAACCCTGCCTCCCCGTCACACCACTGGGCCCCGGGACCACCGACCCCTACCCACGAGGGGGAAAACAACATCCCAGCTGCTCCCTACCATCGCTCCCGGGATCCCCGTCACCAGCAGCGGTGGTGCCCATCTTCACCACGACCCGTGGGTGGCGTCACGGACTAAATCCCCCAAACCAACCACCCCTTTCACTCACGGGCGAGGAGCGCCGCTCAAGTCCCCGGATCCGGCCCACCGCTTGAGCCACCGAGCAGCAGCCGCAGCAGCGCCGGACCCGAGCGTTAGCGAGAGCGCAGCAGCGGCGGCGTCCTCCCTGCCCGCGACAGTATTATTTTCCAAGGGGGTGTGGACCTTAAAAGACATAGATAGGAGTTCCCCACTTGGCTAACAATATTAGATTTATAAACAGGGAAAAGGGGGCCATATCCAAAAAATGGAGAAGTAGAGTAATAAAACAAAAAAGTCAGATTAATCATCAGGATGGCTGGATTTGAATAATCATCCTGAGTTATCTGAGAACTCCGGGCCCGGGATTGGCGCACGGGTACTAGGTTACCCGCGCATATCCAGACTTTTACAGTCCGAGTTCGCCCATCACTAAGGGGTACTTTGCACGTTGCGACATTGCTGGCATCAGCTATCGATGCCGAGCGCGATAGTACCCACCCCCGTCGCACATGCGATATCTTGTGATAGCTGCCGTAGCGAACATTATCGCTACGGCAGTTTCACACGCACTTACCTGCCCTGCGACGTCGCTCTGGCTAGCGACCCGCCTCATTCCTAAGGGGGCGGGTTGTGCGCGTCATAGCGACGTCACACGGCAGGCATCCAATAGAAGCGGAGGGGCGGAGATGAGCGAGACGTAAACATCCCGCCCACCTCCTTCCTTCCGCATAGCCGGTGGAGGCAGGTAAGGAGATGTTCCTCGCTCCTGCGGCTTCACACACAGTGATGTGTGCTGCCGCAGATACGAGGAACAACATCGTATCTCCTATTGGTGCGACATTATGAAAATGACCGACGCTACACAGATTGCCGATTTACGACGCTTTTGCAATCGTTTATCGGCGCATCTAGGCTTTACACTTTGCGATGTTGTTACCGGCACCGGATGTGCATCACTTTCGATTTGACCCCGACGATATCGCAGTAGCGATGTCGCAACGTGCAAAGTACCCCTAATTGTAATTGTTTGTTCTTACATCCAGTCCTCCATCACAGATGCAAGGATAAAGGTCTATAAATTTGATCCTCAACATTCTCTAAGTAAGTGATCTTTGTACTGGGGCGAATCTTAATCCTAGTTTTCTGAATTTGCATAGTTTGTAATTAAAATACATCGTAGGAAACAAATGTTATTATAGAGATTACAGAAAGATGACCCCAACTGTATTAGAGAAGAACCGATACAGAGAAATTAATCCTCTGGCTTCCCTAATGCTGTAATTAATGTGGAGCATTACGATACCTTATTCACATTGATAAATACACTCTGTGATAATGAGAGGAGTGACCAGTGGAAGTATATAGTGTGAATACCTAATACTGCCGTAATCCACACTTGATCTACTTTGTGTAATTATTTACATTTGCTATTAAGTTTCTAATGGAGAAGAGGAGAACTAATTATGAAAACGCATTAGGAGTGATTCCGGATGTAGCTTAATGAGTAGTCATTTTTAAACAGTCTTAATAAAGGCATTGGTGGAGAAGTTAATATTCTCTTCTGTAGCATTCTCACTTATCATCCTACTTTCCCAATCGCAGTGCTTAACTGCATCATTAATGAAGTTTTTATGTGGCATTAAGACTTAATCTTAACAAATGATGTGGAACACTCTCATACTTGTGGTTAAGTGGATATTTGGACTGATTAATAGGACAGTCCACCTTAAAAAGTTCCTCCTATGAACAAAAAGTTAGAGAGGAGATTAGTGATGGGCAATCCTGATCACAAGCTTTCCTGGAAAGCTCGTGTTACAGAGCGGGTCCAGATCGGGTCCAGGGGCTGTAAAAAAAAAAACAAAAAAACCCACATTATTAAAAAACATTATGATTGTACTTACAGGTCCTGCGATGCGTCCTGCAGACCCGCTATCTCCTTTCTGCTGCTTCCGAGTCCAATCATTGCTGTGCCTTCCCGGTAACCACCGCTGACTAAAAGGACCTTCCGTGATGTCATAACCATGTGACCAGTCAGGTGTCAATGTTGTATTACCTCATTGGCTACAGACTGGTCACATGGCTATGACGTCTTGTAGGTCCTGTTATCTGAACTTGGTTTGTCACTGTGCGAGTGTCATGCATCACGGCGCACAATCTCCTAACAGCAGTGGGTCAGCTGCATATATTTCCATGCAGCTGATGAGCTCCTTTCCGGAGAACGTCAGGTGCGGGGTGTTCCAATGCAAGACTGCATGAGTCATCCCCTCACTGTCAGGCTGCTTAATGTAGCAGAGCTGACTTGGTTCTCTGTACTTCTCACTGTGTATAGACTGTGTCTGTACAGAGTGATGAAGCTGACATGGCTCTACCTGTGGATTACGTCGGACTAAGGATTTTTTTTATAATAAAGATGGAATCTCTAAATGTTTTTTTTGTTTTATTGCTAATAAAAAAAATGTTTCTCTGTGTTGTGTTTTTTTATTTACTGTTTACTAGAAATTCATGGTGGCTGTGTCTAATTTGGCGTGACACCATGAATTTCAGGCTTCGTACCATCTCAGAATACAAAGCTGGTATTATCCCCTTTATTACCCAGCGTGCCACCAGCCAACAGGGCCGCAAGAGAAAAAGCAGGCGCGAAACGTACGTCGGGGAAGAGGAGAGGTTCATTCACCGCTCAGGTAATGTGTCATCTTTAGGAAGTAATTTTACTTAAAATTTTGAACTGTCACATCTTTTCATTGGCTTAGTGTGTGCCACCAGCCTCCTGCTACTGCGGGTTACTGCCGTGACTGCAACCTTTGATCCGCTACTAATGTCAGTGAATTATTTTGGCGTACGAATCCATCAGCTGAACAGTGAGTTGGAACCGGTCTATCTTTTATTTGTGAAATATACACTTTAAATTCAATCCAATTAGGGGAATTCCTTGGACCCTACTCACTTACCGGCTGATGGGACCAATATCACTGATTTTTGGATATTTTTTCATTTTGCGGTGGTTATAGTTTAAGTATAGTTTAAGTGGTTATATCTCCTTAATTATGAGATGATTGAGTAAAAACCTTTTATATATTTTTCTATATCCAATGAAAATTTTTTTTGTATTGTTTGGACGAACTAATAGCGTTTATGCAACCTGAGCGTTTCTTATAGATGTAATACCGACTCCTCTGTGGTGTGTTCCTCTGTTTGAATAAAAATATGTCACAATAAAAATATTTTGAATTTATTCTGAATTGTTGATGATTTTCTATAGCGTATTTTCATGTTTATACCCAGGTAGTTTTACCCTACGGTTCTTTTGTTAAGTAGGAATAAGAAGGTGTTGAAAAAAACAAAAAAAATTATTCTCCAATCACATTCTGGCATCCTCCGCTTCTTTTTCTTGCCTCGAAATGTCCTGATCTCATGCTACCTGAATAGAGCACATAAGACTTCATAAAATTGGTGCGACCCATGTAATGGTGTTGCAAAGTGCATGGCTGCTTGTCCTCTCATAATGTTATAAAAGTCTGTCTGAGACAGACTAAGAACTACATAGTTCGAAACGCGTCCTCTCGTTTTGCACGAGTCTTGGAAGCAGTGGTCTCCTGCAAATCTCAGGTGAGCGGATACGAACACTCTTTTTTTGGACAATATTAAGGTGGGTTTTATGCTCCATGGCTTATCCCGACACACTACCCTATTCCATGATAAAAAAAATTTGTTTGAAAGTCACCCCTATAGAACATATACCCCCATACACACCCAACCGGATAGAGGTTCTAAATAGAAAAGAAACTTATTGGATCTATAAACTCAATACATTAAAACTACAGGGTCTTAACGAGGTCACGGATTTATTTCACTAATGCTGTTTGGTTACATGTTCTATTATGTGTAAGCTTTTATCATCATTATTCTCTGATAATTTAATGGTTTTAATAGATTCTTATATGCATCCCTTATTTTTTTTATATATATATATATATATATATATATATATATATATATATCTTTTTAGCTATGGTTTTTATGACAGGTCTGCTACTTTTTATTTTTTATTATTTTTTATTTTCTATACACCTCAGTGCATTTCTTTATTATATTATATTCTTGGGATAATATGTATATTTGTTTATGTGTATTTGTATACATCTTGTTTGTCAGCAGTTTTGCATCTTATCGATCCCTTGTGGTTTTTAAATATTAATTCTTTTTATCCATCTTATATCGTGTCTTTCAGAACACGATTGACGTTTGTGTCTTTGTTCTTTTAATTGTCTGTCCTGCACATATTTATTCTTTACGGTTGTCTGCCAATTTTTTGCGGTAGCGGCATTAATATAGATTTATTGGTGTGATATTAATGGCTCAATATGTATGACCGCACCTTTGCACTCGACTTTCACGGCACTTTCTCCGTTCTTGTCCCTTATTTTTCGGTAGTTTTATTCAATATATACTATTGGAGTTCATGTTCCTATTTCACTTCATGATATTGGTGATACATCTAATGTTTTATTTCTTCGTGTGTCTGATATAAGGGTTCGCACTGATCGGCTCTCAGGCTACCTCCATTTTCTCTATTCATTTCATTTCAATGTTACACTTGCTCTGTGTCTTTCTTTTGGCGCAGGCGCCGTGTGGTTTTTTCCCACGGTATTGAACTCTGTTCACCCCCTGGATTCTGCACTTGCTTCCCACGCATGCGGGTTCTGTCTTTTTCCCACGCTCCTGAACTTCTATGAACTCCTCCACTATTTTTGAGGTTATGAGCAACTCCTGGATGTGTGGATTCTGTCTAAAGCGGGCTTTACACGCTACGATTTTGCTACAGCGATCTCGTTGGGGTCACGAATTTTGTGACGCACATCCGGCCGCTGTAGCGATGTCGTAGCATGTGACTCCTAGGAGCGATTTTGGATCGTTGCAAAAACGTCCAAAATCGCTCCTCGTTGACATGGGGGTCCGCTGCCAGTTATCGCTGCTGTCGCAGGGGCGAAGTTGTCCCTCGTTCCTGTGGCAGCACACATCGCTACATGTGACGCCACAGGAACGAGGAACATCTCCTACCTGCCTCCGGCCACAATGCGGAAGGAAGGAGGTGGGCTGGATGTTACGTCCCGCTCATCTCCGCCCCTCAGCTTTCATTGGGCGGCCGCTTAGTGACGTCGCTGTGACGCCGAACGGACCGCCCCCTTAGAAAGGAGGCAGTACGCCGGTCACAGCGACGTCGCTATGCAGGTAAGTATGTGTGACGGGGGTGCCAGATTTTGTGCGCGACGGGCAGCGATATGCCTGTCGCGCACAAACGATGGGGGCGGGTCTCATGCAAGCGATATCGGGCCGGATATCGCAGCATGTAAAGCCACCCTTACTTTCACGATGGGATGTCATTTGAGTTTTTTTGGAATATTTTCTCCCTGTTATCATACCGATACTGGGGAACTGATGGTGTCTTTTCACTTTGAAGTACTACACGCTCTGCTGGCGGTGTGGTTTCATGCTCCTATTTCCCTGTTTCTGATCCTATTTCGTCTCCAGCGCTGACACTTCTAGGTGAGTTCTAGGCTCATCTCACGTTGTTCTGTTGTAGATTGACACTATCTGTGTATATATATATATATATTTTTGTACTTTCAGAGTCTCATTACCACATGTATTTCTGTTTTTGTGTTTTTCTCTTTTTCTTATTTCACGAATTTCAATATATGACCATCTATGATAGAATGGTGTCAGGAAAATCGCATTTGGTTTTTTTACATTTATTATGATGTTACAAGTATTGCGTCACAGTATACTGCAATGCATCCTTTCCCGCCCGTTTTTTCTAACAGAGGCGGTCCTTTGACGTCATCAAATGTATATATGTGTTGTCCATTCCTGTTGCAATAGATTTGATGTTTTCTTATGCCTGACGGTCCTGGGGAAGGGAGCTGAGCCTCCAGAAACGCGTAGACCTGTGCTAAATAAAGATTCATTAATCGGACTACTTGAACCATTGATCATTTGGCGCGGCTTATGAAAACCCTTTTTCTACTATTGTTCTCTCATAATGTTATGGCAGGGCAACGCATATCATGATGTTGGGGAGAGACATTATGTCGTTTTGAGTAAGTGCGGAGATGCGGCGGAAGTTCACTGAAGACCGGAGCAAAGCAAGGCTGTGTGGCTATAATTTTTTTTACATTTTTTTTACCTACTTTTATTATGCTCTGAGGTCTGGAGAGACTTAGGCTATGTGCGCACGTTGCGTATTTGCATGCAGTTATGCTGCGATCTGCACCGCAGCGTAACTGCATGCATCCTGTGTCCCCAGCATAATCTATGAAGATTATGCAGGAGACGTGCGCACATGGCGTATTAGAGCGCAGCGCTTTAGCTGCTGCCCGAAGCGCGCGTTCTAAGAAGTGACATGTCACTTATTCCGTGCGTTCTGCATGCATCACCCGCTCTGTCTATGGCAGGGGCTGCACTCAGAGCGCATGGAATCGGCTTTGTTTTTTTTCATTACGGACTCTTTCTGCAGCGATTTGAAGCGCACGTGTGCTCTTCAGATCGCTGCAGAAATTTCTACAGTGACTGTACGCAACGTGCGCACATAGCCTTAAAGGGAACCAGTCATATCAAATACCGATATTAACATGCAGGTTAATAATTTTGTAAAACTAACCGGCCTCCACACTGAAAACCTGGTCACCAGGAGGAAAGTAACTTAATCCCTCCCGCCAGGCTCCCAGCCTTGGGCTTTCAGTCATAGATTGTCACCGGTCAGTACACATTGAGCGAAGGCTGTAACCACGATGCCCCAGCACTGATTGACAGCCGGATCAGCAGTGCAACAGTACTGAACAGGCTTTCAGTGTGGCGGCCAGGCAATTTTTGAACCCTATTAACATGCAGAATGACCCCATATCTGCAGGTTAGTAGCATATTTTAACATGACCGGATCCCTTTAAGAACATAATAAGGAACATTGAATTTCCTGTTAATAAATTCAATGCAAATCCAATTTCTTGTCCAATTTCAATTGGATCTGGTGAAATGAATTTCAGCAGATTGGTTCATTGCTAAGGACAGTGACTGTGAACCCCACACATCTTGAAAGATTTAAATTTACTCCCAACAATGTCGATGTTTTCTTCATGTGTTTAATAGAAGAAATAAATGGTACAACTGGGCATTATTAGTTTACTTGCATTCCCTAAAATTATGACTTAAATACCAATCAAACTCAATTATATTACTAATTAAGAACTCAAGGCAATTCAGAGGGATTTATTGATTTTCTTGCAAAGGTGCATGTCAAGATATTGCATAAGCTGAAAAATGGAAAAAATATCACCAAATTGATATATACTTGATGTAACTTCTGCTCTCAAGCTTCTGTTTTTCTGTACAATATCAATACATTACTTTACCTCCCCTAATCTGTTTTCTTGTAGCACTGAATCTAAGGTAACTTGGCCAACATTACATTTTATATACTTAAATGTCACACGGCTAATCTCTCCTAGCCTGCTGATTTACCATAGGATCACATGTTATGAGAAACCTATCATTATTTCTCCCTGCCTTTTTAAGATGGTGGAAACTGACTTCCTGTGCCGATAATAGCTTTAAGCGATACTAGTCCATGTGTTATTGTGATCCAGTTGTTGTTGAACTACTGTTTGCTGTTTGGTGTGTTGTGAGAATTATATTGTCATCAGTTTATTCTCTCCCTGCCCTTTATTTCCTCCTGATCACGTTTTCTCTAATACCTCTGTGTGTGATTGCTGTGAGCTAAAGCTTTGGGTTCCCCATTTGTCTATTTTTGCTGATTTAACCATTCCTGTTGCAGCCCTTGTCTGAAGTTTGAGAGAGGGGGCATTAGAGTAGGACTAGGTTGGCGGTCCAGATCTCTTCACCATCAGACATACCTCTGAGATAAGGGACAGCTAGGACCCCTTACATTGAGGGTGGGTCTATAAGCCCTGGTCCTTGGTTATCCCCTTATACTTTATGACACTCTATTAACTTCAATAGTGTTGCAAGGAGACTTTTGCAGGCATCACCAACTGTCATAGCAGTGTCAGGATCTGTAGAAACTACAGATTCTGGCATTCTGTCTGCTAACTTCTCTGATATCTGTGATCAGCACAGGGAAATGTGGGTGTCGACCCCCAGACTTAGGCAGGCTGGCAAGAGTTAATCTCTTCTGGCTGCTTGTTAGTCTCTTCAATCACATAATGTGAGGGAGACAGTCACTCTTGCTTCCCTCCTATTTATGCTGGCTGGTCAGAAGATTAGTAAGGCACGGGACTTCGGCATCTCCACCTTCAGGGGTAATTCGGGGTCAGGGATAATTTATGGTCCCCTAGTGTCAGGGACAGTATAGGAGACTCTGTCCCTCGCTATCCTGCACTTACATTGTGGCAAATAGTGAATACTGCAGCAGTAAGAGAAGAAGGCTACTCCAAGCAGTGTCCTTTGCAAGTGTGACGATAAATCACCAATGTCCGCTCAGTTGGTCTCCTAATAAACCCGATATTGATATTTTATAATTGTCCTGAGCCTTGCACCCTCTAACTGAAGACAAACACATTGAAAGCACCAGGGTCTACACAGCGCTCTTCATGTCGGGATGCTTAGCTCTAGTTGGCCTCACTCCTGTTCCCCATAGGCGCTACCTAGCTGCAGTTGGCCTTACCCCTGTTCTTTGTAGGCAATGTTCTCCTGAAAAAGTGAACTAACCAAAGATTGTGCTGTCTGTGTCTTTTTAAGTGGGTTCAGGTATACGAGTTTTGGGCCCGCTTGTCCAGGTTATGGGTTGTGGAGGTGGCAGCCCAAACGTCTAGCAGATCCCCTGTCTGCTCAATGGGCTTTGTTGGTTTGAACCTCAAAAATAGTCATCATTTAGCAACTGAATCAAATTTCTGTAGGAAGGAAATAAAACAACCAAATTTTAATTGCTCGCACTGAGAACTGTTTGCTTTGTTGGAGAATACACGACAATGTTGTACTCGCTTTATGCATTTGGTAATTGAACAAACAAGTAGGTCAAGTGGTGGCACCTGCTATTAATGTCTACAAGTGCACATAGTCCATCCTGCTCGAATTCCAGTTTGTGGACTTTTCTCTCAACCCATAGAGTTACATAGGAAGTAAGCCTCTGTTATAGTGTCCTATCTGGCTATAAATTATGCAGTAAAGGATACATATGAGTTAGGGATGCGGATAATGAGTTTAAATAGGCAATCAATAAGAATAGTGGAGGCAAATGTTTATTTAGTTCTCTTAATTAGTATTCACTGGAGAGTACACGGAGCAGTATGTTTAAAGCTACGTAATCAGCAGAGCAGCATGGCAGATTTAGATCTGTTATAAAAGCTCCTGGGAAATTAAAAGAACAAAACATTAAGCATATATTCAGCATTACCATACATTAACATTTTAGGATACCTGCAAAAGTATTGAATACATTAGGATAACCCTACCCTTGTTGTCCCAAGTTGACGATTTCCAGCTTTTGTAGAGACTCACTTTTTTTTTACAACATGAGAATGCGTGGATAATAAATGTCATAGTAATTGAATTTTAGAGCTGATGAATTTGGGTCATTAGCAATATTATAAAAATAGGAATTTTCACATTGTCTGTGGTGTAGGTGCATATATGTGTGTCTGTGTGTGTTTGGTCCTGGTGCTGTTTCTGTGCTATACGTGTGACATCCAGATAGCAAATGGACAGCATGAGCTGGTATACTTACCTGTCTCCGGCGCTGCAGTCTCTGCCTCTGCTATTGCTTCCAAGCCTGCTCATTATGCTCATGGTGTATTCACTGCACTGACTGCTGACCAGGAAGCAACAGCAGCACAGGACACAGCAGCACTAGGGACAGGTAAGTATACAAGATCATGCTGTCCGTGTGCTATACATGTGACATCCGGATAGCAAATGGACAGCATGAGCTGGTATACTTACCTGTCTCATGCGCTGCTGTCTCTGCTGTTGCTTCTAGGCCTGCTCATTATGTTCATTGTATATTCACTGCACTGACTTATGACCCGGAAGCAACAGCAGCACGGGAGGCAGCAGCACCAGCGACAGGTAAGTATACAAGGTCATGCTGTCCATGTGCTATACGTGTGACACCCAGATAACAGACGAACAGCACCAGGAACACAACCAGTGCGGTGAATATTCATAAACATAATGAGCCGGACCCGGAAGCAACCGCAGCACCAGAGACAACAGCGCCGGAGACAAGTATAATTTTTTTTTTATATAAATCTCATGTTAATTGAATTTTTGAGCTGAAGAATTTGGATTGTTAGCAAGATTTTAAAAATAGGAATTCCCACATTGCCTGTTGTACGTGCGTATATGTGTCCGTGTGTGTTTGTCCCTGGTGCTGCTTGTGTGCTATACATGTGGCATCCAGAGAGCAAATGGACAGCATCAACTTTTATACTTGCCTGTCTCTGGTGCTACTATTGCTTCCGGGTCCGCAATCAGTGCAGTGAATATTCATCAGCATAATGAGCAGGACCCGGAAGCAACCGCAGCACCAGAGACAGCAGCGCCGGAGACAAGTATAATTTTTTTTTTATATAAATCTCATGTTAATTGAATTTTTGAGCTGAAGAATTTGGATTGTTAGCAAGATTTTAAAAATAGGAATTCCCACATTGCCTGTTGTACGTGCGTATATGTGTCCGTGTGTGTTTGTCCCTGGTGCTGCTTGTGTGCTATACATGTGGCATCCAGAGATCAAATGGACAGCATCAACTTTTATACTTGCCTGTCTCTGGTGCTACTATTGCTTCCGGGTCCGCAATCAGTGCAGTGAATATTCATAAGCATAATGAGCAGGACCCGGAAGCAAATATGACAACAGTGCCAGAGATAGATAAGTATACATTTTTTTTTAAGTGACGTATTTTCTCCAATACGTGTCACACCTATGTCACATGGACCACATCAGTGTGCGGTCCATGTGACACCCGTGCTGCCGGTAGAAAATGGACATGTCGCGGTGTGGAGTAGCTCATCATGTGCACACAGCCTTACCATGATATCTCTTACATTTTGACATCTCCTGAAAGACACTATGGCTTTTTAATGGCCACCATTGCTAGGGTCACTTCCCATAATATGACCGTTCTTTTTATTCGCTGTCCTATTTATTTACAGGACGACGGTAAAATGAGAAAATCTCTTCTCAGCCTGCTTTATCCTTTGTTCATCTGCTATTATATCGACGCCTTCATCCCAGGGCTCTACCCATATGTGTTTGGGCACGTGGGAACAATTTAACTACTCTGCCAACAGACCTCAGAGCACCCTTCCATTTCTCCCTCTGTCAGAAACCATGTATTTCTCTACCGTTTCTCCAGTGTTAGTTGTATTACATAGCATTTAACATAACGCATTAGGAATTTTGCAGGAAATCTTATAATTGCTTTCTCAGATATGTTCCTTATTATTAAATGTGTAATGTTAATTAACTGCTCGCTACTTAATGAGTGACTTAATTGCTGTCAAAACAAGTTATATGTATTCAGATCTGTGCCATGATGACAATTAGAGGACAACAGAGACGTTTTAAAGGGTTTGCACCAAGTTAAGAAGCAATCCTTATGGATAGAGTAGGGAATAAGTTATTTTCTGGGGGTCCAAATACTAAAACCCCACTGATCTCAATAATGGAGGTTTACAAAGTTTTGTCAGAATGGAGTTGATGTTGAGCATCTGCACTTCTACTTCTTTCTGTAACGCTCACCGGTATAGGGACAGCAAGCGGGGTTAGTGGACCCACTGGACCACAGGGGGACTCAGGCTTACCCTTTAGTCGGAGGGGCTTAACTAACTGCCTACTATGAGGTGGACGCCAGGTACCACTCCCAGGCCAGTGACCAACAGACTGTCACATCCCCACCGGAGTCCGATACTGCGACTTCTGCTCCGATCGCCAGAAGACACCATGTTCCCACCATGGATAGTGCTGGTGATGGGAGAGGAGTCGGTGCCCGTAGCTCTACGGAGCACAGGCTCCGCTCATCCACTAGGCTGGGTTTCCCTGGGACCTGCAGTACCACTGGCTGACTGTAGGTGGCGTGTGTCCTCCAGCTGAAATTGCCAACATTCACCTGCAGCCAATGGGAAGACACCACACCCTTCTTATTCCCCCTCCTGTCACATAACCACTTCCAGAGATAGTTCTGTACTCCTGGCTCATGTGCTGTTTGTATTTTGATTCCTGTGCGCTGACCTTTGCTTGTTGTTTGACTACCCTCCTGGCTGTTGTTTTTGTACCTTGCTGCCAGTTCCGGATTTGACCTCTGCATTGTCTCCTCACTACGCCCTTGCCTGCCGGTTCTGTTCCTGTTTAGCATCTCTTAGTTTTTGACCCTGCCTGACAACCACTTTCTACAGCCTACAACAGGTGGTGATCTCTGGGGCTCTGTGTAATTCCAAATCCCTGTATAGGAATAGGGTAAAGGGTTGCATAGTTCTTAGGGTCCTGCTTTGTGAGCGGCTTTTCTCTAGACTCCCCTTGCAGCCAGTCTGAGTCTGTGGCTCCAATCAGGCATTACACAGACAGACTCAAGTACGGACACAGTTGCAGGCAGATACAGTCAGGATGACTGAGGCAGATAGGAGGGTATGGACAGATATGGTGGGCATGGCAGGGACAGATAGGTATGGGAAGGCAGATACAGGTGACGGATATAGGGATAATGGAACCACGTCATGGAACCTGACAAAAAAAATAAGCTATCAGACTGTTATAGTGACTAACTGAAAGCGTTGCGCAGGCACCTCCCCTAATTGAAGAGTGCCTTAAATATATTGTGCCTCTCAACCTTGAAATAGCATGCCGACCCTTTATGAGAAGGACAGGCACTAATGTCATTCCCGGGGAGCCTGTGCAGTGTGCAGAGGCCCCAGGGGAAGAGCGAGGCAGACAAGCACAGGGCAGCCACGGAGCTGCTTGGCAAGATGCAACCTGGCGGCTGTGAGTAAGTCGGTGTCCCTGCAGGGATGCCGGTGCTACACTTTCATTGTCTGCCAGAGATAGCTGAGCACTCTTTTCTGTTATCTCTGGTAGTCCCATAGAGAATGAGTACAGATAAAAATTGGAACATCCTGCGATTTCGGACCCGATCACGGTGGAAGAAAATGGGATAAAACGTCAATTTTATTCCTTCAGTAAAAATGGAATCAGTTTAACTATAAATAAAGGGCCATTTACACGCTGCAACATCGCTAACGATCGTCACGGTGTTTGTGACGCACATCCGGCGTCGTTAGCGACTTCGCAGCGTGTGACACCTATGTGCGACCTTAAACGATCGCAAAAGAGACAAAAATAATCGTTTGTCTGTGAGAGGTCGTTCATTTAACATTTATCGTTGTCTGGTCAGTAGTGATGTTGTTTGTCGTTCCTGCGGCAGCACACATCGCTATGTGTGACACCACAGAAAAGAGGAACTGCATCGTCCCTGCGGCCGGCCGCACTGAGAAAGGAAGGAGGTGGGCGGAATGTTATTTCCTCTCATCTCCGCCCCTCCGCTTCTATTGGGCGGCCGCATAGTGACGGCGCTGTGACGCCAAACGAACCGCCCCCTTAGAAAGGAGGCGGTTCGCTGACAACAGCGACGTCGCTAGGCGGCAGGTAAGTAATGTGACGGGTGTTAGCGATATTGTGCGACACGGGCAGCGATTTTCCCGTGACGCACAACCGATGGGGGCGGGTACGCTCGCTAGCGATATCGCTGTGTGTAAAGTACCCTTTATGCTTAGCTTGGCTGAAATACGTTGTTTTTTGTACCCCAGTTGTTTTTATTTCTTGTGGACTGTCTGACTGCCAAATCCATTTGTAATGATGGAAACATTTTATCCCATTTTCCTCCACTGTGGTCGGGTTCCTACATCGCTGGCTGCTCCAGTTTTTTTCTGTGGTTCACATACCCTGCTGAGGTGTTTCCATGCAATCTACAGGAACCAGGAATTGGGTGAATTGGGGGAGCTGACATTTCTCATCTATTTTGCGGCATGTATGCTTGACCTCTGCTCCACATCATTCTTGGGATTACTGGAGGTCGCATCAGTCAGACACCAGAGATCAATAAGTCCAATGCTGCCTTTGAAGGTAATTTTTGTGACATATCTAAATTGCACACTTGTGGCTTGCATTTTGTTAGGCCTTGCATACTATAGTCACTGTCTCTGCATGGTGCATATATATAGTACTGGCGAAGCCCGCTTGCATCTAATTGGATGGGCGTAACTAATAGGCTGCTTACCAGCTACTGTGAACCTGCATGTGTGAACAGTGCCCTATGCAAGCCACAAGTGTGCAATTTTACCATCAAGCAGTCACTCCCCTCCATCATTGGAAACGGTAGAGGGATTTGCTCCTCTTGCACCTGTGATGTCTCCATTTATTAGAGGCTTTGCTGCATCCTGGTAGTGCATTAGTTTTTTTGGCCTGGGCAGTTTATATCTACTGCCATTTTTCTGTGAGTAATTGCTTAGCTATTGGAGGATTTAATTCCTCTTTTTTTGTTGTTGAACAATAAAAAGAACATTTATTCCAAGCAAGTCAGAAAGTCCATCAAATAATCCACCATAAAGAGGGTAAAACAGTCCAGAAACACGGATACAGTCCAGTAAGCAATAATTGTCCAGGTCTCTCTGGGGAGCCTCAGCTTCTCCCACAGAGGATGAATCTTCCTGCTCCTCTCTTGAAGTTCTCAGACAGACTAAATAATCCCCAGGTAAACAGAGAGTTTGGTTGGATTCCAGGCCACCTCCCCCCAAACCTAGGAACAGAAACACTGTAGGGAGGGAGTCCCAGTATTTGGAGAGCTGGGGAGTAAACAATGGAGAGTCAATAAATAGGGGTTTAACAAAAAGAAAGGAAATGGTAACTGAGCTTCGTTAATTAACTTGCAGACAAAATAAGAAATACACAGAATGAATGGAGTAACGCTCCTAAAATATGAACCTACACAAAATGATACACAACCCCCCATATTCCACCATCACAGAACCCATGACCCTAGTGCTGCAAGACTGCAGTGCTAACCACTGAGCCACCATCCTGTTGGCTTCAGGATAGGTATGCTGATTTTGATGCAGATTTATAAAAAAAACACATAAAAAACACACCTTAACGTAGAAAAGAAGTTTCTAATATATTTCAGTTTTGGGATTTGACACATTTAAAATTTTATGTTTTGAAATAAGAGGCAAAATTGGTCACATTTTTATCTTTTCAACACATTTGAAAAGCATAGCTACTTTCTCCTAGAAACAGTGTCGTCCCCGTCCATGGGTTGTGAGCTGCCGAACCACACTCAACCTGAGGGCGAGTATGGGGATGTTATTGAGACCAATTTATCAGAGCTTTTACACCAGAAATCTGCCATAAATCACTTTGAAAAGTCTGCATGTTTTTCAGCAGCCCCCAGAGTTAAGCAAAAATGCTGCCCCAGTCTGAAGAATCCACCAAACGGACAGAGCTTATGAGGAGCTGGGGTGGGACGGGCCGAGGCTATGCTCACACATCAAAGCCAGTAAAATGCAGGTGTTTCATCAACCGGAAATGCCATTCCTGACTCATGGAGGCACTCACCACTAATTAGATGCACCAAATCCATTAAGTGGAATGCGCCTCTTAAAGAACTTGACACATCATACTCCAGCGGGCCCTTTAGTAAAACAGGCGTCTTATTCACCAGTCTTAATGAATCGCCCCCATGTCATTCTGATCTAGTACAACAACTTTTATTTGAGTTCTCTGATGTCCCCAGTGGATTATTATCAAATCATTCCCATTTATGAAAGATGAGCGGCACAGTGGCTTAGTGGTTAGCACTCAAGTCTTGCAGCCCTGGAGTTTGTATGTTCTCCTCGTGTTTGTGTGGGTTTCCTCCGGGTTGTCCAGTTTCCTCCCACACTCCAAAGACCATACTAATCTAATATATAAAGCTGAATGTGTGTATGTATGTGTGTGTGTATGTATGTCCAGGATTGGCAATGACAAAGAGACAGACTGACAGGGGAAGAGAAAGACAGGGAAAGAGAGGGAAAGAGAGAGACAGGTTAAGAGACAGACACAGACAGGTAAAGAGACAGGCACAGACAAAGAGACAGAGACAGACACAGGGAAACAGACAGACAGGGAAAGAGAGGGAAAGAGACAGACAAAGACAGGTAAAGAGACAGACATAGGGAAAGAGACAGAGGGAAAGAGGGAAAGAGACAGACAGGGAAAGAGAGGGAAAGAGACAGACAGGGAAAGAGACAGAGGGAAAGAGGGAAAGAGACAGACAGGGAAAGAGAGGGAAAGAGACAGACAGGGAAAGAGAGGGAAAGAGAGGGAAAGAGACAGATAGGGAAAGAGACAGACAGAGAAAGTGACAGAGATAGATAGACAGACAGGGAAAGAGATAGATAGACAGACACTGAAAGTGATTGAGACAGACGGAGAAAGAGACAGACAAAGAGATAGAGAGAGAGACAGAGAGAGATATACAGAGGGGGAGACAGACATTATAATTACATTTCTATCTATTTGTTTTGTGGTTTTTGTGTGCAGAATACATTTTTGTTAATACATTCTAATTTGTTAACAGCAGTTATTAAACCGGGCGAAGCCGGGTAGTACAGCTAGTAGGTAATATAGAGTGTGAACCCCAATAGGGACAGTGTTGCTGATGTATGTAAAGCACTGCGGAATATGATGGCGCTATATAAAAATAAAGATTATTATTATTATTAGTAAATAATAAGAACTTCTACAGATTAGACAATGCTTTAAATACATGAATATGAACAGTGATAGAAACAGAAATGAGTTTTCCTGATAAATTTAGGCAGCTGGAATCCCTTTGTTATGAGTGCATTTTTTGTACTGAGGAATTCTCAGCCATAAGGTAGGAAGGAGACGAACTCTAGCGTCACCTATTGGAAGTAGCAATCCTAAAAGTCAAAAGTGACTCTTTTACAAGCCTTTTCATATGACCTAGGATTTATGCCAGATCAGAACCTCAATTTGCAGAGACGGTGTTTCGGGATGATTGTCCCTCGTCTGTGGAAATTATGAGATCTGGTCTGGCTTTATGAGAGGCTAAACTGGGGTCTAAGAGGAGAACATTTCTCCTTGTGGAGACTGATAAACCAATCTGGCTGTCAGTGGTGAGGAGTCTTATAGCTGTAATGCTCCTCTGGGATATATTCAAATTGGCTCTTCAGGGAGGAAGGAGATGAACTCCAGTGCCACCTATAGGAAGTAGCAATCCTAAATCCAGATCAGACCTCATACTTTGCACTGACGAGGGACAATCATCCTGAAACACTGTCTGCAAATTGAGGTTCTGATCTGGCATAAATCCTAGGTCATATGAAAAGGCTCGTTAAAGGGCCACTTTTGAGTTTTAGGATTGCTACTTTCAAACAAACCAGATTGGTTTGTCAGTCTCCGCAAGGAGAAAGGTTCTCCCCTTAGACCCCAGCCATAAGGTACAAATATGACAATGTAAATAATGCAAGTAGTCTAAATACCGTCAATTCGGGCTTTATTTTAGATTTTAACTTTCTGTTCTTTCAGAAAATATATATACATTACCACAATGGTCAGATCCCAACCCTCTCTTTTGTATAGAAATGTCAAAAGTCATTATGAAGGGGGTGGAGCACAATAGGGTCAGCTGTGACATCATTTATTGTGAATAATGGGTCGTGGGTATAGAAGTGTAACTAGACATTGTAAATTCTTCCTCTGATGATAAGGAGCCCGCTGAAAACTCTTCCTGAAAGAACAGGAAGTAGGAACCTAAAAAAGCTCCATTAATCAATGTGAAGATTTTAGGATTACTAATTTTTGTTTACTTTTATAATAAAGATTATACTAAAATAAAAACCCATTGGCCAAAATGTTTCAAAATACATGGTAAATAAAACCTGGTCATTTTCTGATGATGTGCTCCCTTTAAGGCTAGTGGCATTATTAGGCGGTACAGATTTATACTTCTTTTGTATGCATTGCTTGTGTTGGCTAAAAAGACACATAAGAAAACCTAAACCCGGCTTTGCTTGGTCCTGTGACTAAATACATTGCAAAAGGAAGATTCCTTTGAAGTGTGTTTTCTTCATCCCGCGCTCCTATAATCCGATGGTCCCGAGCAGTCGCAGGGTTTTATTCGGCTGGATTTGCCCTTGTCTATGACACTATACACACACGATCCTTGTGTCATCAAATAGACAGACGGAATCTCATAAGTCTTATCTCTGATCAATCTCCGTAGACGCCAGGTTCTCTTTATCAGCCGTCTTTCTCCACTGAATATGAAATGTCATATGATACAAGCGAGTGTAGAAAACAGTGATAGAAGCGGAATCTATTAGAGGATTAGGAAGAAATTAAATGACAACTTTAAAGATACGGAAAGAGGTAAACGGTATTTATCTGTACAGTATATACTCATATATACTCAATGTATACATTGGCTGATATCTGATGTGTTAATGAGTGTTCAACAAATTATTAAGGGTTAAAGCAAAGCAAGAACAGTATCGTCACAGCCCAAAGGTGTTGTCTAACAACTATCATAGCATTTATGTGTATGCTGGGTATATACAGTATACAGTGCCTACAAGTAGTATTCAACCCCCTGCAGATTTAGCAGGTTTGATAAGATGCAAACTTCAAACAAGAGCAGGATTTATTAACAGATGCATAAATCTTACAAACCAACAAGTTATGTTGCTCAGTTAAATTTTAATAAAGTTTCAACATAAAAGTGTGGGTCAATTATTATTCAATCCCTAGGTTTAATATTTTGTGGAATAACCCTTGTTTGCAATTACAGCTAATAATCGTCTTTTATAAGACCTGATCAGGCCGGCACAGGTCTCTGGAGTTATCTTGGCCCACTCCTCCATGCAGATCTTCTCCAAGTTATCTAGGTTCTTTGGGTGTCTCATGTGGACTTTAATCTTGAGGTCCTTCCACAAGTTTTCAATTGGGTTAAGGTCAGGAGACTGACTAGGCCACTGCAACACCTTGATTTTTTCCCTCTTGAACCAGGCCTTGGTTTTCTTGGCTGTGTGCTTTGGGTCGTTGTCTTGTTGGAAGATGAAATGACGACCCAAGATCCTTGATGGAGGAGCGGAGGTTCTTGGCCAAAATCTCCAGGAAGGCCGTGCTATCCATCTTCCCATGGATGCGGACCAGATGGCCAGGCCCCTTGGCTGAGAAACAGCCCCACAGCATGATGCTGCCACCACCATGCTTGATTGTAGGGATGGTATTCTTGAGGTCGTGTGCAGTGCCATCCAGTCTCCAAACGTCACGTGTGTGGTTGGCACCAAAGATCTCGATCTTGGTCTCATCAGACCAGAGAACGTTGAACCAGTCTGTCTCAGAGTCCTCCAAGTGATCATGAGCAAACTGTAGACGAGCCTTGACATGACGCTTTGAAAGTAAAGGTACCTTACGGGCTCGTCTGGAACGGAGACCATTGCGGTGGAGTACGTTACTTATAGTATTGACTGAAACCAATGTCCCCACTGCCATGAGATCTTCCCGGAGCTCCTTCCTTGTTGTCCTTGGGTTAGCCTTGACTCTTCGGACAAGCCTGGCCTCGGCATGGGTGGAAACTTTCAAAGGCTGTCCAGGCCGTGCAAGGCTAACAGTAGTTCCATAAACCTTCCACTTCCTGATGATGCTCCCAACAGTGGAGACAGGTAGGCCCAACTCCTTGGAAAGGGTTTTGTACCCCTTGCCAGTCTTGTGACCCTCCACGATCTTGTCTCTGATGGCCTTGGAATGCTCCTTTGTCTTTCCCATGTTGACCAAGTATGAGTGCTGTTCACAAGTTTGGGGAGGGTCTTAATTAGTCAGAAAAGGCTGGAAAAAGAGATAATTAATCCAAACATGTGAAGCTCATTGTTCTTTGTGCCTGAAATACTTCTTAATACTTTAGGGGAACCAAACAGAATTCTGGTGGTTTGAGGGGTTGAATAATAAATTACCCTCTGAATAAACTTTTCACAATTTAAAAAAAAAAAACAAAACAAAAACAGAAATAACATTCTTTTTTGCTGCATTTCACACTTCCAGGCTGATCTACAGTCCAAATGTCACAATGCCAAGTTAATTCCGAATGTGTAAACCTGCTAAATCTGCAGGGGGTTGAATACTACTTGTAGGCACTATATATATATATATATATATATATATATATATATGTGGTAGAAGAAGGAGGGATCCAGCAATTATCAAGAGGTCCGATTGGCATAAAGCAGTGAATTTATTGTTAGAAAAATAAAAAAAAATGTAATAAAGCTGTAAATAATAAGTTGCAGGAAATAGTGCGTTACGGGCAACGTGTTTCAGTGGTATAAACCACCTTCTTCACGGTCCAAGCCAAGTGTTGTGGCTTGGACCATGAAAAAGGTGGTTTATACTGCCGAAACGCGTTGCCCGTAACGCACTATTTCCTGCAACTTTTTATTTACAGCTATATTACATTTTTTTATTTTTCTAACAATGAATTCATTGTTATATGCCAATTGGACCTCTTGATAATTGCTGGATCCCTCCTTCTTCTACCAGATTGTTCAAGACCTACTCCTGGTCTGGATCCGTGCATCACTCAGGACAACAGGAGAAACTGTTTATTCAGAGCTGTCACGGGTACATACTCATTGCCCATATATATATATATAAAATGCATATGTGCGTGCATATGTATGAGATACTTATAAGTATAGTTTTAGTTTACGTTTACTATGCAATTCACATGAGATGTATTTGTGTCCCATCATTGCCCACTTGTTACTGTTCTCTGGGATAAATCCATATTCTGTACTTGGCTATTCCCTTGTTAGTAATCTGTCAGCAGACTTTTACCACCTAATCTGAGTGTAGCATAATGTAGAGACAGAGACCCTGATTCCAGCCATATGTCACTTACTGGGCTGCTTGTTGTAGTTTTGATAAAATCACTGTTTTATCAGTAGGAGATTAGCTCTACCGGGTGAATAAACCTGCTGCCATGTAGTTCTCTATATTCATGAGCTCTGTATCACCCCGCCCCACCACTGATTGTAAACTTTCTGCCCATGCACAGTGTAAACAGAAAGCTTCCAATCAGTAGTGTGGGTGGAGTTATGCAGAGCTCAGCATTCAGAGAACTGGAGGATCTGTGTAGCGCTGGCGTCTTTGAAGGGACGCCGACTTACTCACCTCCCAAGCCAGATCACGTCCTCCTTGCACCCTCCAGTCATCCATGTGTGCTGCTGTCTCCTTCCCCTCCTGAGGCCTGTGCATGCAGCCCAGGTCTCCAAGAAGTATGCTTATAGCACGCACATGGCCATCTTCTTAAAGGGCTGGCGTGCTATTTCAAGGAAGTGCCTCTTAATCTATGGCTAAGATCCACTATGTATTTAAGGCACCCTCCCATTAGGGGAGGTGCCTGCACAATGTGTTCAGTTAGTCAATATACCAGTCTGCTAGTTAGTTGTCAGGTTTCAAGCTCATGTCCTGTTATTCCTGTGACCATCACCTGTACCTTCCTTCTCATACCTTACCTGTCCCTGCCATACCCACCATTCCTGTCCATACCCGCCTGTCCAGCCTGCCTCAGTCATCTCGCTTGTATCTGAGTCCGTCACTTGTCCTGTGGGTCAGCTGCCACAGTCCCGGTCACTGTCCTGGGAGTGGTACCTGGTGTCCACCTCGCGGTGGATGCTTAGTTCCGCCCCTCCTACTAAAGGGTAAGCCCAGGTCCCTGTAGTCCAGTGGGTCCACTAACCCCGCTTGCTGCCCCTACACCAGCCTCAAGCATTACAATCTGCAGCGGATAATACTGTGATTTTATCAAAACTTCAGCAAGCAGCCCAGTAAGTGACACATCGCTGGAATCAGGATCTCTGCCCCTACATCATGCTGCTCTAAGATGGTAGAAGCAAAAACAAAGTGAAAGAATCTTTAATTCTCATATAGTTTGTATTGCTGGGAATGAGTGATCCGAGGACCCTCATTCTAGGTTTTGGTAGAGAACCCTCTCCAATCTTACATTTATCACCTAAAAAGAAACCGGGTGATGTGTTTGTGGCTGGAATGTGTTTTTTAAGAGGTTGGCCATAAAGAACATTGATCACCTTGTCACAGAGTACATGATAAATGTATAATTCCTGGAGATGTGGCCACTGATCCTGAGGATGGCAATCCTAAAACCACCTGTGAGCATGTGCGACCCCCCCTGAATGCAGCCACAGCCGCACATGCTCATTACTGCTCCATTTACACCCGACTTTCTGACATCTGTTTTTGGGATTAGTTTAGGTCTCACTGGTCGAATCATCAATCATGCATTAATCACCTATCCTCTAAATAGGTAATGTATATTATTTATGGGGCAACCCTATGTATTGGTGTAAAATACTTTTTCAGTGCTGGGCAATAAATAACATAACTGATGCACTTTACATACCCAGAGACTTCAATTCCCTATGGAGGATAATGGTTGGAAATCTCTTGCTTGCTAGTCCTATTAGCAGAGGAATGGCCCAGTATTCCTATTCTGTTTTACAAGTCCTCAGTAGAGCAGTTTATACCTATATTAATATAACGTTTAGTGTGTCATAATAGCAGCATTATATAACAATTCGTGGAAATTACCATCATTAACATGTATGAAATTTGTAAATGAAACCATCTGCAGTCGTAGGAGTGGTAATTTTCAGCCTTTTTAAGGGAGCATCGACTTCACTGTGGAACTTCAGATTTGGCCACTTTATAGTAACATTGAAAACTTGATGAATCATGAAAGTGATAACTCCGAAAGCTGTGTAAATGGAATACGTTGTGGGCTGGGCTCCCTCTAGTGGACGAAGGGTTAATTACCATTTCTAAAGTACAATCTTACACTGCTGAGCCAAAGTCTTGCCGCGTGGTTGAGGGTGTAACCATATATATGTATATATACATACACACTGTCTCATATATATATAGTACTATATTACATGTACTATATATATATATATATATATATATATATATATATATATATATATATATGTATATAACCATGATCTACAAAACCATCCACAACCTGTCTCCTCCCTACATCTGTGGCCTAGTCTCCCGGTACCTACCTGCACGTAACCTTCGATCCTCACAAGATCTCCTTCTCTACTCCCCTCTCATCTCCTCTTCCCACCATCACATCCAAGATTTCTCCCGTGCCTCCCCCATACTCTGGAATGCTCTGCCACAACATATCAGACTCTCGCCTACTTTGACAAGCTTCAAAAGGAACCTGAAGACCCACCTCTTCCGCCAAGTCTACAACCGGCCGTAACCCTCAGTCTGATACAGCGCCGCACAATCAGCTCTACCCTCACCTACTGTATCCTCACCCATCCCTTGTAGACTGTGAGCCCTCGCGGGCAGGGTCCTCTCTCCTCCTGTACCTGTCTGTGTCTTGTACTGTTTATGAATATTGTACTTGTCCCTATTATGTATACCCCTTTCACATGTAAAGCGCCATGGAATTGATGACGCTATAATAATAATAAATAATAATAAATAATAACAATATATATATATATATATATACACATACATACATATATATATATATATATATATATATATATATATATATATATATATATATATATATATACACACACAGTTGAAACCAGAAGTTTACATGCACAATCTAAAAAGACACATCTGCAGGTTTTTCTCACTTTCTGACATGAAATCAGAATAAACCTTTTTTAGGTCAATTAGGAACCAAATTATTTTTATTTACCAAGTACCAGAAAAATGAGAGAGAGAATGTTTTAAGGCATTTTTATTACTTTCTGCAAATTTAAAAGTCTCCATACACTAAGGGGTACTTTGCACACTACGACATCGCAGCTGCGATGTCGGTGGGGTCAAATCGAAAGTGACGCACATCCAGCGTCGCTGTCGATATCGCAGTGTGTAAATCGTTTTTGATATGATTAACGAGCGCAAAAGCGTCGAAAGCGTATCATCGGTGTAGCGTCGGTCATTTCCATAATTACGGAAGGACCGATGTTACGATGTTGTTCTTCTTTCCTGCGGCAGCACACATAGCTGTGTGTTAAACCGCAGGAGCGAGGAACCTCTCCTTATCGGCCTCCACCGGCAATGCGGAAGGAAGGAGGTGGGCGGGATGTTTACGTCCCGCTCATCTCCGCCCCTCCGCTTCTATTGGCCGCCTGCCGTGTGACGTCGCTGTGACGCCGCACGACCCGCCCCCTTAGGAAGGAGGCGGTTCGCCGGCCAGAGCGACGTCGCAGGGCAGGTAAGTGCAGTGATATCGCAGCTGCGACGGGGGCGGGGACTATCGTGCTCAGCATCGCAAGCATCGGCTTGCGATGTCATAGTGTGCAAGGTACCCCTAAGAGTATCATCCCTTTATACAATATGGTACAGCCCATGTGATGAGGTCATGTCTTTGGAAGCTTCTGAGAGGTTTTTTGGCAACATGTGAGTTAATTAGAGACACACCTGTGGATGTATTTTAATGCACACCTGAAACACACTGCTGCTTTGTGTAGCATCATGGGAAAGTCAAAAGAAATCAGCCAAGATCTCAGGAAGAGAATTGTGGACTTACACAAGTCTGGTTCATCCTTGGGTGAAATTTTTTGAGATGCCTTGTTCATCTGTACAATTATATGTAAGTACAAACTAGATGGGAATGTCCAGCCATCATACCACTGAGGAAGGAGACTGTTCTATGTACCAGAAATGAATGTGCTTTGGTCAGACATGTGCATATCAACCCAAGAACAAAAGTAAAAGACCTTGTGAACATGCTGGCGGAAGCTGGTAAGACTGTGTTATTATCCACAGTGAAACAAGTACTGTATCAACATGGGCTGAAGGCCACTCTGCCAGGAAGAAGTCATTACTCCAAAAGAAACACAAAAAAGCCATATTAATGTTTACAAATGCACACAGGAACAAAGACCTTAAGTTTTGTTGACATGTCCTGTGGTCTGATGAAACTAACAGGGAACTGTTTGGCCATAATGAACATCGCTACATTTGGAGGAAAAAGGGAGATGGTTTGAAGCCTAAGACACCATCCCAACTGGGAAACGCGGGGGTGGCAGCATCAGGTTGTGGGGTTGTTTTGCTGCAGGAGGGACTGGTGCTCTTCAGAAAATACATGGTATCATGAGGACAGAAGATTATGTGCCAATACTGAAGCAACTTCTCAAGACATCAGCCAGGAACTTAAAGCTTGGGCGGAAATGGATCTGACAAATGGAAAATGACCAGAAGCATACTGCCAAACTGGTTACAAAGTGGCAGAAGGAGAAAGTCAATGTTTTAGAGTGGCCATCACAAACCCTGATCTCAAGTTGAAAAGGCCGATGTGAGCAAGGCGACCTACAAACATGGCTCAGTTACACCAGTTCTGTCAGGAGGAATCGGCCCAAATTCCTACCAACTATGGTGAGAAGCTTGTGGAAGGAGATCCAAAACGTTTCACCCAAGTCATACTGTGTAAGGGCAACAGTACCAAATACTAATGAAATGGATGTAAACTTTTGACTTTGCAGAAAGTAATAAAAATGCCTTAAAACATTCTCTCTCTCATTATTCTGGGATTTGGCAAATATAAATAATTTTGGTTCCTAATTGACCTAAAATGGGAAAGGTTTATTCTGATTTCATGTCTGATAGGGAGAAAAACCTGCAGATGTGTCTTTTTAGAGAGTGGGGGGAAACTTCTGGTTTCAACTGTGTGTATATATATATATATATATATATATATATATATATATATATATATATATATATATATATATACACAGTACAGACCAAAAGTTTGGACACACCTTCTCATTCAAAGAGTTTTCTTTATTTTCAGGACTCTAAAAATTGTAGATTCACATTGAAGGCATCAAAACTATGAATTAACACATGTGGAATGAAATACTTAAAAAAGTGTGAAACAACTGAAAATATGTCTTATATTCTAGGTTCTTCAAAGTAGCCACCTTTCGCTTTCATTACTACTTTGCACACTCTTGGCATTCTCTTGATGAGCTTCAAGAGGTAGTCACCGGAAATGGTTTTCCAGCAGTCTTGAAGGAGTTCCCAGAGATGTTTAGCACTTGTTGGACCTTTTGCCTTCACTCTGTAGTCCAGCTCACCCCAAACCATCTCGATTGGGTTCAGGTCTGGTGACTGTGGAGGCCAGGTCATCTGGCGTAGCACCCCATCACTCTCCTTCTTAGTCAAATAGCCCTTACACAGCCTGGAGGTGTGTTTGGGGTCATTGTCCTGTTGAAAAATAAATGATGGTCCAACTAAACGCAAACCGGATGGAATAGCATGCCGCTGCAAGATGCTGTGGTAGCCATGCTGGTTCTGTATGCCTTCAATTTTGAATAAATCCCCAACAGTGTCTCCAGCAAAGCACCCCCACACCATCACACCTCCTCCTCAATGCTTCACGGTGGGAACCAGCCATGTAGAGTCCATCCGTTCACCTTTTCTACAAAGACACGGTGGTTGGATCCAAATATCTCAAATTTGGATTCATCAGACCAAAGCACAGATTTCCACTGGTCTAATGTCCATTCCTTGTGTTCTTTAGCCCAATCAAGTCTCTTCTGCTTGTTGCCTGTCCTTGGCAGTGGTTTCCTAGCAGCTATTTTACCATAAAGGCCTGCTGCACAAAGTCTCCTCTTAACAGTTGTTCTAGAGATGAGGTGTGTCCAAACTTTTGGTCTGTACTGTGTATATATAATTGCCTTATTCTGTCTGTCTGTCTGTCTGTCTGTCTTGCTCCAAAATTGTGTCCTTACCGTGACATGTCCTTAGGGTGACAAACAGCGGATTGGCCGCTGGGCTCGCCATGGCCCCGCCCCCTGCACGGATTGGCCGCTCTCCTCGGCTCCTCCCACCCGCACGGATTGCCCGCTCGCCTCGCCTCGGGTCCGCCCCCCCCCGCATGGATTGGCCATGTCCTTACGGTGACAAACAGCGGATTGGCCGCTGGCCTCGCCATGGCCCTGCCCCCCCGCACGGATTGGCCGCTCGGCTTCACGAATTCGCCATGGCCCCGCCCCCCGCACGGATTGGCCGCTTGGCCTCATGGATTGGCCGCTCGCCTCGGCTCCTCCCCCCGCACGGATTGGCCGCTCGCCTCGCCTCGGCTCGCCCCCCCCGCACGGATTGGCCGCTCGCCTCGGCTCCTCCCCCCCGCACGGATTGGCTGCTCGCCCAGGCTCCGCTCCCCACACGGAATGGCCTCTCGCCCCGAGGTGAGCGCATCAAGGTCCTGCAGCGGTGGAACACACACACATGCACACACATAAGAACAGACACACACACACATCAGATCACACTCACTCTCACACACACATCAGATCGCATCCACATACTCACAACATCCCGTGATATCGCTTGCTTCTCGGCGGCGATACTGTGCAGTGACCTTCCAGGACCTGCCGGAGGATCACATGGCCGGAAGCATGTGGTAACTCCGGATGTTGTGATTGTGTCAGCGCGTATGTGCGATATCGTCAGTGTGTGTGTGCGATTGGATGTGTGCGAGTGTGTTCTGATGTGTGAGTGTGTGTGTGTGAGTGCGCAGCATGGAGGATGTAGCACGATGAGAAGTGCGCAGCATGGGGGATGGAACACGATGGGGAGTGCGCAGCATGGGGGATGGAGCACAATGGGGAGTGCGCAGCATGGGGGATGGAGCACGATGGGGGGTGCGCAGCATGGGGGATGGAGCACGATGGGGGGTGCGCAGCATGGGGGATGGAGCACGATGGGGGGTGCGCAGCATGGGGGATGGAGCACGTTTGAGAGTGCGCAGCATGGGGGATAAAGCACGATGGGGAGTGCACAGCATGGGGGATGGAGCACTTTTGGGAGTGCGTAGCATGGGGGATGGAGCACGATAAGGAATGCGCAGCATGGGGGATGGAGCATGATGGGGAGTACGCAGCATGGGGGATGGAGCACAATGGGGAGTGCGCAGCATGGGGGATGGAGCACGATGGGGGATGGAGCACGATGGGAGGTGCGCAGCATGAGTGATGGAGTACGATGGGGAGTGTGCAGCATGGGTGATGGAGCACGTTTGGGAGTGCGCAGCATGGGGGATAGAGCATGATGGGGAGTGTGCAGCATGGGGATGGAGCACGTTTGGGAGTGCGCAGCATGGGGGATGGAGCACGATGGGGAATGCGCAGCATGGGGGATGGAGCACAATGGGGAGTGCGCAGCATGGGGGATGTAGCACGATGGGGGGTGCGCAGCATGGGGGATGGAGCACGATGGGGGGTGCGCAGCATGGGGGATGGAGCACATTTGGGAGTGCGCAGCTTGGGGGATGGAGCACGATGGGGAGTATGCAGCATGGGGGATGGAGCACAATGGGGAGTGGGGATGGAGCACGATTTGGGGTGCGCAGCATGGGGGATGGAGCACGATGGGGGGTGCGCAGCATGGGGGATGGAGCACGATGGGGAGTGCACACCTCCCCCCAAAACACACACACACACACAAACACAGACTGCCACACACGCACTGCACAACACACCACGCACACACTGGGAACTACAAACACTGCCCTACACAGACACCCACACACACAGACAACGCCGCACACACACAACACCCAACACACAAACACCGCGGCACACACAAATATATGCACATACCGCACAACACACACATTGCACAAAACATACCTCCCCCAAAACACACACACACACCCCACACCCACACAAACCGCGCAACACACATACACAACGATACAGACACACAGCGCTCCACAAATAACGACACACAACGCAACACACAAACAACACCGCTCTCACCCCCCGCTACACCCAGACAACACCCAGAACATGTACAGCACCCTACACAAACACTTGGTAACTACACACAGCAACATCTCTATATATATAACAAAAATCATACATTAACTACGCAATACTAGAATACCCGATGCGTAGAATCGGGCCACCTTCTAGTATATATATATATTTCCTGCTTAGAGCTGGCAATTCCAATATGTCTTGTCACATGGCACAAACTGGTATCATGTCAGATTTGCTTCCCGTTGTAATGGCAGAGATTATCATGAGGTCATTTACACAATGCGATTATTCCTACCTGCGGTTGAGATTAATGGGATTGCATTGGTTTAGACTCATCCTGACCAGAGAAGATCTGCAGATTTGCACACATTACTCTGTGGCACACTTCTCCGCACACTTCTCCGCTAGTGTAGCTGTGCGTCTGTGGAGTCAGCAGCCTGTACCCTATTGTAATTTGAGAATAATAGAAGATGTGCAATGCCCTGTGACTTAAAGAAACAATTTACAGACACAGCTGTAATCGAAAAAGAAAACACACATAGCTTTCAATTATTTGCCTTCATTACATTTTTGCACCAATTCTAAGTCCTGATAGGTGGTATGGGTATCACAGATGGGAGTCCTACATTTCGATGTCACCCTGTTATAGCACAGTTTATAGAAACATTGCATCAATACAAGATTTCCATCATGTAATAATACATTTTCACCTGTAGGGGGTCGCACTGTGAAAACGTGTAGTCTTCTTTGGCAGTTTCCTTGGGCAATAAAGGTTTAAAGGGAATCTGTCACCCTTTTGAGTCTTTGTAATTATTAATATGGGCATATTGGTGGCATAAAGGTGATATTAGCCATACCTGTCTGCCTCCTGGATGATGGGTTGTTTGTCAAAAATCCTCTTTTATATCTTCCATCTTCCAGGCTATGGGGTGTGCGTTGCCCAGAAGATAAGCCTGCCTCCAGTCTTCATTATACAGGAATCCTCCACTTCTCTTCGGAGTCCCTGCGACGTTAGGTACACGGATGGAAATCTCACTCCTGCGCATTCTGCTGCCGTCTCTCCCCTGCACTATGAAGCCGCACTGACACCCCGGCGCCTGCACACACCAAAATGGAAGTCTGTGCCTACAGAAGGGCAGAACAGTGCAGGGAGGAATGGCAGGCATAATGCACATGCATGGGATTACTGGCCACACACCTGATGTCACAGGGACTCCAGGAAAGAGAAGGGGAGGAGGAATCCTGTATAATGAAGATCAGAGGCTGGCTTATCTTCCGGGCAGCGCACGCCCCATAGCCTGGAAGATAGACGATATCAAAGAGGATTTATGACAAACGACCCCTCATTCAGAAGGCATATGCTCAACCTGATTTTGATATTGATAGAATAATAAGCAGTTGAAAGCTCTTTGAGACAACAATCCAAAATTGTACTGAAAATCTGACAGAAAATATAAAAGGAGACGAGGTCTGAAAAATCTAGTGGTGTACTGAAAGACATTATTAATTTGAGCAACTCCAATCCTTCATTTAAGACAATGATTTAAGTCTCATTGAAACGTCCGTTTTCTACATACGGTCTCCATCCATGTTTCTCTCAGATTGAACACGTCCCCATTATAATCCATAGTGTTGTTCACATCTTCATATTTTTTTGCGGACCCTGTAATCCACAAAAAAACAGAGACGTTTGCTTTCTAATGGAATCACGGATCATCTTCACCAATGCAAGTCTGTGGGTCCGTGAAAAATCATTGACAGCACACATTGTCATCCATGTGCAATCCGTGTGCTGTCTGTGGTTGATGGGAAGGAGGCATTATTACTGGAAGGGCCCGGGGGAGAGCATTATTACTGAAAGGGGCCCAGGATAAGTATACAAGAATGTAGACAACATATCAGGATGGGGACATTAAACAAGGTAGATGCCCAGGATGAGGGACATTGTTATAGCATGGGGCCCAAGATGAGGGACATTATTACTGGAAGGGGCCAGGATGGGGAATATTATTACTGGAGGGATCCCAGGAATGGGGTACATTATACCAAGATGGGGAGCATTATTCCAGAATGGGTACATCATACCACGGTGGGTTACATTAAACCAGGAAGATGCTCCGGATGAGGGACATTGTTATAGCATTGGGTCCAAGATGAGGGACATTATTACTGGAAGGCATCAGGATTGGGGATATTATTACTGGAGGTGGCCCGGGAATGGGGGACATTATACCAGGATAGGGAGCATTACGGTATATCAGAATGAGGACATCATACCAAATTGGGGCACATTAAACCAGGAAGAGGACCAGGATAGGCACATTGTTATAGCTTGGGGTCCAAAATGGGGGACATTATTGTTGGAAGGGTTCAGGTGGTTGGGATTATTACTAAATGGGGCCTAGGATGGGGGACATTATTATAGGAAGGGGCCCAGGATGGGGGACATTATTACAGGAATGGTCAAAGATAGGGGCAATTATTACAAGAAGCAGACAGGACAGTGAGCATTATTACATGGGGTGACTAACACATATGTCTTTGTTAGATCTAGAACACTATAAGGGCCCACACATCTGATCATTTGCAGGTGGGGGCCTAAGTCTACATTTTGCACCAGGTCCCATCAGATTCTAGTTGCGCCACTGGTGATGGTAAAAATGAGCACACAGACAAAAATCTAAATGAATGACACTGATGAAAATTGGATTGTTTTTGCATATCTGTAAAATACCTGCTGTCTGACGGCCTTAGACGTCGTGTATACATCCTTTTTCCCTGCAAATGGTGCAGTAGTTTTTATGTTGCACTTGTAATGGCTTTTTTGGGAGGAGGGGAGAGGAGGTGTGTGGGACGCATTATTGCCACAATGGATACAAAATATTAGCCGAAGTTGTTATTCTGTTGAACAGTAGTGGGAAGGGGTGGTCTGACTTTTTCCTTTTCACACGGGATTGATATACATCAGGAAAACTCGGTAGGAAAGCAGCCGATTGTTAAAACTTTTAATATAATTTTCTTTCCGTACATAATGATTGACAATCCATTGTAAAGTCAATAGGCGGATATTACATTTCAATAAGTGTATTGTAGTCCAATATTGTTTAGGCTGTGGGGACCGCGATGGGAGCATTGCCTCCCCGATGTCTCAGTACAATGATTCTTGCGGTGCTATTGTCTGGCCTATTATACAGCAGCCGTGCCTCTCCATTAATATCTGACTTTAGCACAGTGTCCTCCATCCTACCGCTTCAATTTTTAATTTCTAGAAAGTTTAAATGGCTTTTCCTACTACAAAGTCTCTCCTTTTGCCCTAATAATCATGAACGACGTGATTATGTATTGGAATCGGACTTGAAGTGCAGCCCGCGGTGAATAATGTAATGTAGTAATGACAGAGTTTGTGCCACCAACACTACCTGGCTAATAGCATTTCACGCTGTTCCTCTGTATGTAACCAGTGCATTTATATTCATGGCTGTAAGATCTGCGAGAAAGATAGATTAATCTGTAAGTCCCCGAAGAATCAACACAAGATGAATAGTGGAGCTCCATTAGGCTATAGTCTCAGCAGTTTGTCATATCACAATGATCTCGACCGGTTACCGAATAAGTCCCTGCAGATTAAAAAAGTAGGAAAGGAACGCCGTTAGCAAAAGCAGCAGGTCCCTGGTGTTAAGAGTTAACGGAAAATCCTAAAATCTCCAACAGTTGGGCTACAGCTCCCCCTACTGGCCCAAGGTTTGATTTCTCCGTATAGCTTGTTTATTTTTTAAATACTGTATTATGGAATTCTGTTGAATATGTTTGTATGTATGTTGAATGTAATTTTTGGCATTTTATTATTTTCTTTTATTGTAAAAATTAATGTTAGAATTTTTTAGAATATGTTGTTGATCTCAATGTGTGGTAGGTTCATACAAATGTCTGAAAAATCGTTTGGGAGTCAACCAGAAAACTTGGACTCATCCATGTGCCATCCGGCTTCATACATCAGCAATTTGTCATGTTAAAGAATTGCGATTAATCCGTAAAAATCGGATGATAAATAATGGATCCATATGGAATCCGACTGTTTTATTGTGTGTGCATCCATTGACTATTCTCATCCGAGACATGGAGCCATGTTAAAGAGTCGCAATGAATCCATAAAACTAGGATGATAAATACTGGATCCGTGCGAAATCCAACTGTTTTTTGTGTGTGCATCATTGACTTTTCTCAACTGACGCATGGAAGAGACTAGTGCATGGTGCAATTTTTCCCTGCGCAGATTAAGTACTTGAAAAAAAACGCTCATTTGCGTTGCCCCATTGAATAACATTAGTCTGTGGTTTTCATAGACAGCACCCGGGCCGAATATACACTTGCGCGAACTTTGCTTATAACTGATGTGATAACCATATAATTGGACATTACCACTGCAAACTTAAGGCTCTGTGCATGTGGCCTTTCTTTTTTGTTTGTTTTTGCGTTTTTGTCATGCGTTTTTCCTTTTAATCAATAAAAGCAAGGAAAAAGCATCCCAGCAAAGTCTATGAGAATCCTGACTTGCTGTGCACACGCTGCTTCTTTTTTCCTTGCAGATTTTGTTGCTGAAAAAAGAAGCAGCGTGTCAATTCTTTCTGTTTTTATTTTCTTCGTTTCTATAATCCCCTGCAATTCTTTATCACTACAGTGGATTATAGCGCAGCTCTTTGTCTCACACACCATGCATACAGCATGGTGTGTGAGGCGATCTGTAGCTCAGTAATCTGGGGTCATCATGATGACGACTTAGCGTTACTGTGGCAGTGATTGGGTCCCTATGATGGAATTACAGGGACCTGATCGCCAGCGAGAGGTAAGCGATTCTTCTCCCTGCCTCCTGAATGCTGTGATTATCTGCGGGGTGACAGCGCCTGAACCCCCGCGATCGCCATGACTAAAAAAAAAGCACAAAAAGAAGCAGGAAAACAATGCATATGAAAAAACATGCAAACGCAATAAATAATGTGTGTTTTTTATGCTCTATTTTTCCTGCAAAAACATGCTTTTTATGTGCAGAAAGGAAGCACACAAAAAAGCAACCTGGGCAGAACCTGTCACCAGATTTGGGGCCTATAAGCTGCGGCCACCACCAGTGGGCTCTTATATACAGCATTCTAACATACTGTAAATGAGAGCCTAGACCACTGTGTAGAATGTAAAAATCACTTTATAATACTCACCTGAGGGGCGGTGCGGTGGAGTTGGGTCATATGGGTGTCTCCGTTCTCCGGCGCCTCCTCTTTTGGCCATCTTTGTCGTCCTTCTTCTGAAGCCTGGGTGCATGACGCGTCCTACGTCATCCACACTAGCCGGCATTGAGGTCCTGGTGAAATCGATTGTCACCAATGAGAAATCTACTCATTACAATTATGGATTACAGACTCCATTTCTCCATTTCTCTGTTGTCTGTGTCGGCGTATATTGGACTACCCCCAGATGACAAGCCAGTGCAGTCCGATGACTTCCATGCACTCATAAACTTGATGGCTGTGCGCAATCTTTTTATCGGATGCACTTTTGCAATTTTTTTTCTCATCCTGAATCGTCATGAGAAAAAAGCGCTGGTGGGCACTGCCTCATAGTATAACATTGGGATAGATGGGTGCTATCTGACAAAACATCGGATAGCACTCAGCTGTGTTGTTCGCTCGAGTGATTGAAACCTTTATGTGACACACAACTCTAACATTTGGCAAAAATTAGTGGACTAGGTTGTGTGAATCGATTCACACCATCTCTAGTCATGAGATGACTCTGTTCTTTCTGTCCTAGTCTATACAGCAAAGTTGACAAATGACCTGGGGAAAACAGGTTATATGGCCAATGTGAAAATAAAATATTTCATGATTTTGTGTGTGGATAGTAACCAAAAACTCCCAAAAATGAAAATAAAAAGATGTTATAAATTAATAATTTTCCGATTATACATTCCTTTTAGGTCGGGTTCAGACTGACGTACTAAAACCAAGGCAAATTGCAGATGGGCCTTGCTCCGTCCGCATCTCCATGTGCTCATCTGTAAATTGGACCAAATTGGTGCATCTTGCAATTTTTGTCCATGTAGACTATTGGTCCGATAGGCCGTGTGCACTGACATAGAAAATGTACTCAATACTTGATAATGCCATATGTTATATCTGTATTTATAACACAAAAATGTCAAATATTTTGGAGATTTATAGCAATATATATATATTTTTCAGGTTAATAAATTATGTGGCACTTCAAAGCATAGAGTGTCAAGGTCAGTACGTAATGGCGGAGATACATACATCAATAAGAAGGCATTCAAGGTCAATATAGACAATGAAGAAACCTTGTCTGGAAAAAGGAGGTGAGTTGAAGTCTATTCATCTTACTTGTTGTCACGCCAAGTGGACGTATACATATGTTAGGTGGATGGGTGCACAGAGTGCTCACGCCATTCCTCAAAGCTGAGGTTGAGGGCATCTGGCAAAGTACAGAGAACATAGTGTTGTTTGTCAGCTTCTAAGATATGAACAGATGACTGTCATATTGTGGAGATTTTACACACACGGTATACCTTTTATGTTCCAAAACTTAAAAAATAAATAAATAAAATTATATATATATACATATGATCTATAAAGTTACGAGTGAGTCTGTAATATATGGATATCTCGTACCTGAAATGTCCTACAAGACCAAATTCTAGCCATAAACATGATGTCAACGAGAGAGTTATAGAGAAGCTGTCATCAGGTTTTCCCTCATGAAACTGCTGCCATCACATTGTGTCCTAGTCAGCCTAACATCCCGATATACTACTAAAAATTATTTATATTCACTGTTCTGTATGGTGATCAGCCCCGGGCAGGCCCCTGGGCATGTATAGATCAACATTGGGACTTTTAGTGAGCTTTCTAACCTAGCCCCTTTGGCTTTACTTGATGGGGATGGGTTAGCAAGCTCATTAGAGGTGCCGAGATTGGTCCATTTACACCAATCGGACCACTCGGCATTGAGTACTATGCAGAAGAGCAATGAACTAAAGATCTTTTGGGGTTTTGTTTTAGAAGTGTGCGCAAATCTCTTTCCTGTCCTGACAGTTTGCTACAATGCATTAGTTAAAGGGGTTTATTGTGCCTGCTCAACGAAGCAGCTTGGATGCAATCTCTTATCTTTAGCTGGCATTGTTTCACCCATGGCAAATGTCCACTACTTAGACAACACCTTCTCATTCCCTATGTCATGCTGTGACTATTGGGGTGACACCTGATGTAAAGAAACCGACAACGAGCACCGTCACAAACAGGTTACACCGGCAACACTATACAACAGTGGGCCCTGGCCCTAGGGAGAGGGGAGCAAAGTCATTACCTGTGGCTGATTCCTGCACTCACTAACTGCCTATACAGTTTCTTTCAGTCCATCGCCAATCACGTACCTAGGCCATTGCTTGCCCTAAACTCATCCTGGCTAGTGAGAAGGCCAGTGAGAGTACTAGTCTCACCACTGAAATATTAAATCACAACAATAGGTAGACAGACAGTAGGAAATGGACAGAAGAATATAGCAAAACTAAACTGTTGCAAGCAGATACCAAGACTGCAGGCAACATGGCTCCAAACAGAAGAACAACCTCATCAAAAGCTCCAGTAGCTCCTAAAGGCTTTCTCCCTCCAAACGTGGGCAGAAAAGAATGGATTTTCTATTTCCAGCTTCAGGTGATGATTCATTTGACTATGTAAAGGAGATGAGTGTGGTCAAAAACCCGCTGCAGATAGGGTGAGTAAACTAGGAGTTACTAGCAAAATGAAAATAACCCTTGCTACACCAAGAGAAAGCAAATACATTTAATATATTAAGCCTCACAAGTAAATGTGGAGCTCAGGTCCCAGAAATCATAAACATCACAAGGACGGAAGACACTCATGGTACTCCATGTTTGGCTCCTTTAAAAGAGAAACACTCATACTCCCCTCTTGTGCTGGCGCTTACATTCCCGGGTTCACGTGAACTTGTGACTAGAGATGAGCAAACCCGAGGTTTAGAGTTTATACACAGTCTTATCCCAAAAAACAGAGTTCAGGTTTGGAGTCCTGTTGCTTTATATATGCAAACTACTCACGCGAGCATCGCTGTTCTCTGGTAAGCTCGGTGCTCAGCTCAGTACGAACTGCTTGCATTGTTTGCACGGCTTGCACTGAAGGTAACAACCGCTTTATCAGATGTAGTGTTCACAACAACAGAAAAAAATGGAAAAACCCTGCCCACCCGCCCCTGGAAGTGATCTGTTTATGGCTGGCTGCATGCGGACAGAGACCGGAACTGTTCAATTAGTTATTTCCATTGGGGTTCAAGTCAAGTCTGGATCCCAAACCGAATTGTATCTAAAGTCCGGCTGAACCTGCCAAAGTGAACTGCCACGGGTTTGCTCATTTCTACTTGTCACACAAGCCTCACGCCCAATTATCACGGGCCTCTCTTAATCAACAGGAAGTGAGTCGCCAGCCACAGCTCTCACTTCTTGTTAAGTGCCCATACAGCCGAAGGTGGTGAGAGAGTAGCCGGCTGTGATTGGCTGCGGGGCTCGTGTGATGTCACAACTTCAAGTGAGTCCCGGAAATTGAGTGCTGACAAGGCTAGAACAGTGCCAGCACGAGAGGTGAGTATAGGATTTTTTAATTTAACCCTCAACTGGTGAGGTGGTATTTTTGTCACGCAACTGGTGATGTGGGGCTTCCTATACCCCAGTGTTTAGAAATCTCGAATTTTTACAGAAAATGCAAAGATCATGTTTGTTTTAATCGTTTTCTTATTGGCGATTGATTACACATGAGTATACCAAATTTTTGACACCCACAACTATCGGAAAATGTAATAAATTGATGATTCATACCAGCATTTTCCAATTAATGCCAGCTGAACATAATTTGCAAACCCCACCTCACCAGTTGAGGGTTAATGAAGCAAAACATGGGGAATCATAAGGCCTTGTCCAAGTAGTAGACAACCCCTTTAATATTTTCAAAATGTATCATTTAAGCTATTTAGCTCACAGAGTGTTTATTAATCTATATAGAATTGCATCAAGCTGCAGGACTGAGCCTTTATTTCTTTTCAGTCTCAGAATGAAAATAAGAATGTTTTAATTTGCTAACATCAATCAGAGATCTTTAAAATGGTAAGAAACTAAAAAAGCCCCAATTCTTCAAGGTATTTGTGGCAGAAAACTGGAATAAAACACCTATAATCATCATAAAAATTTTGCACAACACGAAGTTGCTCATTTTTTTTTACGTCATCGCTGTGCCCTGTCCAACCGACAAATTCATTAAAAGTTGCAGCATTCCTTATGCCAGAAATGTTACTCCAGTCCTTAATTTTGTAACATTTCTGGAGAGAGAGACACAAGCGCAAGTCAGTAACAAGATGCGCCAAATTCACTAAGTGGCATGCACTTCTTAACAAATTAGCTTTGTCCTGCACGCTCCTGTCTAAAGGGCACTTTACACGCAGCGATATTGCTATCGATATCGCTAGCGAGCGCACCCGCCCCCGTCGGTTGTGTGTCACAGGCAAATCGCTGCCCGTGGCACACAACATCGCTTACACCGTCACACATACTTACCTGCCTAGCGACGTTGCTGTGGCCGGCAAACCGCCTCCCTTCTAAGGGGGCGGTTCATGCGGTTCATGCGGCGGTTCATGCGGCGTCACAGCGGCGTTACTAAGCGGCCACCCAATAGAAGCGGAGGGGCGGAGATGAGCAGAACGAACATCCCGCCCACCCCCTTCCTTCCTCATTGCGGGCGGCCGCAGGTAAGGTGATGTTGCTCGTTCCTGCTGTGCCACACGTAGCGTTGTGTGCTGCTGCAGGAACGACGAACAACCTACATTCTGCAACAGCAACGATAATTGGCAAAGGAACGGCGTGTCAACGATCAACGATTAGGTAAGTAATTTTGATCGTTAACACACGCAACGACGTCACTAACGAGGCCGGATGTGCGTCACGAATTCCGTGATCCCAACGACATCTCTTTAGCGATGTTGTTGCGTGTAAAGCAGCCTTAAGACCAACCTATGCAACCCCAGTCTTTAGAAATTGATGCCAAATGGCTTTCGAAATTTGGAGAACTTTATTTTCAGGAAATTCAAAACTTTTGTTTATATGTGATGTGCTATGATTGTGGGTTGTCTGCTATATTTTTTTTTTACCACTTTTTTGACCTCATGTGATCTATGAGGGTATGTGCACGGGTCTTTTTCAGGTGCATTACCTTTGGAACCACTAGAAAAGAATGCTAAAAAAAAAGCTACAGAGAACAAACATATTGCACAGCAATGTAAAAACCAAATGTTGTGCAAATATTCCATCTTTTGTCACTTCCTTCAGGCTTTGAAAGATGGATCGCAATTAAAGGAAATACTATACTCATTCTTTGGATTAAGGCCATGTGCACACATTGAGTATTTGGTGAGTTTTTTACCTCAGTATTTGTAGCCAAAACCAGGAGTGGGTGATAAATCTAGAAGTGGTGCCCGTGTTACTATTTGGCCCCTTTCACATATACGTTTCTGCAGACGGACACCCGAACGTAGACCACCTACGTTCGGGTGTCCGTCTGCAGAAACGTATATATGCACAAAATGGCACAAAACAGAGCACACGCTAACGCAGTGCGCTTCATAGCAGTGAATGGCCCTGCCGGCGCATGCGTCCTGAGCACGCTTTGCAGAGTGGGGGAGGGGCGGTCCGGACGGATGCCCCGACGGGACCTGTGGATGTAGAGAAAAACGCAATGTGAAAGGAGCCTTATACTGTCAATCTATTCTGATTGTTCCACTCCTGCGTTTGGCTACAAATACTGAGGTAAAAATCTCACCAAATACTCGTCGTGTGACGTGGCCTAAGGCTACAGTATCTTGTGTCACGTAGTTTCAGCTCGTCTCCTCTGTGTTACTCTAAATGTATGTGCCTAAGGGAATAGCGCAAAATGCCGAATATGCTTCATACTGATGGTTTTTATTAAACAATTAAACCTGTGTGTACACTGCAGTGGATTTCCTTCCAAGGTTTAATCAGAGACCATTTGTTGACATAAACAATAATGATATATCTATAGTTATAGCTATTACTTTAGCTATATTTACTGCAGAATTTTGGCCAAATGCCCAAGTTCACTGCCAAAGAATTGTGCCAGAAAGTTTTTCTTCTAAGCAGCTGGCTACTTAATCCCCTGCCTTCTGTTGTGGTATACTGTGCTGTTTAATGTCTCCAGCTGATCAATGTATCATTGGCTGCTGGCCTGCTGAGCATCTGCCCCCTCAGCCAAAAGAGCCCTATTGCACACAGGGCACGGCTGGGAGACTTCTGCTGTAGCCAGTTGTCTTACAGCCACACACAAGACATGAGTGAGAGAAGGAGGGGGATTTTGAAGACACGCAGAGAAGATTTCTCAGTTTTAATTATAACAGGGGACAAAATAAGATTAAACAAAAAAAAGGAAAGTAAAGGAAGAATCTTCTTCTTCTTCTTCTTCTTCTTCTTCTTCTTCTTCTTCTTCTTCTTCTTCTTCCCCATGTGTGTATATTATTATTATTATTATTATTATTATTATTATTATTATTATTATTTGTGTGCATTGTACATGTTTTGTGTTCCTTTAAGCCCCAGTGTTTTTTATTATTATTATTATTATTATTAATAATTAATTAATGTATGTCTTTTGAAATTCCACACAGATTTAACTAAATTGGCCAAGTAATGTGCTCCGTCTGTCTCTTTCCAGGTCTGTCTCTTTCCCCGTCTGCCTGTCTCTGTCTGTCTCTTTTTTGTCTGTCTCTCTCTCTCTGTTTCTTTCCCCATCTGTCTCTTTCTAGGTCTGTCTCCTTCCCAGGTCTGTCTCTTTCCCCGTCTGTCTCCCCGTCTCTTTGTCTCTGTCTTTTCCTGTCTGTCTCTGTCCCTGTCTACCTGTCTCTGTCTGTCTCTTTCCTTGTCTGACTCTATTTCTCTGTCTCTTTCCCTGTCTGTCTCTATCAAGGTCTGTGTCTTTCCCCATCTATCTTTGTCTGGCTCTCTGTTTGTCTCTCTGTCTGTTTCTCTGTCTGTCTTTCTGTCTGTCTCTCTCTGTCTCTCTCTATCCGTCTCCCCACCGACATCTTATTACCTCACATATAAGCTTCTTATACTATGAATGTATTTTGTTCCTATAGCAACCAATTACAGCTCCTACTAATAACCTGTAGTTCCAGGCTCCATTTACTTTAATGGAGGCATGTTTTTTGGAGAGTAACTGTAAAGCGCAGGGTTATCTTTCCTGTCAAAACATAGTCTACGACGTTCCCTGGGTCACATCAGGTGTCTGTGCAAAATGTTGTGATTGTAAATGCGACGGTGGGGATACACTTTTTGTTTCACTTTTTCCCCATTATGTAGATAGGGGCAAAATTGATTGGTAAATTGGAACACGTGGGGTTAAAATTTCACCTCACAACATAGCCTATGACACTCTCGGGGTCCAGACATGTGAGTGTGCAAAATTTTGTGGCTGTAGCTGCGACGGTGCAGATGCTAATCCCAGACATACACACACATACAGTCATATGAAAAAGTTTGGGCACCCCTATTAATGTTAACCTTTTTTCTTTATAACAATTTGGGGTTTTGCAGCAGCTATTTCAGTTTCATATATCTAATAACTGATGGACTGAGTAATATTTCTGGATTGAAATGAGGTTTATTGTACTAACAGAAAATGTGCAATCCGCATTTAAAGGGAACCTGTCATCAGAAATTTACCTGTAAACCTAAATGTTTCCCCATCTGCAGCTCCTGGGCTGCATTCTAGCAATGTTCCTATAGTTTTTGTGGCCCCTTTTATACCAAAATAAATACTTTATAAACTTATACCTTTTCGTATGCAAATTTTGAAAATTATCCATGGGGGCGGGCTGCCTGGTGTCGGTTACTGTCCTCCTGCCGATTTACGCCGCCCCTGGGCGCCCGTGGTCCCGCGCATGCGCTGTGTGACTGTAGCGGTACCGTGCACTGTGTGCACGTGTGACCGCTGGTGACGCTTTGCGCGGGCACAAGATTATGGGCGGCGCTGTGAGTGTCATCAGCAAGTGCCGCCCATAACCTCGTGACCGCACTTTCCCCTTTGCCTCCTGCGTTCTGCGCAAGCGTCTCCTCGTAACCTGTGGTGGCCTGATCCGCTCCTCCCATCTATTTCCTGCTGCAGGGCAGGATGGGAAGAAGGTGACGTCGGATCATTTGGCCAGCGCTTGCGCAGAACGCAGGAGGCAAAGGGGGAGAGCGCGGCCACGGTATTATGGGCGGGCACTTGTGATGCATTCACAGTGCCGCCCATAATATCGTGCCTGCGACCACGTCACCAGCAGTCCTCGCATGCACGGGACCTCGGGCGCTGTGGGCGGCGTCCTGATCTATGAAATGAAGCAATGGGGGACGGCGTAAACCAGAAGGAGGGACAGTAACCGACACCACATGGCCCGCCCACATGGACGATTTACAAGAATTGCAGACAAAAAGGTACAACTTTATAAAGTTTTTAATTTGGTTTAAAAGGGGGCACAAAAAGTACAGGAACCCGCTAGAATGCAGCCCAGGAGCTGCAGAGGGGGAATCTTTTAGGTTTAAAGCTAAATTTCTGATGACAGGTTCCCTTTAAACAAAATTTGAACGGTGCAAAAGTATGGGCACCCTTATCAATTTCTTGATTTGAACACTCCTAACTACTTTTTACTGACTTACTAAAGCACTAAATTGGTTTTGTAAACTCATTGAGCTTTGAACTTCATAGGCAGGTGTATCCAATCATGAGAAAAGGTATTTAAGGTGGCCACTTGCAAGTTGTTCTCCTATTTGAATCTCCTATGAAGAGTGGCATCATGGGCTCCTCAAAACAACTCTCAGATGATCTGAAAACAAAGATTATTCAACATAGTTGTTCAGGGGAAGGATACCAAAAGTTGTCTCAGAGATTTAAACTGTCAGTTTCCACTGTGAGGAACATAGTAAGGAAATGGAAGAACACAGGTACAGTTCTTGTTAAGCCCAGAAGTGGCAGGCCAAGAAAAATATCAGAAAGGCAGAGAAGAAGAATGGTGAGAACGGTCAAGGACAATCCACAGACCACCTCCAAAGACCTGCAGCTTCATCTTGCTGCAGATGGTGTCAATGTGCATCGGTCAACAATACAGCGCACGTTGCACAAGGAGAAGCTGTATGGGAGAGTGATGCGAAAGAAGCCGTTTCTGCAAGCACGCCACAAACAGAGTCGCCTGAGGTATGCAAAAGCACATTTGGACAAGCCAGTTACATTTTGGAAGAAGGTCCTGTGGACTGATGAAACAAAGATTGAGTTGTTTGGTCATACAAAAAGGCGTTATGCATGGAGGCAAAAATACACAGCATTCCAAGAAAAGCACTTGCTACCCACAGTAAAATTTGGTGGAGGTTCCATCATGCTTTGGGGCTGTGTGGCCAATGCCAGCACCGGGAATCTTGTTAAAGTTGAGGGTCGCATGGATTCAACTCAGTATCAGCAGATTCTTGACAATAATGTGTAAGAATCAGTGACGAAGTTGAAGTTACGCAGGGGATGGATATTTCAGCAAGACAATGATCCAAAACACCGCTCCAAATCTACTCAGGCATTCATGCAGAGGAACAATTACAATGTTCTGGAATGGCAATCCCAGTCCCCAGACCTGAATATCATTGAACATCTGTGGGATGATTTGAAGCGTGCTGTCCATGCTCGGCGACCATCAAACTTAACTGAACTGGAATTGTTTTGTAAACAGTAATGGTCAAATATACCTTCATCCAGGATCCAGGAACTCATTAAAAGCTACAGGAAGCGACTAGAGGCTGTTATTTTTGCAAAAGGAGGATCTACAAAATATTAATGTCACTTTTATGTTGAGGTGCCCATACTTTTGCACCGATCAAATTGTGTTTAAATGCGGATTGCACATTATCTGTTAGTACAATAAACCTCATTTTAATCCAGAAATATTACTCAGTCCACCAGTTATTAGATATATGAAACTGAAATAGCTGTTGCAAAAACCCAAATTGTTATAAAGAAAAAAGGTTAACATTAATAGGGGTGCCCAAACTTATTCATATGAATGTACATACATACATACATACACACATTCAGCTTTATATATTAGATTATTATTAATAATAATAATATTATTATTATATTTTGTACATTTTAAATGTTTTGTGTTCCGTTAATGCCGAAATGTTTTATATTATTATTATTATTTGTACATTTTAAAAGTTTTGTGTTCCTTTAATGCTCACGTCTTCTAGTCACTCTCAGTCCATGATGGCTTTCACGCATTTATTCCAAATGAATAAATCATAAAAGTATCCAAAAGACAAATCACACGTGTCCTTTTCATGGCCTTATGGAGCATCTGCTAACCCGACATTACTAACTGTGTTTGTTGCTCTTCCAGGGAGTTTATAATGAAGCTGAAAGCCTATAGTCATTTCTATGGCAGTCTGCCTGCCCTTGTCTGTCGTCACGCCACTGTGGCTGAAAATGACACGTCCTGCTGGAATGGACAAGAACTAGTGGAGAGGTAAATCTTTCCTAGGTATCTGTATTACCCGATCTGTGCCGTGTTCCTTGTAGATGCTGCATTGGATTCATGTAATCGCTTCATCATAACATTTTGGGGATCAATTTTATTTTTAATTTTCTTCTCTTTTTTTTTTAACATTGTGTAAATGTTTCTACCTGGTTTTAGCCGACCTCCAGATTACCATTAATATTGTGTAATGTGTAATAATCTATCAGCATGTGGGTGCACAGCCTCTAATTAAGGGAAATTGAGGGGTCGCATATCTAATTGTCAATTACTGTGCATGGAGGAATGTAGAACTGCAGGGACGAAAAAGTTTTAACAAGAGTCTGAGTTTGAAAAACAGTTAAATTACAGTCTGCGGTTCCCTATAGTAGCTTTATTATATATTCCCTCACCTATAATCATCTCATAGTAAAATGTAACCCCGTAAGGACCAAGCTTCTTCTTTTTGTCACATTCCAAGAACCATCATTTTTAATAGTACAATTATGATGATAAATTATATATATAGTGCTCCAAAAAATAAAGGGAACACCAAAATTCAAAATCCTTGTTTAAGTGTTCTCTTTATTTTTTGGAGCAGTATATATACAGTACAGACCAAAAGTTTGGACACACCTCATTCAAAGAGTTTTCTTTATTTTCATGACTCTGAAAATTGTAGGTTCACATTGAAGGCATCAAAACTATGAATTAACACATGTGGAATAAAATACTTAAAAAGGGTGAAACAACTGAAAATATGTCTTATATTCTAGATTCTCCAAAGTAGCCACCTTTTGCTTTGATTACTGCTTTGCACACTCTTGGCATTCTCTTGATGAGCTTCAAGAGGTAGTCACCAGAAATGGTTTTCACTTCACAGGTTTGCCCTCTCAGGTTTAATAAGTGGGATATCTTGCCTTATAAATGGGGTTGGGGCCATCAGTTGTGTTGTGCAGAAGTCTGGTGGATACACAGCTGATAGTCCTACTGAATAGACTGTTAGAATTTGTATTATGGCAAGAAAAAAGCAGCCAAGTAAAGAAAAATGAGTGGCCATCATTACTTTAAGAAATGAAGGTCAGTTAGTCCAAAAAATTGTGAAAACTTTGAAAGTATCCCCAAATGCAGTGGCAAAAACCATCAAACGCTACAAAGAAACCGGCTCACATGAGGACCGGCCCAGGACAGGAAGACCAAGAGTCACCGCTGCTGCAGAGGATAAGTTTATCCGAGTCACCAGCCTCAGAAATCGCAGGTTAAAGGCAGCTCAGATTAGAGACCAGGTCACTGGCCACACAGAGTTCTAGCAGCAGACACTTCTCTAGAGCAACTCTTAAGAGGATACTTTGTGCAGCAGGCCTTCATGGTAAAAGAGCTGCTAGGAAACCACCGCTAAAGGCCGCTTTACACGCTGCAATATCGTGACCGATATCGCTAGCGTGCGTACCCGCCCCCATCGGTTGTGCGACATGGGCAAATCGCTGCCTATGGCGCACTACATCGCGCGGACCCGTCACACTACTTACCTGCTCTGCAACGTTGCTGTGACCGGCGAACCGCCTCCTTTCTAAGGGGGCAGTTCGTTCAGCGTCACAACAACGTCACAGCAGCGTCACTGAACCCAATAGAAGTGGAAGGGCGGAGATGAGCGGGACGTAACATCCCGCCCACCTCCTTCCTTCCTCATCGCCGGCGGGCGCAGATAAGGTGAGGTTCTTCGTTCCTGCGGTGTCACACATAGCGATGTGTGCTACCGCAGGAACGACGAACTACGTCGTACACGCAGCAGCAGCGATAATCGAGACTAGGGGGCGTGTCACGGTGAGCGATTTTGAATGTTTTTGCGACGATTCAAAATCGCTTATAGGTGTCACACATAACGACATCGCTAATGCGGCCGGATGTGCATCACAAATTCTGTGACCCCAACGAGATCGCTTGAGCAATGTCACAGCGTGTAAAGCGGCCTTAAGGATAGACAACAAGCAGAAGAGACTTGTTTGGGCGAAAGAACACAAGGAATGGACATTAGACCAGTGGAAATCTGTGCTTTGGTCTGATGAGTCCAAATTTGGGATCTTTGGATCCAACCACCGTGTCTTTGTGCGACACAGAAAAGGTGAATAGATGGACTTTACATGCCTGGTTCCCACCGTGAAGCATGGAGGAGGAGGTGTGATGGTGTGGGGGTGCTTTGCTGGTGACACTGTTGGGGATTTTTTCAAAATTGAAGGCATACTGAACCAGCATGGCTACCACAGCATCTTGCAGTGGCATGCTATTCTATCCGGTTTGCATTTAGTTGGGCCATCATTTATTTTTCAACAGAACAATGACCCCAAACACACCTCCAGGCTGTGTAAGGGCTATTTGACTAAGAAGGAGAGTGATGGGGTGCTACGTCAGATATCCTGGCCTCCACAGTCACCAGACCTGAACCCAATCGAGATGGTTTGGGGTGAGCTGGACCGCAGAGTGAAGGCAAAACGGCCAACAAGTGCTAAGCATCTCTGGGAACTCCTTCATGACTGTTGGAAAACCATTTCCGGTGACTACCTCTGAAAGCTCATCAAGAGAATGCCAAGAGTGTGCAAAGCAGTAATCAAAGCAAAAGGTGGCTACTTTGAAGAACCTAGAATACGACATATTTTCAGTTGTTTCATATTTTTTTGCTATGTAATTCATTCCAAATGTGTTAATTCATAGTTTTGATGCCTTCAATGTGAATCTACAATTTCCAGAGTCATGAAAATAAAGAAAACTCTTTGAATGAAAAGGTGTGTCCAGACTTTTGGTCTGTATTGTGTGTGTGTGTGTGTGTATATATATATATATATATATATATATATATATATATATATATATATATATATATATATATATATATATATATATTGATCTTAAATCAAGTGGTCTCTGGCACAAATTAAGAGACCATTTCCAAATGTTCAGTTTTTCTGATTTTTCTCTTTATAGGTAGATTTTTCAGTAAAATGTAAATTGTTCTTTTATTCTATAAACTACTGACAACGTCTCCAAATTTCCAAGCAAAACATTTTGTATTTATTCTCGGAAAATGAGAAATAGTCAAAATAACAACACAGTACATTGCTTTCAGACCTCAAATAGTGCAAAGAAAACAAGTTTATAGTGATTTAGAAACAACAATACTAATGTTTTAACTCAGGAAGTGTTCAGAAATCATTATTTTGTGGAATAGCCATGATTTTGTAATCACAGCTTTCATGCATCTTGGCTGCTTTCCACCAGTCTTTCACACTGCTTTTGGGTGACCTTATGCCACTCCTGGTGCAAAAATTTAAGCAGTTCTTCTTTGCTTGATGGCTTGTGACTATCCATCTTCCTCTTGATTACATTCCAGAGGATTTCAATGGGGTTCAGGTCTGGAGATTGGGCTGGCCATGACAGAGTTTTGATGTTGTGGTTCTTCATTCCATTTACACATTGATTGACTGTGTGGCATGGCGCATTGTCCTACTGGAAAAACCAGTCCTCAGAGTTGGGGAACATTGCCTGAGCAGAAGGAAGCAATTATTTTTCCAAGATAACCTTGTATGCAGCTTGGTTCATACGTCCTTCGCAAAGATGTTTGTTGAATATTCTTTACCTAATTTTCAGCTTTGCCCAACCACTGGTCATCTAATGGTTAGACGGAGACCTGGAAAGGTGTACAAGCCACAGTATCTTGCACCCACTGTGATATTTGGTGGCGGATCGGTGATGATCTGGGGATGTTTCCGCAAGGCTGGAATTGGGCAGATTAAACTTTGCGAAGGAAGCATGAAGCAAGCCACATACAAATAAATAAATAATTAAAAAAAACCCCGATGTGCGGCCCCCCCTAATTTTCATCCCCAGCCATGATAATGCCGGCTGGGGGCTGGTATTCCAGCCTGCAGTCGCCCAGTATTGCCGCATCTATTAGATGTGACAATCCCGGTGCAATACCGGCTCTTCTCGATTGCCCTGGAGCGGTGACAATCGGGGTAATAAGGGGTTAATAGCAGCGCATAGCTTCTACTAAATCCTAGGTTAGCAATGACACAGGCGTCTATGAGATACTTGCATCACACTGACCTGTAAGTTAATGTAAATAAACACAGACAGAGAAAAATCTTTTATTTGGAAAAAAAATACAAAAACACGCACCCTTCTTCACCTCTTTATTAACACCCAACACCCTTCAGCTCCGTCGTAATCCACACGAGGTCCCATGCCACTTCAGCTCTGCTACATAGCCAGCGGCCATAGAGCACGACCGCTGGCAGTGCAGGCAATGGCAGCCGCGATGAAAGCACGGCAAGCAGATACTGTCACAGGCTGGGGGCGCGTCTGCCTACAACCAATCACAGACGAGAAAATGGCCGGTGGGTGGGGAAAACACGGAAGGCTGTGAGTATACGATGCACAGTACAGGAAGTGAATGCGCGACCCGGAAGCAGTGTGCCGCCATGACACCGAGTCTCGGTAGGTATGAAACGCTGTTTTATTTCTGTTTTTCTTTATTTTTCAATTATTTTCCCCTGTGCCGGATACAGATCGTGCACCTGGAAATCTTTGAAACCACATTACAGTTTGGATCCGCTCAGCCCTACTCCCAATCTCTTATTGTCTTATACCACTGTGGGTGTGTGTTGGCTAACAGAGTTTTGGTTTCCCCTGTCTGTCTATTTCTGCATATTTCAACACACTACTGTCCCATCCCTCCCTGGGGGAGAGGGAATAAGATCAGGACTGGTCAGGAGCAGGGCCAGGAAGGAGACTCAGACCTTTCCACTATTAGGAGTATCCCTGAAGTTAGGGATATCATAGGGCCTCCCTAGTTTGAGGGTCAGCTTAGGAGCTATTCTGTGGTATGTGAATTAGCAAACCTAAAACTCATTATTGACCCTTTAATGAACCTTAACACATGATTTAAGAATCTCTAAAGACACGTGTTTTAGGGTTGTTGCCTCTCATCAGTTCAAAACACGAGATCTCGGTTATAGGTAATGTAGATTTTGGGATAATATTTGTATGGGGCTGTAGACTGTACTGGAACCATATTAAAGGAGAAATTTAAATAATTAGTGCCTCTGTAAAAGCTGTAGATGTTTAGGACCATTTTTGTAGTGGGCAATGTGCACTTGATTATTAGGGACTAGCGATGAGTGGACTCACAGATAACTGGGACCGGCAGGTCTTGTGTTATCTGGTTTTTAAAATCCAGTTCCGGGCCAGATTCTGGTCCCAATATAAGTCTATGGGGACCAAAATCTGGCAATTAAAAATGTTGGTAGAAGTGATAGGGGGATAGGAGCAAGCGTGCTATACTTATGGAGGCTCTGGTGTGGCTATACAGTGGAACTTCGCTTAACGAATAACCCAGTTAATAAGAATTTCGCTTAACAAGCAAAGCTTTCTGTAAATTTGTAACTCCGTTTACGAGAAAGCTTTGCTATACGAGCAAAATACTCACCGCGCACACTTCCGGTTCCGTACATCCACTGCACTCTGACCCGCACTTGCAGTCCACACAAACACACACAAACACGCACGCACACACACATACAGTATTATGCTCACTTTACCTTCCGTTCCATCGCTGGCCTCATGGTTCTTGTAATTCGCCAGTATATCGTGACGAGGGAGGAATCCACGCGGCGAACTACAAGATCCAGGATGCCGGTGAGGGAACGGAAGATAAGGGGAGCATAATATGTGTACCTTCCCTTCCATCGCCAGCCTCCTGGGTCCTGTAGTTCGCCGGTATAGGCTGTGCTTCGGCAACCATAGCGACAAAACAGGAACTTCCTCTGTCACCACTACTCAAAGGCAGCGCACTGGCCAATCAGAGGCAAGCGGCTCCTGCCTTTGATGTCAGCGCTCTGGGTGTGGAAGTTCCTCCCTCGTCATCATGGTAACCCGATACACAGCCCGTAACACCGAACAGCAAGTCCCAGGAGACTGTCGATGGAACGAAAGGTAAGGTGAGCACAATATGTGTGTTTGTGTGTGTTTGTGTGTGTTTGTGTGTGTTTGTGTGTGTTTGTGTGTGTTTGTGTGTGTTTGTGTGTGTTTGTGTGTGTTTGTACGTGTTTGTATGTGTTTGTACGTGTTTGTATGTGTTTGTGTTTTGTGTTGTGTTTGAATGACACAATAGGGGACCAGGATGGGACATTTAACAAGTTGTGGAACGAATTGTCTGCATTGCAATGATTTCCTATGGGAAATCTTGCTTTGCTGAACGAGTAACTTGGTTAACAAGCACACTCCCAGAACGGATTGTTCTCGTTAACCAAGGTTCCACTGTACACTGCTTCCAGTCTCGCATCCACTTCTGGGGCCATGCATTAGGCTCATTCCATATGCACTGCTTTCCCCACCCACCATTGCCTGTGATTGGTTGCAGTCAGACACGTCCCAACACTGAAGGCTGCTTTACATGAGACGACCGATTGTGCAATTTCACAATTGATCGTACCCGCCCCCATCCTTTTTGCGTCACGGGCAAATCGCTGCCCATGTCGCACAAAGTCGGTAATCCCCGTCACACGTACTTACCTCTCATGCGACCATGCTGTGGGCGGCGAACATCCACTTCCTGGAGTGAGAGGGACGTTTGGTGTCACAGCGACGTCACACGGCCGATGGCCAATGGAAGCGAAGGGGCGGAGATGAGCGGGACGTAAACATCCCGCCCACCTCCTTCCTTCACATAGCCAGCGGCGGCCGCGTGACGCAGGTGAGCTGCTGTTCATCGTTCCCGGGGTGTCACACGGAGCAGCGTGTGCTACCACGGAAACGATAAACAACTAAATTAAACGATATTATGGAACCTAGCGACCAGTACACGACTCACGATTTGTGAGCGATACTGCGTCGCTAGGAGGTGTCACACAGGCCGGCATCGCCAGTGATGCCGGATGTGCGTCACAAAAACCGTGACCCCGAAAAGTAGTAAAGCAGCCTTGAGTGTCAAAAGTGTCAGCTGACTGCTTCCAAACACTTTTTTTTTTAAACAATAAAGTTTTTATTACATTTTTCAATTTGACTGCTTCCAATCACAGGCACTGTCTGCTTTTATCTTGGTATACAAATAAATAAATAAATAAATAAATTGGCGTAGGGTCCCACCGTATTATGATAACCAGCACAGATAAAACCCACGGCTACAGGCTGCAGCCCTCAGCCATGCACTTATCATGGCTGTGTATCAAAAGAAGAAGAACCGTATGCAGCTTTTTTAAGAAAAATATTTAAAGAAATACGGATCAACACCTTCGAAACCTCGCGGGTGACACCTAGTAGACATAACAAGAATAGAGGTTTTCTTTTCCTCAGTCCATTGCTGAAGACAGTATTGAAGGATCTTTTCTGTTTGATTACAGAGCTCTAACCTCACGTTACGACTGATGATAACATGCTGCTAATCCGGCGACACTAGCCAGACCTACTAGCCACATTCTTGGAGGCTTACACATGACCTTGTCAATGGTGAGATGATTGACTGTAGGTTTATCTCATCCGGCGCTATGCAAATGTGCAGATCTCGGCGACCTCTGGTGCAGTGGAGAAAACTTTCTTTTTAATGACTGTTACATTATCCAGAGACAAGATGGAAATCATTTACTTCTTAAGATCTGTTCTATTCTTCATATTCGAGTCATATAAATTCCCAGCACTATTAGGGAAGAATCAGCTGAAGTGTATAGCAGCGTCTCCTCGGTAAGTAACCTTAGGTATTAATTAACCTGTACTTACAAAGATGACCTAAAACACTACAGGGACGACAAGATGTCAGCAGATCATTTTTAAAAATTACTCATGCATCAAGAATATGCATCCATTAATATGAGTAACCAGGCCTGGGGTACTGTGCGACCTCTATGTGTCCAACAGGAGGATCCGTTCAGGGATATTTTTTTTTTATTTAATTTAATGTGCATTTAAAGTTTGATTTTTTTCACTTCATTTTAATAGAATTTAATAGCGTTTGTGTTTGAGACACCAGAACGCGTCTTTAAATCAACTGGAGAAGTCTCTTTTGTCGCGATTCAGCAGAAATATAAAGTGTGTGCAGCATTTTTAGAGGTTATATGCTTACCTAGAAATACTCCAGACATGCTGACTTCTTATATCATAACCCCAATTACATCACCCGATCTGCTTAAAGAGACGCTAACATTACAAAATCCGTGCTTGCCTAAAGCAAAGCTGTCACACGGAGATACCGTCTTTCATACCTTGGTCTAGATGTATCTGGCGGTTTAGCATTTCTTGTGGCTACGATTTCTGACTTATAGAAGTTAAGATAAAAAGAAATTTACAATGAGCTTATCATTTTACAACCTATTAACAGTACATTTAATAAAAAAAACATATATTCTATGTTTGCATATACATTATCGCTTACAGAGTGCTGCTGTATTCTTTTGTTTATGTACCGTGTTTCCCCGAAAATAAGACCTAGCAGGTGTTTTCAACATTTTCGGCCTAAAGCTTAAATATAAGCCCTACCCCAAAAATAAGCCCTAGTCGCGGTTCAATAATGAAGTGTCCATGCAGCTAAAAAAAGTTAACGAATACTGCAGGACACTTCATTATAGAAAGCAGACACCCCCTCCAAAAGAGAGAAGACAAAAGACCCCACAATCATACTAACCAGACACCAAATGGGAGGATCTGAAGATCAAATACCCACACATCAGATCTCACCCACACACATCAGATCACACACCCACCCACATCAGATCAAATACCCACACATCAGATCTCACCCACACACATCAGATCACACACACACATGCATCAATCAAATACCCACACATCAGATCTCACCCACACACATCAGATCGCACACCCACCCACATCAGATTGCACACCCACACGCATCAGATCGCACACCCACACACATCAGATCACACACCCACCCACATCAGATTCCACATCCACACACATCAGATCACACACCCACACACATCAGATTACGCACCCACACGCATCAGATCGCACACCCACACACACATCAGATTACGCACCCACGTGCATCAGATTGCACACCCACACACATCAGATTATGCACCCACACGCATCAGATCGCACACCCACACACATCAGATTACGCACCCACGTGCATCAGATCGCACACCCACACACATCAGATTACGCACCCACACGCATCAGATCGCACACCCACCCATATATGATCGCACACCCACCTACATCAGATTGCACATCCACCCACATCAGATTGCACATCCACACACAATCACAAATCAGATCGCTCACACACATCAGATCATACACCCCCAAATCAGATTGCACACACACATATGATCGCACAATCGCACACATCAGATCGCGCAAATCACACATCAGATCACAAACACACACATACACACACATCAGATCAGATCTCACACACAGAGCTGTGCTGCTCTGATCAGTAGAAATGAATGAGCGATCAGACTGCTGATCCTTATAGTCCCCTAGGGGGACTAGTAAAATAAAAAAAAGTATTAAAAAAAAAACAAAACAAAAAGTTCAAATCATTCCCATTGAAAACTAAAGGGTTACATTTTTATATAACTATACACATATTTGGTATCACCACGTTCAGAAACATAAAATCGATTAAACTGATTAGTAAATGGCGTAGTGGCAAAATATTCCAAGCGCCAAAATTATGTATTTTGGACGTCACAAACTTTGCGCAAAATGCAATAACAGGCGATCAAAATGTAGCATCTGTGCAAAAATGGTAATGATAAAAACGTCAGCTTGAGACACAAAAAAAAGCCGTCGCTGAGCCCCATTGTCAGAAAAATTAGAACGCTACAGGCCGCGGGAAATGGCGCAAAAAGTGCACACTTTTTTTGGATAAACTTCTGAATTTTTTTTAACCCCTTAGATAAAAGTAAACCTATACATGTTTGGTGTCTACAAACTGGTACCGATCGGAGGCATCACACCAATGCATCAGTTTTACCATACAGTGAATAATATACCCCCAAAACAATCATGCAATCACACTTTTTTTGCAATTTTTCCACACTTGGAATTTTTTTGCTGTTTTCCAGTACACTATATGGTAAAACTTATGGTTTCATTTAAAAGTACAACTCGTCCCACAAAAAACAAGCCTTCTTATGGCAAGATTGACGGAAAAATAAAAAAGTTACGCCTCTCGGAAGAAGGAGAGCAAAAATTAACAACGAAAAACGGAAAATCGCCCGGGACTGAAGGGGTTAATACAGTATCCAATGGAACAAAAAACGGGATTTTTTTTTTAGCCTTTTTTTTAGATTTGTATGGAGGAGTTGCCAAAATCCCTGCTGCAGTGTGTGCAAACCTGGTCAAGAGCTACAGAAAAACGTCTGACCTGTGTAACTGCAAACAAAGGTTTCTGTACCAGTTCTGTTTTTCTATTGTATCAAATACTTATTTCATGCAATAATATGCAAATTAATTCTTTAGAAATCACACAATGTGATGTTACATTTTTTTTTTTAATTCGGTCTATCCCAGTTGAAGTGTACCTATGATAAAAATTACAGCCCTCTCCATCCTTGTAGGTGGCAAAACTTGCAAAGTCAGCAGTGTATCAAATACGCTACAGTTCAAAAGTTTGGGGTCTCTTAGATATTTCCTTATTTTTGACAGAAAAGCAGATTTGTTTTCAATGAAGCAAACATTAAATTAAACATAAATCCCCTCTATACATTGTTAATCTGGTAAATGACAATTCTAGCTGCAAACGTCTGGTTTTGAATGCAATATCTACATAGGTGTATAGAGGCCCATTTCCAACAACCACCACTCCAGTGTTCTAATCGTGCATTGTGTTTGCTAACTGTGTTAGAAAGCTAATGGATGTTTAGAAATCCATTGAAAACCCTTGTGCATAATGTTAACACAGCTTAATACACTTTTGCTGATTAGAGAAGCTATAAAACTGACCTTCCTTTGAGCTAATTGAGAATCTGGAGCATTACATTTGTTGGTTCCATTAAACCCTCAAAATGGGCAAAAAAAAAGAGAACTTTCATGTGAAACTCGACAGTCTATTCTTGTTCTTAGAAATGAAGGATATTCCATGCAAGAAATTGCCAAGAAACTGCAGATTTCCTACAACGGTGTGTACTACTCCCTTCAGAGGAGAGCACAAACAGGCTGTAACCAAAGTAGAAAGAGAAGTGGCAGGCCCAGCTGCACAACTGAGCAACAAGACAAGTACATTAGAGCCTCTAGGTTGAGAAATCAACACCTCACAGGTCCTCAACTGGCAGCTTCATTAAATAGTACCTGCAAAACGCCAGTGTCAACCTCTACAGTGAAGAGGCGACTTCGGGATGCTGGCCTTCAGGGCAGAGTGGCAAAGAAAAAGCCATTTCTGAGACTGGCTAATAAAAGGAAAAGATTTCTATGGGCAAAAGAACACAGGCATTGGACAGATTAAGTTTGGAAAAAAGTGTTCTGGACAGACAAATCGAAGTTTGAGGTGTTTGGATCACACAGAAGAACATTTGTGAGTCGCAGAACAACTGAAAAGATGCTGGAAGAGTGCCTGGCGCCATCTGTCAAGCATGGTGGAGGCAATGTGATGGTCTGGGGTTGCTTTGGTGCTGGTAAAGTGGGAGATTTGTACAAGGTAAAAGGGATTTTGAATTAGGAAGGTTATCACTCCATTTTGCAACGCCATGCCATACCCTGTGGATAGTGCTTGATTGAAGCCAATTTCATCCTACAACAGGACAATGACCCAAAGCACACCTCCAAATTATGCATGAACTATTTAGGGAAGAAGCAGGCAGCTGGTATTCTATCTGTAATGGAGTGCCAGCCCAGTCACCAGATCTCAACCCTATGGAGCTGTTGTGGGAGCAGCTTGACCGTATGGTACGCAAGAAGTGCCCATCAAGTCAATCCAACTTGGGGGGAGGGGGGAAGCATGGGGCGAAATATCTCCAGATTACCTTCGCAAATTACCAGCTTGAATGCCAAAGGTCTGCAAAGCTGTAATTGCTGCAAAGGAGCATTCTGTGCCGAAAGCAAAGTCTGAAGGAGAAATTATTATTTCAAGTATAAATCATTATTTCTAACCTCGTCAATGTCTGGACGATATTTTCTATTCATTATGCAACTCATTTGATAAATAAAAGTATATTTCATGGAAAAGATAAAATTGTCTGGGTGACCACAAACTTTTGAATGATAGTGTACTTATTTTCCCCACCGTATACTAAACAAGACATTTTAAAAGTGCATTCTGTGCATTAAATAGCTTGGATGTCCTTTTCAAAATGAACTTAAAATTGGGGTTGTGCTTCAGTGAGATCTGGAGATAATCGTCCTGGTGCAACATATACATACATATCTTTTGTCTGTTCTTGGCTAATTTGTAGCATAAGTATAGTTACTCTAAGGAAGGCGTCTTTCTAACAATGCATTTTCCACAATGACATCACGTCATGTGACAGGTGGTCAGAACAGACGGATGCATAGTTGGGATTCAGACTAATAGCTAAAGCTTGTCAAGAAAATGTGACCTGCCCCATGATGGGGTGGACTCTTCTGGGCTGGTTCCACCTGTTAATGTTAATAGAGTGGCCGGAACGTGGGCATTGTGATTGCAGCACTACATTGTGACTCATTGAGGAGTTATTTTTCTATAAACCAAAATTATCAGCTTAAGGGTTCATTCACACGACTGTACGGTTCTTCCTGCTCCATTCAGTTATTTTTGCGGACCAAATTACAAGACCATGTTTTTCTATGTGTTTTCTGTAAAAACAGATGTCACATGGAAGTGCTTCTGGGTGTCATCCGTGTCCGTTTGTCCAATCCTTTTTTTTTGGAACATGTCCTATTCTGTTCCGCAGATTGTGGACCGTGGACCAATAGAACTCAATGGGTCCGCAAAAATAGCGGAAGCCACACAGAAGCACTTTCGTGTGGCTTCCGTATATGGGTGCCCCTGCAGTATATGTAATGTCCCAATTTGCTTCTCAGCCCAGGTCACCACAGGGGCTCACACAGCAGTGTGTGAGCAGCCGTGGGGATGACGAGCGCCAACATCATGAGGTTAGCTCAGTTCATTACCTGCGGTGATGAACTCCGCTGAACTCGTGACGTCAGCGATCGTCACTGAGTTCCATGACTGCGGCGTTCTCACGCGAAGTATCTTGGGAGCCCGCAACATCACCGCTCGTCACAGCCGTGGGCTGCCCGTGGTACTTGGTGTAAGAACACGGTGGTCGTGGTACTCAGTGATGAGCGCTGACATCACGGGTTTAGTGGAGATCGTCGCCACAGGTAATGAACTGAGCTAACCTCATGATGTCAGCGCTCGTCAAGCCCATGGCTACACACACACTGCTGTGTGAGCCCCTGCTGTGACCTGGGCTGACTTCACGAAGTTATCTCAAGTCACTGCACTGCTCTCCCAGCCAATGGGGAACATTCTGTTCTTCACTGACTGGGACAGTGAGTATGAATCTTCTTGGGCCCCCCTTATTGGATTACGCCGGACCCAGATTAGAGATTTTGCAGGGGAATAAATTGGTGAATGAGGGTGTCTGTTGTCATTCTTCCTGTAATAATTTTGATGTCTTTCAGGTTAGCATTTGGGAATCGTCTTGGGACGTCACTATGGATTATGTCAGACATTTTTTTTTTACAAATTGTAATAAATTGGTGAACAAGGGATGCAGTTGGGGGCTGTTTGTCCAAATAAAATTTAGTTCTCTTTGATCAATGACTGGATTACTAATGGGGGGTATCTGATAGACGCCAAACCCCAATTAATATCAGGGCTTGATGTCAGCTGGCAGTTCACAGCTGACATCACCCCCATTTATTACCCCGTTTGCCACCACATGAGTGCAATGGAAAGAGCCGATGCGAAGCGCCAGGATTGGCGTATCTAAATCTAATGGATGCGCCACTTCTGGGGTGGCTGCGGCGTGCTATTTTTAGTCTTGGGAGGGTGAGAATACCAGACCACAGCTGTTCGCTTTACCTTGGCTGGTGATCCAATTTTGGGGGGGACCACACGTTTTTTTGTTTTAATTTATTTATTTAATTTAATTTAAAATAGCAGTGTTTTTTGAGGGATAATATTTAATTTGGAGCTAAAAACAAGGCTAAACATCCTTTAGTAGCACATGAAAGGCACTAAACTAAAGGATGCAAGCTTACAAAATGCAGGGTAGTGGGACATTATATATGTCTTTTCTATCTCTCTCTCTCTCTCTCTCTCTATCTATCTATCTCTCTATCTATCTAGCTTTTAACTATATGTAATGCATCTTGGGTAAATTTATGGTACAAGCCCTCATTCTGTTTTGGTTTGCGGTCCACAAAAAATCGGAAGCCACACGGATAGAAAACGGGCCGTATACAGAACGGATGCAGTTGTCACACTAATGTAATAGCGTACACATGGATCTGTTTTTTTGTGGTCCGCAAAAACGGTGCAGTCATCGTGTGAATATACCCTAAAGGGGGCTTTACACGCAGCGACATCGCTAGCGATGTCGCTGTTGAAAGCTCCCGCCCCATCGTTTGTGCGTCACGGGCAAATCGCTGCCCGTGGCGCACAATATCGTTAGGAGCCGTCACATGGACTTACGTGCCTGGCGATGTTGCTGTGGCCAGAGAACCGCCTCCTTTCTAAGGCGGCGGTTTGTGCGGCGTCACAGCGGCGTCAATAAGCGGCCGCCCAATAGAAACGGAGGGGAGGAGATGAGCGGCCGAAACATCCCACCCACCTCCTTCCTTCCTCATTGCCTGCGGCCGCAGGTAAGCTGTTGTTCGTCGTTCCCGAAGTGTCACTCGCAGCGATGTGTGCTGCCTCGGGAACGACGAACAACCTGCATCCTAAACAATCAACGATTTTTTTAAAATGAACAACGTGTCAACGATGGACACGATTTGGTGAGTATTTTCCATCATTAACGGCCGCTCGTTGGTGTCACACGCAACGACGTCGCTAACGATGCCGGATGTGCGTCACAGAATCCGTGACCCCGACGATATATCATTAGATACGTCGCTGCGTGTAACGGGGCCTTAAGACTGTAACATTGTTTCCAGGATTCCTAATGTAGCCATGTAGGTGGTGCATGCTGGGACATAAGGAGTGATCATGGAGTCCTACTGCTATGAATCAGTCCTCAGGTATGTCTCAAGAGTAACCCTGCTTTGCCGTACTACTGAACTTTGCTTTAGGCTCCCTTCACACGTCCGTGATACACGTGCGTGTTTGTTCCGTTTCCGTATATAACGGAGACACGGACAAACATGCACCAATGTTAATCTATGATTGTGGTCACACGTGCGTTATTTCATTATGTCCATGTGCGCGTGTCCGTGATCCGTATGTGTTTGCATTTTGCACCGATGCATGTCCGTTATCTGCACGAAGCACGCAGACGTGGACACAATGAAAGTCTATGGGTATGTGCACACACGTTAGTAAACACGTATGCATCTACCTATAGTCCGTGTCCGTTTGGTGTTTTTATTTCTAGTGATGTCGGCCATTCTTTCTATTTCTGTGTATGTCGGTCAATCTCCCTGAGTCAGTCGGTCGGTCTCTCTGTCTCTCTGTCGGTCTCTCTGTCTGTCTGTCCCTTTCTCACAGTCTGTCGGTCAGTTTCCCCCCCTCTCTCATACTTACCGTTCCCCGATCACCGGCGCGGCGCTGCACGGCATTCACACTGCTGCGGCGGCTTTTACTATTTTGAAAAAGCCGGACGCTCATTAAACAATCTCGTATTCCCTGCTTTCCCCGCCCACCGGCGCCTATGATTGGTTGCAGTGAGACACGCCCCCACGCTGAGTGACAGGTGTCTCACTGCACCCAATCACAGCAGCCGGTGGGCGTGTCTATACTGTGCAGTAAAATAAATAATTAAAAAAACGGTGTGCGGTCCCCCCCAATTTTAATGCCAGCCAGATAAAGCCATATGGCTGAAGGCTGGTATTCTCAGGATGGGGAGCTCCACGTTATGGGGAGCCTCCACCCTAACAATATCAGTCAGTAACTGCCCAGAATTGCCGCATACATTAGATGCGACAGTTCTGGGACTGTACCTGGCTCTTCCCGATTTGCCCTGGTGCTTTGGCAAATTGGGGTAATAAGGAGTTAATGGCAGCCCATAGCTGCCACTAAATCCTAGATTAATCATGTCAGGCGTCTCCCCGAGATTCCTTTCATGATTAATCTGTAAGTTACAGTAAATAAACACACACAGCCGAAAAATCCTTTATTAGAAATAAAAAACACAAACATATACCCTGGTTCACCAATTTAATCAGCCCGAAAAAGCCCTCCATGTCCGGCGTCATCCAGGATGGTCCAGCGTCGCTTCCAGCTCTGCTGCATGAAGGTGACAGGAGCAGCAGAAGACACCGCCGCTCCTGACACCTCCACGCAGCAACTGAAGACAGCCACGCGATCAGCTGAGCTGTCACTGAGGTTACCCGCTGTCACTGAATCCAGCGTTGACAGCGGGTAACCTCAGTGACAGCTCAGCTGATCGCGCGGCACTCTTCATTTGCCACGTGGGGCTGTCAGGAGCGGCGGTGTCTTCTGCAGCTCCGGTCACCTCCATGCAGCAGAGCTGGAAGCGACGCTGGACCATCCTGGATTTCGCCGGACATGGAGGGCTTTTTCGGGCTTATTAAATTGGTGAACCAGGGTATATGTTTGTGTTTTTTATTTCTAATAAAGGATTTTTCGCCTGTGTGTGTTTATTTACTGTAACTTACAGATTAATCATGAAAGGAATCTCGGGGAGACGCCTGACATGATTAATCTAGGATTTAGTGGCAGCTATGGGCTGCCATTAACTCCTTATTACCCCAATTTGCCAAAGCACCAGAGCAAATCGGGAAGATCCGGGTACAGTCCCAGAACTGTTGCATCTAATGTATGCGGCAATTCTGGGCGGCTGCTGACTGATATTGTTAGGGTGGGGGGCTCCCCATAACGTGGAGCTCCCCATCCTGAGAATACCAGCCTTCAGCCGTATGGCTTTATCTGGCTGGCATTAAAATTGGGGGGGACCGCACGCCGGTTTTTTTAATTATTTATTTATTTATTTCACTGCACAGTATAGACACGCCCACCGGCTGATGTGATTGGGTGCAGTGAGACACCTGTCACTCAGCGTGGGGGCGTGTCTCACTGCAACCAATCATAGGCGCTGGTGGGCGGGGAAAGCAGGGAATACGAGATTGTTTAATGAGCGGCCGGCTTTTTCAAAATAGTAAAAGCCGCCGCAGCAGTGTGAACGAAATGCAGCGCCGAGCCGGTGATCGGGGATCGGTGAGTATGAGAGAGGGGGGGAAACTTCAGTCACTCGGGGGATTAGAGGTCACCGGTGAATCCTTCACAGGTGATCGCTAATCAGTACTCGACACAGACAGAGCCGCGTTATGAGGATAAAGTCGGGTGAAGTTCACCCGAGTTCATTCTCATCGTGCAACTCTGTCTGCTGTCAGCCGACATTTATAAACGACATTGTGCATCACACACACGGACATTCCACGTACACATACACGTTAATTCCACACGCACACACGGACGTTCTACACACAAACACGGCTAGCATACGCAATTCACACAGGTGCCACACGGACCATAAAAACGGACACAAAAACGGGACACGGACCCGAAAAAACGGCCCGTAACACACGTGCGTGTTTTTCACGGACGTGTGAAGGGGGCCTTAAACTGCTTTAAACCTCAAGTGTGTCGGAAAGCATCAACTCTGCTGTCCCATGTGCTGGCAAGCATCTCCCATTTTACTGTTCCACGCTGTTATATGTGCTGTTGAGCATATCCAGGACCAGGACTACTGTTCCTTGCTGCTCCATGCACCGTTTCATGTGCTGTCCTGCATATCCAGCTCTGCTCCTTCTCGCTGCTCCATTTGTTTTTTAACAACATATCCAGCTCTGCTGTTCCATGCTACTCCAGGTGCCATTCAGCATATCCAGCTCTGCTGGTCAATGCAGCTCCAGGTTTGCTTTTTCATGCTGCTCCATGGGATGGAGAAGGTTTTAGCTATCTGGATTGGCTTCAACCTTTGTACCTCAAGCCGCTCATCATATTTATTACTGGTAGTTCATCAGGAGGAGATTTATCCAGTTCTGGATCTAATTTCGAAGGGTACAAATGCTTGGACCTGGAAGGATTATGCAAGTCAAGCCTTCAATGTCTTCAAATCTTGGTTTTCCTCTGCTCTGGTTTTTCTCCATATGGCAATTATTGGGCTGTTTTTTCTCTCAAAGGTTGCCTACTCGCTAAGGCTGGATTCACACAATGGTATGGCATCCTATGCGAGTGCATTGGATGCGATATGCTAATGAGTGTCATGCAACTGTGATCCAATCCTGCGATCAAATCACAGCTGCAGAGGAGAGGGAGGGACCAATCTCCCCATCTCCTCCATTGTTAGCTGATTCGATTATCACACTGCACTTGGATGTCATCTGAGTGCAGTCCGATGTTTCAGTGGCACCCATAGACTTGCATGGGTGTGAGTGACATGTCTTTCCCCGAAAAACACAGCATATTGCAACTTTTCGCTCATCCAGGATTTGGAAGAGAAAAAAGCTGACCATCTGCTCTCCCTGATTGACTAACATTGGTCCCACAATGTGGGATTTTCTCACATTGCAGTCGTCCAAGAATGTTCTTTTACAGACTTCTTTTAGGTCAAACTCCAGCTCTGCTTTTTGTTTCCCAAGAAGTTTCACCTTATTGAAATATGTCGGAAAAATTGCTCTAACGTTTCAGGCGTACATAAAAGATGGTGACTAAACTACACTTTTGACAAATTTTGCCTCTTTTAGAAGAGTAACTATAAAAAGCAAGAAAGTAATAGAAAGATGAATATGATGAATGAAACAAGAATATGATGCAAACAAAAAAAGGAGCAAAACACTAAAAACTCAACAAAGAACAGGCACAAATTCAATAGATCGGGCCGTATGTCCTAAAGCAGAAATCAGGACACATCATATCAAGCCCCCTGGAGACTGCGGCTGCTGCTACAATGGCAGTTCAGTCACTTCATGGTCATGTATTCATTAGCAGCATATGATACCACTGCAGCGGATATGTGCCGACACGTCAGCTTCCTTTTTGCACTAATGGCTCAATGCTGGGGTGTCCAACAACTTCATCATGAAGCAAATGCTTTTAAAGTAAATCTATCATCAGGTTTTTGTCCCCTGAGTCGTGAGCAGCATAATATAGAGACAGAGACCCTGATTCCAGCGATGTGTCACTTTCTGGGATGCTTGCTGTAGTTTTAATAAAATCGTATTTTTATCAGTAGAAGATTATCCCTAGAGGACTAGTAAATGTGCGGCCATGTAGTTGTCACCTATCTGTCACGGAAGTATCCTAGCCGGTTGACAATTCAGTGGCAGCTGGTGCTAGAAGGTCAGAGATTGGCATCAAGTGTTTTTATCTGACAGTTCTGTGTTTTCAAAGCCTGTGGACTCTAGGACCCTGGAAAACTGTCAGTCCATCATAGCAGTTGGTATCCTCTGACTTCCTTTATTAACCTCACCCTGGAGTGGTTTGGGTGCGGTTTATAGTTTCTTCCTTTCTGAGACCTGGAGAGGTCATCTTCTGATACTTCTGAGACTTTTGTGGTTGCTGCTGCTCAGATAAGTGTTTGTGTTTTGCTATCTACCAGGGCTCTGGCGATTGCAGTCGTGTTCCCTTGTGTCTTCCTTTAGCATTTAGTGGGCTTGACAAAGAGCTCATCCCAACCGTTTCCCATTTAGGGCCCAGCACTATTGATACCTAGGGTCAGGTATCCGGCTCAAAGCATAGATGAGGAACCTATCTAGGGTGATGAGGGACCCTAGAGACCAACAGTAGGTTGTTCTCAGGGGTCACCACTCCCCTTTTACCTAGCTATAAAGCACTCCTTTCCCTTCCTGTGTGCTGTCCTATACTGATGGTATAGCCTCTCTCTCCTGCCGTGACAGTAGTCCTCTATATTAATGATCTCTGTATAAGCCCACTGATTGGCAACTTTCTGCCTATGCACAGTGTACACAGAACACAGCCAATCAGTGATGTTGGCGGGGTTATACACAGCTCTGCATTCAGTTAACTGGTAGTTCTGCTGCAGATAAAACTGTGATTTTATGAAAACTGCAGCAAGAAGCATGTGACACATCGCTGGAATCAGGGTCTCTGCCCCTACATCATGCTCTTCTCAGATGGCATAGCAAAAACCTGGTGACAAATCCTTTTAAAATGCTTCTTTTGTGCAACTGCAGCTGTGGTGACCCGTTGTTATTCTAGGTACGGGGAAGTACCAAGCGAAATTAGAAAGGGAAGGGAAACCCAGTGTCTAGGGAAGGGGAAGATCGTGACCCCTGACCAAACCTCCTGCTGGTCCCTAGAGTCTCTCCCCACCCTACATAGGTTCTTCACCTATGTGCCGAGCCACATTCCTGACCTTAGGTATCCCTAGTGCTGGGACCTAATAGTTAATGGATGGGATGAGCTCTTTGTCAACCCCACTACATGCTAAAAGAAGACACAAGGGGACACACACAGGGGAAACTGCATAAATTACTTATTCACAGGTGACTCAGGTAGAAATTCAGCAAAGTTTTCCACGACGATACAGAGGAGTACAAGCCACCTGCTTGCAACTAGAGCTTGAATGAACTGAAAAATATCAATTCACCAGTCCAAGGAAGGAAAGGGTGCTTAAGCACCAAGCTAATGCTAATGACCAGTAGCTGAGTTGAAGACGAGCTCCTGCTGGGTCCAAAAGGGAGAGAGATGAAAATCCAGCAGGAAAGCTACCTATGGCAATGAATACTGATAGAAGGAAAAATGGAAAGTCAGTGAGCCAAACGCTGTGACCTTCTATGGCCAGAAAACATATGACTGTAGGACACCTGTATAGTTATACCTTTACTGGAAAACCATATAGAGTTTAAGGATACAGCCCAATATCCCAAAAAGGAATCCACTTTGTATAAAAAGTAATATACTGATTTAGATTTTGGGTGATGCTTGTCAAGGGCATTCATAATGTGGGCTTACATCTGAGCACGTGGCACACGGCAGGCGGCGTGCTGCCATGGATAAAGCCGGCCTGTGAAATATGGAGCCAGTGGGCGACTGTGATCTATAGCTCCGTCTCCCGTCGCTGAAGGACTCGCACATGAAAGCAGCAGTGACAGCGATCGTGATCTCTCCAACATGAAACCTGCCATTTCTAAGTATTCCGAATACTCAGTGAGCCGGGGAGGTATTTAGTATATGAGCCGCGTCAATACGTTCCTGCATGCCTTAGGTAAACAATTGCATTGCTTTCTAATTGGCACCTCTGCCAAAATAACCGCTTTGATTTCTTAACAATGTGGAATGAAATTACATTTTAAGGATTAGCCTCCAGTTATTAGAGCCCTGCATCCTTTATTAACCATATTCTCCCATCAGTCCCATTAAATACATGTGTCCTACATACTGTCCTTTTGTTTCTCATATGCAGTGCTATGTTCTCTGCCAAGGGAGGGGACATTGGAGCCGGGCGTATGGCAGGCTCAAAATTCCCATACATGGGAAAGAATTCCAGGATCCTGCCATGGCCTTTCAGTGATTCCAGTCCACGTCCTCCTCGGCCCCCTAGACATGCTCGGCATCTCCACCAGACAGGCGCTTGGCCTAGATGCAAAAGCACAAGAGGGAATGTAAAGATCAGAATATGCATCGCGGCTGTGTATACTTTACTTAACATTTTTGGCAGTGGTTGCATTGGGTGTTAACTTCCTAAGCCGAGCTCGTAAACGTTCCTCAATTTAAAGGGACAAAAAAAAATGATAAATGCTTTCTGCCTCGAAACCAGGAACTAAAGAGACACATCAGAGAACAGCCCCGCGCACACCCAAGAGCATAGGATAGAGCAATTTTATGTATAAATTAAAATACAAGAACATAAAAAAAGAGTAAAAACATAACTAATATACAAATCCATAAGTGCAAATTAGTAATGGTGTCCTGTATCCCCAAATATAAGGGGCGAGGGTCAAAAAATATAGGGGTCCTCTTTTATACAGAGCTCTGCAATTAATGAACATTAACGGGATGGATAAAAAAATATCTAATCAAACACTACAATAAAGTACGAGGGATAAAAACCACAAATTTACATAACAACTCAACGTGCAAGTGTGAAAAAATATACATCCAGAACAGAAACAATCCAGCGATGTAGCTCAACAATGTTATATTACCCATATCTGGTCTCTGCACTCAGTGCACATGACTACTGAGCCGACTCTAAAACTTACGTGTATGGTGGAGTCCTTGTAGAGCTGTAGGGGGAAAAAGCGCAATAGGGTCTTACCCGGTATGAGGGTAGAGAGACAGAAAGAGGTACACTCACCTGGTAGGGTTGTGCAAGTCACAACTCCTTATGATCGCATGTGAGTGCCTTTTTGTGGTTTAGCAGCGGCCCTGGAATGCAGTATATAAAATATAGGTCAGGTAAAGAGAAAACCGGTTTAAATGCCGCGCTAAAAACCACTGATGTTGTAGATGAAAAAGATTTCCTTTATTTCATAATTCTACGCGTTTCAGAGACATCTCCGTCTCCTTCCTCAGGAAAATAAATCATATTACAAAAAAGGGGCAACAGAGCCTATATAAAGGAAGACCAGTAGCCACATATGCATTTGAAAAGTGAACAGCCCATATGACTCAGAGCCGATGACTCAGCGCCGCATGGAGAAGAGAAGGAAAAAAAAAAAAAAAGGGGAAAGCACACATTAAATCAGTACAAATGAACCAAAGGAATTACCGTGAAATTACATGAACATCTCAAGGAGAAAATTAGTGGATCAGTGAAGGATCAATAAAAAACATAAAAATAATAATTATTGCGTGTTATTTAATAAAAGAGTATAAAAAGAAAAAAGTGGGGACGAGGGTAAAAGAATAGCAGATGGTGTGCAAACCCAGAAAGCGTAGGTGATAGCACGGGGGCCAAACCTCTACACTAAACAGGAATATGGTTACTGTGGATTTGTACTTGGGGAAAGTGAACATAAATAATATGTGAAACAGGCACAAGGTGGTGGGATTAAAATACATAGAAAGTGCATATTTGCTAAAATAAATCTCTCTTATATGTCTTTTGAATATATAAAAACGGCATATTTACATGTGAGAGGGACAGGAAGAGAAAAAAAAACAAAAAAAAAAACTTTTTTTATTAAACTTGAGTTGCAAGAAAAAATTATATACATATATATACATATATACACACTTATATATATATATATACCGTATTTTTCGCTTTATAAGACGCACTTTTCCTCCCCAAATTTTGGGAGGAAAATGGGGGGTGCGTCTTATAAAGCGGTAGCGGGGGGGGGGGGGGTCCTGTCTGAGGCGATCGGGCGGGTGCCTGTGGCTGCATGCAAGCGGCCGGGTACCTGTACTTGCATGCAGCGGCAGCCGGGTACCCGTGGCTGTGTGCGGGCGGCAGCGGGTGCTGTGTGGGGTCGGCAGCCAGGTACCTGTGCTTGCATGCGGTGGCAGACGGGTACCCATGGCTGTGTGCGGGCGGCAGCCGGGTGCTGTGTGCGAGCGGCAGTCGGGTGCCCGTGCAGGTACCCGGCTGCCGCCCTCACACAGTCACCCATCTGCCGCCCGCACACAGCCATGGGTACCCGGCTGCCACCGCACGCAAGCACAGGTACCCGGCGGCTTGTACGCAGAGTGGGCGGGCAGCCTGCTGGCTGCCACTCTGTGCATGCGGGGCGGGCGGCTGTGCAGCTTACCAGTTGTCCGCGGTCCCACTTTCAAATGATGGCGCCGGTGGAGCTCTTGGATGAGAGCTCCATCTGCGCACGCGCTGCTCCGGGAGTCAGCGCGTGCGCAGATGGAGCCCTTGGATGAGAGCTCCATCTGCGCATGCGTCGCTCCGGGCGCCATTACTTGAATCGGGACCGCGGACACACTCCACCACTGAGCCGTCGCCGCCGCTCCCACCACTGAGCCGCCGCCGCTGCCACCACTGAACCGGGACCGCGGACACACGCCACCACTGAGCAGTCCCTGCCGCTGCCACCACTGAGCAGTTGCCGCCGCTCCCACCACTGAGCCGCTGCCACCACTGAACCGGGACCGCGGACACACGCCACCACTGAGCAGTCCCTGCCGCTGCCACCACTGAGCAGTTGCCGCCGCTCCCACCACTGAGCCGCCGCCGCTGCCACCACTGAACCGGGACCGCGGACACACGCCACCACTGAGCAGTCCCTGCCGCTGCCACCACTGAGCAGTTACCGCCGCTCCCACCACTGAGCCGTCGCCGCCACTCCCACCACTGAGCCGTCGCCGCCACTGCCACCACTGAACCGGGACCGCGGACACACTCCACCACTGAGCAGTCCCTGCCACCACTGAGCAGTCGCCGCCGCCGCTGCCACCACTGAACCGGGACCGCGGACACTCACTGCACCGGCCTGCTGCACGGCTCACACGCCACGGCTGCTGCCGCCACCACGGACCCCACGGATCCTGCCACCGCGGATGCCACCGCGCCTGCAACCACGGACGCCACGGCACCTGCAACCACGGACCCCGCTGCCACTGACCTGCCGCGCCTGCCAGCACAACCTGTGCCTCCTGTGACCCCGCTTCACCACCACTGCTGCCCCCCTCCGGTAAGAGAACACCGGAGTATAAGACGGACCCCATTTTTCTTTTTTTTACCTTTTTTTATGTCTAAGTTTGGGGTGCGTCTTATATTCCAGTGCGTCTTATAAAGCGAAAAATACGGTATATACATACATACATACACACAAAAAAATATTAGTGGTGTATAGGGAATCGCTAGATTAAAAGTAATTGATATTTAAGGGCAAAGAATCCACTCCACTATGGAGCGGTTCTATAGAAAGGGAAAATTGTTAAAGCGTATGCGTGGGAAAGGTGACAAGAGTTTAATAGACTGAAAGGTAATGAAAATTCATAACCGTGGGGAAAAAAGCTCAATACACCTGTGCTCAGCAGGTAGAGAAGAGGAGCGGTTCCCTGTGAAAGAGAGAGGACTGCTAGAGTGTGTGCATGATGGGGTGATGTGAGTTCAAAACAGTAAGAAGTGCAGGAGTTCATACCCGTGAAAAATAAACTTACTGCGCCTATGTTAAACAATCGAAGAAAAAGTATTGCTTCCTTAGGGTAATTTCACACCTCCGGTTTTTCTTCTGCGGCACAATCCGGCACTTTGCAGGAAAATCGCAACCGGTATTTTTTGCTGCCGGTTGCGATTTTCCTGCATAGACTTTAATTAGTGCCGCATTGTGCCGCATGGCCTTGCGTTCCATCCGGTTTTTGCCGCATGCGGCAGATTTAGCCGATGCGGCGGCCGGATGGAACGTTGCCTGGCACGTTTTTTCGTGCGGCAAAAAAAACCGCATCGCGCCGCATTCGGCCGATGCGGCGCATCTCTCAATGCATGCCTATGGCGGCCGGATGCGGCGCGATGCGGCAAATACCGCATCCGGCTGCCGCATGCGGTTTTTGCCACTGCGCATGCTCAGTAGCATGCCGCAAGCTGCAAAAACCGGGCGGGCCGCATGGGAAAAACTTATGCAAAGGATGCGGTGTTTTCACCGCATCCGTTGCATAGCTTGCACAGCCGGATTGAGCCGCAGGGCTCAAGCCGGATGTGTGAAAGTAGCCTTATAGTGCACGAAAGCACACAAATGAGTATGAAAAAAAGGGAAAAAGAAAAACATGGAATACTATAGAGTAAAATCTACAGTGATTCAAATGAAGGTGTTGGGGATGTGTAGACAATAAGCTGGAGGAAAGCTTATTGTCTACACATCCCCAACACCTTCATTTGAATCACTGTAGATTTTACTCTATAGTACTCCATGTTTTTCTTTTTCCCTTTTTTTCATACTCATTTGTGTGCTTTCGTGCACTATAAGGAAGCAATTCTTTTTCTTCGATTGTTTAACGTAGGCGCAGTAAGTTTATTTTTCACGGGTATGAACTCCTGCACTTCTTACTGTTTTGAACTCACATCACCCCATCATGCACACGCTCTAGCAGTCCTCTCTCTTTCACAGGGAACCGCTCCTCTTCTCTACCTGCTGAGCACAGGTGTTTTGAGCTTTTTTCCCCACGGTTATGAATTTTCATTACCTGTCAGTCTATTAAACTCTTGTCACCTTTCCCACGCATACGCTTTAACAATTTTCCCTTTCTATAGAACCGCTCCATAGTGGAGTGGATTCTTTGCCCTTAAATATCAATTACTTTTAATCTAGCGATTCCCTATACACCACTAATATTTTTTTGTGTGTATGTATGTATGTATGTATATATATATATATATATATATATATAAGTGTGTATATATGTATATATATGTATATAATTTTTTCTTGCAACTCAAGTTTAATAAAAAAAGTTTTTTTTTTTTTTTTTTTTTCTCTTCCTGTCCCTCTCACATGTAAATATGCCGTTTTTATATATTCAAAAGACACATAAGAGAGATTTATTTTAGCAAATATGCACTTTCTATGTATTTTAATCCCACCACCTTGTGCCTGTTTCACATATTATTTATGTTCACTTTCCCCAAGTACAAATCCACAGTAACCATATTCCTGTTTAGTGTAGAGGTTTGGCCCCTGTGCTATCACCTACACTTTCTGGGTTTGCACACCATCTGCTTTTCTTTTACCCTCGTCCCCACTTTTTTCTTTTTATACTCTTTTATTAAATAACACGCAATAATTATTATTTTTATGTTTTTTATTGATCCTTCACTGATCCACTAATTTTCTCCTTGAGATGTTCATGTTATTTCACGGTAATTCCTTTGGTTCATTTGTGCTGATTTAATGTGTGCTTTCCCCTTTTTTTTTTTTTTTTCCTTCTCTTCTTCATGCGGCGCTGAGTCATCGGCTCTGAGTCATATGGGCTGTTCACTTTTCAAATGCATATGTGGCTACTGGTCTTCCTTTATATAGGCTCTGTTGCCCCTTTTTTGTAATATGATTTATTTTCCTGAGGAAGGAGACGGAGATGTCTCTGAAACGCGTAGAATTATGAAATAAAGGAAATCTTTTTCATCTACAACATCAGTGGTTTTTAGCGCGGCATTTAAACCGGTTTTCTCTTTACCTGACCTATATTGTGTATGGTGGAGTCGGGAGACTTAGATATTGCTCCAATGCAATGGTCCACATTCATCCAATAGCTGTCTATGGGGTCTGGGTGCCTTTACTATAAGGCTATGGGAACCTTTATTCTAAGGGTCTGGGTACCTTTACTATTAGGATATGGATATGTGTCGCCCTGGGCAAGCCAGGGGACACAGGTCACAACACCACCACACCCCACATCCCAGGTAGGCACACCTAAGCTGAACCAAAAATCCTTGTTGCCTTCCTCCAGGAGTCTGATGATGCACACCAGGGGGTGGGCCAGGCGGTTGGCTCCGCCCACCGAGGAGCTCACAACTCTGGAGGCGGGAAAACCAGGCAGATAGCCCCGGGCAGGGGAAGAGTGAAGTCCAGTGAAGGGCTAGAGTAAACAACAGAAAAGTGGAAAAGGAGGAAAGCAAGAAGTGGTGACAGAGCAGAGAGTGTGCAAGCCTGAGAGCCCAGCTTTGTGTAGGGCCAGAACAGCAAGGTCAGCGACGGCGGTGACTGTCCGGAGGGGGACCGTTTGGAAGTTCCTGGAAGGACCCCGTTGGCTGTGTGCCCGGTGGTCTGGAGCAGTGTTCCGAAGGACAGTCAGCACCAGGGCAGGGGCCTCTCGGACCCCGGCAAGGCTAGGAGTCGCCAAATTTGCCGAATCCGTCAGTGAAGGGGACGTAGATTCCCCCAACAACCAAGTCCCGATTGAAGGAAACAGCCCAACCCGTACAACAGAGGCACCGCCACCGCCAGGGCACCAGTCTCTGAGGGCCAGCGCCTGCGGGCAAAGTGTAGTGCTCCTCCGGCCCAGCTTGAAGCCGGGGAGCGGGTTACCGGTGGGGACCCATCGCAACCATCCGTACATACAGGTGCAAGGAAGAGGGACATCACCGTCACCTACCGGGGAAGCAAAGCAGCCGTCTGTGGGACCGTCCTACCAGCCGTTTGGTTTACCGTACAAACTGTGTCCAAGTCTCAGGCTGAGTGAGTACCACAGTGCCGCAATGCACAGCGCTGCCCCCGCGTCCCTGCGCCCACCAAGCCCTGCACCTCCCAAGCCATCACCGGGCCCCGGGATCACCAACCCCTACCCACGGAGGGGCAACACAACACCTGGCTGCTCCCCATCACCATCCCCGGGATCCCCGCATTGAGCAGCGGTGGTGCTACACATCACCACAACCGTGGGTGGCGTCACGGACATTATCCCAACACCCCAAACAACCCCCCTTTCACTCACGGGCGAGGAGTGCCGCTCGAGGAAACCCCCGGGATCCGGCCTACGGCTCGAGCCACCACTGAGCAGCCGGACCCGAGCAGAAGGGGTGAGCGCGGTGTGCTGACACCCTCCTCCCCGCCCGCGACAACTTGGCATCACGAACAGGATCTTACCGCTCTGCCGTCTGGTAGAGGTGCGCCTTGTTACCGCTGGAGGTATCCGGCAGAAAAATTGCAGAAGCCGCCATCTTTGGCGTGAAAAGTTCCCGCTCGAGCGTCTTCTCGAGCAGTAGAGGCGCGAAGGCCAAAACCCCGCCCCGAGAGAGGAGGGGCCGGAAAGAGCTAAGGGGGACGCGATGGCGGCCGGCCGCATGTAGCTGCGGCTATAAAAGCAGGGACGCCAGGACTCTGCAAACATCCCGTTCCTGGAAGAAAGAGAGAAAGCCATCATGTGGATGCCGTCCCGCGACACCGTACCCCCCGCGCCTGGAACCGCAGCGTGGGTGGAGATCCGGACCGCGCAGCTCTACCAACGGCTGCAGGTAAAGATGCAGCTCCTCATGGAGGAGTGGGAGGCCGACATGGCGGACGTTGTAGCCACCGTGCGGAGACGCGAGGAGGAAGCGGAGAAAGGGAGGGTGAGTGACCCACGTCCCGATGCCCAGGAAGGGCCGGTCATCGCGGCTGCGGGGCCCGGTCCAAGCCCTCTCCCTTCGCTGCCTCCCTCGCCACCCGTCCCGGAGGCCGTGACCCCGCCACTAGGCCTGCTACCATCGCAACCGGTAGCAGTACCCAGCGTCCCCGCCCAAGCGGGCCAACCTGTAGCCGGAGCCCGCAGCAAGTCAGCGGTGTTGCCGTGGAAGACTCTGAAGACCGAACCGGAGGCATCCCCTGAGAAACTCCCCGAGCCGGAGCCGATGACCCGCTCCGGGCTGAAGGCCCAGCAGCGGAAAGCCCCTAGGCCCATCCCCCACACCTCGGCTGAGGTAGCGCCGGGTTGTTGCTGCAAGGCAGCGCCCAAGGCCAAGACACCGCGGGACATGCCGCCCGTAGTCCTGACAGTGGGTAATGTCCAGGATGTCCCGCGGGGCCCGACCCGTGCGCCGGCGCTGGCAGCAGCGCCGTACTGGGATAGGGAGCTGGTACCGCTGGGCCTGGAGATCGCCGAGAGGGAGAGGAAGAAGGCCGAGCTGGTGGCCAGAGCGATCCGGGAGAAAGAGAATCTCCGGCAAGCGACATTCCGTGACCGGGGACCGCTGTACGAGGGACAGGTGAGGCGGTTTGATGTCCGCCGGGGCTACGGGTTCATCTACGAGCCGGGCCTGGAGGCCGAAGTGTTTGTAGCCCGGCGGGATGTGCATGCTCACCTGCTCGAAGAACATCCCGGCCGTAACCTGATGCCGGGAGATATTGTGCAGTATACCCGGCACTTTGGGGAGCGAGGGTGGTTTGCGCTGGACGTTAACCTCAGGAGGGGCCCAGAGGCCCGAGCGAGCGCAGACCTCTACCCCTTGCCGGCAACCCCAGCGCTTGAAAGACCGGAGTAGGGCAATAAAGGCCCGCAGCACCGTCCCCGTTGGGACCACCTGTTTGTGTTGAAAAGTTTTGAAAGTTCTGCAATAAGAAGAAAAATGATTATCCGAGTTTTCACCTGATTGTCTGCTGTGATTTGCAACCGGCAGGAGCCGGCACCGTTGTCCCCGTGGGGACCGTTTAAAAATGCATGGGAACTATCCATGGACAAGCCCGTGAACTTTGCAGGGCAACCACAAACGTTAGTGGCTTGTAAATATGTTGGGTACCGTTACCGTTTCCGCATGCCGCCTCCGGAGAGGCAGGTTGGAGGGAGGGCCCTGAGCAGAGCAGGCTAGGGCCCAGCCACCAAAGGAACCGGTGGCTACCCTCTGGAGGGAAGGACAGATCCCGCTCGGGTACCGTGTGCTGGACTGTGGGTCAAGGGGTGCTGCCTGGGTTTTAGGGGCAGCATCAGGGCCAGGTTACTTGGGTGGGAGAGAGCGGAAACCGTGACCGTATACCGTTGAAACGTTAAAAGTAAAATGTGCCTCCCGTCTTGGGAAGAAGTTATTAAAAATGTTATTAATGTTTGCTTAACCCTGTTATCCCCTTTTTACAGAAAAATAAAACCGGTGTAGGACGGCAGCCCGCGGACGGTCTGCGTTTTGCTAAGGGGGAATGTATCGCCCTGGGCAAGCCAGGGGACACAGGTCACAACACCACCACACCCCACATCCCAGGTAGGCACACCTAAGCTGAACCAACAATCCTTGTTGCCTTCCTCCAGGAGTCTGATGATGCACACCAGGGGGTGGGCCAGGCGGTTGGCTCCGCCCAACGAGGAGCTCACAACTCTGGAGGCGGGAAAACCAGGCAGATAGCCCCGGGCAGGGGAAGAGTGAAGTCCAGTGAAGGGCTAGAGTAAACAACAGAAAAGTGGAAAAGGAGGAAAGCAAGAAGTGGTGACAGAGCAGAGAGTGTGCAAGCCTGAGAGCCCAGCTTTGTGTAGGGCCAGAACAGCAAGGTCAGCGACGGCGGTGACTGTCCGGAGGGGGACCGTTTGGAAGTTCCTGGAAGGACCCCGTTGGCTGTGTGCCCGGTGGTCTGGAGCAGTGTTCCGAAGGACAGTCAGCACCAGGGCAGGGGCCTCTCGGACCCCGGCAAGGCTAGGAGTCACCAAATTTGCCGAATCCGTCAGTGAAGGGGACGTAGATTCCCCCAACAACCAAGTCCCGATTGAAGGCAACAGCCCAACCCGTACAACAGAGGCACCGCCACCGCCAGGGCACCAGTCTCTGAGGGCCAGCGCCTGCGGGCAAAGTGTAGTGCTACTCCGGCCCAGCTTGAAGCCGGGGAGCGGGTTACCGGTGGGGACCCATCGCAACCATCCGTACATACAGGTGCAAGGAAGAGGGACATCACCGTCACCTGCCGGGAAAGCAAAGCAGCCGTCTGTGGGACCGTCCTACCAGCCGTTTGGTTTACCGTACAAACTGTGTCCAAGTCTCAGGCTGAGTGAGTACCACAGTGCCGCAAGGCACAGCGCTGCCCCCGCGTCCCTGCGCCCACCAAGCCCTGCACCTCCCAAGCCATCACCGGGCCCCGGGATCACCAACCCCTACCCACGGAGGGGCAACACAACACCTGGCTGCTCCCCATCACCATCCCCGGGATCCCCGCATTGAGCAGCGGTGGTGCTACACATCACCACAACCGTGGGTGGCGTCACGGACATTATCCCAACACCCCAAACAACCCCCCTTTCACTCACGGGCGAGGAGTGCCGCTCGAGGAAACCCCCGGGATCCGGCCTACGGCTCGAGCCACCACTGAGCAGCCGGACCCGAGCAGAAGGGGTGAGCGCGGTGTGCTGACACCCTCCTCCCCGCCCGCGACAGATACCTTTATTATAAGAGTATGGGCACCTTTATTATAAAAGTGTGGGTATTGTTATTATAAGGCTTTGCTCTCCTTTACTATAAAAGTCTGGGCGCCTTTACTATAAGGGTCTGGGTGCTTTCCTATAAGGCTATGGGCGCCTTTACTATAAGGGTCTAGACACCTTTACTAAAAGGGTTTGGGAACCTTTCCTATAAGTGTCTGGACGCCTTTCCTTTAAGGGTCTGGGCAAATTTACTATAAGGGTGTGGGTGCATTTACTATAAGGGTCTTGCCTTTTACTATAAGGGACTGGGCACATTTACTATAAGGATATGGGAACCTTTACTATAAGGGTCTGTACAGCTTTACTATAAGGGTTTGGGAACCTTCACTATAAGAGTATGGGTGCCTTTCCTATAAGGGTCTAGGCGCCTTTACTATAAGGGTGTGGGTGCATTTACTACAAGGGTATAGGTGCTTTTTACTATAAGGGTCTGGCACCTTTACTATAAGGGTCTGGCACCTTTACTATAAGGGTCTGGCACCTTTACTATAAGGGTCTGGGCACCTTTACTATAAGGGTCTGGGCATCTTTACTAAAAGGGTCTGGCACCTTTACTATAAGGGTCTGGGTGCCTTTCCTATAAGGCTATGGGCGCCTTTACTATAAGGGTCTAGACACCTTTACTAAAAGGGTTTGGGAACCTTTCCTATAAGCATCTGGACGCCTTTCCTTTAAGGGTCTGGGCAAATTTACTATAAGGGTGTGGGTGCATTTACTATAAGGGTCTTGCCTTTTACTATAAGGGACTGGGCACATTTACTATAAGGATATGGGAACCTTTACTATAAGGGTCTGTACAGCTTTACTATAAGGGTTTGGGAACCTTCACTATAAGAGTATGGGTGCCTTTCCTATAAGGGTCTAGGCGCCTTTAGTATAAGGGTGTGGGTACATTTACTACAAGGGTATAGGTGCCTTTTACTATAAGGGTCTGGGTGCCTTTTACTATAAGGGTCTGGGTGCCTTTTACTATAAGGGTCTGGCACCTTTACTATAAGGGTCTGGCACCTTTACTATAAGGGTCTGGGCACCTTTACTATAAGGGTCTGGCACCTTTACTATAAGGGTCTGGGCACCTTTACTATAAGGTTGGGGTTACCTTTACTATAAGGGTCTGGGCACCTTTACTATAAGAGTATGGACACTTTTACTATATTCTTGATTTCATGTCCCATTGTACTGGGATTATCACAAGGGCATACGTGTCATAGAGGGATGAAAGGCTCTTTTTGGGGCTCTGTTAAAGAAAAGATCCCAAACGGTTTTGCCCCATACTTCGTTTGCATAGGTAGGGGAACTTGGACAGCATTTTTTCTCAGTATTAGCTAAAAAATGGAAAGCAAAACCAAGCAGAATGTCAACTTTTATGAGGAAAGGATTAAGCTGCAAACGGTTCTGTTACGAGGGTGGCATAGTTTTGCCTCCCTATGAGACCTTATAATTTCTGTAGTTTCTATGTTTGAATACCCTTACCAGTATATGAAAATACTGGTTGTCCCACGCTCCTTTTCAACCTATTTGGTCTATAGTTACTTATACAGTGCATGCAAAAGTTTGGGCACTCCTGGTCAAAATTACTGTTATTGTGAACAGTTAAGCAAGTAGAATATGAAATGATCTCTAAAAGACAAACAGTTGATCATGCCACATTTCCTTTGTATCAGATCTAACGTAGAAGAACACCATATGCTCTCGTAACTTCAGATCCAACTGGTAATCTCAGCATATGTAGGTGAAAGACTGAAATTCTACCTAACACGTGGTAGATATTTGATGGTCCTCTGCACATGAAAGAGCGGCGCACATATGCACCACAAGGTCACGGGCGTTTATGTAGGATCTCATTATACATGCATGATATGTGGCGACAAGTTCTCCTATACTTGGTGATTTAAGCACTGGATAATCAGTAAAAGATGCGCTCATCTTCTCAAATTGTTCTTTCAGGTGCATAATTTTTTCCACTGTGTTATACAATTTGGATGAACAGTGTGAAACGTGCAGAAACATGTTCCAGAGTCTTATAGAAAGTTGTCCTGAAGATGTATACAATGAAAAGCAGACATCACCCGAGCAGATCTATCCTGAGAATGACCTCTGAAATATCATAGATGCGTATAGAAGCATACGGAATATACATTATTAATCATACTATAGCTCAAGGAATGACGGATGGGTTTTGATAAATCTGGGACACAATATGACACGTCATTTCACTGTTCTTCCATGATCAATACACCTAAGCATAAATTATATTCTCACAAAATTGGTTGTGTATATATTTATAATTGTTTTTTCATACAGTCATTTTTCCAATAACGTTCTATCACTTTTCCATGGCAGTGTTACAGCTTTTTTACAAGCTTATGGGTTAATACTCATTGGCATAACCAGAGTCTTATGGACCCGAGCAAAATTTGGACCTAGACCCCCCCCCCCCCCCCTCAACCACCAACATGTTGCTCAGTTGTATGGGCCCCATTAGTGTTGCCAAGACCTATAAAGACGGGTTTGTCCCCTGTAAAAAAAATTAATACAGAATAAATTTCACAGAAAATGCAGAAATATGATCATTTTCTGAGTGATGTTACTTAAAGGGGTGGTCTGAAGCCTGAATAAATTTTCTTCTGAATCCCTACTTATTTTATTGCCCCAATTTAAACTAATTTCTAATCTGGCTGCCTTTAACATTCCCTATCCTTTCCTCACTACACTAGCTACTATTGATTTTTTTTCTTACTTCCTGTCTGATGATGCTTTGTTTCAGAATCCCAGTGCATTCTAGGATACTGAAACAAAGCATCATCAATGGCAGAGGATGCAATCACTGCCATAGCCTCTGCCCCTCCCTGAAACGAAGCGTCATTAGTGATGTTCGTTTCAGCAGCTGGTGTGGTCCCTGCGCGCATCCCCTTTTCTGATTTTGTCTTTTATTCATATTTGATTGTGGTGCGCGCCTACTTTTTTCTGCTGGTCCCTGCGCGCTGTCATTGTGTAACCTGCACAGTGACAGCGCGCTCTGTGTTGTCAGCTGAAATCAGTAGAGCCAGCAACACAGAGCAGTCCGCACTGATTTTAGAGTACCCAATGACGTTTTTAGACCACCACCGCCCTAGCATGTGATGTCAAACTGGGAAAATTGCACAATGACAGCCTGTAGGGACCAGACCAGCTCCTGAAATGAGCATCACTGATGACACTTTGTTTCAGGGAGGGGCAGAGGTTGCGGCTCTTAAAACAAAGCGTCATAGACAGGAAGGAGGGAAAAAAATCAATACCACCACCAGTGTCTGAATATAACCACCATCATGTTACTGAACATAATCCACTATACCAATAACCAAGAATACCACATAGAAGGGACAAATAATACCGCCACACTATGACCATATATCACCAGCAGATAGTGTACAACCACCATATGTTATTTGGCAAAACTCACTATACGAAGACTAATATACCAATAATACCATTAGACAAACAATACCTCCACATTATACCATGACCACACATTACTGGCATATAATAGTATAGCTCCAAATCCATATCGGGGCATATAGAGGTCTTATCCATCACTTTCATAGGGGTTTAAGGAGAGCTATGTATTTTAGTTAATAGGGCTAAAATACTGCACATATTGTAATAATTCAATTATATTTTGTGAACACTTAGTTCTAGAATTTAACAGCTTTAAAGAGAATTAACCACCAGGATTTTGCTATATGAAGTAAAGGCAGTGCCATACTGACACTAAGGCGGGCTTTGGACGTTGCGACATTGCAAGCCGATGCTGTGATGTGATGATGTGATAGTCCCCGCCCCCGTCGCAGCAGCGATATCTTGTGATTCCTGGCGTAGCGAACATTATCGCTACGCCAGCTTCGCATGCACTCACCTGTCCTGCGACGTCGCTCTGGCCGTCGTCCCGCCTCCTTCCTAAGGGGGCGGGTCGTACAACGTCAGAGCGACGTCACACGGCTGGCGGCCAATCAAAGCGGAGGGGCGGAGATGAGCAGAATGTAAACATCCCGCCCACCTTCTTCCTTCAGTATAGCCGCCGGCGGCAGGTAAGGTGATGTTCCTCGCTCCTGCGGCTTCATACACAGCGATGTGTGCTCCGCAGGAACGAGGAACAACATCGGACCTGTCGCGGCAGCGTAATTTTGAAAAAGTCGGAGCCTACACCAATGATACGATAACGACGCTTTTGCGCTCGTTAATCGTATCATCTAGAATTTACACACTACGATGTCGAAAGTGACGCCGGATGTGCGTCACTTTCGATTTGACCCCACCGACATCGCACGTGCGATTTTGCAACGTGCAAAGCCGCCCTTAGACACTGAATACAAGCATAGCTATTGTTGAAAAATCCGATGATTGGTTGCTGAAATATCTTTGATCAAAGTTGCAGAGATGCATTACACTTTGATTGATGGGTGCAACTGGGACGGGCCTTTGTGAGTCGGGTCCTCGGTGTATATTCCTTCTCCTGCGTCTTGTATTGCATGCCCCCTTTCCCTTATTTAAATATAGCGCCATACCACAATTGTTGTTGTTCGCAGGCAATACAAGACTTAGAAGGAGGAATATGCACTAAGCACATGACGCACAAAGGCCCGCACCACTGCACACATCAATCAAAGTGCAGTGCATTTCCAAAACTTTAATTTAAGATATTTCAGCAACCAAGCATCAGATCTTTCTACAAAAGGCATGCTTGTATTTAGCATCCTAGTACCAGTATGGCACTGCCTTTACTTCATACAGCAAAATCCTGGTGGTTGGCTCCCTTTAAAGCATGGGCGGACATATCATTGGTGCAGCCTATGCATTGTGAGGGCCACTCCCATCTCAAAAGCAGGTGGAATTATGCATTGTGATAAGCTATTAAACTGCAAAGGGTCCATTTATTGCTCTTGCACAGTGGCCCTTTCCTGTATGTGTCTGCTAGCGCCTTAAAGGGAACTTGTCACGGAGCATAGTCACAGGTTCACAGTGATCATTTTCTGTATTTTGGCAGATTTGGCATAACTTAGAAAAATAATTATGACACACCAATAGTGAGTTATGGGGGCAGGGTGGAAAATCTCTCCTGAATATTTAAGCCAACCTGCCCTCCTTCTGCTTTGATCTAACCCACAGGCCGAGTACATTATGACAAGCCGCCTCTTGAGGCATTTGGCGCATGCATAGTAAAGCAAAGTGCACTGGCTTCAGCTTTCGCTGTGCACTACACATGCGCTGGTGGTGACATATCTGGCCATCCATCAAGGCAAAAGAAGGCTTGAGCAGTGGGATTGTTAAGGAGAGTAGCTCCACCCTTTTGACTCTTTACAGGTATATGACTAGAGCAAAAACAAAAAAGCTAGCACTAAATGTGCACTACAGCACTAAAAAATTCCAACTGTACTTATTCTAAATATGAGATTTTTGGCAAAAAATTGCAATTTCTTGAGCCACCCCGCCACTCCACGGCAAATCTCTGTTGGGGCAGTCCTAACACTAAAATATTTTTATAAAATGTGCCAAACGGCCTCACATATGAACAGTAGAACTGCTCTTAGCAGCACCCACCTGGTCTATTTCAATCCCGTACCCATGACTGAGTCATGGCTGTGGGCGGGACAGGTCCAAGCAAATGCTGCATGAAGTAAATAGCCTGTGGACAAGGCCTGATGACTGAATGTGAACAGTCACCAATCGCCAAAATCTAGACAGGTGGAATACATCCCAAATTTGGGTGCATAGCAAGGTGGGGGTCAGCCACCGGCCAATTCAATGAAGAAAAAACAAAAAAAGCTAGCACTCTATGACTAGAGCATTCAACATGAATGGTTAAACTGATCCCCTGGATGGCGGATACTTTGGTTGGTCAGGTTTTGGCATGGCAATGGAACTCCCCTCTTAAAGGGGCCATGCTGTTCAATAGCGGAAATCCTGATCTGAATCTGCCAGCAGAAACCATATCTAGCAGATATGCACATGCTCAACATACCTGACAAGTGGGCACTCATCATTTCCCTGGATAAGATATATATATATATATATATATATATATATATATATATATATAAATCCTCATTTTCTTATGTCAAGAAACTGAAATGATGCAGAAGGGGGCACAAATGGTGTCTTATAAGTTGGTACCAGAAATAATTTAATTAGGCGTACTAATCTGGTGCGGTTGTGTTATAGACACAACCACTATAACCACATGTTGAGTAAAGGCTACTTTACACACTGCGATATCGGTCCCGATATCGCTAGTGTGGGTACCCGCCCCCATCTGTTGCGCGACACGGGCAAATCGCTGCCCGTGTCGCACAACAGCCGTCACACATACTTACCTGTCCGGCGACGTCGCTGTGACGGGCGAACCGCCTCCTTTCTAAGGGGGCGGTCCGTGCGGCGTCACAGCGACGTCACTGAAGCGTCACTGAACCGCCGCCCAATAGCAGCGGAGGGGCGGAGATGAGCGGGACGTAACATCCCGCCCACCTCCTTCCTTCCGCATAGCGGCCGGGAGGCAGGTAAGGAGAGCTACCTCGTTCCTGCGGTGTCACACAGAGCGATGTGTGCTGCCGCAGGAACGAGGAACAACTTCGTTACTGCTGCAGTAACGATTTTTAAGAATGGACCCCCATGTCGCCGATTAGCGATTTTGCACGTTTTTGCAACGATGCAAAATCGCTTATCGGTGTCACACGCAGCAACATCGCTAATGCGGCCGGATATGTGTCACAAATTCCGTGACCCCAACGACTCCGCATTAGCGATGTCGCAGCGTGTAAAGCCCGCTTTAGGCTGCTGCAGAACCCAGGAAGGTAACGTTGGAGGAAATTAAAGAAAAGGGTTAATCTGCCCTGCCAGAAAATCATTGAAGATAAATGGGGATTAAGACATCTGATTTTATTGTTAAACACGTTTTGGAGCTGTATAACCCCTTCTTCAGGAAAAAAACCCCCAATAATGTACATTATTGATTTGTGTTCCTGAAGAAGGAGTCACACAGCTCCGAAACGTGTCGAACAATAAAATCAGATATCTTAATCTCCATTGATTTTCAGTGATCTTCTTCTGTCAGCGCGGATTAACCCTTTTCTTCCATTTCCTCCAACAAAAACTAATTTTCTTAACTTTTTCAATTTGGTAATATAATGCTTTTGTCAGAAAGTCATTTATGAGACACATTTGGCCATGGCTAAAGTATCAGTGATTCTGGAGTATCACACAGTGAGAATCGAATTTTCCCCGGCTAGATTTACATACAATGAATGATTTAGGTGACCTAACCCTACACGCACCATGCATTTTCTTTCTATTTTTCCTTTCGTTACTCCTCTTCCTGGCTCCTGTGATACACGGAGTCACATTTCATATATTTTTATAAAGTTCTATGTTTTTGTTTTGCAGTTTGTTTGTAAGTCACTACTGAATTTTGCCTTCTCTCCCATTTGGCACTTCACCAAAAATGAAGTTAAACCTCTAAAAGTCTATGGGAAAATGTCAGTTTCTAATTTCTGAGCTATGCCTGAGAGATTGCCAAATCTTCCGCTAATCTTCCAATAACACTGCCTGCATCTGTACAAATAACAATAAAATACAGCATTCTTTATGGGGGGACACGTCAAGGCAAGGTTAGAATTGCTGCCTTTTCTCTATACTTTCTTATTGAAGCCACTGATAGGCTGCTATTAAAATTTAATTTCCTGGCGAATGTGAAATGTCTGGTTATTATGAGTTATTAACTGCTTAGTAGTGTAGGACAACGAGAGATACAACGTATTAATGTACATAAGTTTGTCAGTGAAAAGTATATTCAGAAAGTGGACAGAAAAAAAAATTAAAGGGGTTATCTTCAAATCTGTTCCTGGAGTATATATAAATATATAAGTACTGTATATATATATATTTTTATATATAGTTTACTAATTCACTTGTGTTACCAAGATTCCACTGACATGTCCACTCCATTATTGGTCCAGGCAGCGCCACTTCCAGCTTGTGCTCAACACAGGAGACCGTTTCCTTCAAGGTCTGGCTGACTGATCACTTCAGTAGCAAAGCCAGCCCCCTTGAATATCTAAGCATCTAAGCATCAGCCGTGATGGAGAAGGGGGCAGCTTACTTATTGAAACTAGCTGTCATCTAACCCCCTTGTATGTCTAAGCATCAGCCATGATGAATAAGGGGGCTGGCTTACTTATTGAAAAGAGCTGTCAGCCAGCCCCCTTCTATGACTAAGCATCAGCTGTGATGGAGAAGGGAGCTGCCTTATTGAAAAGAGCTGTCAGTCATCCCCCTTTTATGTCTAGACATGAGCCGTTATGGAGAAGGGGGCCGGCTTACTTATTGAAACGAGCTGTCAGCCAGCTCCCTTCTTTGTCTAAGCATCAGCTGTGATGGAAAAAGAGGCCGGCTTATTGAAACGAGCTGTCAGCCAGCCCCCTGCTATGTCTAATCACAATGGAGAAGGGGCCTGCTTATTGAAACGAGCTGTCAGCCAGTCCCCTTCTATGCCTAGCACAATGGAGAAGGGGCCTGCTTACTTATTGAAACGAGCTGTCAGCCAGCCCCCTTCTATGTCTAAGCACAGTGGAGAAGGGGCCTGCTTACTTATTGAAACGAGCTGTCAGCCAGCTCCCTTCTATGTCTAAGCATCAGCTGTGATGGAGAAAGGGGCCAGCTTATTGAAACGAGCTGTCAGCCAGCCCCCTTCTATATCTAAGCATAATGGAGAAGGGGCCTGCTTACTTATTTAAATGAGCTGTCAGCCAGCCCCCTTCTATATCTAAGCACAATGGAGAAGGGGCCTGCTTACTTATTGAAACAAACTGTTAGCCAGCCCCCTTCTATGTCTAAGCACAATGGAGAAGGGGCCTGCTTACTTATTGAAACGAGCTGTCAGCCAACCCCCTTCTATGTCTAGACATCAGGCGTAATGAAGAAGGGGGTCGGCTTCCTTATTGAAAAGAGCTGTCAGTCAGCCCCCTTCTATGTCTAACCATCAGCCATGATGGAGAAGGGGTCCGGCTTACTTATTGAAACTAGCTGTCAGCCAGCCCCCTTCTATGTCTAGACATCAGGCGTAATGAAGAAGGGGGTCGGCTTCCTTATTGAAAAGAGCTGTCAGTCAGCCCCCTTCTATGTCTAACCATCAGCCATGATGGAGAAGGGGTCCGGCTTACTTATTGAAGCTAGCTGTCAGCCAGCCCCCTTCTATGTTTAGACATGAGCCGTGATGAAGAAAGGGGTGGCTTACTTATTGAAAAGAGCTGTCAGCCAGCCCCCTTCTATGACTAAGCATCAGTCTTGAGGAAGAAGACTCCTGGCTTACTTACTGAAACAAGCTGTCAGCCAGCCTACTTTCCACACAGCTCCTGTGACATACGTGACACAATAAATGCTCCTTTGTTCAAGCACAGGACTGGAATTGGTGGCTTATCACCAGGAAGAACTAAAATATGGGGCATGTCCAAATCCAGTATGCCTGATCCTTCTATTTTCTGACTTCTGACACAGGAGAGTCAGCGCAACCCAATACACATTTTATCCTATGAAAATTCCTTTAGTATTTAATGCCTTCATAAAATGATCACAGCCACTGAGCACTAATAATTATGCTTAGGTTTCCCTCTAGCTCTCATGCAGGAAGAATGATCATGCTGGGGGTTGTAGTTCTCAAAAAGCTTGAAAACTATATATTGGAGAGAACAGATCTATCACAGATGTTGTTTTAACGCTACTGTAAATGGAGATGAGTTATAAGAGGTTTATAAAGGTTCAAGAGGGTATCAGTATAACCTGTAGATAATTTAAAGGGAAACTGTCAGCACACTTTTAGATAAAAAAAAAAAAGTAGTGACTTGGTTGTATTAGATTATTGCTCTCTATTAAAGATGATAACATTTTGTAGAGATCTAATGAACCATGAGAAATCTACTGTAGAGTAGAAGCCACATTGCACTTACAGTGTTGCTCCCAAGTGCATAGACATGCCTCCATTCCATTGCACTTCCAGTCTGATTTGCATATGACTTCCACTGTCACGATGATTTTAGGATAGCGGGGCTCCTAACCGGGGCGCCTAAGTTGTCCCTCAAGGTCAGTGGCCTGATTCTATCCCTAATCTCAGGGATACTCTTGATGGTGGAGAGGCCTGAGTCTCCTTCCTGGCCCTGCTTTTGATCAGTCCTAATCTAATTCTTCCCCTTCTTCCCCCAGGGAGGGACAAGACAGGAGTGTGTTGAAACCACAGACAAGGGAAAAGCAAAACTCTTTCACTCAGCGCCCACACACAAAGGTAAAGACAATAAGAAATTCAGAAGGAAAACAAGAGCAGGAAAGAAGTACAAAACAACAGGGGTAAACTCCACAACCGTAACAAGCAATAGGCACAACTGAAATACAACTTTCACCAGAGAGTCTGGGAACTGGGGCTGCTAAGCAGTCCCTAAAACTCTGGGAACCTATCCATATTCTCAGGGATACTCCTAATAGTGGAGAGGCCTGAGTCTCCGTCCTGGCTCTGCTCCTGACCAGTCTTGATCTTATTCCCCTCCTTCAGGGAGGGACAGGACAGGAGTGTGTTGAAACCACAATAAAAGGCAGACACGGGAAAAAACAAAACTCTTTCACACAGCACACACACACACACACACACACACACACACACACACATACATACACACATACACACACACACACACACAATAAGAAAATTAGAGATTCAGGAGGAAAATCGAGCAGGAAGGAAGTACAAAGCAACAGGGGTAAACTCCACAGCTGCTCCAAGCAATAGGCACAACTGAAGCACAGCTTTCACCAGAGAGTTTGTGATACCACACCCCACAGACCAATATAGAATGAACTATAGCTGGCATGGGTAGAAGGACTCCACCAGTATAAATAGGAGTGGAGAAGATGTGATAGGCCTTCCCACAACATGTAATTAAAGGAGCAAGCAGACCAGCAGAGATTAAAGCGGGCTTTACACGCTACGATATTAATGAATTATCGTCGGGGTCACGGTATTTGTGACGCACATCCGGCTTCATTAACAATATCGTAGTGTGTGATACTTTTGTGCGACCTAAAACGATCGCAAAAGCGGCCAAAATCGTTTGCCATGGAGAGGTTGTCCTGAAACAAAAAATCATTTTCTGTTAATTAACGATGTTGTTCCTCATTCCTGCGACACCACACATCGCTGTGTGTGACACCGCAGGAGCAACGAACCTCACCTTACCTGAGTCAACGGCTATGCGGAAGGAAGGAGGTGGGCGGGATGTTATGTCCCGCTCATCTCCGCCCCTCCCCTTCTATTGGACGCCTGTCGTCTGACGTCGCTTAGAAAGGAGGCGGTTCGCCGGCCAGAGCGACATCGCAGAGCAGGTATGTGCGTGTGACGCTGCCGTAGCGATAATGTTCGCTACGGCAGCGATCACACAATATCGCACGTACGACGGGGGCGGGTGCTATCGCGCTCGACATTGCTAGCCGATGCTAGCGATGTCGCAGCGTGTAAAGCCTGCTATACTCTTGTTAGCTTGCCTATGAATCAGCACACAGCAGGTCGATGCCTGAGTCTGCCTTTGTTGATCCCAGACACCAGAGAAATAATGGGGCGGAGTGTCAGAATCTGAAATCTAATCAGAGTCCACTGTTGCCATGACAGTTGGTGAAGTTTGTGTAAAGCTCCGTGTGACATCTACATTAGGTTTCTCATGATTGGCACATCGGATCTCTACCAAAAAAGGTATAATCTTTATTAGGAGATGAGCACCAACAGAGCCTTTCCACTACTTATATTTGTACATACGTGCTGACTGGTTCACTTTAAGACCAGACTCATTTGTTTTTAGCTGCCTGTGTCAGGGGCAAAAAAATGTGATGAAAAGACTAAAGGGTGCTTTACACGCTGTGACATCGCTAGCGATTGCTAGCAATGTCACGAGCGATAGCACCCGCCCCCGTCGTTCATGCAATATGCGGTGATTGCAGTCGTAGCGAACAATATCGCTACGGCAGCGTCACACGCACATACTGTTCAGCGACGTCGCTGTTGCTGCCGATCAATCCCTCCTTCAAGGGGGAGGTGCGTTTGACGTCACAGCGGCGTTACAAAACAGCCGCCCAATAGAAGAGGAGGGGCGGAGATGAACGGCTGGAACATGCCGCCCACCTCCTTCCTTCCTCTTTTCAGGTGGTCGCAGGTAGGATGATGTTCGTCGTTCCTGCGGTGTCACACATAGCGATGTGTGGTGCCGCAGGAGCGACGGACAACCAGCGGCATGCACCACCAACGATATTATGAAAAGGAGCGACGTGTCAATGATCAACGATTCTTGACATTTTTGCGATCGTTGATCGTAGCTCCTTTTAGTCACACACAACGATATCGCTAACAGCGCCGGTTGTGCGTTACAAACACCATGACCTCGACGATATATCGTTTGCGATATCGTTCTGTGTAAAGGCGGCATTACACTCTATGATTTATCTGACGATATGTCTTCGGGGTCACGGATTCCGTGACGCACATCCTGCATCGTTAGCGACGTCGTTGCGTGTGACACCTACGAGCGACTCTGAACGATCGCAAATAGGTTGAAAATCATTAATCGTTGACACGTCGTTCAGTTTTAAAATATTGTTCGTCGTTTGGAACTCAGCAGACCTATTGCTACATTTGACACCCTGCCAACAACGAACAACATTCACACGATCGCCTTGGTCAAACAATATATCGCTGAACGATGGATGTTGTGTCATTTGTTAGATTGTTACTGGTGACCGCTAATAAAAGACCTATGTGCGATCTCGGCAAATCATAACTACGATCTGGGCATGTCATGTCGCTCATGAGATCGTCAGATAAATCGTAGCGTGTAACACTGCCTTAAAGTACCCTTATCGGTCAGTGAAAAGCTGCCGACTGCTCTGGGCAATTCAGTTTTTTTATAATGTTGTAGTCTGTAAAGTGTCAATCTGAAATACTAGTGTAAAAATGCAAATGCAAACTGTGCATTACTTTTTTTATTAATACTGTCTGGTAGCCACTAGATGGCAGTGTGAGAACGCCGCTCTATTCAGCGACTAGAGCGCGTCTCTGCTGCACACTCATGGAGCAGGGTGTGTTAATAACCTTCTAAGAAAGAACTCGCGGCATCTGAGAGATGTCGTGTGTTTCACATAAAAGAGTACCTCAGCACGCCTGTGTGAGTGAATTAAAGACGTGCGGACAATAAGTTATGGAGCCGGCCAGCTCACTTGGCACAGGCTACCAATATCGTAGGGCACAAGCGTTGCTTAGTCTGCACAAGCTGCAGATAAAAAGAAAAAGCAAAAAAGAAGCAAAAAAACCCCCAAAAACAAAAGATTGTCATCGATATGTTAAAACTGTAAATGAGTAAAAATGTATTGGGCATTATTATTAAATCATAGGCACTGCCGACCATCATTGATATTAATATAACCCAATGATGGCCTGCTATGGATAAACATTCGTACAGTACTCCCTTTTATGCTTTACACCACCAGTAATATTACTATTAACCCTGTAGTTTATTCTAGACCACTGTGTATATGATAATTAGCCCCTAATGTAGAGGATACATTATCATTATCTTTTTTGACACATTAAAAGGAACCTGTCCAGGTCCAATATGCACCCAGAACCACGAGCAGTTCTGGGTGCATATTGCTAATTTCTGCCTAACCGCCCCTGTATACACTAGCATAGATAAAGAGATCTTTAGAAAAAGTAATTCTAAAGATCCTTTATGATATGCTAATGAGGCCAGGGACTAGTCTCAATGCGTTAGTTCCTGCGCTCATTCCACCCTCTAAGCATGATAGCACACCCACAGTGTTATCAGCAGTGACACCTGTACTTATGTCCGTTGTCACAGCTAATGACTTCGGCTTTAGGCTCAGTGCACATGGTCAGAGGTCCCGTCACAACCCGTCATGCGCAGTAGACCTCTCTGAAGCCGGACACATACACCTGGCTTCACAGTGTGCATGACCCGAAGTGCGAGGCATTCTGATCATGTGCACGAACCCTAAAGGGGGCTTTACACGCAACGACATATCTAACGATATGTTGTCGCGGTCACGGAATTCGTGACACACATCCGGCGTCGTTAGCGACGTCGTTGCGTGCATCAGCTCTGAACGATCAAAAATACGGTACTCACCTTATCGTTGATTGTTGACAGGTCGTTCATTTTCAAAATCTCATTGGTTGTTGTGGACGTAGGTTGTTTGTCATTCCTGAGGCAGCACACATCGCTACGTGTGACACCCCCTGAACAACGAACAACAGCTTACCTGCATCCTCCGGCAACAAGGTGGGCGTGTCGATAATGCGGCTGCTCTCCGCCCTCCGCTTCTATTGGACGCCTGCCGTGTGACGTTTCTGTGACGCCGCACGAACCGCCCCCTTAGAAAAGAGGCACTTCGCCGGCCACAGCGACGATGCTGGGAAGGTAAGTACGTGTGACGGGGCATAGCGATATTGTGTGCCACGGGCAACGATTTTCCCGTGAAGCACAAACGACGGGGGCGGGTGCTTTCACGAGCGGCATCGCTAGCGACATTGTTGCGTGTAAAGCAGCCTTAAGCCCCGCATTCTGAAGCTGTGACAGCGGACACAGGTACGCACGTCACCGCTGGTGATCACACTTGCAGTGGGCATTGAATAGCATGTTAGCACACCTGCAAGGACGTGCTAACATGCTAAGAGGACGGAATGAGCGCAGGAACTACCGCCCTTGTGACTAGTCCCTGCGTTCCTTAGCATATCATAAAGGATCTTTAGAAATTCTTTTTCTATAGATCTCTTTATCTATGCTAGTGTATACATGGAAGGTTAGGCAGGGAATAGCAATATGCACCCAGAACTGCTCGTGGTTCAAACGTCGAACTGTATCTCAAAATGTTGTGGCTCCTTCCTACTGGAGTGAGATTGCATCATTTTTGCAACTTTTTAAAAAAGTTGCAGATTGAACTCTTTTGCCTATCTATCAGTACCCACTTTTGCTTTCTAAAATAGGTGAGACCCATGTAAAATAGTTTAAAACAAAAGGTGATAATTTTTTGTTTCACAAAAATATTATCTAACAATGTTTGCAACTTTTTTTTCAACTTTGCAACTTTATGATGTTAGAATACTGGCAAGAAAAAGCCTGGATAAATTTCCCCTGTAATTTCTAATTTAATTATATTACTAAATAAATAAAACAGATAAAAAAAAAAAAATAATAATAAATAAAAAACAAACGCAAATGTTCTCACTAAAGGTGAAGTGTAAAATGAGTCTGGTGCTAGTTGCTCAGCTCCACTGTTCCATGTTTGTGTTTGGGGCCGGCCATTACACATGTAGGTCTGACATCACTATATATTTTCTACTTAGTGTCTTGCTTGACGGCGCAGATCAGTCTTAACACCTTTGTAATCCGTCGGTATTCTGAATTACAGGTTCCAGCCCCATACGGTGAAAAACGGATTTAAGGTTCAAACAAGCAACCAAGAAGGAAAGGCGAGGAGTGCCGAACCTGTAATTAACCAGATCATTGATAAACTGAATCACGTCAATCAGGTAGGTGAAAGACGCGGAGCAAATACTGTGAAAGTAATGTTAAGACATAAGACCACAAAACATGACAACAACTCCAAATCCACAATCAAAAAATGGGAAATTTAAACCAGTGAAAACGAAACACCAATAACATATGCAACCACATATAACCAATTAAATTTTATTAGATATAAAAATGATTAAAGTATCAAACATATACAGGATGTTTCCAAAAAACAGAACCCCTCAGAGGGTAAATATTATATTGGGAACTTCAAATCGGACACTTCCCTGTATATTGTAAATAGTAACAATTATAGATGATAGGACCAATACAATTATAAATTTTCCAGATAATTAAACAAAGTGACAGAGTACAAACACAAGTGTTCTAAAGAGATATCCAAAAAATTACAACTGAGCAAAAAGGTCCCATGGTAACCCACAGTATACCTACAAGGGAGTCAGCAGACAAAAGTAACGGTGTTCCACACACCCAACGCACGTTTCGCACTTGTGATGCTTTTTCTATGAAACATGAACTACAGGCAGGTGAATATAAAGAAACAATTGCTAACATTATAGAGAATAAAATTTGGAATATTTTGCAAGTTGTAGAGAAACTGTAAATTTGGTAGATTTACTACATAGATCTACAACATACTTTTTATCATAAGAGTCTATTGTATCTATCCCACTGCCATTGACATAAATCCATATTTCATAAGATTTGAACAGAAAATGACTACAATCCTATACTTTTTTATTTCATGCAGTTTTATGCTAGCTGCTAGCAACATTAGACCATTCCAGACGCATCCCAACATTTGTAACAATTAAATTACACATCTCATCATTTTTTATTGTTTTAAATGACTGTTCAAAACAAGTCCTGGCACTTTGGTTCACCCTTGAGGTCGCGTATTTAATAATAACTTTAATTTTATTTATATAGCACTTTACAGTTCAGAGTGGACATGCAGAGGCGGACACATCCTTGGTGCAATCTGTGAAGCTGCATAGTAGCCAAAGAAGTGCCACGGGTGTGTCACGGTTGACAGTCCTGTGGTGTTCGGCTGTAGAAGGTCGCAGCATTTGGCTACACAAACTGCTCCCTTACATTCTATTCTTCCTTCTGTGGTGTAAATGGTATCCTATGTACAGTCATATGAAAAAGTTTGGGCACCCCTATTAATGTTAACCTTTTTTCTTTATAACAATTTGGATTTTTGCAACAGCTATTTCAGTTTCATATATCTAATAACTGATGGACTGAATAATATTTCTGGATTGAAATGAGGTTCATTGTACTAACAGAAAATGTGCAATCTGCATTTAAACAAAATTTGACAGGTGCAAAAGTATGGGCACCTCAACATAAAAGTGACATTAATATTTTGTAGATCCTCCTTTTGCAAAAATAACAGCCTCTAGTCGCTTCCTGTAGCTTTTAATGAGTTCCTGGATCCTGGACGAAGGTATATTTGACCATTCCTGTTTACAAAACAATTCCAGTTCAGTTAAGTTTGATGGTCGCCAAGCATGGACAGCACGCTTCAAATCATCCCACAGATTTTCAATGATATTCAGGTCTGGGGACTGGGATGGCCATTCCAGAACATTGTAATTGTTCCTCTGCATGAATGCCTGAGTAGATTTGGAGTGGTGTTTTGGATCATTGTCTTGCTGAAATATCCATCCCCTGCGTAATTTCAACTTCGTCCCTGATTCTTGCACATTATTGGCAAGAATCTGCTGATACTGAGTTGAATCCATGCGACCCTCAACTGTAACAAGATTCCCGGTGCCGGCATTGGCCACACAGACCCAAGGCATGATGGAACCTCCACCACATTTTACTGTGGGTAGCAAGTGCTTTTCTTGGAATGCCGTGTGTTTTTGCCTCCATGCATAACGCCTTTTTGTATGACCAAACAGCTCAATCTTTGTTTCATCAGTCCACAGGACCTTCTTCCACAATATAACTTGCTTGTCCAAATGTGCTTTTGCATACCTCAGGTAACTCTGTTTGTGCCGTGCTTGCAGAAACGGCTTCTTTCGCATCACTCTCCCATACAGCTTCTCCTTGTGGAACGTGCGCTGTATTGTTGACCAATGCACATTGACACCATCTGCTGCAAGATGATGCTGCACGTCTTTGGAGGTGGTCTGTGGATTGTCCTTGACTGTTCTCACCATTCTTCTTCTCTGCCTTTCTGATATTTTTCTTGGCCTGTCACTTCTGGGCTTAACAAGAACTGTACCTGTGTTCTTCCATTTCCTTACTATGTTCCTCACAGTGGAAACTGACAGTTTAAATCTCTGAGACAACTTTTTGTATCCTTCCCCTGAACAACTATGTTGAATAATCTTTGTTTTTAGATCATTTGAGAGTTGTTTTGAGGAGCCCATGATGCCGCTCTTCATAGGAGATTCAAATAGGAGAACAACTTGCAAGTGGCCACCTTAAATACCTTTTCTCATGATTGGATACACCTGCCTATGAAGTTCAATGAGGTTACAAAAACAATTTAGTGCTTTAGTAAGTCAGTAAAAAGTAGTTAGGAGTGTTCAAATCAAGAAATTGATAAGGGTGCCCATACTTTTGCACCGGTCAAATTTTGTTTAAATGCGGATTGCACATTTTCTGTTAGTACAATAAACCTCATTTCAATCCAGAAATATTACTCAGTCCATCAGTTATTAGATATATGAAACTGAAATAGCTGCTGCAAAAACCCAATTTGTTATAAAGAAAAAAGGTTAACATTAATAGGGGGGCCCAAATGTTTTCATATGACTGTACATATCACTGCAATTAAACAAGAGGAGTGAGCAATGAGCTTGTGAGAGTTTAGAATTTATAATGAATTAAGGGAGACACAAAATGTAAAAAAATTCTTATTGGCTATGGCCAGACATCTTTATAATATCGAAAGGTATTTAAGAAACATGATCCGATCATCAGCCAGTGTCTGTATAAGTAAAGATTGTGTGAAAACAGATGATAGAAGGAAGCAGATTGAAAGGAACATTTAGGAAAGAAGAACAAGGAACAGTTATATTAGTGATGTAATGTGAAATTCTTCTCTATAGAGATATTTTTTTAGGATAATATTACAACTATGGATACTGGGAATTAATTGTATAGTCTGGAGTAGTGCATTCCAGAGAACTGGCACAGCTCAAGAGAAATTTAGAGATGGGAATGGGAGGTCCAGTTAAATCATTAGCAGAATGGAGATGACAAATAGGGTGGTAGAAAGAGATGAGGGAGAAGATGTAAGGCAGTGCAGAACTATTGAAAGCTTTGTGAATGAGAGTAATAAGTTTATGTTGTATCCTATAGCAGATGGGCAACCAGTGTAATGACTATCAAGGGATGGAGGCATCAGTATAGTGGCTGGACAGCTACATAATCCTGGATGCTGCATTAAGGGTAGATTAGACATTAAAAAACAATCCTGCCACAAAGGTTCAACTGATGGCCTGTAAAATGGTGTCCCAATTATAAGGTGCCACACAAGACACATCCCATGATAGGTAAAATCAGTGAGCTGTCTCAAGAACTTCACAACCTTATTGTTGCAAAACATACTTTTCGATACTTTTTCACTGTCATTTCTTATTATTACACATCACTACATTTATGGACATATATGTTTTAATTTCTTTGCATGTGTGGATTGGATAGATTTTTACCGACATCTGGTGAAAAATTAATGTCAATAGCACCGTTAGAAATGTACTTACATAGAAAATTGTTGACTTGTTCAATACTTATTTTACCCTTTGTGTAGTAAGTAAAGGACAGATTACTGCAGCTTTCCACCTGTTTGATTTTCATCTATCTTTATGCAGCCTTTGCTCTTGTTAATCGTGGTAAAAATGGTGCAGATAGATGGAAAAGAAGGAGTTGGGAAGGAGTAACGAATTGCTCTGCCATGCCAAGGGTGCACAAGTGCCTGAGCTTAGTTTGAACCGTCAGTTTATGCTGACTTGTAGACTACAACACCACCTTTTGCATTGTGAGTTGATGAGTGAGTGGAAGAGCAGAGTCCCCTTTTACAGTCACATCCGAGTTAATTTTGTAGCAAGTGTCCATGACACTAAAGGGGGCTTTACATGCAACGACATCACTAACGAGATTTCGTTGGGGGTCACAAAATTCCTGACGCACATCCGGCCTTGTTAGCGACGTCGTTGCGTGTGAAACGCAGGAACAACAGTTTACAATCAAAAATACTCACCTAAACGTTGATCGTTGACACGTCGTTCTAATCCCAAATATCGTTGCTGTTGCAGGACACAGGTTATTCGTCGTTCCTGCGGCAGCACACATCGCTATGTATGACACCGCAGGAACAAGGAACAATATCGTACCTGCGGCCACCAGCAATGAGCTAGGAAGGAGGTGGGCGGGATATTCCGGCCGCTCATCTCCGCCCCTCTGCTTCTATTGGGCGGCCGCTTAGTGATGCCGCTGTGACGCCGAACGAACCTCCCCCTTAGAAAGAAGGCGGTTCGCCGGCCACAGCGACGTCGCTAGGCAGATAAGTATGTGTGACGGGGACTAACGATGTTGTGCGCCACAGGCAGCGATTTGCCCGTGACACACAACCGACGGGGGCGGGTTCTTTCACCAGCGACATCGCTAGCGATGTCGCTGTGTGTAAAGTGGCCTTAAGATTAAAGTGTTATTCTTATGCTTTGAAGTTATGCCTAGTCATAGGATAGGTGATAATTTCATAAATGGAGCTGTAGTAGGATGTGTACCACTGCTCCATCCATTCTCTGTGGGACTTCAGGATAAAGCAGAGCTGTGATACCTGTGTCCAACTACAGTACAGTTACATTCAGAAGGAACATTTCAGAGCTCCATTTTTGGGTGCAGTAGGGATCCTTGTGGATGGACTCTACTGATTAATATAGTATAACCTATCCTAAGGATAAGTGTTAACTTCAAAGCATGGGAATAACCCTTTAAGTAGTCTAAATTTCAGAAACGAAGACCAGCAACATTGACATCCTCCTCCCTGGAGTTGTTTGACTCTTGAGTTTACGACCTGTCCTTCATCTGTAGACAGATTGTGACATAGTCCAACACAAACAAGTTAATTTAAACCAGAGATAATTTGTGAATGATTTCTTAGAATGGAAAGTCTGGTTTCTCTTTTCTCCTTTGTAGAGATAGGGATCATAGTTTGAGGAAAAGCTATTTTGGTTCTATACTAGGTATCATCCGTGGGCCATGTACAACGAATTACTCATTCCTATCACTGATAAATGGGGAATGTATCTCCTTCTTGTTCCTGTGACATGTAAGACTTTTTCATAGAAATGATGCTCCTATTTCAGAGGTGGCTAAAGGAGTTGAGTATGTTAATTATGTGTGACAGGTCCATTTTAATCAGTGAAGGTCAGGAATGTGCATTGGCAGCTGACCACATTGTTGGACAGAAAGGGAATCACGCAGCCGACAGCCTGGGAGCGTTGCTCCGAACACACAGCACCAACTGTATATAATAATATAGAAGGATATATATTTGTTATGCTATGCTGCATTTATCCTCCTCCTAGGCAGAACATGGTGCCATATTACAACATCTATTTTTCCATTTTACAAGAACGAGCTCTTTTAGAGCCTGGATGGTGTATGGAAATGGATGCTCAACTTGTCTCTTCAGAATTCCACAAAGATGCTCAATTGGGTTCAGATCAGGAGATCCTTGGCCACTAAATTATTTTTCCCCGTTCTTCAGAATTTAAAAATGACATTACATGTGTGTTTTAGTTAATTGTCATGAAAAAGTGAATGTCTACCAAGAGCACGGAGATATGAGATCATCTTCTCGGACAATATTGAATATCACCTCTGTGAATTCATGATACAATTAATGAAATGTAGCTCCTCAACACCAGTAGCCCTCATGTAGTCCCACATATGGACACTGCCACCAACATATTTCACGTTGGGTACCATGCAATTTTCTTTGTACTCCTCAGCTTTATGACTCAAAACAGGTTTTAAGCCAATAGTTCCAAAACACATTTATTTATTTTACTCACTTAACATTAATCTTGGTCTCATCACTCCGGATTATAGAGTCTCAGTAGTCTTTGTTTCAGCATGGGCCCTGGAAAATTGTAGCTTGGCTTTTTGTGCATGGGCTTCAGGGATGACACGCATGCATGCCATTCCTCTGCAGTGTAAACCATATTGAGTCATGGAATACACTCTTTCCAGGTTGGCTTTCTACTTATTTAGCTAACTGCAGTGAACTTTCATGTCGATTTACTCTAATCGTTCCAATCATAAGATGCTCCTGTTTAGGTGATAATATCCGTGGTCTGCCTGGATGTCTTTCTGAGATGGTTGTAGTTCCTTCTTTGTTTATTATTTCTGTCACTTTTGCTACAGTATTTTGACTGATAACTAAAGCTTTGCTGATCTTCTTTCAGTCTTCATCTTTCTTGTGTAAACAAATTATGTTCTCTCTCTGGCCTCGGAACATTTCTCTTCTATGTGGTGCCATTGCTAACAGCATGAAATGGGAAGGGGTCTTCTTTCTTAAATTACTCCCATTTGTTGTTAACTGTCTGCTGGACACCTTTGGAATGAATAATTAGACTTTTTTGTTGTTGAATTCCTATTAATTAGCTTTTTTTAGTGTAAACTTTAACTTTGCTCCTAAGACTTTCATTGGGGTGTACTCATTTTTTTGAAACATGGTGGTAAATGAATTTGTTAAGAAAACTACATTTTGGGGCTTCCAAAAGAGCAAAACGTGTTGGCATTTAATAGCCCGCATTTGTGAAATTGTTTCTATTATGGTATCTCATAGAACATGTTGATTTTAAAAGGAAACTAAAGGTTTTGTGACATCTGTTTTCTGGCATAAAAGCTTTTGATAATTTGACCCCATAAATTTAAAGCGTCCAGATAGAAATTTGAATTTACAAAGCAAGGTACTGATCACACATGGGGTTTGGGCACAATGGGGCCATCATCACTGCTGGGCTATCATAGGGCAATGGAAGGAACATGTTTCTGACTTCTAAGTCTGTTATAGTAATTTGATGTAGGGATATAAAAGGTAGAAACTAAACACAAAAAAAACACATACAGACCCATTCATACACACCATTCCGCCCTTAGTCTCCTAATTTTCTGTAATCCTATTTTCTTCCACATTACAATTGAAACGGGAAAAAAATATATAAAAAAACAATCTTCTATGTGATTCTACACAGATCAATCATGTTCCCCCCTCCTCTCTGATTCTCCGGAGGTCAGTCATGTCTCCTCTCTGATTTTCCAGAGGTCAGTCATGTCCCCCCCTCCTCTCTGTGATTCTCCGGAGGTCAGTCATGTCCCTCCTCCTCTCTGATTCTCTGGAGGTCAGTCATGTCCCCGCTCCTCTTTGATTCTCCGGAGGTCAGTCATGTCCCCCCTCCTCTCTGTGTTTCTCCGGAGGTCAGTCATGTCCCCCTTCCTCTCTGTGATTCTCCGGAGGTCAGTCATGTCCCCCCTCCTCTCTAATTCTCCGGAGGTCAATCACGTCCCCCCTCCTCTTTGTGAATCTCCAGAGGTCAGCCACATATCCCCTCCTCTCTGTGATTCTCCAGAGGTCAGTCTCCTCCTTTATATCTTGTGTTTGGCTGTAAGATACCTGGCTGCAGCCTTTGTGTTGTGCCCCATCTGTCTCTTTCCTTGGTTGAGGCAGCAGGGCTCTAGTTGACTACCAGCTGAAGATACGACCGATGACCTTGAGATTAACTCTGTTGCCGGTTTTATATGGGATCTTGTAGGAAATGGTGCAGACTAACAAACAGTAGAGGCCATTAGATTGAATTTAAATAATCATTTAGTGCTTCTTTAAAAAACATAGTTTGAAAATTCAGCCGGTGACCATAGGGAAAGACGAGATAAGTCCGATGTGGTCCTAAGTTAACTGCTCCCCACTGTGCTCCAGTTAACTGACAGATCTCCCATGTGTGATCATGCTGCATGTCGTACTTGGGGAAAGACCTGCCAATCACCCGGAGAAGGGTGGGGAAAAGCTGGCCAAGGTCAGATTTTCAAACCATGTGCAATCATGCAGCCATAAATACATACAGTTGCACACTGAAAAAGCCAAAGATGTACAAGGGAAAATATGGCACTGCATTACTGCAAAAGAGAGATATTTAGTTTATGTATTGCCCAATGCATGTAAGCCCGGAAACCAACGGCAAGGTATATCTCTAATCCGGGAACCTAACTTAAATGCCACTATCTAGGTTAAAAACATCCGTATCTGGACAAAATGCCACTATTTGGACTGCAAACCTCCATGTATGGGCAGCTAGGCTCCTGCTACAATGGTTATGAACACAGCCAGGTCTTAGGGCGGAGTCCTCAGTCAGGAAAAGACTCACTAGAAATATCAAAAAACTGACCCGCACATCCAACAAATGTGAACAGGTGCTAACTGAAAAAACAGTAACTATAAATGCATACAGTTGCACACTGAGATATACCTTGCCGTTGGTTGCCGGGCTTACATGCATTGGCCAATACATAAACTAAATATCTCTCTTTTGCAGTAATGCAGTGCCATATTTTCCCTTGTACCTTTTTGGCTTTTTCAGTGTGCAACTGTATGCATTTATAGTTACTATGTTTTTTCAGTTAGCACCTGTTCACATTTGTTGGATGTGCGGGTCAGTTTTTTGATATTTCAATCATGCAGCCAAGCTGTTTTGGGTAGCATAAATCAATTAATGGGTTGCCTTTAATGACACCATGACCTACACCAAATTTTCAGCAAAGTAGAATGACCACTTTAGACATCCTACACTGTCAGGACTATGGACATTTTGTATGTACCATTAAGTGTGTCCATGACCACTTTCAAGATGTGTGTCAGATGTACCCACAGGTACTGTCACGCTAGGTATGGGGAAGTACCAAGCGCATGGTGAAAAGGAAGGGAAAACCTGTGTCTAGGGAAAGGGAAGATGATGACCCCTGATTGAACCTACTGCTGGTCCCTGGGGTCCCTCACCACCCTAGATACGTTCCACACCTATGCGCAGAACCTGATACCTGACCCTAGGTATCCCTAGTGCTGGGCGCTAAATAGGGAATGGATGCGGATTAGCTCTTTGTCAACCCCACTAAACAACTATAGAAGACACAAGGACGACACATAGGGGGAAAACTGTGAACTACTTATCATTTGTTGACTTGGGTAGAAGTTCAGCACCGTTTTCAGCAACTATACCACACAGGAGTACAAGCCACCTGCTTGAAACCTCGGCTTGAAGGAACTGAAAAATATCACCAGCACAGTCCAAAGGAAGGAAGAGGTATTTAAACACTAAGGAAATACTGACAATCAACAGCTGGGTGGGAGGTGAGCTTCTGCTGGGTTCAAAAGGGAGACAGATGAATCCAGCAGGAAAGCTACCTATACCAATGAATACTGACAGCATGAACAATAGAAAGTCAGGGAGCATTCTGTAGCTGGGAAATTGTGGAAAAAAAGCGCACATAGGCTTTTACCCAGTATGGGGTTAACGCGGGTAATAGGACAGGCACTCACCTACTATAGTTGTGACAGGCACAACTCCTTAAAGGCACAAATGAAATAAGAATGGTGGTCAGCAGCAGCCCCGATACAAGCGGTAAAATCAAAGCGGGTTTTAAAAGAAAACGGGTTAAATGCTGCGCTTAAAACCACAGATCCAGTATATATAATGAATTACTTTTCCTTTATTTTAACAGGTCAACGCGTTTCAAAAACATCTCCGTCTTCTTCATCAGGACAAAAATAAATGCCATTCCTTTTATTTTTGTCCTGATGAAGAAGACGGAGATGTCTTTGAAACGCGTTGACCTGTGAAAATAAAGAAAAAGGAATTCATTATATATACTGGATCTGTGGTTTTTAGCGCAGCATTTAACCCGTTTTCTTTTAAAACATGCTTTGATTTTAGGGAGAAAAAACGCTGTGACTTTCTATGGCCTGAAACCACATGACTGTCTGTTACACGTAACACACCTGTGACCGATTCCTCTAAGGTTTATGCTAATAGCCTTGCTTTGTACAGTCACCTCCCTGCTAAACATATGCAAATACAAGCAGCGTGATGACTTTTACGAGATAACTATTATGAAATCAGTGTTTATTTTAAAGTCATTTTAGAAAATGAGAATATTTGCTTTATGTAGTGCCAATGTAATCTAATGACTGCAGACCGCTATGTCTGAGGGCCAGATCACGCATATCTGAGCTCACACAAAAACAATTACTTTGAAAGTAGAACTACAAACATTTCCTTCCTGTGAAACAGTAATAAATAGCCGGAGCAATTAAACTATTAAAACCACATGCCGCTGGAGTGATCCCTGCAGTTACCATTATTTCCTTTTGTGGCATGGTAAGTTAAATGGTATTTTTGTAAATGATGTGAATTAGCAGGTATCTGGCAAATCTCATCTGCTCCATGAGCCGCGGAGCTCGGGCTGAGTCTAGATCTGGAATTTAAGGCTTAACCCGCATTGTTCTCTTGTGAATTAGAGGTCAGCCATTGGTTGTCCTTGTCATGCTGTTCTCACACACTTCGAGCGATGAGCAATCACAGGACGGGTCTTTGGCAGCGACTGTTTGGAAATTGTGATTTGTCTAAAAGAGCTGTCATCTAGAAGGAAGAACGCTAAGTCCCTGTACCATGGGTGTCTTTGGTTTGGCTGAAATATTTCTGGGCTCTTTAATGGATTGGATATTATATAAGTGGTGCAAGAATTTTTTTTTCTCCTTCTGAAGCAGGCCTGTTTTCCATACATTTTATCCTACTAGCTGGACCTCCCCAGGTTTTCTTGTATTAAGGCCGCTTTACACGCAATGACATCGCTAAAGAGATGTCGTTGGGGTCACGGAATTCGTGACGCACATCCGGCCTCATTAGCGACGTCGTTGCGTGTGACACGTACGAGCGACGGCTAACGATGCAAAATACTCACCAAATCGTTGATTGTTGACACGTCGCCCATTTCCCAAATATCGTTGCTGGTGCTGGACACAGGTTGTTCGTTGTTCCTGAGGCAGCACGCATCGCTATGTGTGACACCCCAGGAACGATGAACAACACCGTACCTGCGTCCTCCGGAAACGAGGTGGGCGTGACTTTCATGCGGCTGCTCTCCGCCCCTCTGCTTCTATTGGACGCCTGCTGTGTGACGTCGCTGTGATGCCTCATGAACCGCCCCCTTAGAAAAGAAGCTGTTCGCCGGCCACAGTGACGTCGTTAGGAAGGTAAGTATGTGTAACGGGTACTAGCGATATTGTCCACCATGGGCAGCGATTTGCCCATGACGCACAAACGACGGGGGCTGGTGCAAACACTAGCGACCTCGCTAGTGATGTCGCAGCGTGTAAAGCCTTCTTTAAATGGAGTTGCTTGTCCTTTCATAGACAACCCCTATTGTATGTCATCCATGTACTAAAAAAATACAGAAAAGCCACTTCTCTGCTGTGTCTCGCTCGCTGCCAATCTTGTGAAATTGATAATGTCATTGCTCACCTGATATAAATAATGCCACAAGATTGACGATGGGCACAGATCTCAGGGGGGAGGAGCAGTGTTGGACCGGGAGGCAAGAATGATTTTTTTTTTTACTTTTATTCAGCATGTTCAAAAATCTTCATCCCCTTCATTTTTCTCATGTGCTCATTTTTCATGTGGTCACGTTAATTACAGAGACCCGCGATGGTTATATTCCATAGAGTACATGAATATATTGAGCTGCGCAATTTGGTTTACTGGAGTTCCCATCTATCAATTGTTGCATTGAAAGGGAACCTGTCACCAGATTTGGCCCGTATAAGCTGCGGCCTCCACCAGTGAGCCCTTATATACAGCATTCTGGAATACTGTATATAAGAGCCCAGGCCGTTCTGTATAATGTAAAAAAACACTTTTATAATACTCACCTGGGGGGTGGTCCGGTCCTTCTTTTGAGCCTCGTAGGGATGACGTGTCTTACGTCATCCACACAGGCCAACAATGAGGTCCTGCGCAGGTGCACCTTGATCTGCCCTGCTGAGGGCAGTTCAAAGTACTGTAATGTGCAGGCGCGAGGAAAGGTTAAAGACCTTCCACTCATGCGCACTACAATACTTTGATCTGCCCTCGGTAGGGCAGATCAAAGTGCGCCTGTGCAGGACCGCAATGCCGGCCTGTGTGGATGACATATTACATATCATCCACACTGGGCTGTGAAGGAGAATGGTGAACACTGCAGAGAGGAGGCACCGGACTGGAGAGCAACAACGTCCATCGGACCAGACCCTAGGTGAGTATTATAAAGGTGTTTCATTACGTGATGCAGCGCAGCCTGGGCTGTTGTATACAGTATTCTGGAATGCTTTATATAAGGGCTCACTGGTGGTAGCCTCAGATTGTAGGGGCCAAATCTGGTGACAGGTTCCCTTTAAAGGAACACTCAATGCACAATTAAACAATTTTGCCGTTCCTAAGAATTTTATTGGCAAACCATATGTCTTCCAACCAGTTAGCCTTGTAGTCTAAAGGCCCCTATGCACATTAAAGTCAATAGAACATGATCATTTTAGCTAGATCAGATAACCATCTAATGTGTACAAGGGCCTGCAGACATCCATTTTTTTTGTTTTCCAGCTAGATCACTCATTACTACGGATGATCGAATACCAAAATATCCGACCTCGCGAATATCCGACTAATAAGTCACCGCTATTCGACTATTTGCGAATATTCGACGCTCAATTTTAGTCTATGGCACTCCTCTCTCTCTTGTCAGAAATGAAAATGAAAGTATCGGAGCGGATATTGTTTTATTTGTCGGATACCGAATGGCGCGAATATCCTGTTATCCGTCGGATACCGAATAGTGAGAAATACATTCGCTCATCCCTACTCATTACCAGACGTGTCTGGAAGTCTCGTACTTCAATGTCCACATAGAGAACACATGTGTTTGGTGGAGCCAGGAAAAATAGCTGTCAGACAAACAGTAGATATCTTAGATATCTAAGGTTTATAGTCTTCAACCTTCACCTACTCATGAGGGCTTGCACTCTGCTCCATGTATATTTCCAGGTTGAGGTCCTCAAAAAAGCTTCTGATTTTTAGATTGACTATGTTTTTGTATACTTTATGCATTGTCAGCTTTAAAGAATGGAGCATTAAGTAGAAATAGGAATGTTGGACACACAGAACTGATAACATGGAGACAAGATTAACCAGAAACAAGAGATGGAGCCAAGAGTCAGGAAAACTGGATAATGGGATGGAGATGAGATATAATAACTGGGCAGCCAGGTTTATGCTCAGGTTCTAATGACCTCATCACAGATTGACATCATCTTCCATCAAGTATGCAATATACAGTACAGACCAAAAGTTTGGACATATCTTCTCATCTCTAGAACAACTATTAAGAGGAGACTTTGTGCAGCAGGCCTTCATGGTAAAATAGCTGCTAGGAAACCACTGCTAAGGACAGGCAACAAGCAGAAGAGACTTGTTTGGGCTAAAGAACACAAGGAATGGACATTAGACTAGTGGAAATCTGTGCTTTGGTCTGATGAGTCCAAATTTGAGATCTTTGGATCCAACCACCGTGTCTTTGTAGAAAAGGTGAACGGATGGACTCTACATGCCTGATTCCCACCGTGAAGCATGGAGGAGGAGGTGTGACGGTGTGGGGGTGCTTTGCTGGTAACACTGTTGGGGATTTATTCAAAATTAAAGGCATACTAAACCAGCATGGCTACCACAGCATCTTGCAGCGGCATGCTATTCCATCCGATTTGCGTTTAGTTGGACCAACATTTATTTTTCAACAGGACAATGACTCCAAACACACCTCCAGGCTGTGTAAGGGCTATTTGACTAAGAAGGAGAGTGATGGGATGCTACGCCAGATGACTTGGCCTCCACAGTCACCAGACCTGAACCCAATTGAGATGGTTTGGGGTGAGCTGGACCGCATAGTGAAGGCAAAAGGGCCAACAAGTGCTAAGCATCTCTGGGAACTCCTTCAAGACTGTTAGAAGACCATTTCCAGTGACTACCTCTTGAAGCTCATCAAGAGAATGCCAAAAGTGTGCAAAGCAGTAATCAATGTAAAAGGTGGCTACTTTGAAGAACCTAGAATATAAGACATATTTTCAGTTGTTTCACACTTTTTTAAGTATTTCATTCCACATGTTTTCATTCATAGTTTTGATGTCTTCAATGTGAATCTACAATTTTTAGAGTCATGAAAATAAAGAAAACTCTTTGAATGAGAAGGTGTGTCCAAACGTTTGGTCTGTACTGCATATATATTAGACTTTTCTTTTTAAAATCACCCATTATTTTGAAGATCATGGTAAGAAAATCAAGGATTGGGCTGTTTGCCATGGCCGGGTCAACTGGTTCTATTTCCATTGTATAATTGATTCTCTTTGTATTCCTCTCCATTGTCAATTTGAACTGTGATGTTCACCTTTGTCCTCGGAAATGACTATAATTTAATATTTCTTTTATAAGGCTGGGAATTTTTCTGGCAGCCTCATCTCATCTCACTAAAACTGCCTAGAAGAAAAGATAGGAAAAAAAAGCCAGAACAAAAAACGAATAGGATGTTGCAAATAAACAGCGTTAATAGAAAAAACACTCGTTCGTCACATTCAATATCATTCTTTGCTCTGCATTGAGTGAAGTAAACAAAATCTGGTGTTACTGATAAACACCCAAAAGCCAAAAGTAGACACCACAAGAGTCAATAATGAAATGCCCCTCCCAGCTCATTCAGGAATCCATCCACTGTCTACAGGGTTTGTCTTGCTCATTAAACGAATAATACTGGACAACCGATTTTTAGAAAATTAGTGCTTAAACTATCGGATACTAGTAAAAAAAAAACAAATATAGGCAGTACTCACGCTCCCCAAGTCCAGCGCCAGATCCCCCCACTGTTCGCGTTTTTGTATAGCAGTGATGTCCCACAGATAAATGCACACCATTACTGTTGAGCTCAGTGATTGTCTGCAGCGGTGATGTATGCTGTCAATAAGACATCAACACTGCAGCTAAACCACAGAGAAGGCAGCCGAGCTGGATACGGAGAGGGTGACTATCATGTGTATATGTCTATTTTTAATGGTATCCAATCATTTTCGGGGAACCCTTTTAATAGCTCCAAGGCACAGAACAAAATAAAATAGCTTAAGGCCCTGTGCGCACTAGGCCGTTTTACCCGCGGTTTTGCTGCAGAAATTTCTTGAGAAATGTTTGTAATCTTCTTGCAGACATTTCCCAGCAAAACCTATGGGAAAAAAATAGCTGTGCGCATGCTGTGTTTTTTTCTCAAGAAAATTCTTTCTGAAGATTTTCTTGAGAAAATTTCTTGAGAAAATGTGCATGTCACTTCTTTTCCGCAGGTACCTGCGGTATACCCCCGGAATTTCACTTTATTCACTGTAATGTAATCGCAAAATACCGGGGGTATACCGCAGGTAGCAAATGATGTGCGGTATACCCTTGATTTACCTGCGGTAATGTTCATCGCTGCCTGCAGTTTTGCAGGAAGTGATGTCATTATGACAGAAGAGGAAGCGGAGCAGAGTAAACACACGTCACACTCCCTGGACGCTGCACGGAACACTTCCGTGTGACCTCCAGGTACCCGTGCAGTCTGTGTCCTGCTGCAGCCCCGCGGCTGCACGCACAGCAGTGTCAGTGTCTGCCCGCAGTATCAGCAGCTTGTCATGCTGCAGTGCAGGCAGACACTGACACACAGCAGTGCGTGCAGCTGCGGGGATGCCGAGCGCTGCTGTCAGGAGGTGAGATGAGATCATTACCTGCTGTGATGATCTCTGTCAGGTTTCCGGGTTTTCCAGTCCTCTTTTGAAAAAGCTTGCCCTCAGTTAACATGGAGTTTTGTGTTCTGTTGCCCTACTTCCTGTCCAGCTGCTTAAAAGGCCGCCTCTAAGCTTAGTCCAGTGCCTGAGTATACTGCTTGCTGTGTGCTCCTGCTTTGCTGCTGCTGCTACTTGATTACCTTTGGATCCTCCTGGAAATCTACCGACCGACTCTGGACCATACCCGGTTTCTTCAAACTGTGCCCGGACTCCGTCTGCCGTCTTTTGTCAGCACGTCTGCCCGGTTTCTTCCGGTTCATAACCATTCTGGACTTTCATTCCGTACGGACACTTCTGGACTTTACCGCTTGCCCCTTGTGTCCCGGCTGCACCGCATTTAGGCCTTCCGGGGTTGATTGCCGGACAGTCCCTGTATAGGGGTTCGCTCTGGTGGTCTCCCTGGGGGAGTCCGGTGCGTGGCCCCGGGAATCCCCTTCGCTCCGTTTCAGAAAGGTATTTTTTTGTGTTTGTTATACTGTGTATTTCCGTTGTGTATCTACCGTGGTTACATATCATAAAAACATCTTGTACCACAAACTCGTCTCTGGCTGTCATTGCCCTAACGCTATCGAAATCCTCAAACATACAATAGTATTACAATCTCCTGCCTCCTGACGTCACCGTGGTCACTGCCTTCTATGCCCGTCTCGCGAGCGGCCCGAGAGTGTCACCAGCGGTGACGTCACGGGCTCTCGCGATACTGCTGAGAACGCAGGCATAGAAGGCAGTGACAGCGCTGGTGGCAGGACTGCAGGAGATCATCACAGCAGATAATGATCTCATCTAACCTCCTGAAGTCAGCGCTCGTAGTCCCCTGCAGTGACCTGGGCTATTGATGTTAGCTCAGGTCACTGCACGGCTCTCCCAGCCAATGGGGAGCATTCTGTTCTTCATGAACTGGGACAGTGACTATGGTACGGATCGCCGTGGGACCCCCCCCCCTTATTGGATTACGACGGACCAGGATTTGATTGTTCTTGTCAATAAATTGGTGAAAGAGGGAATTTGGGGAGTGTTTTTTTCAAATAAGACTTTTTTGTTGTCTATTTTTTATTTCTTACTGACTGGGTTGGTAATGTCAGGTATCTGATAGACGCGTGACATCACTAACCCCAGGGCCTGATGCCTGGTGACATTACACATCTGGCATCAACCCCATATATTACCCCGTTTGCCACCGCACCAGGGCAACGGGATGAGTTGGGGCGAAGCACCAGGATTGGCACGTCTAATGGATGCGCCACTTCTGGGGCGGCTGCAGCCTGCTATTTTTAGGCTGGGGAGTGTCCAATAACAGTGGACCTCCCTAGTCTGAGAATATCAGACCCCCAGCTGTCCGCTTTACCTTGGCTGGTGATCCAATTTGGGGGGGACCCCACGTTTTTAGTTTTAAATTATTTATTTAATGTAAAATAACAGCGTGGGGTGCCCTCTGTTTTGGATTACCAGCCAAGCTGAAGCTGCCAGCTGTGGTTTGCAGGCTGCAGCCGTCTGCTTTACCCTAGCTGGCTACAAAAATAGGGGGAACCCCACGTCATTTTTTTAAATTATTTATTTATTTTTTGGCTAAATACAAGGCTAGGCACCCTTTAGTGCCACATGAAAGTCACTAAAAGGTGCCAGCTTAGAATATGCAGGGGGGTGGGACATTATATAGGTCTTTCTCATCTATCTATCTATTCATCTATCCATCTTTCCCTCTATCCATTATCTGTCTATCTATCGATTATCTATCTATTATCTATATTATTTATTGCAGTTCAGCATAAAAAAACCGCAGGGACCAACCTGCGGAAAAACCGCAGCAAAACCACGGCAAAACCGCGGCAAAAACGCATGCGGATTTGGTGTGGTTTTTTACCGCAGGTGCGGTAATCTTCAACTCCCAGAAGTTTCTCAAGAAATTTTTCTAGTGCGCACATAGCCTAATACTTACCGAAATTCCAAGTTGACACAATACTGAAAGGCTGCAGTTGATCAGGGTATTAGTGGAGTGTAGAAATAATAAACAATAGGAAAAAATGGCATAGGATTCCCTGTATATTGATACTCAGCGCAGATAAAGCAGATGGCTACAGACTGCAGCGTCCAGTTGTGTGCATTATCTTGGCTGCTTATCAAATACGAGGGACCCCATTTAGTTTTTGTTTGTTTGTTTTTTTAATTATTTAAATAAATAATAAAAAAAAGTGTGCGGTTCCCCCCAATTTTGATACCCAGCCAAGATAAAGCGGACAGCTGGGGGCTGGTATTTTAAGACTGTGGTGCCCATGGTTATTGGGCCCCCTAACATAAAAATAGCAGCCCACAGACGCTCCAGAATTGTTGCATCTATTAGATGCCCTAATTCCAATGCTTAGCCCAGCTCATACCGATTACCCTGGTGTGGTGGTAATCGGGGTAGTATAAGGGGTTAATGACAGCTCATTCACACTCACCTGTGGCAAGTAACAGATGTGGGCAATATGAAAGTCACACCTGAAACCAGAGAAAAAGGGGAGAAGTTGACTCAATCTTTGCATTGTGTCCAATCTCATACTGGAAGTTGCTGGGTTTCTGCAGTGTTCCAAGTAATTGCCCAGCTACTTACCTGAGCAGTTTATTCCTGAGCACTGCCAGTTGTGCTTGTTGGCTTGTTAATCTGTGCTTGGTATTTTTATCTCTGTTGCCAGACCTCTGATCTCATCTGACTTTCCTTTTGCCTAGTCCTTTTCAGTTCTGCTACTCTCCAGGTATTCTGACTCTGGACCGTGACCTGACTACGTCTCTGTCTATCCCCTTAATCTTTGATGTGCTATCCTGGTATCTGACCCTGGAACGCTTGACTACCCTGCCTCACAACGTGTCCATGTAATGACTAGTGTCACACTAACCACAGATCTTTTGTGTACGAGGCTTGAGCAAATCCTTCTGTCTTTTCTGTCTTCATGTAATCCCAAATAGACTCAATGATGCTGAGATCAGGGTTCTGACGGGACCATGTCATCACTTCTAGTTTGTCAGGTTTCCAGGTTTTCCAGTTCTCTTTTGAATGAGCTTGCCCTCGGTTAACATGGAGTTTACTGTTCTGTTGCCCTACTTCCTGTCCAGCTGCTTAAAAGGCCGCCTCTAAGCCTAGTCCAGTGCCTGAGTATACTGCTTGCTGTGTGCTCCTGCTTTCTGCTGCTAATCCTGTTTGCCTTTGGATCCTCCTAAAGACTACCGACCGACCGACTCTGGACCTTACCCGGTTTCTCAAGCTGTGCCCGGATTCCGTCTGCCATCTTCGGTCAGCACTCTGCCCGGTTCTCTCTGGTTCGTAACCACTCTGGACATTTATTCCGTACGGACACTCCTGGACTTTTACCGCTTGCCCCTTGTGTCCCGGCTGCTGCGCATTTAGGCCTTCCGGGGTGATTGCCGGACAGTCCCTGTATAGGGGTTCGCTCTGGTGGTCTCCCTGGGGGAGTCCGGTGCGTGGCCCCGGGAATTCCCTTCGCTCCGTTTCGGGAAGGTATTGTGTGTATTTGTACCGCTGTGTTTTCCGTTGTGTATCTACCATGGTTACATATAAAATATCTTGTACCAAGAACTCATCTCTGATTGTCATTGCCCTACGCTATCGAAATCCTCAGAACATATATAAGTATTACATTATACTCAGGCCATAAGAGGATTTCGCTGGGGCAATGACTGAGACACGAGTAGATCAGCTCTTCTCCATGATTAACTCCCTGCAGCAGGAGATGGAGGCGGTGCAGAATAAACTTAGAGATGTGGAGGCACAGCTGGGCCATGATCACCAGGTACTGGGGCCGGCTATACAGGATTTGCAAGTCAGAGTGGAGGCTCAGGAAGCCGTCCCCACTACGTCCGTATCAACTGCCGGTATGCCTAGGTTACCCCCATTCCGTTTCAATGGTGATCGTAGTCAGTTCCGTGGATTTGTTAACCAATGTATACTGTTTTTCGATGTACATTCTGATTATTACCGTTCTGATCGGTCAAAGGTGTTATGTATCATCATGTTATTAACCTCACGAGCACTGGCTTGGGCTAATCCCATGATAGAGAATCGGGACATCCGTTTGAATCACCTGGATGACTTTCTGAATGCAATGGCGCAAATGTTTGATGATCCGAATCGCCGTGCTACCGCTGAAGCGGCTCTCCTTTCCTTACGTCAGGGAAAGCGTTCTGTCATTGAATACGCCACTGAGTTCAAGAGGTTAGTGGTAGACACCGATTGGGGAAACAATGCTTTATTGTCTGTTTTCAGAAAAGGTTTGTCCGGTACCATCAAGGACGAGTTAGCCCGTTCCGAATCTCCAGGGGATTTTGAACTGTTTCTCCAGCACTGTGTGCGCATTGATACCCGTTTGACGGAACGTAGACAGGAAAAATGGGCAGCTGTAAACCGTGTAAACAATATTGCGTTTCCTTCCAGAGAACCCGCTCTCAGGACGCCACGGGAGGCCGAGGACGTACCTATGCAAGTGGACTCTCTGCAAAAACGAGAGACCAATGAACGTCGTGAACACCGGCTCCGTGAGCGTTTGTGTTTCTATTGCGGTCAATCGGACCATTTCTTGATCGACTGCCCGAAACGTCCAAATCGCCCAAATAAGGTATTGGCAGCCATGGCAGAGTGTGACAACACAGACGCAGAGTCCGATATCTCTGAGGCAAGTGGACACTTGGATGCGGTGTTTCCCTTGACGGTAATGTCTACCTCACCGAAGGACTCAGAGGGGAAATATACCCATTGCTCACTCCCCATTCAGATCCGTTGGGAGGGACAGCTAATTCCTACCTCTGCAATGATAGACTCTGGGGCAGGGGGAAATTTCATGGACTCTTCCTTTGCCAGGAAACACGGTATCCGGACTCAGCAAAGATCCTCACCGGTTACCATGGAGACGGTAGACGGATCTCCGTTAATCTCTGGACCAGTGGATCGGGAAACCGTACCGCTCGAATGCGTGATGAAGCCAGGTCAGCAGGGGACCCTTGTTTTCATGATAATTTCTTCTCCTCATTTTCCGATTATTTTAGGTATTCCGTGGCTACGGTCTACAAATCCCGTCATCGATTGGGAGACTAAAGAAATAACCTTCCCACCACAGAGTGGTCCGACCATTTGTCCAACTGTTCCGGTTCCAGTAACATCAAATACGGAGGGCACTGTACAGGTACCTGTTTTACCCCCGGTTTACCGTAACTTCGCTGACATATGCGACAAAAGAAAAGCCGATCAGCTTCCCCCGCATAGACCGTATGATTGCCCCATAGACTTACTCCCAGGGGCGGAGATTCCGTTTGGTCATGTCTACCCGTTGGCGGCACCTGAGCTAGAAGCACTAAAAGAGTATATTGATGAAAGCCTAGCCAAGGGATTCATTCGTCCGTCTACCTCACCCGCAGGGGCACCCATCTTTTTCGTGAAAAAGAAGGAGGGGACTCTGAGACCCTGTATTGACTACCGGGAACTGAATAAGATAACCATCCGGAACCGGTATCCGTTACCGTTGATTCCTGAGCTATTGGAGAGGGTCCAACAGGCAAAAATATTCACCAAATTAGACCTCCGTGGGGCATATAATCTGCTTCGTATACGTCCCGGAGACGAGTGGAAGACCGCGTTCCGATGTCGGTACGGACATTTTGAGTACCTAGTGATGCCTTTTGGACTTTGTAACGCTCCCGCGGCATTTCAACATCTAGTTAACGATATTTTTAGGGATATCATGGACCAATTCATGGTGATCTATCTGGACGATATCCTAATCTTTTCTGATTCTTTACAGGAACACCAGGAGCACGTTAAGACCGTACTTACCCGGCTGAGGGAAAACCACCTGTACATTAAACTGGAGAAATGCGAGTTCCACTGCTCACAAATACAATTCTTAGGTTATGTCATCTCTCCTCAGGGACTGAACATGGAATCTAGCAAGATACAAGCCATTCTCGACTGGCCGGAACCGGGAAACATCAAAGAGGTACAACGCTTTGTCGGTTTTGCCAACTTTTACCGACGCTTTATCCGTAACTTTTCAGAGATTGTTCGTCCCATCACTCTGTTAACCAAAAAAGGACAGAAGTTTGTGTGGTCCGCCCAGGCCCAGGAAGCATTTCATCGTCTCAAGGTATGTTTTACCTCAGCGCCAATATTGGTACATCCGAATCCCGCACTTCCCTTTATCGTGGAGGTTGACTCTTCCGACTATGCATTAGGGGCCATTCTTTCTCAAAGGACTGGGGACAAGAGTCTCTTGCATCCGTGTGCCTTCTTTTCCCGCCGGTTGTCCCCTGCAGAGAGGAACTATGACATTGCGGACAAGGAATTATTGGCGATTATTTCCGCTTTCAAGGAATGGAGACACCACTTACAGGGAGCCGCGCAGCAAGTGATAGTACTCACAGATCATCGTAATCTGGAATTTCTTAAGTCTGCCAGGTGCCTGTCTCCACGGCAAGCCCGTTGGAGCCTATTTCTTAACCAATTCAATTTTATCGTTACCTACCGTCCAGGTTCACGTAATGGGAAAGCCGATGCCTTGTCCCGAATCCATGCCGTGGACTCCGTGCCTGGAACCCCGTCTCAGACCGTGTTATCGGATGCCAATTTCGTTGGAGTAATCCAGGACCAGGACTTGTGGAAGGACATCAAGCTGGCCTATGATGGTGACGTATTTCTTGCTGCCCCCCCGAATGATGTAACTCTTGTTCTTCGGAATGGTGTGTGGTTGAGAGAGCGACGCATTTATGTCCCGGAGGCCGTAAGACTTCGGGTTCTCAAATTGGTCCATGACTCCGTGTTGGCTGGTCATAGGGGGGTACTGAAGACGCAGGAATTTCTGAGCCGTTTTTTCTGGTGGCCTACCTGTTTAAAGGATGTGAAGGACTATGTCCACTCATGTGTGGTTTGTGCCCGGTGCAAGGTCCCTCGTGTGGCTCCTACGGGACTCCTCCAACCGTTACCCGTGCCATCTCGCCCTTGGGGGTCTATCTCCATGGATTTTATTGTGGAGTTGCCAGTCTCAGGCGGGCACAATACCATTTTAGTGGTGGTGGATCGATTGACTAAAGCTGCTCACTTCATTCCGTGTACCGGTCTTCCCTCAGCCGCAGAGACAGTGGATTTGGTTATCCAGAACGTATTCCGATTGCATGGGGTACCAGACGAGATCATCTCTGACCGGGGCGTGCAGTTCACGTCTAGATTCTGGAAGGGGTTTTGTACGGCACTCCAGATTGATGTCTGTTTGTCTTCTGCATACCATCCTCAGACAAATGGGCAAACCGAACGGACAAATATAACCCTGGAACAATACCTTCGATGTTATGTCAGCCATCTCCAAGACGATTGGTTGAAGATGCTTCCGTTGGCGGAGTTCTCATACAACAACACTCAGAGCAGCTCCACTAAGGTAACGCCCTTTTTCGCTAACCTGGGTTACCATCCGACTGTTTTGCCTAGGTCACCGGTTGCGGTTTCGGTGCCAGCGGTGGAGGACAGATTGACAGAACTACGACAAAATCTGGAGGTTCTAAAGGACACTGTGGCTACGGCCCAGGAGCGTTACAAGAGGTCGGCAGACACTCACCGGAAACCGGCACCCATGTACAAGGTAGGGGACTCTGTATGGTTATCTACCAAAAACCTGAGATTGGGTGTTCCTTCGCAGAAGCTGGGACAAAAATTCATCGGTCCGTTTAAGATCACCGGGATCGTGAGCCCTGTGGCCTGTCGGCTACGGTTACCGCACCATCTAAAGGTACACCCGGTTTTTCATGTGTCTCTCCTCAAACCCGTTTCCCCTAATACGTTTCATGGTCGTGTTGTGCCTCCTCCTCCGCCTGTGATGGTCGACGGCGAGGAGCAGTTCGTGGTTGAGGACATTATTGACTCCCGGCTCCATCGTCGTCGGCTTCAGTATCTGGTACGTTGGCAGGGGTACGCCCCCGAGGACGATTCCTGGGAACCGGTGGGTAACATTCGGGCACCCCGGAAGATTGCTCAGTTTCATCGACGTTTCCCGGACAAGCCAGGCCCTGATCCGTCCTGAGGCCGTCTCTGGGGGGGGGAGTAATGTCAGGTTTCCAGGTTTTCCAGTTCTCTTTTGAATGAGCTTGCCCTCGGTTAACATGGAGTTTACTGTTCTGTTGCCCTACTTCCTGTCCAGCTGCTTAAAAGGCCGCCTCTAAGCCTAGTCCAGTGCCTGAGTATACTGCTTGCTGTGTGCTCCTGCTTTGCTGCTGCTAATCCTGTTTGCCTTTGGATCCTCCTAAAGACTACCGACCGACCGACTCTGGACCTTACCCGGTTTCTCAAGCTGTGCCCGGATTCCGTCTGCCATCTTAAGTCAGCACTCTGCCCGGTTCTCTCTGGTTCGTAACCACTCTGGACATTTATTCCGTACGGACACTCCTGGACTTTTACCGCTTGCCCCTTGTGTCCCGGCTGCTGCGCATTTAGGCCTTCCGGGGTGATTGCCGGACAGTCCCTGTATAGGGGTTCGCTCTGGTGGTCTCCCTGGGGGAGTCCGGTGCGTGGCCCTGGGAATTCCCTTCGCTCCGTTTCGGGAAGGTATTGTGTGTATTTGTACCGCTGTGTTTTCCGTTGTGCATCTACCGTGGTTACATATAAAATATCTTGTACCAAGAACTCGTCTCTGATTGTCATTGCCCTACGCTATCGAAATCCTCAGAACATATATAAGTATTACATAGTTCTTAATGACATTGTCAATACGTTTGGGGTCATTGTCCTGCTTCAGAATAAAGTTGTATACAATCACACACCTACCTGATGGTACTGCATGATGGACAAGTATCTGCCTGAATTTCTCAGTGTTGTCGTCACCATGAAATAGGCAATATTGAGGACAATAGATGTTGTGGTTGGCCAAGAAAGTTAGTGCAGTATATGAAAGACACCTCATGCTTATTTCCCTTTGAAATTGGCATATGTCCTGCAGTGCAATCAGCTCAGAACTGGCGATATAGGACTCAGATACATCCATCTACTGCTCAGAGAAACCTGGCAATAAGTGGTTTTCATGGAATCGTGGCCATACATTATACATTCATAATGAAAACAACTATGCCTGAAAAAATCGAAAGGGAGGGGGAACATTGCATCAGGTGCTCTGGACTGATGACGAAAATGTAAAATATTTGGCCTTAACAGAAGGCAGTTTGTTGCCAAAGGACTGGAGAGGGGTATAATAATGAGTGTCTGCAGGCAACAGAGGAGTATAGTGGAAGTTACTTGCAAATGTGGAACTGCATTTCCGAAAATGTAGATCGGAATTTATTCAGGATTAAAGAGGACTTTTAACCAAATGTTTCATCTTGAACTGGATGCACAATAGAATAGTGGCTGCAAAGCAGAATAAAACTTTTTTTTATTTCATTTCTCCATTGCAGGGATATTAGTATTCAAAGTAATTTTTAGCTAATGAGTTAATTTTGGTCAAGTCGGAGAGTTTTAACTGGGGGTGTGTATTTCTTTCACCTCTATGATATTATCCAGTCATAAGCAGGCAGCAAGAGAAAGAACAGACCCCCCTCTGTAGCTCAGAACAGGCTACTCCTGCGTGACACATGTTATGACAGCCTGTTCACAATGCAGAATGATTGATTATGACTCTGTGAGCATAGCAGGCCTGAGTGTCACTACTGACACCTTTGAGTCTTCATCCCTTGGCAGTCCCTTTGGGGAAAAAGACAGCACAACTGATTTTACCTCTGTCATATTACAAACCCTTTTCCTCTCATAGCACTGTCACCTCTACTCAACTACCCCTTCGCCCACACTGCTTAAGTTGAGATGAGAGCTCAAGCTGTCATTAATCATCCCTATGTTTGTTGTGCAACTCTGCAGTGAGATCAGTGCTAGATGTCATTATATCCCACATAGGAGTTTCTTGTTCTAAGCTATTTGTGGGGGCGTGTCTTTCTCTCCCCTGAGTGTTTCTGTCTTCTTATGATTGGGGAACATCATACAGGGAGAATAAATTCACGTCCCCAGTGAAAACTCCAATAATGCCCACTACAAAAGCTATTGGGGGACGTGTCCTTTTCTCCCCTGAGTGTTTTTGGTCAACATTATACAGGGGGAATAAATACACATCCCCAGTGTAAACTGTGATAACCCACTAAATGTCACACGGAAGTAGCTTTTTCTAAGTTATTGTGGGGCGTGTCCTTCTCTCCCCTGAGTGTTTCTGTCTTTTGTGATTGGTTAACGTCATACAGGGGGAATAAATACTGGTCTCCAGTGAAAACTATGATAACGCCTACTACATCTGACACAGGAGTAGCTTTTCTAAGCTATTTTGTGGGCGTGTCCTTCTCTCCCCTCAGTGTTTCTGCCTTTTATGATTCGTTAATGTAATACAGAGGGAACAAATACACATCTCCAGTGAAAACTATGGTACCGTCCACTACATCTCACACAGGAGTTACTTTTTCTAAGCTATTGTGGGGGCGTGTCCTTTTCTCCCCTAAGTATTTATGCCTTCTTATGATTGGTCAACATCATACAGGGGGAATAAATACACATCCCCAGTGTAAGCTGTGATAACGCCCACTACATCTCACACAGGAGTAACTTTTTCTAAGCTATTGGGGGGGGCAGGTCCTTCTCTCCCCTGAGTGTTTCTGCCTTTTGTGATTGGTTCACGTCATACAGGGGAAATAAATACACCTCTCCAGTGAAAACTATGACAATGGCCACTACATGTCTCACACAGGAGTAGCTTTTTCTAAGCTATTGTGGGGACATGTCCTTCTCTGCCCTGAGTGTTCTGTCTTCTTGTGATTGGTCAACGTCATACAGGGGAAATAAATACACCTCTCCAGTGAAAACTATGACAATGGCCACTACATGTCTCACACAGGAGTAGCTTTTTCTAAGCTATTGTGGGGACGTGTCCTTCTCTGCCCTGAGTGTTCTGTCTTCTTGTGATTGGTCAACGTCATACAGGGGGAATAAATACACGCCTCCCAGTGAAAACTCTGATATCACCCACTTTGACTTTATGAAGGTTAACTCATTAGCTGCCTTATACTTTGATAATATCTCCACAACAGAGAGGTGAAATAGAAAACGTTTTATTCCATCCTAAAGCCACTATTTTATCATGTGTGCAATGCAACATTAAAATTGTGGTGAAAAGTCCGATTAATTGTGTTCTTACAGATTATTTCGCTCATCATGTTCTAAAATGTTGTGTGTGTATGTATGTGCCCTTACTCACATCTCAGTTTTCTACTTTTCTCTATCTCTTCCCATATTAGTTAGAACTTTCTTGTCCAAATAGTGATCCAAATGATTCATTTTGCATCAAATAAATGCTATAGATTCTTGATTTCCAGCCACTATGGAGTGGCAGCAGCTGGGGGCCAGGGGGCACTGTTGACTTAATGTCTGGATTTGTAGAATTAAAATCTGGCACTGTATTCTAACCTGTTATGTAGACCGACTTAAGGGAGGATTTTGTGGTTAATAGCCAAGAATTTCCTTTGAAAGCAGGTGAAAAAACAGCTTACATTCCAGCATTTTTTCATAAGCTACTGGAAATGATTTTCTAGTCTCAAAGCTCTGGGTATTTTATTGCCTATTAATCAGCACATATTCATTGTTGAGGCTCTGCTTTGAAAGGCAGCAGAGATAAAACCCGCTATCCTGAATATTAACTGGTAGCATTATGTCACCGCATTGTACTCTTACAAATCTTCTGGAATTAAAACTGCTTCTTTTTTCGTGGAAACAGGAGAACGGTGCTCAAAACCCGATTATTTTTACAAGCCGTATTTTTTAAGAAGTTCTAACTATACCAACCGCAATTGATTTAATTAGTTTGGGTTAATTCATTGCCTGTAACAATTCACATGTGTTCAGCACATTAACAGTTGCGTATTCACCGTGCGAATAGACAGATCTTTTGTGAACAGCGCTAATATAGACTAAATAATAAATTATACTTTAACCTTCTGTTATAATGTGGCCAAGATGGTTTATTAATGCCAAGAGGTTTATTAATTTTAAATAGCCCTTTGTAAAACTATACTTCTGATTATAAAAGTCACCAAATACGAAATTCTGCATACCGATATTACACCCAGCCTGTCATTTTCACTTATTTTATTACTTGTTTTATTTTTTTTTAATGCCTGGAAACCATCAGCAAATAGACTAAAGGCCCCGTTACACGCAACAACATTGCTAACGAGATATCGCTGGGGTCACGGAATTCGTGATGCACATCCGGCGTCGTTAGCGACATCGTTGCGTGTGATACCTATGAGCGACCGCTAACGATCCGAAAAATGGCAAAAATCGTTGATTGTTGAAGCGTTGTTCCTTTCACAAATATTGTTGCTCTTTTTGGATGCAGGTTGTTCATCGTTCCTGAGGCAGCACACATCGCTACGTGTAACACCCCGGAAACGACAGCATTCCTGCATCTTCCGGCAACCATGTGGGAGTGACGTTAATGTGGCTGCTCTCTGCCCCTCCGCTTCTATTGGTGGCTCTCTGTGTAACGTCGATGTGACGCCGCACGAACCTACCCCTTAAAAAAAGTTTGTTCGCCGGCCACAGTGACGTCGGTAGGAAGGCATGTGCGTGTGACGTGTACTAGCGATATTGTTCACCACGGGCAGCGATTTGCCCGTGATGCACGCACGATGGGGGCGGGTGTGATCGCTAGCAATGTCACAGTGTGTAAAGCGGCCTTAACTGCTGATAATTGTTCCTATTGCCTTCTTAGAATAATGATTTGTGACTATTTCCAAGAAAAATCTACAAATTTACAAATTATTGATGTCATGCGGTGTTCAGGTCCACAGTCACGAAATGCTGCGTTGGTCTCACATTGCAGAATCCGTCAGGCAATCTGAGATCTTCTAGTTGCTCAGCCTCAGCCGGGCATTGGCTGAGTCTTTTCCACTGCTTTCCTGTCCTGCAGACGTTAATTCCTGTGGAGTGGTGTGGAGCTATTGGAGACGTAGGTTGCTAATTCCTATCACGGAGCACGTGTCCCCCTCCCTGTGTGCAGTGGTTTTTTTTTACTGTTGACCGATGGAATGAATGTTTTTCAACAAAAGCGCAATTTTTAAATAATCCTCAAGTCCGTGGTGCATTGCCGGAGAAAAAACCTTGTTTGTTTAATTCCTGTGAAATGGTGTGGGGCTATTGGAGACTTAGGTTGCTAATTCCAATTTGGCTGCCTCTTCCCTTTTTAAGGCTGTGGAGTCTGTTTGTTTGCTGCCGATAATTGCTTCAGCTTATGCTCCTGCGATTCCAGTCTTAGTGGCGAACCTATTCTTGGTGACCTGTAGTTTGCTGTATGAGTGGTGTGGAAGCTTTCCAATTGTGCGCCTTCTTTATATTCTGTTCCCTCCCGTACACGTATTGTCTCTTCTTTGTGTGGCATGTGCATGAGTTTTTTCCCCCCCTGTCCGTGTTATTTGTGGGGTTTGTTATGTTGTGTCCAGCCCGCCCCTAGGATGGGGGAGAGAGAAGTAGGATCATGGCTTGGACAGGAGTCAGGGTCATGCTGGGGGCTCAGACCTGGCTACCATCAAGCCTACCTCTAAGATAAGGGACAGCGCAGGGACCTCAGTCTCAGGTCCAGTATAGGTGTCCCTATTTAGTAATTTTATACCCCGTAACAATTGCCTTATGTTAAGTAAATGGAACATATTAAGATGAACTTGGGGTCTTAAGTGTCGACAGAATTGTATAGAAAATGTGTTGACCAACTTAAGTTTTAAGTTTTTAAGTTAGTGGGAAAGGATTCAATGTAATTTTTTTATTTGCTAAAGAGTCTATCGGGAGGTGATTAACCACTCCACTCTATCTGTAAACAGAGTAAAGGAAAGACTGTCAATCACTAAATAGCACTGCCCAATGGATCATTGGTCATAGAGCAAAAATGTAAAGAAATATTTGAGGGTATCATATTTATACCCAATCACAGGACAGGAAATAACTACCAGATCAGTGGTGGTCCCACTGTTGGGACCTACACTGGTTGCCAGAACAGAGGTTTCCTTCTATGAAAGTGGTGATCGCACATGTGTGATGCTGCTTCATTCAAACTCTTTTTTGCAACCTTCCTATACTGTTGAAGAAAATATACTTTGACGTATACCAATATGACAAGGAATTTGGCCTTTGTTGGGTAAATGAAGAAATGTGGATATATTAGACATATACATTGGAAGCTTTTTACTCTGTCTATGCCAAACTTAAAGGGGTTATCCACATCGGAATGGGTTGTTGATTTTCCAAGATACAGGGAGCTGAAGCTTAAAAGTTACTGGATTCAAAAGTTTAGTAATCCTTTAGGGACCTACAATTTTGGGAGAACATTTTCTAGAAGCTACTTTAAGCCTTAGATTTTTTTGAGGACAACACTACAAACACCCCCACTATTAATGCAGAAGCCATTCTGTGTCTGCGGTTTGCTTCTCTTTGGTTTGATCACTAGTCACCAAATGACCTGTTTCTACCTTTCTCCAGACTGCTATCAATCGAGAAGAAAATTTCTCCACGTCTGGCACTGAGAGGACTTCAACTCAGAAAAGTTCACAAAACCCAGGTGAAAACCTTCACAACAATAGAAAGCGATGTCCCAGTAGCCTCACAAAAGCCAAGGTTCTTGATAAACTTGGAAAACAAGAGTCGGCCCAAGACTAAAGCTGGGTTCACACATAGCGACAGCGACAACGACATCGCTGTTACGTCACCATTTTCTGTGACGTAACAGCGACCTTGTAAGTCGCTGTTATGATCGCTGCTTAGCTATCAAACACAGCGACGCAGCAGCGATCATAACGTCGCTACATGTGCAGAGAGCAGGGAGCCGCGCACACTGCTTAGCGCTGGCTCCTTGCTCTCCTAGCTACAGTACACATCGGGTTAATTAACCCGATGTGTACTGCAGCTACATGTCACAGTGCAGAGAGCAGGGAGCCGCGCACACTGCTTAGCGCTGGCTCCTTGCTCTCCTAGCTACAGTACACATGGGGTTAATTACCCGATGCGTTCTGCAGCTACATGTGCACAGAGCAGGAGCCGGCACTAGCAGCAAGAGCGGCGGAGGCTGGTAACGAAGGTAAATATCGGGTAACCAGGTCGCTCTCTCGCTGTCACACACAGCGATGTGTGCTTCACAGCGGGAGAGCGACGACGAAAAAATGAAGCAGGACATTGAGCAACGACCTCACAGCAGGGGCCAGCTCGTTGCTGGATGTCACACACAGCGACAGCGACGGGACGTTGCTGCAACGTCACAGAAAATGGTGACGTAGCAGCGACGTCGTTGTCGTCGTTGCTGTGTGTGACACCACCTTAACCTCTGGAGTCTCCTAATTGATAGTAGGATTGTAGCCAAGGCAAGTCTATCACAAACTTGGCAGATAAAGAAGGAAGCACTGTAAATGAAATGAATTCAGTGTGTAGTACCCCTATCTTCATACATCCTCGAGCTTCGAGGTCACATGGCCTTGTGAAAGGGGAGAGTTATCAATGCTGAAACTTGAATGGGAAGACTGAGAGTAGAGACATTATACCCACAGTTAATAGCAAAGTCATGGTCAGTAAGATTTAAAGCAAAAACTGATTCCGCAAATTCAGGTGTAAAAATAAATCATGTCTTAGTTTTCAAGGATACTTATAAAAAAACCTGACACTTGTTACAGAGATAATCGCAAATTCTTGGAACCTGCCGCTTCACACTTAACGTTTTTCTTTTTCTATTTTTGAAATTCATATCAATGTACCCGAAACATTGAACCATAACATGATCAGAACAATAAGCAAAAACAAGTTGGTGCTCCATGTTCCAAACCCTCTCTGGGATCTCTGCAAGCACCAATCTGCATAGGATCACCAGTCTCAACTGATAAAGGAGGCGCCACCAAAATACCCTTAAACATGTCGATATCCCTCAGATGTCTGTCTAGAGGAATAGCAAGGGTCATGGCCTCCTCCCAAGACTACAGACAGGAATTGTATGTCATTCTGTCCTTAATTTGATCTGACAGTCCCTGGCAGAACTGCCTCCAAAGAGGAGGGTCATTCCAAGAGGTTTCTACAGCTCAATGTCTAAACTTTGAACAGTAGTCCTCCACACTATAAAGTGAAGATAGTCTCATGTTCGAAGCTGTAGTGCATGTTGGGACATAGAGACTAAAAGTCAAACGTTCAAAGCATTGTTACCCTTTAGCTCACCATTGTGTAACTTCCATGAAGAAGAAAAAATAGAGAACGAGAAATTTGGCATCTTTACCGTAGGTGCCACCAAAATACATTGATGACCTCGATTATTATTAGCGCCCAAACATGCCTGTTGCTGTTGGTCCCTAATTTCTGGACCTCTAGCATTAAGGCCTTTAATTGTGCGGAGAAGGATCAACACGGATCCATACGGATGCCCCAGGACACACCAAAAGGGCTTGTTATAATGTTACAAAGGGAAACACACAAACTGCAAGGAAAAGCAAAAGAGATTACGCAGCATGATAATAATAATAATAATATAGCCAGCATTGAAGGCATGAACACTCTGAGTATAAATAGCACCTCCCAAGTTGTGATTGGGCAAAACAAAGCGAGGAAGTGAGCACAAGTGAATACAGAAAAGCAAAGCAAATTAATGGAAAGACAAGAAAACCAAGAGCAGTTGGACCAAGACGAAAAAAGGTTGCGGTCCAACATAGAAGAAAACCGACCAAACAGACAGATGACACCGGATCGAGCCCGGAGACAAGCCATAACACTCATCTTCTTGGGCTCGACAACTTTCTCTTCACCATTGCCTCTAGTCTTTGTTGACTGATGTTGATGTTACCACCACAGCATATTTGACCACTGCAGCCAATCACTTTGCTCAGTGGTGATACCAAGGTGGATGGCACAAGACTGCTGAGCTCAGAGATTGGCGTCAGAGGTAATGTGCCCTGTAGCCATGACATCATGGCTGCAGCTTGTTTACAAAGATTGGAGACAGCGGTGAAGAGCCAGCAATGAAATAGGAGAGGGTGAGTAAAGCTCTTTTTGTAATTTTTATACACTGAGAGCCAGTTGGGTGAAAATTGTAACTTTCAACACCCAACCGCAGTGTGACCCAAGATGATTTTTAATGTTTTAAGTCTTATTCATAATGGGGGGCTCATCAACGTCAAACAGTTAGGTCAAAGCTTAGATATTTTTTTATATCCATAAAAGTTAAGTAAACTCCAGCACCAGGAAAAAATAATGGAATGTCAATCAAATATATCAATATTTTTTCTTTTGCTACCCTTATATTTTGTATTCTGCACTGGCAAAGTACTTGTATGTAACAGTTTTCGCCAACCAGCCCAGTGCGTGATGGGTGCAAGTTATGTTACATTCGATTAATTAAAGCCTTTTAATCAATGCTGAATAATTACAAATATTTTAAAAATCATTGCCCTGTGTAAAAAAGCAAATTATTTGATGAAGAAAATCTAAAAATTAGATTTTGAAGATTAAAAAAAAAAAAAAAATAAATAAAAATAAAATATTGATGTAATCAATTGCGCATGTGTAAAACAATGTAATAACCTTGTCTACAGTAATGTTTATTGTTTTGATTGCTCACTATAATCATGTGTCTTAAGTAACAGAACAATATTGCTGATTATTAATAATTGCTTAATGTGAATAAGTCGGAATTTCTTAAGAAAAAGGCTGTTTTTTTTAGTTTATGTGTTTTTTTTTTCCCTACAATTTGTCTAAAAGCCATAACTTTTTTATTCTTCCATCAGCATAACCAAACAACGTTTTTTGTGTTTTTTTTTGCAAGTTGTCTTTTTGAATTACACAGTTTATTTTAACATATTATGTACTGAAATATGGGAAACTAATTCAATGTGGGTCAAAATAATAAAAATATGCAACTCCACCATTATTTTTGGGTTGTTTTTTTAGTGTTTATTGTACAGTAGAAAATGATCTGGCAAAGTGTAGTACGAAGATGATACCAAACTTGTTTAATTTTTATTTTTTTTAGTGGCTAAAAGAATTTATAACTTTTTGTTTTTCATCACCATTTTCTGAGTCTCAAAACTTTTGTATTTTTCTGTTAACGGAGCTGTTCTATAAGGCTGCTTTAACACATCAGTTTTTTGGCATCAGGCAAGATCTGGCGAAAAAACTGATGCGACGGATCCGGCAAAAAAACGCATCAGTTGCATCAGTTTTTTCCATCAGTTCCTTCAGTTTTTTGACAGATCCGGTGTGATACTGAGCTAGTTAAGAAAAAACGGATCCGGCAGCCGGATCCGTTTTTTGACGCATTACGCCGGATCCGGAGTCCATAGGCTTCCATTATAAAACACGCCGTATGGCGCTGATCTGTTTTTTGTTTGCTGGACACAATAACGTTCACTTCAACGTTTCATCCGGCCGCTGGACAAGTAAATTTTGCCGGAACTGGCAAAAAACTGATGAAACGCAAGGCAATCCGGCACAATCCGGCGCTAATGAAAGTCTATGGGGGAAAAAACGGATCCGGCGGCAACAGACACCAAATCCGTTTTTTCATGTTTTTGCCGCATTGTACCTGTGGGCAAAAAACTGATGTGTGAAAGCAGCCTTAGGGTACTTTCTCACTTCCGTTTTTTTTTTTGGCGCAATCCGCTGTCTTGGGAATCAGTGGAATCCGTTAACGGATTCCGCTGTTTCCCATAGACTTGCATTGATGACGGATTGTGCCAAAAGTACCTGCGTTGCTTCCGTTGGCCGACGCTCCGTTGCTTCCGCCGAGCGGAAGCAACGCTGAATGTAACGTTATTTCTTGCATCAAAATGACGCCGACCAGCGGATTCCGTTGCTTTCGTTAAAATTTATAATGGCTCCCTATGGTAGCGGATTCCGTTGCAAAGTGCTTTACAATGGAATCAGCTGCTGGATTCCGCTAATTTTTACTGAGCATGCCCAGAATGAAAAAAATGAAAAAAAACCCCAAAAAAACAGAGCCGACGCATTCCGTTAAACGGACGCCTAACGGATGCAACGGGTCCGTTATTTCACAGGAATTAGCTAACGTATTCCTGTGAAATAACGGATCCGTTGCATCCATTGACACCACAAAAATAACGGATGCGTCAAAATGATGCAGCAACAGATCCAGCGGATTTCGCCCAACGCAAGAGTGAAACTAGCCTTACTCTTTTACTGTATGGTGAGCTGACTTTTATTGTTAGCATTTTAGATACGTACCACATTTTAATTTTTATTGATTTTTTTGAGCAAAGTATCATAACCCCCCAAAAAGGCATTTCAGGCATTTTTATTTTTTTCTTATAACAGTATTTACCATACAAAATAATTAATTTTATATTTTGATATTCTTTTACGGAAGCGGGAATACCAAAATATATTTATGATTTAATTTTTTTAATTACTATTTTTGAAATGGGAAAAGCGATGTGATTCAAACTATGTTCAGTATATCACAAAAGTGAGTACACCCCTCCCATTTTTGTAAATATTGTTTAATAAGTTTTCTGGGAGAATACTGAAGATCTGACACTTTCATACAATGTACAGTAGTCAGTGTGCATGTTTTATAGCAGTGTACATTTGGTGCCCTCTAAATAACACACAGTTATTATTGTCTAAAGCTCTGGCAACAAAAGAGAGTACACCCCTAAGTCAAAATGGAAAATTGTGCTCAATTAGCCATTTCCCCTCTCCGCTGTCATGTGACTCATTAGTAGGGTAGACTCGCTCACATCTACTGAAACGGGTGCTCAGGAAAAATAGCTTAGTCAATATACATTACCTGGCACACCATACAGAGACACAAGCAAATTGCAGGAAAAAAAGAATCTTTTTGTTCAGGTGACCCTTTTAACAAGACCGGAGCGATCGAAGGAAGGATGTGACTCATTAGTGTTACAAGGTATCAGGTGTGAATGGGAGGCAGGTGTGTTACATTTGGTGTTATCTCTCACACACTCTCTCATACTGGTCACTGGAAGTTCAACATGGCTCCTCATGGCAAAGAATTCTCTGAAGATCTGAAAAAAAAATGAATTGTTGCTCTACATAAAGATGGCTGAGGCTATATTAAGATTGCCAGTACCCTGAAACTGAGTTGCACCGTGGTGGCCAAGACCATACAGAGATTTAGCAAGACAGGTTCCACTCAGAACAGGCATCACCATGGTCGACCAAAGAAGTTGAGTGCTTGTGCTCAGCGTCATATCCAAAGGTTGTCTTTTCAAAATAGACGTATGAGTGCTGCCAGCATTTTGCCTTTGAAAATGCTCTGCTATGTGTCTTGTGCACTTGCTGACAGGTTGTGTTTCAGCACTAGGGTCCACGCTGGTATTGGGAGGTGCCTTCACAGGTGCACTTCATTCCTGATGATTTATCTGTTTCTTTACTAGGCTTGCTCTGTCTGAACTTCGCCAGTCGTATTTCCTGTTTGCTCACTGTGCTCTTGGCTCCTGTTTGGTGAAAGTGTTCTGATCTTGGCTTCTGACCTCGGACCTCTTCCTGACCACGTCTCTGTCTGCTCCCTGAACCTTATACGTTACCTCCCGGCTTCTGACCTCGGACCTCTTCCTGACCACGTCTCTGTCTGCACCCTGAATCTTATATGTTATCTCCTGGCTTATAATCCAGGCTTGTCTAACTACCCTTCTATTCATACTACTCATAGTGTTTAGCATCACATTGGAACATTGTCCATAAAGAAGAAATTAGGCCAGTGTTGTTCATGAAGAGGTACAATGACTGGATTAATGATGTTTTTTCAGTAGTATGGACCTGTACTATTCACAAAATGTACTGCAATTCTGTATTGACTAGACATACCGGCCAACACAGTAACACCACCACCACCAAAGGCTCGTCTGGTGACAGCAGTTGCTGATTGATAATGCTCTTTTGATGTCTCCAACATCATTGGTGGCCAACATTTCTGCTTAGCGTGAATCGACTTTCATTAATGCACAGCACTGAGGCCCATTGGTCCCTCGTCCAGCAAGAGGGTGATTCCTGTAGCTGGGTCTGTGATCTGGTTCCTTGCAGGTCATCTAACAGGCAGACCACGTCGATATAAATGGTATCAAATGATCTTACGTGACACCTGGTTGCCTCTCACCTCCTGTAAATGTGCCAGTTGTGTGGCATTTATCATCCGGTTCTGAAGGGCATTGTTCACAATAAAGCTGTAGGATGTAACCAAAGGACGTCCACTTCTCTGCCTTTCTGCGACTCTTCCAGTCTCTCTGTATCTCTGTACAACCTGCTGATGACACTCTGTGACGCTCTAAGCTCAGCGGCCTCTTCCATCTGAGAGCATCCTTTTTGGAGCCTCACAATGGTGTGGTACTGTTCATTAATTGTTAGTTGTTGTCTTGGTCTCATGATGTCAAAATGTGAACAGCGCGATGAGGAGGACTGTGTAAATAGCAATTCTAATTGAACCCGGAAATTTATTGAGCGATTTATGGATCAAACACCTGTTGTGAATTTTACCATTAAGCTACTTGTTAGAGAACAGCAAGTTGTGCAAAAAGTCCTGAAACACTGAACAGTTGGACATGAGCATCCAAAAGTTTAGAGATGGTCACATTAAGGCTATGTTCACACATTGTGTTTATGCTATGTTTTTTTTCTGCAGCCAAAATCTGCACTCTTGGCATTAAAAATGCTGCTTACAAAAAGCAAGTTTTTTTGCTTTTTTGTTGCGTTTTTGCTGTTTTTTATTTCGTTTTAGTGTGTAGTTTGTGTAAAGTAAATGTTTAAAGTTAGCTTCATTCTGCACCCGACATGTCATATACATGTATGTTGGAAAGGGGTTAAAGAAGTAGTATGAGATTAGAAGAGCATGGCTGCTTTCTTCTAGGAATAGCTGCACTCTGTTGTCTATGGTATGTGCGTTATTGCAGTTTATCCCCATTAACCCCTTCACGACCATGGACGGATCTTTCCGTCATGGATCGTGTCCCGGTAATCCCCGCCCCCTGCCGCGGGCAGGCGGCGTGGATCGGCACACATATCAGCTGTTTTCAACAGCTGACATGTGTGCCTACATGTTCCGAGTGGAATCGCATTCCACCCGGAACATTAACCCCTTAGATCTCGCTGCCAAAGTCTGGCAGCGAGATCTATATGCGCGCGGCCATCTTTTTTTCTTACCTCCGCCCCCTCCGGACGTCACGTGAGTGATCACGTGACGTTCGGTGGTTGCCATCGTAGCACAGGGTCATGTGATGACGCCTGGTGCTAAGAAGTTTCACTTTCATTCTTCCTCGGCACGGAGCAGAGGAAGAAAGAAAGTGACTATTTCTGCTGTTTACAGCGGAATAGCTGTGATCAGCAGATAGCGATCAGCAATCGGATTGCTGATCGCTATAGCCCCCTAGGGGGACTAGTAAAATAAAATAAAAAAAGTAAAAAAAAAGTTTTAAAAAATTAAAAAAAAATAAAAAAACCTAAAAGTTCAAATCACCCCCCTTTCTCCCCATTGAAAATTAAAGGGTTAAAAAATAAATAAATATACACATATTTGGTATCGCCGCGTTCAGAAATGCCCGATCTATCAAAATATAAAATCAATTAATCTGATTGGTAAACGGCGTAGTGGCAAAAAAATTCCAAACGCCAAAATTACGTTTTTTGGTCGCCGCAAGTTTTACGCAAAATGCAATAACAGGCGATCAAAACGTAGCATCTGCGCAAAAATGGTACCATTATAAACGTCAGCTCGAGACGCAAAAAATAAGCCGTCACTGAGCCACAGATCCCAAAAAATAAAAACGCTACGTGTTTCAGAAAATGGCGCAAAACGTGCGCCACTTTTATTGGACAAACTTGTGAATTTTTTTTAACCCCTTAGATACAAGTAAACCTATACATGTTTGGTGTCTACAAACTCGCACCGACCTCAGGTATCATACCCACACATCAGTTTTACCATATAGTGAACACCGTGAATAAAACATCCCAAAAACTATTGTGCCATCACACTTTTTTTGCAATTTTTCCACACTTGGAATTTTTTTGCTGCTTTCCAGTACACCATATGGTAAAACTTATGGTTTCATTTAAAAGTACAACTTGTCCCGCAAAAAACAAGCCCTCATATGGCAAGATTGACGGAAAAATAAAAAAGTTACGGCTCTCGGAAGAAGGGGAGCAAAAAACAAAAACGCAAAAACGGAAAGTGCCCCGGGGCTGAAGGGGTTAAAGTGAATAAGGCTGAGATCAATCTCATATGAAGTCCATGTGGCGCTGTTTCTGTCCATATTTTTTTTTCAAATACAACTTTTACTATGAATTTTTAGGAAGAAGAGTGGTACAGTATGAGGATATAAGTGGCCATATTGTTATTATTTAAGAGGTATTTATTAACCTGAAAATACCATGTGGTTAATGTTGCATGCACTCTGGAAAATATTTAATAAAAACATTCCAAAATCTCAATGGCAATTCCTTGCATTTTTTTCTAATCCAAGGTAATCTGAGCAAGTCCCTCAAGGTAAAGTCATCATGCCTGGAAACGGCTCTCCTCCAAAAGCAATCTCTTGGCAATTCGGAACAAATTTTAGTTTACGGTTCCATTAGGTAATTATTCTGCCCCGTCCTGGACACATATCAAAGGAAGCCATAGCAAACACTTTATACGATAAACTATAATAAAACCTTTTTTTATTAAGTGGTGAATGGTGAGTAACCAGTTACATATGTATAGTAGGGTATCGGAGTAATACACATCAGCAGCACTGGATACGATTGCTCACCGGCCGGTGGTTGATGGCGTTCTCGCAGTATTGCGATGGGTCTTGACAAAATCTGTTTAGATCAACACAATAACTGTGTTTATTCCCAGGAATCCAAATCCACAGGCAATTATAACAAGGAGCGAGAGCCAAGAATCGTTTGGAGAAGCAGTAATATGCTTCAGGCTAGATTATTTCCCATTGTTAAAAATAGTTCATTTAACTATTATGTTACCGCTAACTGATCGTATCCGCATGATGAGCAGATACAGCCGCGTAAAGAACACATTGACCGTAAATTGCAGTCCTGTATTTTATAGCCATCGGTCATTCCATTTATGTAATAACGATCGTAGCTGATCATCACGGGTTCAGTTGTCAGGACATTTGACAAAAAATAAATTTAATTTTTTGCTTATTTTCCCATCAGCGGCCATTACAGGGAAAATGTACTGTTACATGTGGCATTCAAATCACTAAGCAGAGGAGGACAGAGAGCATGAGCAGAGGGCATCTGTATACTGTATAGATAATGCAACCCCTTCAATAGTTATGTCTGGCTGTTACTTTGTTGGATTTGTTCTCCAATTTTGTCAAACTTTAGGTAACCATTGCAGCTTCTATAGGAATTGTCCCACAGCTTTTTTTTTCTTGGTGAGGTAAAATATATCTTTGTACCGTGTTAGCCAGTAGAGATAAAAAATTGTTTAAAAGAACTGAAGTCCTCAGTGGTTGATACCTTTTAATGGCTAACTTTATTATTATTATTATTATTATTATTTATTATTATAGCGCCATTTATTCCATGGCGCTTTACAAGTGAAAGAGGGTATACGTACAACAATCATTAACAGTACAAGACAGACTGGTATAGGAGGAGAGAGGACCCTGCCCGCGAGGGCTCACAGTCTACAGGGAATGGGTGATGGTACAATAGGTGAGGACAGAGCTGGTTGTGCAGTGGTCTACTGGGCTGAGGGCTATTGTAGGTTGTAGGCTTGTTGGAAGAGGTGGGTCTTGAGGTTCCTCTTGAAGCTTTCCACGGTAGGGGAGAGTCTGATGTGCTGAGGTAGAGCGTTCCAGAGTATGGGGGATGCACGGGAGAAATCTTGTACACGATTGTGGGAAGAGGAAATAAGAGAGGAGCAGAGAAGGAGATCTTGTGAGGATCTAAGGTTGCGTGCAGGTAGGTACTGGGAGACTAGGTCACAGATGTAGGGAGGAGACAGGTTGTGCATGGCTTTGTATGTCATGGTTAATGTTTTGAACTGGAGTCGTTGGGCGATGGGAAGCCAGTGAAGGGATTGGCAGAGTGGCGAGGCTGGGGAGTAGCGAGGGGAGAGGTGGATTAAGCGGGCTGCAGAGTTTAGGATAGATTGGAGGGGTGCAAGAGTGTTGGAAGGGAGGCCAGAGAGCAGGAGGTTGCAGACTCAGGTCTCTTCTTCAGGCTCAGAAGAGACCTTCGTAGTCTGGAAAGCTTGCTATTATTACCATCTTTTCAGTTAGCCATTAAAAGGTATCAACCACTGAGGACTTCAGTTCTTTTAAACAATTTTTTTTCTTGGTGACACATTTGTCCACTTTAGCAATATGTAAAGGATCAGCAGGCAAATTTACCCTTCTGGGTTCCAGCAAGTGTCACGCAGTGACTACTGAGTTCCAACAGGTATAAGGGAATTCACAGCGAGTGCTGCAACACACAGGGTACACAGGGAACACGATACAATGCTGAGCCCTGACACTAGGGAGAGGGGAGTGGGGTCACCTCTTGCCACTTACCTGAGGCTGATCTCTCCACTGCCTAATGTCTCTATATGGGTGCTCCCCCCATCACCAATCACATCCTGTACCTAGGCTGTCACTTGCCCTGTACTCACCCTAGCTAGTGAGAAACCGGAAAGACCACTACTCTCACCACTGCAGTAATACAACACAAGGGAACAAAAACAGACAGGGGATAAATAGACACAAAAGCAAAACACTTCAAGCTCCTTCAAAGTAGCTAAACATCACAGCTGCAACTCTCATGACTCCTCAGCTTCTTCCAGAGGCTAACTGCTTCCAAAATAGTTAACATAAGAATGAATATTCAATTACTGGCGTCAGATGGTGAGACTTTTTATAGTGAACAGGAGTAGTCACAAAAGAGCTCCACCTGGGATTAAGCTTACAAAGGACAACCAAATAGGAAAGAGTCTTTAACCCCTACAGCACTAAAGCCAAGTAGATTTCACTAAAATATAAGTAGTGGATCTGCGCGCAATAAGGCATTTTGACCTTCTGATCCCAGACTCACCAAAGGTCTCCCCAAAGCAGGACATACTCATGACAGTCTGCTTGTTTTTTTGTTTTGTTTTTTGTTTACCACAGGTCTAAATTTGACTATATGGTGAATGAAATTTCGATCTTGGGGTTTTTTTTTGCATATTTTGGTGTTTCATGGTTCCTTGTAATTCAGGCTTTTTATCCTTTTTCTATATTTTTTTTTGTTTGCTATGACTATAAAGTCAATAGAAATATTTGACATTATCAGTGTTCTGGGTGGACATTAAAAAGGTTTAGATCTTGTACTCACGTCAGGAACATCAATAATATTATGTTTTCTCTATTAGATTTGCACTTTTTTTAAACTTGGATCCTGGAGAAGGAATGCTTCAATGAAGGTTCATAATTCTTGCGTAGTTAAAAAGTTGTTCCATTACTTTTATATCACCCATCCTCAGGAGAGGTCTACACTATCAGATAGGTGGGTGTCCAACACCCCGCACCTTAATTGTTCAGCTCACTGCCAGCAGATGTTTACAGTTTCACAGCTGAACATCACAGCTCCATCAACTATGTAGTGTCCACTGCCGGGTAATGCAGATCTCCCTTATTTGAATGAGAGCAGCTCATCCGATGGGGTGCTAGATGTTGGACCCCCACCGATCTGATGTTGATGACCTATCAAAGGGATTAGTTATCAATATAAAAGTAGTGGAAAGACCCTTTAAGGCTACGTTGAACATTGCTTGTGTCTGGTATTGCTGCTCAACTCCATTGGGGTGAATATCACTACGCTGCAATCCCACGTGGAGAGAGACACAGTGCTGTTTTTGAAAGAAAAGGAGTCATATCTTTTTATTCATGTACAACATGCCCGCTCAACATTGCCCTCGACATCTCCAACACCCCCATACACATTAGAGTGTTAACCGAACCTATTGATATTGGCACATGCAACCAACATTAGTCTATTGTTTATGGAGGCGACTTTAGGTTAAGCTTCCAAAAGTCATCCAACCCCTGTCCTGCTTGTTGAGGTATAGTAGATCACAGTGTGAAGTCGCGATGCAAGAGTCCAAGGTATTGTCCAATTCTTTTTATTGTGTTAGTAAAAACCTATGCTACACATTTCAGTACCTTCATCAGGCATTAATATAATTATAAGGGAATAATAAATATGCCTAATGAGCTCACCGATCCAGTGGTGAAATGTATGTTAGTACTGACACAATAAAATTTGGACTTTGGACTATACCTTGAACTCTAGATGTTCTTCACCAGCCTTGGTCAAATTTCAACTTTATCCTATGATCTAGGCAAAAAAACAACTACGGTCCTGCACCATCGGTATTACCTGGTCCTGCGCTACAGATAGATAGATGAGATCAGGAACTCCTAGGGGACGCTGAATATTGGTGCTCGCTCTCAACAATAGTTAATTCCAAAGGTGAGTCCAAACATAGAAGAAAAAAGAGCGACACCCACCGTTGTGTAAAATCCAACTTTATTAGAAGAAGTGCGTAAAAACTATGCGGGTCCAAGGCCAGATGCAGGCACTCAGGAGGACAATGGCCATTTCGCACAAACCACGCTTCTACAGGTGGATCCGCTTCCTCCTAAAGAGGAACACCCGGCCTATGTCACCACTGTTAAAATAATCAAAGTGCCCTAAAAACCATGCGGGTCCGAAATCTGAAAATTGATTCCGTGTGTAATCCCACACGATGAAGATGTCGTCCACATACCTGGTGTAATGTCTGATGTGTTTCAAGAATGGATCACTCTTATTGAAGGACCCATAGAAGAATGGTTAGCACAAAGTGCCCGTCGTATTCCTGATTGCCTGCACCCGGCCTCGGACTCTCATGGTCTTTACTCACGTCTTGCAATAAAGTTGGATTTTACGCAATGGTGGGTGCCGCTCTTTTTTCTTCTATGTTTGGACTCCCCTTTATCCTATGATCTGCTTTACATGATCATTATGTACTAATATATGTATACTATATGTATACTATGTGGCTCCATGTTTTGTTTTATTTATAACCTGTGGCTACGCGTACATCAGCAGTATTCTGCCGCAATGACGAATCCAGCACAAATGTGGTACAGTTCAATACAGTTCAATGGAATCGCGGCAAGGTAAGGTCACATGCGGCCGCATGTGACCGCATGTTACTTTACCTTGCCGCGATTCCATTAAGGGCTCATTCACACTACCGTTCCGTTTGTCATGGTCAGTTCCTGTTTTTTTGTGGACCCACGGACAGGACCATCTTTTCAATGTCTTTTGTGTAGGATCGGATGACACACGGAAACACCTCCGTGTGCATCCGATCCTACAAAAAAACACATCGGATGCCATATGACCATTCCGTTATTATGGAACATGTCCTATTCTGTTCCGTAATAACGGACTGTGACTCAATACAAGTCAATGGGCTCGCAAAATCCCCGGAAGCCGCACGGAAGCACTTCCGTGTGACCTCCGGATGGTGCCTGTGCAGTCTGTGTCCCGCTCCCTGCCAGCCCCGCGGCTGCTCGCACTGCAGCGTGTCAGTGTCTGCCCTGAACTGTATTTCACTGTACCGCATTTGTACCGGATCTGGCATTGCAGCAGAATACCGCTGATGTGAAGCCAGCCTTACCCTGGTTCCCCAAAAATACTCCGAAAATACTCTGAAAATAAGCCCTGGCAGGAGTTTTCAGCAAGGCTTAAATATAATACCTACCCCGAAAATAAGCCCAAGTTGCGGTTCAATAATGAAGTGTCCATGTAGCTAAAAAAATTAAAGATACTGCAGGACACTTCATTATAGAAAGCAGACACCCCCAAAAAGATAAAAGTGAGAAGACCCTGCGATCATTCTCACTAGACACCAACTGGGAGCAGTGGAACGCATTAAGGACCTGCGGCGGAATTCACACACACACGCATCAGATTGCATACCCACTCACATCAGATCACACACACACACATGAGATCGCACACACAAACAATTACACATCCAGCAATATCGATCACTTCTGGAAGACTTAAAGGGATGCTGTGCAGTGAAGTGCCAGGACCTGTGGGTGGAACGCATCATAGAGACAAGAGCAGAGAGTCCCCTGCTGGTTGGAATCAAGTGGTATCACCGGATTTGGTGAGTGTATGCACACGCGATTGTGTGTGTGATCTCATAAGTGTGTGTGTGTGTGATCTGATGTGTGAGTGTTAGCCAGAAGGAGGGGAGGCAGTGTGCAGTATATCTGCTGGGAGCATCCACCGGAAATCACAGGAGGACCTGGGAGCCACGCAGACACCTGGGGTCTGGTAAGTATGACAATCGTGAGAAGAGGAATCTGCATTTTTTGTTGGGGGTAATCTTTCCTCCAACCATGTTTCCCCGAGAATAAGCCCTATCCCGAAAATAAGCCCTAGTGCTTTTTTTCGGGGCAAAGAAAAAAATAAGACAGTGTCTTATTTTCGGGGAAACATGGCAGTTGGGTGGTTATTTGCTACAGTATTCAGATAAGACATAGATAAATAAGTGGCCACGTATGTGGGCAGCTCTTTCTAATTAGTTTTTTGGAAGGTACAGCATACTTGTTCAGCTAGATTTAAAACTCCCATAGAAATGATTGACAGAACAGGGGTCAGGGGACCCACATTCTGGATGCATGCATGCCATAAATGTCTATGATGAGAATACTCCTTTAATTTATGGATATAATAAATTTTCTTCTCCTTTCTGCGTCTTTATCTGGATTATCATCAGTCGTCTTATTGGGGTCACTAAGAAGTTTTCACAACATATGTCGGATCTATAGGCAGTTTGATAGATGTTTGCACATTCCATTGTGAAGCTTTGGCCTTTCGGCATTTTTCTAAGACGTTGCATAGATCCTTCATTTATCAGTTTTACATTTTAATGGTAATGCTGCTGTGTCTTGAATGAGTGGGAACAGCGAGCTCTATGTTCATGTTGCTTTTCATTTCATATTGTGCTAGTTCCATACTTTAGTCATAATCGACTTCCATTGTCATTGTTTTGTGCAGCTGAGGCATGTTGCATGAAAGATATTGGATTTCATCGTCTGTAATTCAAATGATAAACAGTACATTCAAAGGGCCTTTTTTTAGCCTTGTCATTCCCGGCTTCTGTACTTGGACACACATGGGTTAGAAGAAAAGACTTGGCTCGGACCCAACAATCTGCTCCAGCATTTGTTCAATTGTACTTAAGAGCAATGCGTCTATGAACCTGAGAAAACTCACATTCTCTTCTATATGGGGAGTAACGTTTCGTTTCTTTCAGCAAATTGCCAGGTATTTTATAGGCAAGCTGGAAAGTCAAAAGTGCTTGCAACTACCTATACACCGACTTCCTTCTTTTGAAGTTTTTTTTCCTTAATAAAAAATGGAAAAACAAATTGAACAAACTGAAAAATAGGACAAAAAGTGTGCGAAAAAAACATCCAAACAATGCACTAATAATGGCGCATTTCATATTTTTTTGTTTACTCTCGATCAACATCTGGCACCGCTCAAATGGATAAAGGACTTGTCAGGAGCGTTTGCGTTGATCTCCGGCCTGTTTCACCAGCCTCACCTATATGTCGTTGCGCAAGCGCGGGAGCCATGGTGATGTGTCCCTGCTCCCGCGCATGTGCTAGGTGACGTGATAGAGGGGTGGCCCGCGAGACACGTCGCATAGGTCTGCGCAAGCGCCGCTTGTCATTTCTGGATCTCAGACAATAGCGGCTGACATTTAAACCTGGCGTTTGGTAGGACCACACTACAGAGCCTCTTCCCTTGATCAAGAAAAGAATATTGCCTCTGTGAAACGCGCGTCGGGCTTGCTGAGGTCCTTATCCTGGAAACAGCTGTTTACTTTCTTGCATGCAAGTGCGGCACTGTCCACACGATGCTTACATTGTGGGTATGATACTCTCTATTGCTACACAGAATGGGGAACTCTTACAATCACAAACTATATACAGAAACAGAGATAATGAGTTGTATTGCAGTAATCCTTGTGAACATATATACAAATATTTCTGTGGTTTGTTTGCCGTTCACCCACAATTGGGGATTTGTACCTGGAATGTATGTTTATGTCCACTATATTGCTACCTAATGGCTATTTATTATCCGGCTGCTTCCTCAGATCTTAATGTGTGTGTATTTTAACTACTTTCTGTCACTATGCCTTAATAAATTGTCATTTCTATTTTTGCACTTCAAAAACTCATTGTCCTCTATGCATTTGATTTATGCTATGGAGTTTGTGCTCTTAGTAGGGTCACATTACATTGTGGACCCCAGGTAAAATGTTTTGTATGGCTTTAAGGAGTATTTTCCTAATTAACATCTGGCACCGGCATCTTTTGCTGAAAAAACATAAAAAAATGGTCAAAAAATTATAGCACAAATCCATGGGAAGGAAACATCAATGCGACATTCTATTTATATATATATATATATATATATATATATATATATATATATATAAAAAATAATCTCTGGTTGCAGATTGTGTTAAAATAGCTATATTCTAGTTCAGAGGTCTTATGGACTGACCTGCATTAATAATTAATTATTAACCCACAGTGTTGATTCATAGGCAAAAATCCAATTGGAGGAGACACTATATGTAGCTTCAGTGGCAAAATGGGCTGTAAGGACTCATTGGACGGCAGAAATTTTACTTTTGTGGGGGATATTGTGGTCTCAGGAATGAAAACATTATATGTAAATGCAATTCAATGGGTTTAAAGGGGTTGTCTAGAGTTTGAAAACTTTTAAGAGAGTGCTGTGGAAGCCTCTGAGAAATTGAAACAGCTGTCAGTGAATAATAGGGGTCATCATCAGCGCAAATCCTAGAACATGAAATTATTCAACGCGTTTCGGACTGGAAACTCCTTCATCTTCAACAGAATAATCACAATTGAAAAAAATACACAGCCAACTCCTTTCCAATACTAGACAAACCCTTTAGTAATTCTCTGATAATCTAGATGATGATTCAGTATACTACTTGCCTGTTTTTCATTTGTATGATTACACCACTTATTATAGGGGAAGTGTCATCAGGAAATATTCTACTGTTTAAATTAGGTTTTTAATTAGGGTTTACACTCGCACTTCCTTTTCTGACTTTTCAGCATTCTTTATCATTATAGACAGGATTACAATGAACAGTACTCCTTTATATATTGTAGATAAGGCTCTGTTAGGCCTAAGACACACGGCATGAAAATCGGTGCGATTGGAATGTGATAAAACATTGCATTCCATTCGGAACAATATTAACCTATGTCCCAGCACCCATGAGCGATTGTTTTCTCAGGCCTAATCGGACCGAGAAAACAATCGCAGCATGCTGCGAGTGTAATGCGATTCTTCTTTCTCTCGCACCCATTCAAGTCTATGGGGCGAGAGAAAAATCGCACTGCACCGGTGTACTGCGAGTGCAGGGTGAGAATGGCAATAGCCGGCAACAGAGGAAAGAGGGACATAAATCCCTCCCTCCCCTCCGCAGCGCGGCCCTCCCCCTCCTCAGAGCCGGCCCGCCCCTCCTCAGTGCCGGCCCGCACCCAGCAGCTGTGGTCCGATCGCACGATTGGATCTCAGTCGCAGTGACACTCGCATGACACTCTGCTCCCGCTGTGCTGCCAGCGTGAGCCGAATGTCATGTGAGGATCGCATTAGTCCCCGTGTGGCCCTGGCCTTAGGGTTGATCTGATCAGGTGGATTCACTAAGCTGCTGGTCATGGTGAACACAAAGACGTAAGGCAATAGCACACCAGGCAGGGCTTGCCAGATGATATGTGGAACAGCAAGTGTCAGGACCACTGAGTAAACTGGACTGGAAAAGTGGAAAACACAGAAACTGAACAAGTATAGTCAGTCCAGTAATTGCTCCAACATAAAATGTGTAAATATGAATAAGTCAAATTCATTATGCTTACAGCAAATGATGGGTTGATCAGCAAACGAAAGGATAGCTGCCGACAGCAGTGGTGATCAGAAACACTTGTCTGTAGAGACTATATAGTAGGATGCAATAGTGTTGCAGTGTGAATTCGTCCAGGGATAAGTTTATGCTTACAGTAGATGAAGTGTTAATCAGCTGCTTTGAGCCAAGAAGCTGATACAGGTTGTAGAAATCACAGGAGTTTGCACAGATGATTGCAGCTGAAGAAATTGTATAGTGGTAAACTCCAAAACGCACACTACTGAACACATAGCTTGGTCAATACTAGAGATGAGCAGATGCGTTGAAGTTCAGTTCGGCGGATTCAGCCGGACTTTAGATAAAGTTTGGTTCTGAACCCAGACTTGACCTGAACTTCATTTGAAGTCACTGATTGGGCAGTTTGGGTCTTTTTCCATGTGAAGCCATAAACCGCTCACTTCTAGAGGAAGGTTTGCAGGGTTTTTAAAAATGTTTTTGTTTGTTGCACACTACTTCCGATCACGCTGTTGTTACCCCCAGTGCGAGTTATTCAAACACTACAAGTGGCTCACACTGACTGAGCACCGAGTGTACCCGAGCACAAGAATGCTCGAGCAAATGATTTGCATATGTAAAGCACCCGAAGTCTGAACCCAAGCTCTTTTTTTGGTAATGTCTGTTCAGTTCGAACACCAAATACCAAGCTTCGGGTTCGCTCATCTCTAATCTCTTGTCAATACTCAGGCACACAGAAATCGGTCATAGGAGGCTTTGGGTGATGATGTGACTGTGGAATGCTGGGAGACTTGGGAAACCTAATGGAAGACAGAACAAAGGGTGGCAGCCATGGGGGAAGGAGAGCAGCGCTTGGCTCTGGGGCCAAGATGGGTGTAAGATCGTCATTCACAGTTGGTCATGGTCACAGTTCCTCCTCCCTGGTCACATATCAGTGCAATATTAGAAAACTCCTATTAAAGTCAATGAGTCAGAGCCTGTTTATTGGTGCTTATGTACATGTGGCTTCTGTGCAAATAGTAAGAATGAGGCAAGAATTAGTCCTAGTTACTTGCAAGATTTCTGATCATTTGTTTACAAAGATACTCATATGAAAAATGTTAAAATTAGTAAAGAATACATTTGCCAAAAAAACCTGATTTAAGCAATAGATTATCTCTGATTACATAGAAAATGACCTTTAAATGTATATATCAGCACATAGTAAAATGACATAAATCTTTTTAAAAGCTGAAAATGTTGGAGTCGACTTGTCTCCTTTAATAAAACCTTTAAGCCTTTAAAGAAACCATCTCTGATAATATCATGCCTGTATCTATCCTGTAAATCCTACAAGATACCATTCAGCATTGATAAAAGGATGAACTAGTTGTATTATTTCTAGAGTATTGTAATACACTAGAATAAAAACTCTCAATATAAGTCTCTGGACTCTACTCCAGAATTCTTGGACCCTACTACATTGCCACAACCCATGGAACATATCTGTTTTGAAGACTTTACATTTGGGACAATGTGAGAGTTTATCCATCTGCTGGTTATTTTGCAATACATTAAAGCCAAAAATTGCTCTCACCAATTCTCATTAAAACAGCACTGCATGTTTTTTTATATTGCACTGCTGCAATGGTGCTTTAAATATAAGCCCCCAGCCCCCTGTCTGATATTCACCTGCTATCGCAGTTTCTCCTTCAGGCTCTGGTGATTTGTGATCTTCCGACAGCACCAGTGTGTCATGGAGCATTGGAAGTCAGATTTCAATACAAGTCTATGAGAGCCTCTTTATAATAGTTAATAATAATTTTATTCATTTATATAGCGCTGTTAATTCCACAGCACTTTACATACAATGGTAACACTGTCCCCATTGGGGCTCACAATCTAGAGTCCCTATCTGTATGTCTTTGGAGTGTGGGAGGAAACCGGAGTACCCGGGGGAAACCCATGCAAACACGGGGAGAACATACAAACTCCTTGCAGATGTTGTCCTTGGTGGGATTTGAACCCAGGACCCCAGCGCTGCAAGACTGCAGTGCTAACCACTGAGCCACCGTGCTGCCCTATATCTTTCTGGCTCTCATAGACTTTCATTGAGAGCTTGTGACGTATCTTCTGACTTCTGGCCAGTCACAAGTTGCTTTCGGAAGATGGTGCTCTGAGACTGGAGTGGGGTCTGTAAACGGTGAGAGTGCCGGAAGGGGAGTATAATACCAGGGTCCATTTTTATGCTCCATTTCATTGCTGAAAAAGAGAAAAACGCTGGAATGGTCCTTTAACACTAGAAGTCCCAGAAATTTCAGGCTCCCCACTGAAGTCCCGAAAGAGGGTCAAACGACGCTTAAGGGTGCTTTACACGTTGCGACATCGGCAACGAGATATCGTCGGGGTCACGTTGTTAGTGACGCACATCCGGCGCCGTTACCGACATCGCAGCGTGTAACGCAAATGAGCGACGATCAACAAGCACAAAAACGTAAAAAATCGTTGCTCGTTGTCACGTCGCTCATTTCCATAATATCGCTACAGCGACAGGTACGATGTTGTTTGTCGTTCCTGTGACAGCACACATCGCTGTGTGTGACACCGCAGGAACGAGGAACATCTCCTTACCTGCCTCCACCAGAAAAGGAGGAAGGAAGGAGGTGAGCGGCATGTTCCGGTCGCTCATCTCCGCTCCTCCTTTTCTATCGGGCGGTGGTTCAGTGACGCTGCTGTGACGTCGCTATGACGCTGAACGAACCACCCCCTTAGAAAGGAGGCGGATCGCCGGTCACAGCGATGTCGCAGGGCAGGTAAGTGTGTGTCATGCTGCCGTTCGCTACGGCAGCGATCACCACATATCAGCCGTACGACGGTGGAGGGTGGTATCGCGCTCAGCATCGCTAGCATCGGCTAGCGATGTCGCAATGTGAAAAGCCCGCTTTAGTCGAAACTGAATAGAACTAACTAGAAACTAAATGGCTAAACTCAATGGAAAACAACAACCTCCTGTGGTGCGACAGTAATGGCCTTAATTACAGAACAAAAGACGGTGATTATAGGATGTTAGCTAAAATCCTTCAGGTCATTCGACCCGTCTCTGGGTTCCAAAGGTAGAAATGTTAAATGACCCCTGTCTGGGACTTCTAGTGTTACTTGTATATCTCCTAACAGTTTTCCAGCCCTGGATTATTTTGTCCCCCACTTCTGGATTCCCTAATTGATCCAAACATTGACTCTGGACACAATGATATCAAAACTTTCCTCGTCTCTCCATAAATCACTGAAAGGTTCACTGTGTTTATATCCATCCTCATAATGTTATCCTTTTTTGACACATTTTGCAAATATTGTATTATATAATTCTTTATCTGAGTATACTATATGGTTTAAAAAGATTATATCCCATTACCTATGATCTCTGTACAGGTAAACCATCTTGCTTCAGTGCTATGTAATAGGTCCCTAATTACCGGAATCAATTTTTCCCACCAATCCAAAAAGAGTTGATTCTCTTTACACTTTTGTCAAACCTTAGTGAGCCCAAAGATCCAGATATTTAGAAATTCATCAAGATATTCTGTACTTTTCCCATATTGCTTTCCACGCCATTGGCGTATCTTTACAGAACAGAGATGACTTTAAGGCAACCTGTCACCTACTCACCTGCAGGGCAGTTCAATGCGTTCCGGTGTGATGGGTGTCCCTGGTCTAAGGTCCAGTGCCTCCTCTATCCTTGCGATTGCCGTCCTCCTTCTTACTTTGTGTGGATGACACATCCTACGTCATCCACACAGTGCCCTCCATTGTATTCCTGCGCATGCGCACTTTGCCCTACCCTGCTGAGGGCAGAGCAAAGTGCTGTAAAGCACAGGAGCGGGGAAAGGTCAAAGAACCCACGAGCATGCGCATTGCGCATTACAGTACTTCGCTCTGCTCTCAGTAGGGCAGAGTAAAGTGCATACGCGCAACAGCGCAATGGAGGGCTCTGTGTGGATGACATAGGCGCGTCATCCACACAAAGCAAGGAGGACGGAGATCGCAAGAATAGAGGAGGCGCCAGCCCAGAGAGTAGCTACGCCCATTGGACCTGAACGTTTCGGACCACCCCAAAGGTTAGTAGGTCACAGGTTCCCTTTAATCTAGGGTGGCATGTATGGAAGTGAATCATGAAGAATGGAGATCAGGCTCCATGGCCTACAAAACTCCGATTCCAATTCATAATTGGAGTAACGACTGGTATTCCTCACCCAGTCTATCACATCTCATCAAACATACCAAATTAGGCAGATTTATCCCTTCTCTCTCTGGATGCATCATCATTTTCCTAACATTAATCCGCGTTCTTTTGCTCCGCTAAAGGAAATGTGAAAATGCTTTATTTAATCTATTAATATCCCTGTGCTTTAGCAGGAAAGGAATAGTTTACAGAGGATATAGTAGACTCGGGAAACACATCATTTTAATGAAATGATTTCTTCTTAGTAAAGACAATCGCCTTTAGCTCTCTCTCTATTTTCCCAATTTGAGTATTATAATTAAGAGTTTATATTGATTCTGGCGTGCGTTCCGATTGTATTCCCAAATACTTGATGGAAGAATTTACTATAGGGATTCCACACGTCTTCCCTCAGCCATAAGGGCACATTACACGCTACGATATATCTTACGATATGTCGTCGGGGTCACGTCGGTAGTGACGCACATCCGGAATCGTTTGACATATCGTAGCGTGTGACAGCTACGAGTGAGTGTGATCGTGCAAAAATACTCACCTTATCGTTGATCTTTGACACGTAGCTCATTTTCTAAAAATCGAACATCCTTCTGCGCGCCGGTTGTTCATTGTTCCCGAGGTAGCACACATCGCTCCGTGTGACACCCCGGGAACGATGAACTGCAGCTTACCTGCGTTCCGCCGGCAATGCGGAAGGAAGGAGGTGGGCGGGATGTTTACGTCCCGCTCATCTCCGCCCCTCCGCTTCTATTGGCCGGCCGCTGTGTGACGTCGCTGTTACACCGAATGTCCCTACCCCTTCAGGAAGTGGATGTTCGCCGCCCACAGCGAGGTCATTTGGAAGCTAAGTACATGTGACGTGGGTTTATGACTTTGTGCGACACAGGCAAGAAATTTCCCGTGCCGCACAAACGATGGGGGCGGGTGCGATCGCACATGCGATCGCATGAGAAATGTAAGGCAGGCTTTATGTTACTATTCATGTTCCTCTACTCTAGAATTAATAATTCACACTTTGCGTTTTTCAGCCAAAAGCCCGAAAAAGAGCCAAATATCTTATTGGGTGCAACATTTTGGGCAGAGCCTCCTGTTGATTGTTCATAAGCAAAATGACATCATCACCAAAGATAGCTGAATATAATGTTTTCTTCCATATAGCTATTCCCTCAAAACTATTACCCATATGCAGATACTTAGATAATGACTCAATGGCCAAGTTAAAAAGAAGCGGCGAAAGTGGACATCCCTGCCTAGTACCTTTTGTAAGTGAGAAGAGTAATGCCATAAAGTTATTCTGTGCCTTTAATATGTGGCAAGGCTAACCGCTGATTTATTATGTTTGCACTCCATTAACAGTTCCCTTTGCATGTATTGCATATGAGAATTCAGCATAGAGAAGCGGTTTATAGATGCACAAAGTGATGTACCTGATATGTTCTACTATTAGGAGGTTATTAAGGGTTAACAAGGCAGCCTTGCTCTTCATACATGGCAGACAGGTCACCTAGTAGATGTTGGTATATGCAACAGACAAGGACTTTTATGTTTGTGTGAAGGAGGACTTTATACTGATCTAACAGTAGATGGCGATGTTGTGTAAAGTTTCCTTACTCACTGTATTTGTAAAAAGTCTTTTGTTTCTTTCTGGTTTCACTTTCTTTTCCTGTTGCAATGCTGTATGACTGTGCTTATCATTACCTCATGTTCTCCCAGAAGTAAAGCGCTTGTTATCCCATGTAATCTGTTCTGTGAACTTTTGTCTGCAACTGGAAAGCTAGAAGCTGTGCAACAGTAGAAACATATGACTGAGTCTCTAAGCTTAGCATGAAGCAGGAAACATTTTGTCTCTGTGGGAATCAATCTGGAGAAACTGAGGGGGAAGGTAAGGGAGCAGCCATAGCTGCTATATACAGTATATCAGAGCCTCAGCTGCAGATAATTGGGTGATTAGGATTGTGCATACTAACAGAAAGAGAAACTAAGGAATCACTACATCTGATGTATAACCACATCACTACCCTGGAAAGTAACTGTGATTGCTGAATAGGAATTGAGCCTGTGTGCAAACATCATTCATCTGGATGTACCTATACAAATGTTCAGCATGTACATGTGTTGTTTTCTACTCCACTGGCCTCCCTGTTTTCTGGATTATTCGGAGTGCACCACATTACACCACACTACCAGGAAACAGAGGTAAATTGAGTCCACCTGGCATCACAAACTGTCTTTTCATTTTGTTTTCTATTTTTTGTCACTGCCGTGGTGGCATGGTGACTACCGAAGACCACATGGTCCATAGTATGCGACAGAAAGACCCAGATAAAAATCCTGGTGTGTACACCCTTGCCTGTGGATTCAAATAGCGCCTGGGTAAATCTTCTAAAAGCTCTGGTCCAATCAATTGTTTCTAAAACCATCTCAAACCACGTCCAATTAACATTATCAAATGCCTTTTTCTGCATCAAACGTAACCACCATATCAGGCAAGTCGTCCTTCCTAATTACTTTACCCTTGATAACATCCATAGCATAGCCTTCCACATGTTTATTACTGTGGATCTTCCCTTAATAATCCAGACTGCGGTGTTGCAATTAGTTTAGGAAAACTTAAGGGTACTTTACACGCTGCGACATCGCTAACGATTTATCGTCGGGGTCACGGTGTTTGTGACGCACATCCGGCGCCGGGAGCGACATCGCAGCGTGTGACATGTACGAGCGACCTTCAATGATCACAAAAGTGGTAAAAATCGTTGGTTTTGGAGAGGTCGTTCAAACACCAACTATCGTTGTATGTGCAGTAATGAGGTTGTTCCTCGTTCCTGCGGCAGCACACACGGCTATGTGTGACACCGCAGGAACGAGGAACATCTCCTTACCTGCAGCCGCCAGCAATGAGGAAGGAAGGAGGTGGGCGGGATTTTACGTCTCACTCATCGCCGCTCCTCTGCTTCTATTGGGCGGCTGCTTAGTGACGTCGCTATGACGCCGAATGAACCGCCCCCTTAGAAAGGAGGCAGTTCACCGGTCACAGTGACGTCGCTAGGCAGGTAAGTATGTGTGACTGTTCCTAGCAATGTTGTGTGCCAGAGGCAGCGATGTGCCTGTGACGCACAACCGACGGGGGCGAGTACACTCGCTAGCGAGATCGCAGCGTGTAAAGTACCCTTTAGGCTTACCAATCTGCCATTAACTTGCAAAGAATTTTAAGATCTTGATTTATTAATGATATTGGACAATAGTTAGAAGGGTTGTCCAGATTTTTATCTCCTTTTGGGAAGAGTTTTGTGTAAGCTGTATTGAGGTGTTGTAATAGTTTTGAGCCACTTAATACTCTATTATATAGTGCTGATAGAGTGGGCATAATCTGGTCACTGCTTTGTAGAACTTTTGTAAAATTTCTTGTAGAATTCTTGTGGAATTTCTTGTAGAATTCTATAATACTTTGTAGAATTTCCACTGAACCCATCTGGACCTGGTGCTTTATAAGTGCTTAGTTCTTCTATAACCTTTTTAACTTCTCCAACTAATATTTCTGCATATAAACTCTCTAAATCCTCTCCATTGATAAGTGCGGAAGGTTAACCTGCTGGAGCCACTCCCTACGGGTGGGAGTGTTCCTTCCTGTGCCCAAATTACTGTATGCAGCTCTTACGTTATTGCTTGCTGCGTTATATTGTTCTGTAACATTTCTTTTGACTTTTGCAACATTCCCCATTTAATTACCTTTCAAAACTACCTTTGCTGTCCCCAGAATACCATAGGATCTTGTATTGGATTTTTCACTGGCAAACAAAAACAGAAAAGAGCCCCTGTGCAAGAGTAATATATGGGCCCTTTTCAGTCCAATAGCTCTCTGTTCCGAATTCCAACTGATTTGGAGGTGGAAATGGGCCCCCTTACCTCTTGGACCCCTGTGCGGGTCTATGTCCGCCTCTGTGTTCTTCGTTAGTAATTAAGTAGTCTGTCCTCAACTCTTTTAAGACTTTGTATTCTGTAAATTGCTATTCCTAAGTAAGAAAGTGGGAAAATGCCATAAATAATATGTCCTTGGAATTTCATCTAATATGTTTAATTAGACTGGACTATGGTCCGAAATCACCGGATCTTCTATGTTCGCTGTCAATACTATGTGTTATGGGTCCACTAACTAATATTTGATCAGCTCTCGACCGTGAATCGTGAGGGTGTCTCATTTTTGGTCTCATTTTTGTGGAAGCACTTTCAGGTTTTACCTTTTGTTTTGGATATATCAAGTAAGATTACAATCAATAAGTACAGTCAGTCCTCAACATTGGAATTGAAAAACCAAGAAGGAAAAGTTTCAGGTTAATGTAAATCACAGGATAAACAGACTTGTTAAAAATTTGCAAATTGTGGAAAAATGGAAACTAATTTTTCAATACATCTCAATTTATTCAGTATTGAGTATGAGCTCAATGTTCAGAAATCCCCGCACTTGCACACCTTAGCTGCTATTGATGTGGTTTTTAGTAAGAGCCAAACACCCAGTTACAAGTGATCCGTTGAACTTATGCCTCTGCTCTCAAAGGCTATCATGGCCCAAAGCAAGATGGCTGAAATTAAAGACTAGCCTCTTCATCCATGAGTCCTGCTTTTACCTTGGGTGCATTCATAGCTGGAGAATGGTCTGGTGACCATGTACCAAAAGACTTGAATAGCCCATTACAAGGAAACGTCACCAGTCTTCCAGAATTATGGTGTGGGTAGTCATAATGTACTTTAGGCTGGAGTCACTCGCACGAGTATCGCATCATCCAGCACGGCCACATGCTCTCCGGATAGGAGCGGGTCGACTGCATGTATTTCTATGAGATGTCCCTGTCCAGAGAGTATGCAGCCGAGCCGGTTGATGCGATGCAAGACTCACGCGAGTCACTCGGAAGTGTGATTCTAGTCTTAAGGTACCGTCACACTAAGCGACGCTCCAGCGATCCCCCTAGCAACCTGACCTGGCAGGGATCGCTGGAGTGTCGCTACACGGGTCGCTGGTGAGCTGTCACACAGGCAGATCTCACCAGCAACCAGTGACCAGCCCCCAGCCAGCAGCGACGCGTGGAAGCGATGCTGCGCTTGGTAACTAAGGTAAATATCGGGTAACCAACCCGATATTTACCTTGGTTACCAGCGCACACCGCTTAGCGCTGGCTCCCTGCACTCCTAGCCAGAGTACACATCGGGTTAATTACCTGATGTGTAGTCTGGCTATGTGTGCAGGGAGCAGGGAGCCGGCACTGGCATCGTGAGAGCGGCGGATGCTGGTAACGAAGGTAAATATTGGGTAACCAAGGAAAGGGCTTTTTGGTTACCCGATATTTACATTGGTTACCAGCGTCCACAGAAGCCGGCTCCCTGCTTACTGCACATTTAGTTGTTGCTCTGTCGCTGTCACACACAGTGATGTGTGCTTCACAGCGGGAGAGCAACAACTAAAAAATGGTCCAGGACATTCAGCAACAACCGGTGACCTCACAGCAAGGGCCAGGTTGTTGCTGGATGTCACACACAGCAACATCGCTAGCAACATTGCTATTGCGTCACAAAAGTCGTGCCTCAGCAGCGATGTTGCTAGCGATGTTGCTTAGTGAGACGTGGCCTTTAGCCTTGCTCCTCTAGTTAGTTCATTTCAGGTATACAAACAGCTTGGTGTTATAATGATTTAGTTGTGAAACAAGGCGTATGACCATGCCTACACATGCTTCCTTGGTGGAGCATCTCTGGACTTGCCTCGTATTGAGCACATATGAGACACCAGGTCTGCAATTGCAGAGGGAGCTGCCAGCAGAGGATCTTGATTATTTGCCCAAGTGCATTCAGCATAGCAGAACGGTCATCAGACTATCCTCAACCATTAATAACCTCATTGATTAAAGTCAAGGCTGTAAACGCCGGTATTTCTGAACTAATACTCGATACTGAATAAAATCAAGATGTTTTGAATATGGTTCTTTTTTTGCATAAATATCAATATTATTTCAATTGATCTTGTGATTACCATAATTACTATTGCCTTTACACTTTTAATGTTGAGGAGTCTAGATATTGCTTGGCTGACATTGAAGAAAACCAAAAACCAGTGGGGTTTGCCTCCACATGTACATCTCACACCAGAGAGGTAGAGTACTCACTATATATCATTAATATTATATGCTATTATTGGCATGATAATCAGGCAGTATATATTTTTGGCTAATTCCTTTCTTATGGCTTTGTTGAGCACCTTTTGGTTTAACTTGGATGGGTCCTACATAGAAATCTTTACCCTGAAGCTACCAACGTTTCTGACTTTGTGTATGCAGATATGCTATATATCTTGTGAAGTAACAAACTTTTTGATTTTGGGAGCAGAGACTGAATGTATATCTGATTTATATCCAGTTTAAAACCACTTTCCAGTATATTTCCAGTTAGTTCTAAAATACTTGCTGTGATTGCTGAGATTTGCCTTTAAGCACATCATAATAATTTTCTACTTAAACTTTGCAATTTTACCATATTTATAGCTTTTTTTCCCCTGATGTTTTTGACCTTAATTAACCTGAATAGAAACACTAAGAGACGCTGCTTGAATTTAATTCCCATGACAGTAGTTAAGTAATAGAGGCTTCCGCACTTGTAACTGTGGTCCTCATCTCATGTGGGCCACAACTGACAGATGAAAGGGTTTATGATAGTCTGAATGAGACAACAATGTGACACTAATAACTAGTGATGAGCGAGCACTACCATGCTCGGGTGCTAAGTAGTCGTAACTAGTTATGAGTGAGCACTACCATGCTCGGTACTCGTAACTAGTGATGAGTGAGCACTACCATGCTCGGGTGCTCTGTACTCGTAACTAGAGATGAGCGAACCGGTCCCGGTTCGGCTCAAGGTCGGTTCGCCGAACGGAGGTCCCGTTCGAGTTCGGCTCGTCGAACGTTCGACGAACCGAACTCGAACTGCATAGGAAACAATGGCAGGCAATCACAAACACAGTAAAACACCTAGAAAACACCCTCAAAGGTGTCCAAAAGGTGACAAACAACTCAAACACATGGGAAAGTGACAAGGACATATACTCATGCGAAAACAAAACAGCTGGACAAGGAAAAAGAGGAGGACACACAGATATAGGCATGGCACGCCATTCTAAAATCATGTAAAACACCGCAAGGTGACTCCAAGCGTAGTCTCCCTTTTTTTCCAAAAATTGGGCCCCACACACACCCACCCATTCAGTGGCAGCAGTTGGGCCCCAGTTGTACACTTCACAGCTAGATTTGCATCAAGCACATTCAAAAATACGCCATTCTTATCCGTCCCCAGGATGACACCGGGGTAGGTAGATAAAGTCTTTGCTGACCCATGACTTGTTCATCTTGGCTTCTTTTAAAAACAATGTAAGCAAGGGTTACTCCAAGCGGAGTCTCCCTTTTTTCCAAAAATTGGGCCACACAGACACCCACCCCATCAGTGGCAGCACTTGGGCCCTAGTTGCAAACAGGATGTTTTGATTTGCATCAAGCACATTCAAAAATACGCCATTCTTATCCGTCCCCAGGATGACACCGGGGTAGGTAGCAAAGTCTTTCCTGATCCCAGCTCTGTTCATCTTGGCTTCTTTTAAAAACAATGTAAGCAAGGGTTACTCCAAGCGGAGTCTCCCTTTTTTCCAAAAATTGGGCCACACAGACACCCACCCCATCAGTGGCAGCACTTGGGCCCTAGTTGCAAACAGGATGTTTTGATTTGCATCAAGCACATTCAAAAATACGCCATTCTTATCCGTCCCCAGGATGACACCGGGGTAGGTAGCTAAGTCTTTCCTGATCCCAGCTCTGTTCATCTTGGCTTCTTTTAAAAACAATGTAAGCAAGGGTTACTCCAAGCGGAGTCTCCCTTTTTTTTCCAAAAATTGTGCCCCACACACACCCACCCATTCAGTGGCAGCACTTGTGCCCTAGTTGTACACTTCACAGCTAGATTTGCATCAAGCACATTCAAAAATACGCCATTCTTATCCGTCCCCAGGATGACACCGGGGTAGGTAGCAAAGTCTTTCCTGATCCCAGCTCTGTTCATCTTGGCTTCTTTTAAAAACACAGCAAGCAAGGGTTACTCCAAGCGGAGTCTCCCTTTTTTCCAAAAATTGGGCCACACAGACACCCACCCCATCAGTGGCAGCACTTGGGCCCTAGTTGCAAACAGGATGTTTTGATTTGCATCAAGCACATTCAAAAATACGCCATTCTTATCCGTCCCCAGGATGACACCGGGGTAGGTAGCAAAGTCTTTCCTGATCCCAGCTCTGTTCATCTTGGCTTCTTTTAAAAACAATGTAAGCAAGGGTTACTCCAAGCGGAGTCTCCCTTTTTTTCCAAAAATTGTGCCCCACACACACCCACCCATTCAGTGGCAGCACTTGTGCCCTAGTTGTACACTTCACAGCTTGATTTGCATCAAGCACATTCAAAAATACGCCATTCTTATCCGTCCCCAGGATGACACCGGGGTAGGTAGCAAAGTCTTTCCTGATCCCAGCTCTGTTCATCTTGGCTTCTTTTAAAAACAATGTAAGCAAGGGTTACTCCAAGCGGAGTCTCCCTTTTTTTCCAAAAATTGTGCCCCACACACACCCACCCATTCAGTGGCAGCACTTGTGCCCTAGTTGTACACTTCACAGCTAGATTTGCATCAAGCACATTCAAAATCAACAAGCATTTACTCTCCCCAGGATGACACAGGGGTAGTAAATTCCTTCTGGATCCATGACTTGTTCATTTTGATGAACGTCAGTCTGTCCACATTGTCACTGGACAGACGCGTGCGCTTATCTGTCAGCACACACCCAGCAGCACTGAATACACGTTCAGAGACAACGCTGGCAGCTGGACACGACAAAATCTCCAAGGCGTAAGTTGCGAGCTCTGGCCATTTTTCTAGGTTTGAAGCCCAAAAGGAGCAAGGCTCCAGTTGCAAAGTCATGGCATCGATGTTCATTTGGAGATACTCCTGTATCATCCTCTCCAGCCGTTGAGTATGTGTCAGACTTGTTGTCTCTGGTGGCCTTGCAAAAGAGGGTCTAAAAAAATTATGAAAAGATTCCATAAAATTGCTGTTACCAGCACCAGATACGGTCCTACTGGTACGGGTAGACTGTTGAAGATGACGAGACCGTCCCATGTTTGTCAAGTTACAACTGGGAGATTCCCTCCCTGCACCTGCACGGTTGTTTGGTGGAAAAGCCGAGCTAAGATCGAGTAACAGCTTCTGCTGATACTCCTGCATACGTGCGTCCCTTTCTATGGCTGGAATTATGTCACAAAATTTGGACTTGTACCGGGGATCTAATAGTGTGGCAATCCAGTAGTCATCATCACTTCTAATTTTGACAATACGACTGTCATGTTGGAGGTAGTGCAACAAAAAGGCACTCATGTGTCTTGCGCAGCCATGCGGACCAAGTCCACGCTGTGTTTGTGGCATAGAGGTGCTACCCGTTCTTTCTTCCTCTGACATCTCCCCCCAACCTCTTTCAACTGAAATTTGACCAAGGTCTCCCTCATCCGCTGAGTCTTCCATGTCCATGGACAGTTCGTCCTCCATTTCTTCATGTTCTCCTGCACCTTGCTCAACATTTCGCCTGCTACTATGCGCCCTTGTCGATCCCTGTTCCCCATGGTCCCATGCCTGCTGCGTTGGTGATGATGAACGTCTGGACCTTGGTGATTTTGTTGTCCCTTGCGCATATGAATCCTCTTGTAGTTCCTCCCTTTCATGTTGTCCCACCCCCTGACTCCGAATAGTGTTTAGCGTGTGCTCCAGCATGTAAATGACTGGAATCGTCATGCTGATAATGGCATTGTCAGCGCTAAACATATTCGTCGCCATGTCGAAACTGTGCAGAAGGGTGCATAGGTCCTTGATCTGAGACCACTCCATCAGGGTGATCTGCCCCACCTCTGCATCTCGTTGGCCCAGGCTATACGTCATGACGTATTGCACCAGGGCTCTGCGGTGCTGCCACAGTCGCTGTAACATGTGGAGAGTTGAATTCCAGCGTGTCGCCACATCGCATTTCAGGCGATGAACCGGCAGGCCGAAAGACTTCTGGAGCGATGCAAGTCGCTCTGCTGCGGCGCTTGAACGGCGGAAGTGAGCAGACAGTTTTCGTGCCCTGTTCAGAAGGCCATCAAGGCCGGGATAGTGTGTTAAAAATTGCTGGACGACAAGGTTCAACACGTGAGCCATACAAGGTACGTGTGTCACCTTGCCCAGGCGAAGGGCCGCACCCAGGTTTGCAGCATTGTCGCACACGGCCTTACCAGGCTGCAGGTTGAGTGGAGACAACCATTTATTAAACTCGGACCGCAGAGCTGACCACAACTCCTCAGCTGTGTGACTCTTATTCCCAAGACATGTCAAGCTAAAGACCGCCTGATGCCGTTGCGCTCTGCTGCCAGAATAGTAATGAGGCGTGCGTGATTCCTTCTGCGCAGTGAGAATGCTGGTGGCCTGACCAGGCAGGCTTGGGGCGGAGGTGGAGGATCCAGATGAGGTGGAGGATGCAGAAGCTGTGGCGGAACTTGGACAGACAGAGGATTGACACACAAGTCGTGGGGACGGCAAGACTTGTGCAGCAGACCCTTCACCATCTATCACCATAGTTACCCAGTGCCCAGTCAGCGACATGTAACGTCCCTGTCCATGCTTACTGGTCCAAGTATCGGTGGTGAAATGCACCCGTTCACACACAGAGTTTCTCAAGGAAGCGGTGATGTTGTGTGCGACATGTTGGTGTAGCGCGGGCACACCTTTCTTAGAGAAGTAGTGGCGACTAGGCATCTGGTACTGGGGCACAGCGACAGACATAAGGTCTCTAAAATCCTGTGTGTCCACTAGGCGGAAAGGCAGCATTTCTGTAGCCAACAGCTTACAGAGGGATAGAGTCAATCTCTTAGCTTTGTCATGGGTCGGAGGAAGTGGCCTTTTATTTGACCACATCTGAGGGACAGAGATCTGGCTGCTGTGTGTAGACGGTGTTGAGTAGGGTGTCCCTGGAAAAATGCAGGTTTGTGAGGAAAGTGCAGGCGGAGACATGATGTTGCCTTCATCCAACGTTGGTGCTATCGATGTCTGAGAGAGCTGTACACACTCACTTGTTTCCCCTTCCAAACCAACTGACGACCTACCAAGCAAACTGCCTGTAGCGGTTACAGTGGTGGAAGTTGTGGGTGGAAAAACAGGTGTGACAGCTGTCCCCACAGTCCTAGAAGATGAAGATCGCGCGGATGCACTGGAAGGGGCGGGCGGTGGATGGTTCGCTCCGCTAGGCTGCATTGCAGCACAGTGAGCTTCCCACCGGGACCTATGATATTTATTCATGTGACGATTCATGGAAGAAGTTGTCAAACAGCTGAGGTTTTGACCTCTACTAAGAGAATCATGACAAATTTTACATATCACATGATTTGGGCGATCTTTTTCTATGTCAAAAAAGGACCAGGCTAGGCAAGGCTTAGAGGCCATGCGACCTGTTGATCCACCCCGAATAATGCTCATAGGCAGAGTGGTGGCTGAGGATGCAGTTGTAGACGTGCTACCAGTGCTCCGACTCTGTCCAGGAAGGCGCAAGGTAACTTCGTCGTCGGTTGCATCCTCCTCCACCGCCTCTGTTGACCTCCTCGAGTGCCTGACTGGGGGTTGACAGTAGGTGGGATCTAGAACTTCATCATCAATTGTTGTGTTTGCACTCCCCTCCCCCTCAGACCGAGCCTCTTCTTGCCCTGACCGAATATTTAAGTTGTCATCCCAATCGGGTATCTGCGTCTCATCTTCATCAGTATGTTCCTCATTGTCTATAACCACAGGTGTTACAGTTTGTGACAAAGGGTCAACATTATGCTCAGAAACTTGTTCCTCACGGCCTGAATCCGAGTCACAAAGGTTCTGGGCATCACTGCAGACCATTTCCTGTTCTGTACTCACTGTAGCTTGGGACCAGACCTCTGATTCCCAGGCTATAGTGTGACTGAACAGCTCTGCAGACTCAGCCATCTCAGTTCCACCATACTGTGCAGGGCTGATGGAGACTTCAGAGCTGGGAGAAATCAAGTGTGATTGGGATGACAACTCAGAGGACTGGTGTTTTTTGGATGCGGTACTTGAAATGGCTGAGAGGGCACTTGTTGGACCACTTGAGATCCATTCAAGCATTTTCCTTTTTTGCCCATCATCTACCTTTCTTCCTGTTGTTCGTGTCCGTAAAAAAGGGAGCACATCGGATTGTCCACGGTAAGTAGTAGACATCTTACTTTTGCTGGTAGATGGTCTATCTTCAGCAGATGATAATGGAGCTTTGCCACCTTCCCCACAGACAAACCCTTTTTTGCCTTTTCCACCACGCCTCTTCCCCTTTCCACCAGCATCTGTCATTTTGCCACTCATGTTGATTGCGACAAGATTGTGGACTGAAAATGTGGTAGTAAAAATTGAGAGGTGGTGAAGATTGCAGTGGTGGTCTAGCTTTATTAACAGCAGAATAATAAAGAATAAATATCCCTGACAATGCAACTACGGCCCTTAAACTGGCAGCAAAAAATGCTACTATAATGGCTTAGTTATGAGTTGGAGTGTGCAACGCAGGCAGATGCGCTCTGCAAATGTCTTGGCACTAGTGGGACTATAGCAAAGTCCAATAGCCACGTATAGGATGCCACTAGGTACACTGAGTGTTTGCTAGTATAATGGCTTAGTTATGAGTTGGAGTGTGCAACGCAGGCAGATGCGCTCTGCAAATGTCTTTGCACTAGTGGGACTATAGCAAAGTCCAATAGCCACGTATAGGATGCCACTAGGTACACTGAGTGTTTGCTAGTATAATGGCTTAGTTATGAGTTGGAGTGTGCAACGCAGGCAGATGCGCTCTGAAAATGTCTTTGCACTAGTGGGACTATAGCAAAGTCCAATAGCCACGTATAGGATGCCACTAGGTACACTGAGTGTTTGCTAGTATAATGGCTTAGTTATGAGTTGGAGTGTGCAACGCAGGCAGATGCGCTCTGCAAATGTCTTGGCACTAGTGGGACTATAGCAAAGTCCAATAGCCACGTATAGGATGCCACTAGGTACACTGAGTGTTTGCTAGTATAATGGCTTAGTTATGAGTTGGAGTGTGCAACGCAGGCAGATGCGCTCTGCAAATGTCTTTGCACTAGTGGGACTATAGCAAAGTCCAATAGCCACGTATAGGATGCCACTAGGTACACTGAGTGTTTGCTAGTATAATGGCTTAGTTATGAGTTGGAGTGTGCAACGCAGGCAGATGCGCTCTGAAAATGTCTTTGCACTAGTGGGACTATAGCAAAGTCCAATAGCCACGTATAGGATGCCACTAGGTACACTGAGTGTTTGCTAGTATAATGGCTTAGTTATGAGTTGGAGTGTGCAACGCAGGCAGATGCGCTCTGAAAATGTCTTTGCACTAGTGGGACTATAGCAAAGTCCAATAGCCACGTATAGGATGCCACTAGGTACACTGAGTGTTTGCTAGTATAATGGCTTAGTTATGAGTTGGAGTGTGCAACGCAGGCAGATGCGCTCTGCAAATGTCTTTGCACTAGTGGGACTATAGCAAAGTCCAATAGCCACGTATAGGATGCCACTAGGTACACTGAGTGTTTGCTAGTATAATGGCTTAGTTATGAGTTGGAGTGTGCAACGCAGGCAGATGCGCTCTGCAAATGTCTTTGCACTAGTGGGACTATAGCAAAGTCCAATAGCCACGTATAGGATGCCACTAGGTACACTGAGTGTTTGCTAGTATAATGGCTTAGTTATGAGTTGGAGTGTGCAACGCAGGCAGATGCGCTCTGCAAATGTCTTGGCACTAGTGGGACTATAGCAAAGTCCAATAGCCACGTATAGGATGCCACTAGGTACACTGAGTGTTTGCTAGTATAATGGCTTAGTTATGAGTTGGAGTGTGCAACGCAGGCAGATGCGCTCTGCAAATGTCTTTGCACTAGTGGGACTATAGCAAAGTCCAATAGCCACGTATAGGATGCCACTAGGTACACTGAGTGTTTGCTAGTATAATGGCTTAGTTATGAGTTGGAGTGTGCAACGCAGGCAGATGCGCTCTGCAAATGTCTTGGCACTAGTGGGACTATAGCAAAGTCCAATAGCCACGTATAGGATGCCACTAGGTACACTGAGTGTTTGCTAGTATAATGGCTTAGTTATGAGTTGGAGTGTGCAACGCAGGCAGATGCGCTCTGCAAATGTCTTGGCACTAGTGGGACTATAGCAAAGTCCAATAGCCACGTATAGGATGCCACTAGGTACACTGAGTGTTTGCTAGTATAATGGCTTAGTTATGAGTTGGAGTGTGCAACGCAGGCAGATGCGCTCTGCAAATGTCTTTGCACTAGTGGGACTATAGCAAAGTCCAATAGCCACGTATAGGATGCCACTAGGTACACTGAGTGTTTGCTAGTATAATGGCTTAGTTATGAGTTGGAGTGTGCAACGCAGGCAGATGCGCTCTGCAAATGTCTTGGCACTAGTGGGACTATAGCAAAGTCCAATAGCCACGTATAGGATGCCACTAGGTACACTGAGTGTTTGCTAGTATAATGGCTTAGTTATGAGTTGGAGTGTGCAACGCAGGCAGATGTGCTCTGCAAATGTCTTGGCACTAGTGGGACTATAGCAAAGTCCAATAGCCACGTATAGGATGCCACTAGGTACACTGAGTGTTTGCTAGTATAATGGCTTAGTTATGAGTTGGAGTGTGCAACGCAGGCAGATGAGCTCTGCAAATGTCTTGGCACTAGTGGGACTATAGCAAAGTCCAATAGCCACGTATAGGATGCCACTAGGTACACTGAGTGTTTGCTAGTATAATGGCTTAGTTATGAGTTGGAGTGTGCAACGCAGGCAGATGCGCTCTGCAAATGTCTTGGCACTAGTGGGACTATAGCAAAGTCCAATAGCCACGTATAGGATGCCACTAGGTACACTGAGTGTTTGCTAGTAAAATTGCTTAGTTTAAAAAAGTTGGAGTGTGCAATGCAGGCAGACGTGCTCTGCAAATGTCTTTGCACTAGTGGGACTATAGCAAAGTCCAATAGCCACAGATAGGATGCCACTAGGTACACTGAGTGTTTGCTAGTATAATGGCTTAGTTATAATGAGTTGGAGTGTGCAGAGGACAAGAGGGTACAGTGCCAGGATTGTGGTGCTCTGGGTAGAGGAATGGAAGCCTGCCTTTCTATTCCCTCCTAATGGTGAAATGCAGGGAGGAAATCCCTGACCTTGGCTACACAGACGCTGTTGCTGTTTGCAGGACCTGTCACCTATGGCTCTCTGACCCTGCCGGTTTGAGCCCTTAAAAGGACTGCTATAAAGTGCTCTCCCTAAGCTGTCTAACGCTGTGTATGCAGCGCATACAGCTGCATCGGCTATAGGACTCAGGAGGACAGAGCTGCGACAGTGATGTCTGACACCAAAGACGCAGAAGGCAGATAATGGCGTCCTGGAAGAAAATGTCCGGTTTTATAATGCAGGGACATGTGACATGGACATCCTATCACACATGCCGTTGCTTCTCTGGCTCAAAGTCCACTTAGCTGTGTGTGTGTCTGGGATTGGCTGACATGCTGGCCCGCCCCACAAGACGCGCGCGCTTAGGGAAGGAAGACAAGAAAAAAAAAAAAAAAATGGCGATCGCCATTATAGAAACAGCAGTGATCTGAAGGCGCTGTTCACGCACACTATATACTGAAATGTCATAATAGTGTGATTCACAGAGTGACTTACACTATTACAGCAGAAACCAAGCTAGGATTTAGCTGTTTTTTTGCTGCTAGAACCGTTCTCGAACGTTTCTAGAACTATCGAGCTTTTGCAAAAAGCTCGAGTTCTAGTTCGATCTAGAACATGCCCCAAAATCACTCGAGCCTAGAACTGGAGAACCACGAACCACGAACCGCGCTCAACTCTACTCGTAACTAGTGATGAGCGAGCACTACCATGCTTGGGTGCTCGGTACTCGTATCTAGTGATAAGCGGGCACTACCATGCTCAGCACTAGTAACGAGTGATGAGTGAGCATTACCGTGTTCGGTACTCGTAACTAAAGATGGCCGGGCACTACCATGCTCGGGTACTCGTAACGAGCAGTTAATGCCCGGATAGGCACAACCTGAGTACCCGAGTATAATGGAAATCATTGGGAAACTCAATCATTTTTCTATGATATTCTTGGTACACAGGTCACCACCATCCGAACCTTTGATTTCTCGTTATCAAGCATCTTAGAGGTGAGAGTGAGAGTGTACGATCATTATCAATCATTGTAATAAATGTATCTCAAGACTGATGTTCTGTATTCTAGATTAGGATTTCTCATAGAAAAAAAAATAATGTAGAAAACTCAGACACGTGGGATCGCTAACCAGGATGGACGTGCTGTGCAGCAAGAATGAAGGGAAGTAATAGGGGAAATATCACTCAGAGAATTGTATGTTGCTTGGTGTGGCTTCCTGAATTATCGCCGGTATAGATGTGTTTTATGAGGCAATTGTTTTGTGTGTAAAACATCCTTTCATTTTTTTAATTTCTATCTTTGTTCCGTTAAACCAAAGTAAAGTAAAGCCAGAGTCGGTGTGATCAACTGGAGAGTCATGGTATCCAATCACCTGACAGAAACCAAGAGAGAGTCCTTTTGGCGTCTGCTGGACTGGTAGATGGATGTAAACTTTTTTTTATTTTTGCAAAGAAAAGTATAGTTGTAGTTTATGCGTTTTATTTAGAGACATCTGATGATAAAGTATAACACAATGTATGTTTCGAACATCAGGGTAAGACGAAAATGACCGCAAAACAGCTGCTATACCGGATGTTCTTTATTCAAGTTCAGTGCAGGATAAAAACAGCGGCGGGAGGAGACCTTTATACGGGCCCCTCACAAAGGACCTTTGTGAGGGGCCGGTATCCAGGTCTCCTCCCGCTGCAAGCTCCTGCAAGTGAAAATTTATCATCCCGGTAACGGAGGTGCACGAGTGGTGCAGGACTCATCTTCCCATTGCACACAATGTATGTTTTATGTAGTTGGAGTCCACAGACTATACGTCCGAGTTTATGCCTGAACTGTTGTTTGTATTTTAGGAATCTCAAAAAGGTATACGCTAGCAGGTTATAGATATGGCCTCTTTCACACATCTATGTCTCTGGTACACGTGACCTCCTTTTTTACACATATAGGAGACATGGACACAAATAGACCCATTAAAAACAATGGGCTTGTGCACACGTCTGTGTTTTGGAATTAAATGGAATGGAATGGAATGGAATGGAATGGAACGGTTCCTCTATTTTGATACACATCCAACATAAGCTCACAGCCTGTAGCTGTATACTTTTTCTGCACTGGGTATCACAGTATGGAGGACCCCATGCCAATTTATTTATTTTTACACTACTATAGGGGCTTAGACAGTGTGTGTGAGTGCAAGCAATCTCAGATGCTGACACACAGGGTAGGGGTGCAGTCTGACTGCAACCAATCACAGATGCTAGGACTGACGGTGGGTGGGGGAAGCAGTGAATATGTATGAGGGTTAATGAGTGGACCTGGAAGTAGTGTTACAGCTGTGCAGGAGACTGGTCAGTATAACACACTTACTCTAATCCCCCTATCCCTTCTATCACCATTTTAAAGCATCTAATTCGGGTCCCCATGGACTTACATGAGGATTGGTGTCCGGCTAGAAATCCGGGATCGATTCCAGGGCCCGAACTGTTTTTTTATTTAAATCTGATTGGCTTGCTGATCCCGGATATATCTGCAGGTTCACCCATCATCGGTAAGTATAACTGTTCTTCTCCAATCCCCCTAGCCCTTTCTACCACCATTTTACAGCACAATGTTCGGGTCCCCATAGACTTATATGGGGAACAGCATCTGGGCAGATGTTCCGGTTCAAGTCTAGTCTTAAACCGGATATTTTTTTTTTCAAATCTGACCAGACCCACCAAACTGGAACATGTGCGGTTTCGCTCATGTTTAGTCATTAGCATCTCGCTTCCGATGCTCTTGCATTGGAAGTGATACACAAGTGAAGCCGAGGTCTAAAGTTCAGCTGAACCCGCCGAACCTAATTTCCATGGGTCCGCTCATCTCTAGTGCCGGAGCCTTTCTTCATGGAAGGGTCTTCCAAAAGGTTACACCATCCATAAGTTTTGGTTTGTGCAATTCTAAATATTTCCAATTGTTTTTTGTAACTTTTAGGCTTGTTCTTGGACTTTGTACTAATTGTTTAATGTGTGATATTATACAGAGTACAATTGAATTCTAAATTACCATTTTTTATTCACATGTAGAATATTTGTAAAAAATGAAGCACAATTTTTATGGTGCTGTAATATTATATATATATTACAGAAATGTTATACATGTAATAACATTTCAGTTACCGAGCAAGTAGAACGCTAAGTGCTAAATATTTAACCATCCTATTTCTGTCTCATAAAATTATTTTTTTTTTCTGGGTAAAGTAATAAAGTGCTTGAATATTCTCAGTCTAACCTCATCTTATGCTTTGGCAATTGCATTTAGATGTGAGTTTCATTAGCCCTACAGCATGTGGAAGGATCCCTGTAATTCATTCTCATAGTAGTACTTTGTAGTTAATCTCCACAGCAGTTTTATTTGTCCCTCTAAGAGACCAATACCTGTTAAAAATTAATGACCGAGCCAAAGGAAAAAAAAAAAAAAAGTTTAAGGAGAAAATTGGAAATGGAAGCTGAAATGATTTCTGCAGGTTATGACTCAGATTTCATCCATATTGAAGGGCTTGTGTCCTGACGGTTCACATATTTTAATCTGAATCCTCTCCTTTGTAATGGTTAATATGCAGTCAGATGAGCTCATACTTCACAGGGAGGAATCAAAGTACGGAGATAATTCAATAAGAAATGCTCGGAGAGTGGCACCTTCTACAATATGTCAGGGCACCCTATTCTATATATTCATTTTCGACATATTCACTTATTATAATGTTACATTTGTCAGGACGCTGATTTTCAGTCCAGAAAATGAAAATTTCTTAAAAAAAAAAATTAAATTGCTCCAAATAAAAGTTAGAATAAAATTTACAACCATAAAATATGTGAAATAAATACTATTGGGAGTCAACGCGATATCTTAAAATCTTGTTCTGGCGGCAGACTGTTCTGTGGCCACTGCAGCCAATCATTTGCTACAGAAGTGACATGTTGGCCAGTGGACATATATCCGCCTAGCCAGAAGAAGAAGCATGAAGACAAGCTCTGGATCTGTGAAGCACAAGAAAAATAAAGGGATAAACAGAAAAAAATAACGGCACTCACCACCATTGGATATTCTTAACAGGACTTTTATTGAGACAACATGAAGAAAGTTAAGAATTAAATATGGGAAAACAAAAGGATAGGTCTAAAGGAGCGCTATTGAAGGGAAGAAGGAGTATTCGAAAGATTTTAAAATTCAAACTTTTTTATTAGTGTCCCTTTATAGCCACAACACGTTTCGACAACCAGTATGTTGTCTTCCTCAGGTGTTATCTCCTTTAGACCGATCTTTTGGTTTTCCTGTATACATTCCCCTTTGTGGGAAGTTCGGCAGGAGCTGCTCCGAGGGAAGGAGTTTGTGGAGCCTAACAGTATTGATGTTGCTGGAGACCGGGCGTAGAAGCACAGAGACGGCAGGACCTGGGATGATGAAGTGCTGCTGAGTGTGATCACGTGACCCGGACTGAGCATACTGCACTACTGCAGTCACAGCATTCAGTGAGAGGACGGCTGGAACCTCTCCCTTGAAAAGTTTCTCTTTAACTGGGGTTGTGCGGGGGCGCACAACTCCTCTAGGTGAGCAGAAGAATTATTTAATTTTAAATTAACCATTTCACGGGTACTTCTCATCGCGCTCCCCTTGTTCTTTTTTCTCTTCCATAAGAATTAAATATGAGCTTTTTCACGCACAATGTGCTTCTTCCAGCTCCAAAAGTCATGATTCGACCCACAATACACAACCAGAATTACGAATACAGTGGAACCTCGCTTAACGAGTAACCCAGTTAGTGAGTATTTCGCTTAACGAGCAAAGCTTGCTGTAAATTTGTAACTCAGTTTACGAGCAAGCTCTGCCGTACGAGCAAAATACTCACCACACACACTTCCGGTTCCGTACATCGCTCTAACCTGCTCTTGCAGTCCACACAAACACACACAAACACACACACAAACAGGCGTACACACACATATTATGCTCACTTTACCTTCCGTTCCTTTGCCGGCCTCATGGTTCTTGTAGTTTGCCGCTACAGGATGTGTATCGGGTAACTATCGCGACGATGGTTGTCGCGATGGTTACCCAATACACATCCTGTACCGGCAAACTACAAGATCCAGGAGGCCGGCGATTGAACGGAAGGTAAGGTGAGCATAATATGTGTGTGTGTGCGTGTTTTTGCATATTTGTGTGTGTTTGTATGTGTGTGGAATGGCACAATAGGGGACCAGGATGGGACATTTAACAAGTTGTGGAACGAATTGTCTGTATTCCAATGATTTCCTATTGGAAATCTTGTTTTGCTGAACGAGTAACTTAGTTAACAAGTACACTCCCAGAATGGATTGTTCTCGTTAACCAAGGTTCCACTGTAACAGTAAAGTACAACTATTCACAGATACCTGAAGGTGCCTCGTTCATCTATACAAACAATGATACGCAAGAACAAACAAAATGGGAATGTCCAGCAATCATACAGCTCAGGAAGAAGACAGGTTATGTGTACCAGAGATGAATGTGCTTTTGTCAGACATGTGCATATCAACCCAACAACAAAAGCAAAAAAACAAATTGATAAAGTTAAAAAAACATTATCCACGACTGGAACTCTAAATAGCAGTAAAGTACAACTATTCACAGATACTTGAAGGTGCCTCATCCATCTGTACAAAGAATGATATGCAAGTACAAACAGGATGGGAATGTTCAGCCGTTATACCGCTTAGGAAGGAGACGGGTTCTGTGTAATAGAGATGAACGTGCTTTTCTCATACATGTGCATATTAACTCAAGAACAAAAGCAAAAAGCAGATTGAAAAAGTTAAGAAAACACAATCCACTACGAATAGCAGTAAAGTACAACTATTCACAGACATCGGGTACAGGCGACAATGCTCATCAGAGCCACAAGCTCAACACTGCGCTCAGCGAGATGCGGCAGCTCTGAGCATTATCATCTCCCGGTGCCTGTGAATAGCTGCACTTTACAGCTAATCACAGTCACCGGAGTTGCATTTGTGGACCATGGATTACGTTGGAGCTTTGTGGTAACATTTTTTTAATAAATTGGTGAACAAGGAAAATTTTGTTGGGAGTCTTTATTCAAAAAACTATTTTTTTCCTGTGTGTTTTTTTTAACTTTATATTTAATGGGTTAGTAATGGGGGTGTCTGATAGACGCTTCTCCATTACTAACTCCTGGGCTTAATGCTAGCTGACATTACACAGCTGACATCAACCCCACAGACCTATTACTCTGATTGCCCTGGTGCGGTGACAAAACGCCAGAGCCAGGCAAAGAGCCAGAATTGGCACATTTAGTGTGATATGCCACTTCTGGGGCGATGGTGAGCTGCCATTTAACCTCACCCTGGGGTGGTTTGGGTGCCGTTTATAGATGTGCCTGGATGTGGTCTGCAGCTGTCGTTTCTGCTTGTTGCTCCAGAAACTTCTATGGTAGATGCTCCTAAGATAAGTGTTTGACTTTTGCTATCTGGGCTTAGGTGGAGCATTTGTGTTTCCCCTGTATTGTTTCCTTTTGTCTCCCTTAGCGTTAGTGGTGTTGATGAAGAGCTCATACCCTCCATCAATACTTAGGGCCCAGATCAGGGTTTGCCTAGGGGGAGGTATTCCTGCTCGGCGACAGGTACGGAACCTGTATAGGGTTAGTAAGGGCAGTAAGGGTGAGCTGCAGGTTATCAGGGGTCACCACTTCCCCCTTTCCCTAGCTATAAGGCATTCCTTTCCCCTTCCCTTTATATATATGGCCGGTATAGCTTCTATCCCCGGCCGTGACATCCAGATACCAATAAGATGACATAATTCACTGACTCTCCATAGATTGGACAACTATATGGGATTTTCTATAATTTCTATGCAGAATATTTGCTGTGTAAAGAACCATATTCTCCTGAAATGAGAAGAGAAGCAGATTATTTGTACTAATGTAACTGAAAATGACTCTCCAGCTCACGGTTTGTTGGTGGCAGTGCCGACGTGGACCATTATTTATGAAGAAGATGTATGTTGTAAAGTCCTAACATCATTCATTTAAGTATACAATCTATTCCCACCAGAAAAACCTGCAAAACATACTACAACCAATAACATCATCAACACTTATGGTCACATCTGAAAAAAAAAGCAAGCGCAGGAAGAAATATATCAGATATACAAGGAGTAACTCGGAGCTGAAAAATGACACCACAAGCAAAGTGGCCAGGCTGCCAATTCTTTATCACATAAATCCTTTCACAAATGTTAGTAACGGCAGAATGTAAGTGCGGCACCATCCGAGAGGCCAGATCCCCTGACAATAAGAAAATTGTCAGCTTGGAAATTTTTTTAAACTGATACTGAGAAAATGTCAATGGCTAAGTGCCTGGTATGAGCACAAATGGTCGTCTGAAGCCATAGGGGAGCAAACCTAAGGATATATCCCTTTACTGTCAGCATTTGCTGGATGCAGCAGGAGGGGTGATAATTGGAGAGATTTATAAAGGATATCCAACAACAAAATCTGCCATACCTGCCGGGGATATTTATCATATTATTAGTATTGATATCATAATATTAGTATTTTTATCTGATATTGTTTCACTTCATTTTATGGGACTATTAATAAGTGCTGAACCCTTAAGGCTACTTTACACACTGCGATATCGGTCCCGATATCGCTAGTGTGGGTACCCGCCCCCATCTGTTGCACGACACGGGCAAATCGCTGCCCGTGACGCACAACATCGACCAGAGCCGTCACACATACTTACCTGTCCGGCGACGTCGCTGTGACCGGCGAACCGCCTCCTTTCTAAGGGGGCGGTCCGTGCGGCATCACAGCGACGTCACTGAAGCGTCACTGAACCGCCGCCCAATAGCAGCGGAGGGGCGGAGGTGAGCGGGACGTAACATCCCGCCCACCTCCTTCCTTCCGCATAGCAGCCGGGAGGCAGGTAAGGGGAGCTTCCTCGTTCCTGCGGCGTCACACGCAGCGATGTGTGCTGCCGCAGGAACGAGGAACAACTTCGTTACTGCTGCAGTAATGATTTTTAAGAATGGACCCCCATGTCACCGATTAGCGATTTTGCACGTTTTTGCAACGATGCAAAATCGCTTATCGGTGTCACACGCAACGGCATCGCTAATGCGGCCGGATGTGCGTCACAAATTCCGTGACCCCAACGACTCCGCATTAGCTATGTCGCAGCGTGTAAAGCCCCCTTAACTTGCCAACCAATGGCCTAAGCCACAGATTCAACCAGATTCAACATTTTAATTATATTTTTTCTATTTGTTAGTTGCTTATATTGCACCGTTAATCTCTATGCTATGTCACAAATTTTCGTTTATTATTTATGCTTTCAAGTATGCACATATTTCTTTTTTATGTATTTAAGTAATGATTTTTTTTATTTTATTTTTATTTTTTATTTTTCCACAGTTCAAAGAATGAGGTTTCATAGGTCACTCCCAGTCAATGCCAGACCCGGAATGTCTCATATGTGGTGACGTCACTGAGTTACTGATGTCACCGAGCATGAGAAATTCCAGTCTGGTGCTCACCTGGAGTGACTCTAGAGGTCAATCCCGGTCAGCACTACACCTCGAATTTCTCAAGCGAGGTGACGTCAATAAGACTACGCGTGAGAAATTCCAGGTCTGATGCTGGCCGGGAGGGACTTATGGAGCCTTGTTCTGTGAATAAGGCTCCATAGGTTGGAGTACGGTTTTGGGCTACATTTTGGGACCACTACACAATGAATTACGTCAGCTCTTCATAGTTTGTTTGTTTGTTTTTTTTACATAAATTGGTCAACTAGGATAGTGTAGATGAGTCTTTATTCAATCAAACTATTTTTTCCTGTATCATTTTTTAACTTTACACTTACTAGCTTAGTAATGGGGGTGTCTGATAGACTTCTCTCCATTACTAACTCCAAGGCTTGATGTCAACTGATAATTCACAGCTGACTTCAACCCCAAAAGACATTACCCTGATTGCCAATGTACCAAGACAATCGGGCAGAGCCAAGCAAAGGGCCAGAATTGGAGTATCTAATGTGATGTGCCAGTTCTGGGGTGGCTGCGGACTGGTATTTTTAGGCTGGGAAGGGCCCAATAACCATGGATCAATCCCAGCCTGATAATATCAGCCTGCAGGTGTCTGCTTTACCTTGTCTGGTTATCAAAAATAGAAGGGACTCCACGACAATTTTTTTAAAATTATTTATTAGGTTAAACAAGGCTGAAATACCCTTTAGCGCCGTATGAAAGGCACAAAAGGGTGAAAGTGTACAACCTTGCCTATATGCCTGCTCTAATCTAAGCTCTCCCTCCTACATCAAATTTTTCTGAACTGCACTGTGCTGAACTTGCATCCCCAGGTCTCATATAAGATCCGATGATTCAATACGACTGGCCAATCACAGTATTGCCAGTAGCCAACATGGCTATTGCACTGCTGTGATTTGCAGACAATCCTCGCATGTTTAGTGGCTGAAAAACAGCCATGACGCATGTGGGGCTGGGACTCGAACATGGCACTCAAGCACCCGCGATACTTGGCCAAGCAATGAGCATGCCCAAGAACCCCACTCGATCAAGTATCGATCACACCCGCTCATCACTAGTAGAAACATTTATTATAAATGGATAACTACATAAGCACTACAGACCTCGAGGGTTTTTATTTTAGAAACTAAGCTAAAATCTACATTTAAATTTTTTTATCTTTACTTATCCTTCAACTACTCCTTCGATCGCTGTATTCTGCAAGGAGTATGGTTACAATACTATCCTTCCAATGGGAATGGGCATGATGTAGTTTCTCTAGTGAGTTAGCAAAGATTACGTCCTCTTCTTGTAAAGACGCGATTCATAAGGGGCCAGTTAGTAAATAAACTAGTGTTCTCACAGCCCTTTAAATTAGATATTTTAAGCACATCTGTATATATAGAGAGAGACCTTTTTTACCGCCAATTTCACAAGTTTGTCTGTTTTTCGGTAAACAGGACATACCAACGGCTGTGAAAAATGAATAACCTATATTTAAAGAAAGGATGGATTACTGCAGTGCTGTGAAGCGATTAGTCCGCGGTGTGAAGTGTTTATATATATTTTTAAAATTCCATCCGGTTTATTATTAATAACTTGTAAAAACAAAAATTGCTCACCGTGCGGCAGAATCCAGTGGCTCCTTTCTCAGCCAGTTTTCCTGCACGCCGAGTGTCCAGGAAGTATATGCCCAAAGCCTTTCAAGATTTATATTCCAGCATTATCTTTCTTCAGGTTCCAGGTATAATTACTTTTACCAGGGATAATAAAAAGCCTTAATAAATCAAAACACAAGTGTGAAAACAGAAAAGATTACTATACACGTTTTCCTTTGAAGATTCGTCTACGTTAGACCTATAATAATTCTTAGAAATGGCTCTCGGGAAGGTAATTATTATCTGGGAAATGTGTCGCCTGGTAGTTCGGACTGGGTTGTATTCGTCTTGCGTTATGTTAATAAAGCACTTTTAGGTTAGATATCTTTACCCCCTTGTCCGCTTGACTTATAGCATTTGTAAAATAAATATGGGAATAAGTAAACAGTATATGTGATTCTATGGGGTAAATTTTAGTCAAAAGGAGGGGCTCTTTGTCCAGATTGAAGGCTCATGGTAAATTTGGTTTAAAAAAGATGGACCCTTAGATATTTCAACTGAGGCAGCATGGCCATAGTTTGGTATATAGAATAAAACTGTGCGAGCAGTGCAGAGTGGACCCACTGGACCAAGGAACCGATCTTTGACCTGGAGGAGCATACCTGAATGGCTACTAAAACTTCATTGAGCTACAGGTGGTGGGGATAGGCTTGCACTGTTAGGTAGCCACCAGAGCCAGTGGATCTCGATACATTGACAGCTGACGCCAGAGTTATGGCAGATATGGCCAGTACTGAGGAAGCTCCGGCAGATACGGCTGGTGTGGATTGTTGCCGCAGTGAGTTCAACAAATGCAACCAGTACGGATTCATGAAGAGGCATTTGACGGATGGGTCGGGTTTGCCTCTGTGTGTGTATTGAGGAAACCCTACTCCAATCCTTGCTGGAGTCAAATTTATGAAGTAGCGAATGCCACCGCTTGGCATGATGTAGCGCTGGCGTCTCTGCAGAGACACCAACTTACTCACCACCTCGGCCGGGTCGCATCCTCCCCCGCACTACCCCGGCCATCCACGTGTGCTGCTGCCTCCTTCCCCTCCCAGTCACTGTACATGCCGCACAGGGTTCCTGGGAGTGCACTTAAGACGCGCGCACGCACACCGTCCCTGCTTTTAAAGGGCCGGTGTGCTATTTCCAAGAAATGCCTCTCAGCCTATGGCTGAGAGCGACAGTGTATTTAAGGCATCTTCCCATTTGGGAAGGTGCCTGCGCAATGCTTCTAGTTAATCAGTAAGTGTTCCAGTCTGCTACCTAGCTGGTTGTCAGGTCCTGAGCTCCTGTCCCGTTGTCTCTGTGTCCATCTCCAGTACATGCCTTCACATACCTATCTAAAAAGATGAAGGCTGCACATCCAATAATATGATAATGGTATAATGCTACAAGCACGGTGACAATTATAATGAAAAATGCAATTTGCTAACTGGAAAGTCAACATGTGAATCATGAAATGCATACCTGCCAAGACTATTAGGAAAAAAGAGATATTTAGCAATCGCATTGATCAATGTAACTGTGTCACCCAGGGATAGGGGGTACTCAGATCCGGGCCAAGGGGTCGCTTCTGGAGGTATCACGGTGGCGTGACCCAGTCTGTGATCCCAGGCACCACAACGAAAAGGGGCATTATACACAGGGGAGATTTGGTAGTCTATGTTCCGTGACGCCACCCGTGGTGTGCGGTGAGGTAATGGAGCACCGCCGCTGCCGGTCACAGGATCCTGGGGATGGTAATGGGCAGCAAGGTGGGGATTTTCCCTCCACGGGTAGGGTGTTGATGTCCAGGGACCCCAGTGTGATGGATTGGGGAGTAACGGGTGCAGTCCACGGCTTGGACCGGGTGGTGCAGGAGTACTCACAGTATAAGCAATAACTGACACGAGTTCAGAATTTAACCAAGTTGCTGTTAACTGGTGCCCACGGCCGGCTGCTGTGAGGATGGGTCCCACACCCGTGTGTGTAATTCGAGTTTTTCTCCCAGCTCCCCACAGGAGCTGCTCCCTGACTTCTCCCCTCCAGCAGACTGACTGCAGCTCAAACTCTGCTCTCACCAAGCTCCTCTCTCCCCCCTCCCATTTTCCTGAGGAGGGGGGGAGTGGGGCCTGATTGGCCAGTGTGTGTTTGTGTGGAAACTCCCCAAGGGAGAGTGAGATCTGCACCAACACATGGATGCAGACCTCTGTGACACCCTGGTTTTGCCAGGGCGGCACATAACTGAGCCCCAAAACCTCACCAAAGTATATCTCTATATCGGGGTCCCAAGCTCTGTGACCCTAACTGTGTGTCATCTCATTGCAATTAAAAACTGCTGTGTGTGGGGAGGGGTAACCAAGGACTTGCTTATATAGGAGATGGAAAAACATTGATCAATGCGGTTACATTGATCAATGTGATTGCTAAATATCTCTTTTTTCCTTATAGTCTTGGCATGTATGCATTTCATGATTCACATGTTCACTATCCAGTTAGCAAATTGCATTTTTCATTATAACTGTCACCATGCTTGTAGCATTATACCATTATCATATTATTGGATGTGCAGCCTTCATCTTTATTGATTATGCATTTTTTGGCTTGCACTCTGTATACATATATATATTGGTGTTCACTTCAGTTATCCTTTAGTATTCCCATACCTATCTGTCCCTGCCGTGCCTCCCATTCCTATCTGTTCCCGCCTGTCCAGCCTGTTTCAATCACCTTATGTGTACCTGGCTATATTTGAGTCAGTCGCCTGCCCTGGGGTCAGCTACCACAGTCCTGGTCACTGCCCTGGGAGTGGTACCTGGCATCTGCCTTGCGGTAGGCACTTAGTTAAGCCCCTTTCAGTAAAGGGTAAGCCCGGGTCTGCCCAGTGCGTCCACTAATCTCGCTCGCTGCCACTACATCGGCTGTGAGTGTTACACATGAATTTGCTGAGCGGTGGATGCCACGACCTCTCACCCCAGCTCCACCCAGTTCGTCAGAGCTAGATGAAAGTGGCGTGAGAACTTCAAAAGCCTCAAGTTGCACCAAAATTATGCAACTTTTCAAAATTTTTTACACAAACCTGTCATGAATGGGGCCCATTGTATTTCGATGAGCCTTGCAAAATTTCCCATCTGACCATTCTTTGTCAAAGAGGTGTGTCCCTACACTGTTTGATACTGTCAGCACTGATTGGACAATGGTAGAAGCAAGGAAACTATCCAACTGGAAACAGTTATAAATTTATTCATACATTTCTAGGAGGACAACAGAGGAATAGCACAAAGCCGAGGGCTGAAAAAAGATGCTCCAGAATTGTGATTTCAAATGGGGTGCAAGTAATTCCTTAACCAGTCCAAACCCGGGCCATTTTCCCCTTTCATGGTACATTTTTGGTTATTTCATACATGCAGTTTTTAGAATTGTAATTTTTTTTTTTAGATTATTATTATTGTAATTTTTCTCATTTTTTTTCCATGATACGTAGAGCCTAATTATGGGTCATCTTTAGATTAATATTGGGTTAAAAATGTAAAGAAAAAGTGGTAACTACATGTCTATATTTCACAATATATTTTTAGGTTTTGTTTATTGTGACCACAAAAGATTGCTAAAATAAATTTTAAATTGTGATCCCCTTTCTCTAGTAATGTCGGACTTGTGATCTTTTTTTTTATCAACACGTAGTACAAAAAGCAACAATATGGACAAGCAGTAGCTTTTGCCCCTTATATATTTTTTCATTTATTTCGCAAATTTGTCCCCTTTCCTTCACCCATAAAATAATAGTAGATCTTTGGGGAGGGAGTTCAACATTTAAATAAATAAATGTATATATATATATATATATATATATATATATATATATATATATATATATACACAAGCTGTACTACCCGGCTTCTCCCGGGTTAATAACTGCTGTTAACAAAATAGAATGTATTAACAAAAATGTATTCTGCACACAAAAACCAAAAAACAAATAGATATAAATGTAATTATAATGTCTGTCTCCCCCTCTGTATATCTCTCTCTGTCTCTCTCTCTCTATCTCTTTGTCTGTCTGTCTCTTTCCCTGTCTGTCTCTGACTGTCTCTGTCTCTTTCTCCGTCTGTCTCAATCTCTTTCCCTGTCTATCTATCTCTTTCCCTGTCTGTCTATCTCTGTCACTTTCCCTGTCTGTCTCTTTCCCTGTCTGTCTCTTTCCATCTCTTTCCCTGTCTGTCTCTTTCCCTCTGTCTCTTTCCCTGTGTCTGTCTCTTTACCTGTCTTTGTCTGTCTCTTACCTTGTCTGTCTCTTTCCCTCTCTTTCCCTGTCTGTCTGTTTCCCTGTGTCTGTCTCTTTACCTGTCTGTGTCTGTCTCTTAACCTGTCTCTCTCTTTCCCTGTCTGTCTCTTTCCCTGTCAGTCTGTCTCTTTGTCTGTGTCTGTCTCTTTGTGTCTGTCTCTTAACTTGTCTATGTCTGTTTCTTACCCTGTCTGTGTCTGCCTCTTTCCCTGTCTGTGTCAGTCTCTTTCCCTGGCTGCATTGTGACACGCCAACATTCCATTTAAGGGCGTGGCTGCGCATTCTTCTGAAGTTCTGGCTGCACTGTGGCTCCCAGCTCCATTCGCTTTAATGGAGGCAGGTTTTTTGGTGAATAACTGTAAAGTGCGGGGTTAAAATTTCCCCTCAAAACATAGCCTATGATGCTCTCGGGGTCCAGAAGTGTGAGTGTGCAAAATTTTGTGGCTGTAGCTGCCAATCCCGGACATACACACATACATACACACACACATTCACACATTCAGCTTTATATATTAGATATACGTATATATATATATATATATATATATATATATATATATATATATATATATCTATATATATGTATATATATATATATAATATTTTTTGTAACTGGGGCTGGCATATTATTCCAAGTAACAGGTGAATTTCATCTTCCTCGCTACACGGCAGAAATGTTCTGTGACTGCTAATTACCAGCAACTCCTACTCCCTCCTGGCACTCGGTGATCACATAATCATTGGGACAGAAGGCATAAGCAATGTTTATACTTCTTAAACTGTTTAGACAGCTGTATATATAGCAATCAGAAAGGCAGAGATGGTAATAAACCATCTCTGCCTTTCTTATCGTAGGGATACTAGGTATTAACCACTAGATTTTTAACCAGAACAAGAAAACACTAATTCTTATATAACTACCTAGAATTTACATTTATGAGCTTTTTCCAAAGCAGCCATATGTTGTATGGAAAGGGAAGTCCCAGGTATGTTTGAATGACAAAATCCCAGGGTACCCCTATAACCAGCTTGATATGCTAACACATATTGCCTGGTCCTAATGCCAACCTTGTGACATAGTTTGTAGCAGTTAAAGCAATATATATTTTTTTAAATTCCATATTCCATATTGGGGTTTTTTGCACATATGTGTTTTCTTCCCATTGACACCATGCTCAAAATCACAAAGCTGGTTGACATTTTCTATCAATCACAGCAAAAGCAGGGGAAAACGGTTCCATTTTTACAGATATGATGGATCAGTTTTAAAGGATTAGTCCCTTGATGCCCTACCTGATCCTGAAAAAGAAGGGGGTCACAGTATTGCTTCATACAAGTCACAGGAAGCTTGAATGGGTCACCTCTGCAGTTCCCGGCACAGCGGGTGGCTAGGAATGCAATGACCAAGCGTTTAGGATCTGAGTCTTATTTAGATCTACAACTCGCATCAGAATGTATAACTTTTGGCCAGTGCTCAGGTTATGTGTGGTGGAGAATGATAGAAATGCTGCAGGGCACTCCTCAATTTAGCAGCATTGGCTGCAGTTCAGAGCTACCGGATGGGACCGATGGTGCATACTTGGATCCTAGATTTGACTTTGATCACGGATGGTTATATTTCATATCTATGAAATTGACTGCACTTGTTGCTTGCAGTAGGAATTTATCAAATAGGTGTTGGAATTTTTCTTTCCAGAAATTCGCAATCTTCAGTGCGGCTTGTGTTAGTGTAATGTTACGAGGTCGATGTGTGTTGTACATGAAGCCCCCACATTAACTCTTGCCTAATATATCCAACCCATAGAGAATGCAAATATTATATATATGTATATATATATATATGTACATATACATATACATATAGGTATATATGGGTATAATATTAGCTGCTGTCCATTTTTCCTTTTTTTTTTATACCTTGTTTTTTATATATATATATATATATATATATATATATATATGTATATACTGTATTATATATTATAGATATATATATTACACTGTATTTTATTATATGTAATATATATATATATATATATATATATATATATATATATATATAAAAATATTTGCATTTTCTATGGGTTGGCTATATCAGGCAACTATACATAGTATATGAACCAAACAGATGGTGTATGATGAGGGCCGAGTTGCAGAGAATTGGGCATACAATGCTTTGCCTGGGTATTCCTGTATGCCATTCTTTGCTATCTTCATATCTAGGGTGTCTCAGGTGTCTTCTTATTTATTTTACATGTTGATGTGGGAACGGGTGCCCGGAGCAGGGTACTTTGGTATTGTTGCGCTCTTTTTAATTGTTTTTAACTGTCCGGTCCTATAGGTACTGTTAAGAATAAGACCTAATTCAAATGACAGTAATTTTTTTCTCTTGCATAAAGAAGAGGTTTCTTCATTGGTTTTGATCCGATTTTCATCAGTATATTTGGTCAGCGTGTCCGTTTTTACCATCATTGATTATTTCTAATGAAAATATATAAATTATTTTGAAAACTTCTCCTTTTCATTGCAGTGTTAAAAACGGGCAACGTGTGCTATAAATGATTTTTCACAGACCCATCAAATTGTATGGGTAAATTTAATTTATGTCTTGAATGAATCAAAAACAGACATGACTCCACTTTTTTTTCTTTTTGGACACGCGGGCTCCCCCAACAAATATGGATATGTGAACAGGTCTATAGATTATAATTAGAGATGAGCGGACCTGTGGAAGTTCGGTTCGGTGGGTTCAGCTGAACTTTAGATAAAATTCGGTTTGGAACTTGGACTTGACCTGAACCCCAATGGAAGGCACTAATTGGGCAATTTGGGTCTTCACCCGCAGGCATCCAGCCATAGACAGATCACTTCCGAGGGCCAGTGAGCGAGGTTTTTCCTTTTTGTTTTTTTTGGTGTACACTATATTCGATCATGCTGTTGTTACCCCCAGTGAGAGCTGTTCAAACACTGCAATTAGCTCGCACTGGGCTGAGGACCCAGCATACCAGAGCACGGGGATGCTCGAGGGATGGGTGTTCATACGTAAAGCACCCAAACTCCAAACCCAATCTCTGTTTCGTATGAACACCGAACTTTACTTTTCAAGTTTGCTCATTTCTAGTCCTGGGTTGACATCCCACCAAGGGCAATATGTTCCAGGAGTTTGTATATTATCCACGTATTTTCATGGCTTTCCTCTTACATTTCAAAGACATATTGATAGGGAATGTAGGTTGTGAGTATGGGGGCAGTGTTACCAATTAATATAAAGCAAACTAAATAATAAATATTATGGAATGAGTGACAACTAGTGATGAACGAGCTTTTCAATGCTCGGTACTCGTAATGAGCAGTCGGATGCTCGAATGGGCACGACTCGAGTACCCAAGTATAATGGAAGTTATCCCGGGAAAATGCTTGAGTCCCCCATTAACTAACATTATACTCGGTACTCAAGTCACGCCCATCCAAGCATTAACTGCTGGTTACAAGTACCGAACACCCAAGCATGGTAGTGCTCACTCATCTCTAGTTACGAGTACCCAACACCCGAGCATGGTAGTGCTCACTCATCTCTAGTTACGAGTACCCAGCACCCGAGCATGGTAGTGCTCGCTCATTACTAGTTATGAGTAGCGGGCACCCGAGCATGGTAGTGCCCGCTCATCACTAGTTATGAGTACTGAGCACCCGAGCATGGTAGTGCTCACTCATCACTAGTTACGAGTACCGAGCACAAGCGCATGGTAGTGTCCGCTCATCATTAGTTATGAGTACAGAGCGCCCGAGCATGCTAGTGCTCGCTCATCACTAGTTACGAGTACCAAGCACCCGAGCATGGTAGTGCCCGCTCATCACTAGTTACGAGTACCGAGCAACCTAGCATGGTAGTGCCCGCTCATCACCAGTTACGAGTACTGAGCACCCAAGCATGGTAGTGCCTGCTCATCACTAGTTATGAGTACCGAGCACCTGAGCATGGTAGTGCCCACTCATCACTAGTTACAAGTACCAAGCACTCAAGCATGATGGTGCTCGCTCATCACTAGTTACGAGTACTGAGCACCCGAGCATGGTAGTGCCCGCTCATCACTAGTTACAAGTACCAAGCACTCAAGCATGATGGTGCTCGCTCATCACTAGTTACGAGTACTGAGCACCCGAGCATGGTAGTGCTCACTCATCACTAGTTACAAGTACCAAGCACTCAAGCATGATGGTGCTCGCTCATCACTAGTTACGAGTACTGAGCACCCGAGCATGGTAGTGCCCGCTCATCACTAATGACGAATATTGCTTGTACTTGTTATTTGTGCAAAACTTGATGAAATGATAGTGACCGTTTAAATCCATCTGTATTTTTCAATATTAGGATTATTGAGCTGAGATAAAAAAAAAAATTAATAGGAAATTAGTATGAAGCCCCAAATGAAAAATACTGTTCTTAATCAAACAAGTCATTTACTGGGTTTTCTCCTTTCAGTCTTCCACTGACGCCGTCTCACAAGTTTCCACTTATATGACCTAATCGGTTCACTGCCTCCAGTTTCCAGAGCGCAAAAGGCCTTAATCCCATTTATATTCTCCTTCCTATTATTACAGGTCTACAATCTAATATTGACTTAAACAGATTACGTTTAAAATGATTTGGAAGACGAATATTCTGTTTTATTTTCAGGCTAAAGTTGTAATTACATAAATGTTCAATGTTAATGACTGACTAATTACACGACTGTCTCCTCGAATTCTCCAGTACGCGCGAACTTGTGACCTAAAATCATAAATTAATCTGTACCCAGAATAGAGCATACATTAATATTGGACCTTTACGATCAGGTCAGATTTGACTATTTTCTCATTAGTGGTTTAGTAGACTTTAGTTTGTGAATCACTACTCCACTTTCCATAGCAACAGTAAAATTATCATAAATTATGATCATTTTAATGTTGATATTGAAAATGGATAATGGAAACCAGCTCTCCGTGTAATGACTATCTGGTAAGTTTATGGTAGGAATATTGCGGCTTTGAGAATAGGCGCTGATCTGTTGTTCTCGACAGTGTCCGCCATACATTGACCAAAGCTATGCTGTCCATCATTCTTCAATGGGTACATCAGACCTCCACCAGAGATGGTCACAGCTGATCAGTGCCTGGTCTCAGCCCCCCATTGATATGATATTGGTGATTCATCAAGGGAGAGGTCATCAATTTTATATGCTCTGCCAACCCATTTAACAGATGAATATGTACAGTTGAGCAAGATAAGTACCTAACTATTCGTACTCGCTATGCACATAACGAGTACTGTCTAATACTCGCGTATTCGTTCCGCATAACACTTGCAATGCAAGTCAATGGGGAAAAACTCGCAATGTAAAGAGTAACCCGAATTCCGCACTATTCGTGCAAGTAGCAAATAATATGGCATTCGGGTTACTCGTTACTTTACCAGTTTTTCCCCATTGACTTGCATTGCACACGATATTCGGAACGAATATGCGCGTATTAGACAGTACTCGTTCGGAGTATAGTGAGTACGAATAGTTAGGTACTCGCTCAACTCTATGAATATAGTATTTTTGGGTAGGTATAATATTAGCTGCTGTCCATTTTTACTTTTTTTTTTTATACCTTGTTTGTTATTTAAAGGGTACCTACACTACTTTATTATTTATTATATATGACAGGGCATAAAAACCACTGCAGATTGGTGGGGCTCCATGTAAGGGCGGCGTTACACGAGACGATTTATCGTGCGATAGCATGAGTGACCGCACACGCCCCCGTCATTTGTGCGTCAGGGGCAATTTGTTGCCCATGTCGCACAAAGTCGTTTACCCCCATCACACGTACTTACCTCCCGAACGACCTCGCTGTGGGCGGCGAACATCCTTTTCCTGAAGGGAGAGGGACATTCGGCGTCACAGGGACGTCACATAGCGGCCGGCCAATAGAAGCGGAGGGGCGGAGATGAGCGGGATGTAACATCCCGCCCAACTCCTTCCTTCCGCATTGCCGGCGGGATGCAAGTAAGCTGTGTTCGTCGTTCCCGGGGTGTCACACGGAGCGATGTGTGCTGCCTCGGGAACGATGAACAACCGGAGCACAGAAGGAGGAACGACATTATGAAAATGAACGACGTGTCAACGAGCAACGATAAGGTGAGTATTTTTGCTCGTTCAAAGTCGTTCGTAGCTGTCACACACTACGATATCTCTAACGATGCCGGATGTGCGTCACAGAATCCGTGACCCTGACGACATATCGCCCGATATATCGTAGCGTGTGACGCCGCCCTAAAGCTGCGTGCACACAGTGCACTTTTATAGGTTTTTTTTATACTTTTTTAGTGCAGTTTTGTCACAAAACTGCAAGCAAATCTTAAAGCCAGCAAAGTCTATTAGAATCCTCAAGACTGACCATATTGAGTTTTTTCTCCTTGCACATTTGGTGCAGAAAATAATCTGCATTATTTCATCATTTTTGCCAGCGTTTTTCACCTTTTGAAGGTATGTGTACACGAATCCTATGGACACTGTGCTTCTTTTCTATGCAGCGTACACGACAAGTGGCACGGCTTTCCGAGGCGCAGCATGTCAATTTATTATTGCGGAGATACGTGTGTTCTCAGTGGGAGAACACAGTGAAAATCCGCTGTGCCCAGAATCCTGATCGTGGGCACAGATACTGCATCCTCCCATGGAGAACACTAACATCTCCTAAAGCGGAATGACCCTGTGTCTAGAATGCAGCGTCTCCTGATCATGTGCTGATATCCTGAAAGCAATAAAAGAAACACATGCAAAAACGCATGTGTTTGCTCTGCGTTTTTTGTGTGATGCAGAAATTTCTGCAACCAAATACTCAATGTGTGCACATAGTCCTACTGATTGCTCAAAACACTTCTTAAGGCCTGCGACACACATCCGTGCCGCCGGTACGTGTTTGCCATTTTTTGCACGTACCGGCGGCACGGAGACACGTTCAGCAATGCTACCCTATTGTACCAGGCACACACACGTAAAACCACACGGAACGTGTGTCCGTGTGCGTTTGTACGTGTGTGCGTTTTTCTACACGCTGACATGTCAGTGTTTTCTCCGGCAGCACGGGTGTCACACGGCCTGCACCCATACCACACGGGTGTAGTGTGGATGCGATCCCGCGTGACACGCGCCGGAGAAAACACACGTGTCAGAGAAAAAAAACCAAAACATTTACTCACCTTCTCCAGCCCTCCTGTCTCTGCCGCTGCTGCCACTTGCTGCCGACCGCCGCTCATTATTCTCATTTAATATTCGCTTCACTGCCTGGCAGCAGCAGCAGCGGGGAGACGGGAGGGCTGGAGACCGAAGATCAGCACCACGGACAGCAGGAAGGACCACGTGAGTATGTAAATAACCTGTTCTCTGTATGTTATCACGGATAGCATGCGGAGAACACACGTGGCCCGCACGTACCAGAGACACGTACTTACCTGCATGCAACACGCAGGGAAAATACGTGTCTCTCGGCACGTGCGTGATTTTCACATGAGTGTGTCGGAGGCCTAAAGGTGTGTTGCTCAGGATCTAGAACACATCCAATAAATTACTTAAAGGGAATCTGTCAGCAGGTTTTTGCTGCCTCATCCGAGAGCAGCATGATGTACGATCCTGAATTTAACAATGTATCACTTAGATTACCTGCTGCAGCCATTCTGACACAGTGGAATATTTTATTTTTTGTATGTAGCAGAGCTCTGAGAGTTGCCCCCACCCACACCAGGCTTTCAGTGCACATTTCCATAGACAGAAGCTGCTAATCACAAAAGGGGCGGAGTCAGACTAGAGCTCAGGAGCTGCTGAGACCCACAAATGATTAAGATAAGAGGCTAAGGCCCTGTGTCCACGGTGCGTTTTTTCATGCTTTTCTGCAGCGTTTTCAACTGCACCTTTTTACTGCGTTTTGATTTCCCAGCAAAGTCTATGGAAAATAGGGTTTTCCTGTGCCCACCATGCAGTTCAAAATGCTGCGTTTAATTTGCATATTTTGTGGCAAAAACCATGCGTTTTAAAAAGCAGCATGTCAATTGTTTTTGCCATTTGAGGTGCGTTTAGATAACATAGAAGTCAATGAGAAGCAGGGAGTAACCAAGAAACATCAAAATTCCAGCGTTTTACCTGCTTTTTAGGTGCAGAAAACATGCGTTTTGGACTACTAAAACGCATGCTTTTTGCACATCAAAATAATGATTTCATATGTCCCTTTACACACACACATAGTCCGACAATTTATGTAAAGAAAATTATCATTTTATTGCTATATTTCCGTTTTTTATTAAATAACCGCTATAATTCTATTAAATCTTGCTATTTTCTTTTTTTTCATACAAATGTTTGTGTCCCTTTTTTTTCTCTTTTTTCATTTTGTTTGACTGTTGTAACTTTATTTATCATTGTCTTGATGTTCAAAACGCATGTGTCAAAGTGCATTTGAAAAAGCATCTAAAAAGCGCTAAAAACGCACCAAATACGCATGCGTTTTCAGCGCTAAAGTTCTGCAAAAGGCAACTTTGGCTAATTCAATTAAGGACAAAACGTGCATTTAGAACTGCAAGTAGGGAAAAGCAACGTGGAAACATAGCCTTAAACTAACATTAAAGGTAAACAAAAGCACAGTTTGAGATAAAAAAAAAGGCTGGCTGTAAACTTCATGTTAACTCTTACAGCATGATGGTTTCAGATTAAATAGCAAAAAAAATCCTGATAGAGTCCCTTTAAGCGATTGGTGGAGGTCTGTGGATTCGGACCACTTTTGAAAGACAGAAGAGGACCCCTGTGGAAAAACATGAGCCCTTTGCAGTCCAGTACAGTCATATGAAAAAGTTTGGGTACCCCTATTAATGTTAACCTTTTTTCTTTATAACAATTTGGGTTTTTGCAACAGCTATTTCAGTTTCATATATCTAATAATTGATGGACTGAGTCATATTTCTGGATTGAAATGAGGTTTATTGTACTAACAGAAAATATGCAATCCGCATTTAAACAAAATTTGACCGGTGCAAAAGTATGGGCACCTCAACATAAAAGTGACATTAATATTTTGTAGATCCTCCTTTTGCAAAAATAACAGCCTCTAGTCGCATCCTGTAGCTTTTAATGAGTTCCTGGATCCTGGATGAAGGTATATTTGACCATTCCTGTTTACAAAACAATTCCAGTTCAGTTAAGTTTGATTGTCGCCGAGCATGGACAGCACGCTTCAATCATCCCACAGATGTTCGATGATATTCAGGTCTGGGGACTGGGATGGCCATTCCAGAACATTGTAATTGTTCCTCTGCATGAATGCCTGAGTAGATTTGAAGCGGTGTTTTGGATCATTGTCTTGCTGAAATATCCATCCCCTGCGTAAGTTCAACTTCGTCACTGATTCTTGCACATTATTGTCAAGAATCTGCTGATACTGAGTTGAATCCATGCGACCCTCAACTTTAACAAGATTCCCGGTGCCGGCATTGGCCACATAGACCCAAAGCATGATGGAACCTCCACCAAATTTTACTGTGGGTAGCAAGTGCTTTTCTTGGAATGCCGTGTTTTTTTGCCTCCATGCATAACGCCTTTTTGTATGACCAAACAACTCAATCCTTGTTTCATCAGTCCACAGGACCTTCTTCCACAATATAACTGGCTTGTCCAAATGTGCTTTTGCATACCTCAGGTGACTCTGTTTGTGGCGTGCTTGCAGAAACTGCTTCTTTTGCATCACTATCCCATACAGCTTGTCCTTGTGCAAAGTGCGCTGTATTGTTGACCGATGCACATTGACACCATCTGCAGCAAGATGATGCTGCAGGTCTTTGGAGGTGGTCTGTGGATTGTCCTTGACTGTTCTCACCATTCTTCTTCTCTGCCTTTCTGATATTTTTCTTGGCCTGCCACTTCTGGGCTTAACAAGAACTGTACCTGTGTTCTTCCATTTCCTTACTATGTTCCTCACAGTGGAAACTGACAGTTTAAATCTCTGAGACAACTTTTTGTATCCTTCCCCTGAACAACTATGTTGAATAATCTTTGTTTTCAGATCATTTGAGAGTTGTTTTTAGGAGCCCATGATGCCACTCTTCACAGGAGATTCAAATAGGAGAACAACTTGCAAGTGGCCACCTTAAATACCTTTTCTCATGATTGGATACACCTGGCTATGAAGTTCAAAGCTCAATGAGGTTACAAAACCAATTTAGTGCTTTAGTAAGTCAGTAAAAAGTAGTTAGGAGTGTTCAAATCAAGAAATTGATAAGGGTGCCCATACTTTTGCAGCGGTCAAATTTTGTTTAAATGCAGATTGCACATTTTATGTTAGTACAATAAACCTCATTTCAATCCAGAAAGATTACTCAGTCCATCAGTTATTAGACATATGAAACTGAAATAGCTGTTGCAAAAACCCAAATTGTTATAAAGAAAAAAGGTTAACATTAATAGGGGTGCCCAAACTTTTTCATATGACTGTATGTCTGTGACAGAAGCTACCTACTTCTAGGGAGGTAGAAGTGGCCCCTACCCTCTTGGGCCCCAATGGTATGGCCACCTCTGTGCAGGGCATTTCAAGCCTTGCCATAGATTAGAAATAATAAAATTGGGAATTTGTCCTTTAACATTACAGTATGATACATGACATCTGTTCAGGTTCAGGTAGGTAGGATCAGGTAAACCAAGGTTACTAATTTCTGCGTTCCGCTGACACATGAAGTATCGCCACAGCATGGTAAATATAGCTGACACAACTTAAGAAGCCCCGAGAAATGTAATAAATCCCATGTTTAGCAACCTCTGACCATTTCCTTTTCTAATGTTTTCACAATGGATGTCAGGACATTTTAGGAAATATATCCTTTTTTCATATAAGGAATGAACAGAATAAATATAATATGTTGTAGAGGAGTGAGCTATGTCTGGAAGGAAACCGGCCAGAATGGGGTGAGTATGGGGGGTTTACAGTTTCAAATGTAGGAAATATGGTCCAAATATAACATTTTCGCTGATTTGGACAATGGGTCACAGTGTTCTTTCAAAGAGTAAGTAACTGAATGACAGTTCTGCTTAGTTGTGTTGCAATATTGGATTAGAAGGTGTGATGTAGCATCCAAACGCACAGCATGCTCGAGATTAATGACGCCGTTAGTTCAGGTCAGTAGACCTTGGTTGGGCTGCGTTTCGATAAGTTACATATACAATATGACAGCAATGATATTAATATAAATCCCAAAATCTTTTATAAATACATTAATGCCAAAAGGAAAACAAAGAATAGTTTTGGCCCCTTAAAATATAATAACATGTTAGTTACAGAGGACAAACAAAAGACTGAGATATTAAATAGGCATTTCTCATCTGTGTTCACCAAGGAACTGACTGTACCAGGGATCATTCAACAAATGAAAAATCAAAGTTCACCACCCAATATAATTAATTTAACACAAGATGAAGTACGCCTATGTCTGAGTAAATTAAACATTGACAAATCCCCAGGGCCGGATGGCATTCATCCACAAATATTGAGGGAATTGAGCTCCGTAATCGACAGACTGCTGTATCTCATCTTTTTAGATTCTCTTGTAACAGGGTTGGTGCCTCAGGATTGGATGATTGCTGATGTGGTACCGATATTTAAGAAAGGTAAGAGGGTAGATCCAGGCAACTACTGTCCAGTAAGCCTGACATCAGTAGTATGCAAAGTTTTTGAGGGCTTATTAAGGGATGACATGCAAAAATATATTGCAGAAAATAATATAATAACTGACAAACAGCATGGATTCATGAAAGATAAGTCATGTCTAACCAACCTGTTGGGGTTCTATGAGGGGGTAAGTGCAAACCTGGATACTGGTAATGCATCTGATGTGATTTATTTGGACTTTGCAAAGGCATTTGATACTGTATCACATAATAGTCTTATACTACAGCTCCAGAAGCAACGACTAGGGGAAACTATATGCAACTGGGTAAGGAATTGGCTAAAAGATAGGAAACAAAGAGTAGTCATAAATGGTACATTCTCTAAATGGGCCATAGTCAGCAGTGGGGTGCCGCAGGGATCTGTGCTAGGACCAATTCTTTTTAATCTCTTTATTAATGACCCTGTGGATGAGATTGATAGTAACGTGTCAGTCTTTACTGATGACACCAAACTATGTAGGATATTAAAAACTGACCTTGATAGTATAATATTACAAAAAGATCTGAATAAGATGTCAGAATGGGCAGACACTTGGCAAATGAGATTTAATGTTGATAAATGTAAAGTAATGCCCCTAGGATGGAGTAATCCTATAACTGCATATACATTAAATGGAAGTAAGCTCGGGACTACAGAACAGAAGAAGGACTTGGGTATTCTCATTACAAATAAGCTGAGCAGCAGCACTCAATGTCAGGCAGCAGCTGCTAAAGCAAACAAGATTTTAGGGTGTATAAAAAGAGAGATTAGATCCTGTGATCCCAACGTATTGTTACCCCTCTATAAATCACTTGTAAGGCCACATCTGGAATATGGGATCCAATTTTGGGCTCCACATTTTAAAAAGGACATTCAGAAGTTAGAGTCAGTTCAAAGGAGGGCAACTAGACTATTACAAGGAATGGAGGCCTCCCATATGATGACAGGTTGAAAAAGTTAGATATGTTTAGCTTAGAAAAAAGACGTCTCAGAGGAGATCTCATTTATATGTATAAATACATGTGTGGTCAATATAAAGGACTGGCACATGACTTATTTCTTCAAAAGACAGTACTAAAGACCAGGGGGCACTCACTGCGATTGGAAGAAAAGCGATTCCGACACCTAAATAGGAAAGGGTTCTTTACAGTTAGAGCAGTCAGACTGTGGAATGCCGACCACAAGAGGTAGTAATGGCAGATACTATAACAGCTTTTAAAAAAGGGCTGGATGATTTCCTCACTACACACAACATTGTTGGTTATAAATGACTTAGTGACAAAATGTAGAACTGGTGGAGGAAGGGGAACTAGATGGACCTAGGTCTTTTTTCAACCTAAGTAACTATGTAATATGACAGCAAAGTGCACAGTCTGTATTTAAAAGGAACCTGTCACCAGATTTGGCCCTTATAAGATGCGGCCACCACCAGTGTAAGCCCTTATGTATTTCAGAATACTGTACAGTGCTGGCCAAAAGTATTGGCACCCCTGCAATTCTGTCAGAGAATCCTCAGTTTCTTCCTGAAAATGATTGCAATCACAAATTCTTTGGTATTATTATCTTCATTTAATTAATTAATAAATTGAATTAATAAAATTTCATATTTTTACAAAATTGGTATTCCAGCTTTTTATTTTAATACATTTTACAAACATTTTATTATTCCCATAAAAAAGCAAGTGCCAAAATGACATTGAAAAATCTCCAACGTGTCACGATTCACCTTTGGCTTTGGCTCTGCTCCTTGCAGAGCTGTTGGGTTTCATCTATTGCTCAGTTGTTTGTATTCCCCGGGTCCTTGCCAGTGGGCGGGGCTTGTTTGGTGCCTCGTTCTGGTAATCGCCATGCTTTATCTTTGGACTCTTTCCACCGAAACTTCGCTAGTGATAGTTCCTGCTCTGCAGTGTGCACTTCTAGTTCCCATGAGTTCGTTCTGATCCTTGTCCTGCTACCCTGATCCTCCCCCTGTCCTCTGCTCCGTCCATCTTGTCTGTGCTCCCTGACTTTCTGACCCTCTGTTTGTCTTGTTCCCTCAGTCTCGATTCCCCCCTTTTTGAACTTACGTTCCCCTTCGACTTCTGACTTCGACTTGCTGTGTGACTATGATTCTGTACCTGACGTTACCCCCGGCTACCAACCTTAGGCTTCCACGTGAGTGACTTTGGCTCCTCTTCCTCCTTTGCACTGACGTGACCTCCTGGCTCTGACTCTTGGCTTGTACAGCCATTCTGCTACCTCCCCGTCTAGATACTGGTGACATCTAGTGGGCAGATGCCGCATTACACCTAGGAGCTCTACATCTCTCCAGTGTACCTGCGCGCCCTGGTGGTAGCATTACAACATGCTTCTCGTTTTTATGAAAAACCTTACGGAGTCCCCCAAAATGGATCTAAACGGAAAACCAGCAACACCACAAACAACAACATTGTTCACACTGAACCTTATATTTGACTTTACGATAACGTCTGGTTGCAGTGTTTTCGTCAAAAAAGAAATTGTGAGAAAAAAAACAAAACAGCAAAAACGCTATGATGTGAAACCACCCAAAAAAAACGATAAATGCCAAAGCCATTAAAATAACAGACTGTTTGTTTAGTTTTCACAGCAAATAAATACAGAGTGTGAATTTCTACTGATTGATGTGAATGAGTGAATGTGACCACTGGGAAGCCTCCAGCTCCTCTGCAGGGAGTTTCTCAGAAGCACTTCATTTAATGACAGTTTAGGAATTGTTTTTCTCCCCTGTTGGACACTTTCTTTACTTTGTTGCTAAAACAATTCTTAGAAATATTTTCTTTTGATTGATTCCATGCATGCTTGGACTGAGCTTGAAAGATTGTCTTGCAATAATGCAGAATGGAACTTAAAAGAACATGTGCTGTGGGGATGAAGCTGGTCGTGAATAAGAAAACAAGTACTTCATTACAGAAGTATAGAAGTATCATCTCAATTGCAAAATAGTGCATCTTAAAAGGGCTTATCCCCAGGTCAAAAGGGGCCAGTTTTTGCAGTTATGCTTTCTCACTGCTCCCCTGAGTATTCTCTGTGTTATTTTTTTTTTAAGAGATATGGGCCTTGTTTTTCATCATTGCTAATCTTTATGGTCTTTGCTAAAAGGGTGTTGTCATGCACGGCCTTGGAGAAGGTCCGGCACATGGCGAAACTCACAACAAACATTGGGTTCACCACAACAAATAAGGGATACATCGGACACACTTTAACAACGGTGGGCCCTTGGCACAAGGGAGGGAGATGGTGGGACACCTCCTGCACTCGCCTGCAGCTGCACTCTGCATTCCTAGCAAGCTCTATACAGGTTAAGCACCTATCGCCGAGCAGAATACCTGAAACCCTGCAATAACCCTGACTAGTGAGCTGGCAGGTGAAGATTGCTAGTCCCACCGATGCACTAAAACAACATGAAGTGAAGGTACAACAGACAGGGAAAAAAAAACAAAATATAAGGTTCAACTTCATGGCTGCAGTCAGACACCAAGGCTGCACTCTATCCTGCTTCCATAAAAAAGGCTAAGCAGCTCCTTCCACCTCTATGCCTGGCTTAAGAATGAATCAGAATAACCAGCTCCCTCTGCTGGGAGTGTCGCGGGCGGGGAGGACGCCGTCGCTGCTGCACTCTCGCTAACGCTCGGGTACGGCACTGCTGCAGCTGCTGCTGTTTGGTGGCTCGAGCGGGGGGGCCGGACCCGGGCACTCGAGCGGCGCTCCTCGCCCGTGAGTGAAAGGGGTGGTTGGTTTGGGGGATTTAGTCCGTGACGCCACCCACGGGTCGTGGTGAAGATGGGCACCACCGCTGCTGGTGACGGTGATCCCGGGAGCGATGGTAGGGAGAAACTGGGATGTTGTTTTCCCCCTCCGTGGGTAGGGGTCGGTGGTCCCGGGGCCCAATGATGTGACGGGGAGGCAGGGTCGGTGAGGTGCAGGGTTGCAGGGACAGCGCGGCATGGTGCCGGATGGCACGGGTGTACTCACTCAGTAAGAAATGTACAAAGTCCTCGGTAAACCAAACGGCTGGATGGACGGGTCCCGCAGCCGGCTGCTGTGTCTCTCCCTGGACAGGTGATGGCGGCTGTCTTTCCCTGCACCTTAATGTTCTCGTTTGACTACTATGGATCCCCAACGGTAGTCCGCTCCCCGGTGTATGGGTACCGGAGGAGCCCATTTGCCCGCAGGTGCTGGCCCTTGGGTCTCTAGCCTTAGGCGGTAGCTGTATACCCTCACGGTGTGAGCGGTTGCCTTTAATCGGGACTTTTGCTGTTAGGAAACCCCTGGGGTTCCGGTCACATTCGGATTTGACTATTGTCGGCGGCTCCAAGCCTGGTCGGGGTCCGATGGCCCTGCCTGTGTGTGCTGGCTTCACTTCACTCTCCAGTCGGTACCGGCTGGCCAACGCCCGACCCCGGTCCTACGGTTCCGCGTTGCTTCACCACTCCTGCAGACGGCCACCACCGTCTGCCAACCTTGCTGTCAGTGTCTGGGCCACAAACCCAGACACCCAAGTGCTTGCTCCTCTCACTTCAAACTCCTAAACTGTTCTGTCACTTTTTCCGCCTCCAGGCCTGTGAACTGCTCGGTGGGTGGGGCCAACCGCTTGGCTCTGCCCCACCTGGTGTGGACATCAGACACTGGAGGGAGGCGACAAGGGTTTTTGTTTGGCTGGTGTCCCTGTCTAATGGGGGTGGGGGTGTTTGAGTGTTATCTGTGACGACCTGGCTAGACCAGGGCGCCACAGGAGCATATATGGAGGTTGGGAGTGGTCACCAACCGGAAGCACCTGAGGCCAGGAATCAGAAGCTGCTGGTATGGAAAACTGACATTAACCCTTTCAGCACCAAAGGAAAGAAACACATTTAACATTAAGAGTCTCCAACTAAAATGAGACTTAACTAACTGACTAACGATATGTCGTCGGGGTCACGTCGTTAGTGACGAACATCCGGCATCGTTTAACATATCGTAGCGTGTGACAGCTACGAGCGACTGTGAACAAGCAGAAATACTCACCTTATCGTTGCTCGTTGACACGTCGCTCATTTTCAAAAAATCGATCGTTCTTCTGCGCGCCGGTTGTTCATTGTTCCTGAGGCAGCACACATCGCTCTGTGTGACACCCCGGGAATGATGAACTGCAGCTTACCTACTGCTGCAGGCAATGCGGAAGGAAAGAAGTGGGCGGGATGTTATGTCCCGCTCATCTCCGCCCCTCCGCTTCTATTGGCCGGGCGATTAGTGACGTCGCTGTGACGCCGAAAATCCCTCCTCCTTCAGGAAGTAGATGTTCGCCGCCCACAGCGAGATCATTTGGGAGGTAAGTACGTGTGACGGGGGTTACCGACGTTGTGCGACACGGAGACCAGCGTGACTGGCGTGGCTCCCAGGGTAATTATGTAGAGCAGTCTAAAGACATGCCCCCAGGAAGTCATGTGAGCCACGCCCCTTTTGTACAGACATAAACCTTTCTAAATAAAAACCTATCTCTGGAAATATATAGCAGATTATGAAAAATGGAATACTCAGAGGAGCAAAAGAATAAAATAAGAGCAAAAACTGCACACTTTTCACCAGGTTGTATGTCCACTTTAAGGCTGGCTTCAGAGACTTTTTTTAAAAAATGTATTCTTTAGAATGATGCTTCCAAGTAATGGCTATTAATAGGAAAATATGAAATGCATTATAATGTGTAATTTTAGGCTTTTTTTCCCTCATATGTCTGATGCATTTTTTTTATTTCTGGATTTTTTTTTTCTCCAAACACTGCATTATTAAGAAGTGAAGATTTTTTTTATGCACTTTTTTCCTATACAAAAACTCAGTGAAAAATACATGAAATAACTTACACCAAGAGCTTGCTGCATTTGGGTAAAATAGGGACTCAAAAATGCATGTGTACATAAAAAACCCACTAATATGCTTGTAAAAATCATGTCTTTTCTACAGGACTGAAATAATGCTGCGTGAAAATTCTGAAGGAGATTTTTTTTGTTATTAATGGGAAGTTCTACTGTTTAAAGAGAATCAGTCAGCAGGTTTTTGCTACCTCATCTGAGAGCAGCATGATGTAGGCAAGGAGATTCTGAATCCAACCATGTATCACTTAGATTACTGGATGCTGCCATTATGATACAATCAGACTTTTTAGATTAAGTCATGTAACAGAGCTGAGAGAGCTGCCCCTACCCACACCAGGGTCTCATTAGACATGGTACATTGACACTGAGGTGTCAATCAGGGGATGCCAGCCACATTGTAGTCCAGCAATGACAAGGTTCCTGCTGCTTAAAAAAACATAGCAAATGAACAACAGATCGGACAGTGACAAGGCAGGTATCCCTGAATTTCCTGTGTTAACCCTTACAGCATGCTTACATAGAAAAAACCTGCAGACAGATTCCCTTTAACACTGGCTGTACAGTTATCAAATGTGAGATTTTGTGTTTTTGTGGCTTACGGTATGTCCATAGATTTACATTTCAGTTTGTACAGCCCCAAAATTTCTGATGATACATGTCTGCTGTCAGCAAGCAGGATTTATTTTTGCTTTTGTGAATAACTAAATGAATGTACTAAATATCTTGCAAGTAATTCCCAACCTTTGTACCATGAGGGATCCCCTATACCTTGATAGTATGACATCTCTCGCTGTTTTCCGGTTACCCCTGTCCTGGTTTCATAGAATTATTTTTTGAGATAATGGCTTAAAATGTTTATGTAGTACACTAGAAAGTGGTCCGATTCTAACGTATGGGGTAGTCTAGAATGTGTATGTAGGTTTGCAGATTGAATAATAAGGTAATGAATGGACTGGATGGGTCAGGTTTAATTTAGTATTCTTATAATTGTTTATTGGTTTTAAAATGACAAACAACAGAAGAAACAGTTTTAATAGATGAGTCTAATGTTTAATGATGTCCATGGCTTGTAATGAAAGAAGGCTATGAACAGTGTAAAGTTAAGTAAAAATATGCTGATGCTGTGATGTGGCCCAATGCTGGTATGTGCCCCCATCGTGGTGCAGCCACCATCCTGACATGTGCCCCCATCCTGCGGGGTCATGTGTGCGGGGGGCGGAGTGCGGGGAGTGGAGCCGAGCGGGGCCATGGCGCTGAAGACGTCAGTGCCGGGGACTGCATGGCTGGGGACAGGTGACTATCCAGGTGTGTGTGTGTGTGTGTGAGCGTTCAGTATATACATGCGGAGTGCGGGGGGGCGGAGCCGAGCGGGGTAATGTGTGCAGGGGCGGAGTGCAGAGGGGGTGGAGCCGAGCGGGGCCATGGTGCTGAGAACGTCAGTGCCAGGGACTGCATGGCTGGAACAAGTGACTATCCAGGTGTGTGTGTTCAGTGTATACATGTGGAGGGCGGAGTGTGGGGAGCGGAGCCGAGCGGGGTAATGTGTGCGGGGGGCAGAGTGCGGGGGGTGGAGCCGAGCGGGGCCATGGCGCTGAGGACGTCAGTGCTGGGGACTGCATGGCTGGGGACAGGTGACTATCCAGGTGTGTGTGTGTGTGTATGTGTGTGTGTGTGTGGGGGTGTTCAGTGTATACATGTGGAGGGCGGAGTGTTGGGGGCGGAGCCGAGCGCGGTAATGTGTGCGGGGTGCAGAGTGTGGGGGGGTGGAGCCGAGCGAGGCCATGGCGCTGAGGACGTCAGTGCTGGGGACTGCATGGCTGGGGACAGGTGACTATTTGTGTGTGTGTGTTCAGTTTATACATGCGGAGGGCGGAGTGCGGGGGGTGGAGCCGAGTGGGGTAATGTGTGCGGGGGGCGGAGGCGAGCGGTGGGTATGTGTCGGCTGGGTTGCCGGTGTGGGCTCCCGGGGGGTGCAGCACTTACCGGGGAGTCGGGGAAAAGTGTGGGTGCGGGGAGAAGTGTCGGGCGTCGTCCTGTCGGCCCGTAGTTCAGGCTATTCAGTTAGCTGAGACGTTGGTCGCTGGCTCTTTAGCGCGCGTGGTGTGGCGATGGTTGTCACTGTAATGATGTCATTTTGGAGCAAGACAGACAGACAGAATAAGGCAATTATATATATAGATCATTTGGAATAGTTTGTTTTCTTTGTGGTGCAATCAGATCTATGATGCTTTATGGCAAAGCACCATATTAAAAAAAACATAGTTAATAGTCCCTATTCCTAGTCCTCTATTCTTCACTGATTCCACAAGTCCTGTCTGCTGGGGCATTGCATTTGGCCTCTGTTGCGAACCATGATATGTGGAATGGATAATTCACTTTGCAAGGTGAGCTCTCTAACACAAGAGAGCAAAGGAATCTAAAATGCTGAAATCTAAATTGCCCCACCTTTCCCCCCAGTTCAGCCTGTCCTTTCGGAAATCATCTGGTCTCACTTGGGCTAAACTCATCAAATCAGATCTGCCATCAGATATAAAAAATGAACTAAATTCAATACTAAATTGATTTCTTAAGGCTTTACACTTTAGATAAAAGTAGACTGAACCCGCCGATTTTGGCCAGATGTGATTTTTTTATTTAATGTGTTACTTTTGCTCTTCTGGAGATAAGCCACCGCCAAAGGAGTCTGGCAACAGAAGTCTCTCCCCATTGAAAACACATGAAAGTTCAGCAGAGCGGAATGTTCATATATTTGTGGGATTCAGAAAAATAGGTCTGCATACATGTAAGCAGGTTACTTGGATGCAACGATGCATTAGTGCCTCACAACAGATATTTATTCCGTCAAGAAAAGGAGATCCGATCAGAGAACAGTACAAGTAACTATTACAAGTCAGATTATATTATAGTAGAGTGATTAACAACACAATTATTCTAAATATAACAATAATATGTACACAGTATTATTCTAATCACTATACAACGATCCCCGTCAACGTTATCTTATCTAAATTCCTGTCAGGGAAACTCGACTCATCACAGTCAATCATTATCTAAATGAGACTAGAAAGCTCACAATCCCGAGGTCAGAGACGCTACCCACTAGGCCGCAAGTTCAAGATGTTTGGTATCCTCACACACTGAACCATTTGGCCGCCTTCGTTTTTGGAAATGCTGCTTTAGTCCCCACTCAATATCGTATCTCTGCACTGAAGGCAATGGCCTGGCTCACTCCGATCTTCTTCTGGAAGTGATGATCAGTCTTTGGTATTCAGTTTTTGGTATTTGGTGTTCAGTATTTGGTCTTCCACTGGTGGTGGTCACGGTCATGTACTGGCAATAGTGACAGATCTTCCTCTCAGCTTGGGTCACACATCTTCCTCTCAGCTCAGGTCACTCATTTTCCTCTCAGCTCAGATCACTGATCTTCCTCTCAGTTCAGGTCACTGATCATCCTCTTAGTTCAGGTCACTGATCTTCCTCTCAGCTCAGCTCACCAATCTTCCTCCCAGTTCAAGTCACTCATCTTCCTCTCTGTTCAGGTCATGCATCTTCCTCTCAGTTCAGGACACGCATCTTCCTCTCAGTTCAGGCCACACATCTTCCTCTCAGTTCATGTCATGCATCTTCCTCTCAGTTCAGGCCACACATCTTCCTCTCAGTTCATTCCTCTCAGTTCAGGTCATGCATCTTCCTCTCAGTTCAGGCCACACATCTTCCTCTCAGTTCAGGTCACTGATCTTCCTCTCAGCTCAGATCACTGATCTTCCTCTCAGTTCAGGTCACTGATCTTCCTCTCAGCTCAGATCACTGATCTTCCTCTCAGTTCAGGTCACTGATCTTCCTCTTAGTTCAGGTCACTGATCTTCCTCTCAGTTCAGGTCACTGATCTTCCTCTCAGCTCAGCTCACCGATCTTCCTCCCAGTTCAAGTCACACATCTTCCTCTCTGTTCAGGTCATGCATCTTCCTCTCAGTTCAGGCCACACATCTTCCTCTCAGTTCATGTTACGCATCTTCCTTTCAGTTCAGGTCATGCATATTCTTCACAGGTCAGGTCACGCATCTTCCTCTCAGCTCAGGTCACAGAGCTTGCTCTCAGTTCAGGTCATGGATCTTCCTCTCAGCTCAGGTCATGGATCTTCCTCTCAGCTCAGATCAAAGATCTTCCTCTCAGCTCAGATCACAGATCTTCCTCTCAGCTCAGCTCACCGATCTTCCTCCCAGTTCAAGTCACACATCTTCCTCTCTGTTCAGGTCATGCATCTTCCTCTCAGTTAAGGTCATGCATCTTCCTCTCAGTTCAGGCCACACATCTTCCTCTCAGTTCATGTCACGCATCTTCCTCTCAGTTCAGGTCACAGAGCTTCCTCTCAGTTCAGGTCACGCATCTTCCTCTCAGTTCAGGTCACGCATCTTCCTCTCAGCTCAGGTCACAGATCTTCCTCTCAGCTCAGGTCATGGATCTTCCTCTCAGCTCAGGTCACGCATCTTCCTCTTAGTTCAGGTCATGGATCTTCCTCTCAGCTCAGGTCATGGATCTTCCTCTCAGCTCAGATCACAGATCTTCCTCTCAGCTCAGATCACAGATCTTCCTCTCAGCTCAGATCACAGATCTTTCTCTCAGCTCAGCTCACCGATCCTCGTCTCAGCTCAGGTATAGCTCAGGCTTTTTCGGGGTCTGGTGTCTCACAGGCAAGCCTATGGTGATGGCAACTATAAGCTCCCTCCCCTTCTCACACATTGGCTTCCTTCCAAGTCTTGGTGCCAACTCCTCCTTTTCTTGGCCCTGCCATGCTTTTTATATTTAGTAACTGTGATACAACTGTCACCTGAATCCGTCGTCTCTTCTAAACTCTTCCCTCGAGGAAACAGACGCTCAACTCTTGTGTTCCTGTTTGCTTTTATTAGCAATGTTTACTTGCATTGACTTCTGCATACCTTTACATAATTCTGGACAGTTTTAGAATTGATTAGACTGGTGTACTACATTATCATGAACCCAAGAAGAGCTGAATGTTTTACATATCACATACCTCTCCCCTAAATTCCTGGACAGTCCATAATAATAGGGGCACTTTTTTGCCCTATCCCTATGTTTGAGGCATCTGTAATTTTTTTAAGTTGAAGAAAGTAATAGAAATTACTTTGACCATAATTAACATAATTTTACAGTTTATATGACTTGAATCAGAATTATGGGTTGCAGACTAGAGTTGATCGAATCTACCAAAATCCTGGACCGGCGGATCACTGCCGGATTGAAGAGAAAATCTGCTCCAAATTCCGGTGCCCATATAAGTCTATGGAGACCAGAATCAGGAGATTAAAAACGTTTGTGGAAGGGATAGGGGTGTAGGAGCGAGCGCGGTGTACTCACCCAAGGCTGTGTCATGGCAGCAAACTCCTTCCGGGTGACGCTTTTCCCTTCCGGAGCCAACAATTCAATATTCATTGTTTTGCCCGCCCACCAGCGCGTGTAATTGGTTGCAGTTAGACTCGCCCCCACCCTGACTGTCAGCATCACAGCAGACTACAACCAATCATAGGCAGCAGGATGGCCGGTGGGCGGGGAAAGAGGTGCAAGTGTCTGCAGGTTAGTATGGTGAACGTGCATATGTTTCAAAAACACATTCACGCTCCTGTTAGAAGTGTGCGCGGCTCTGCTGCGATGTCAGACTCGTGCGAGTCTGGCATGACAGCACCCGGCACAGCCTGCCGCTCTGAACATGAGAGCGTGCATGTACATAGAAACACATGCACGTTCCTGTCAAAATGTGCGCAGCTGTGCCGGTGATGCGGCTTTTTTTTTTTTTTTTTTTTATTATTATTATTATTATTTAAATAAATTTAAAAAAAAACCAAAACAACATGCCGTCCCCCCAATTTTGATAGCCAGCCATGATAAAGCCGGCTGGGGGCTGGTATTCCAGCCCTCAGTCGCACAGATTCGGACTTTTTAGAGTCTGGATCCACTCAGCCCTATACATATCACTTATAATCATAATGATTTATTATAGTTTTCTAATGTGTCTATAAAAAATTGTCCATTATTTTTTGATAAATTGTCCAGAATAAAAAAATCAAGTTGATAACCCCGATTCCATCCCCTACTGTGACTTTCCTATAATATGTATGCTTGACAGCGTATATACACTGCCTGACAGATGACCACAAGATAATATTGCATGAAGATAGTCAAGAATACCTGTGTAGATCTTATGAGTATCTCTTATTCAAAGAAGGAAGCTAAAAAGACCGGGATGTGCCAGCTTCATTTGTGAAGTCATGCTTCAGATACCAACCCTGTGACCGTCCTTTCATATAACCCTTGTTTGATCTTCTTCATCATGTAACAGCCAAAAGTGGAATCTGGCATGTAAACCACTGGCACCTCCTCCGTTTCGACTTCTGGACTGAATTAAGTCAAACCCTTGATGTTCAAGGGTCCTGCAAAGTGCGGCAGCTATTTCCAACCACTCTATCTCTTGTTTATGCTGTTCTTGGTTTAGACCACTAAAGAGTTGGCCACCATCAGATTACAATGTGTTTTCCCTTTTGAACGGTGGCTCGATGACTGAAGCCACTTACATTTCAAAGTTATGGCACTTGTCCTGAAGAGTCCAGATCTAATCCTGGAGACAGCTGCTCCCTGACCTTGGGCGAGTCCTTCAATGATTCTGCACTTGGATATTGAGGCACAAATTATTGGCTTGGTACAACATTGCAGTCCTATGTACTGCGGTCATTACTCCATAGAAATCTGCATGAAGGAGAGCTGGATTTAGTGCCCTTTGTGCTATAGAGTAAGCTTGGTTCTTTAGCTCTTATAAAACCATAAATCACAACATTGGTTACTTATCATTTATCAGGATTTTCTTCGACATATGGTTCAAAGGGGTATCATGTTGAATTTGGCTGAGATCTGTAGTGCTTCATGATTACTATGCTTTGTATTGTTGCGATGGATGCATTTTCTTATGTGTTATTTATGTTTAGCTTTTAAAAGGAATGTCAACGCAACGAAGGAAAAACATGGGAAAAATTACAGACGAGGAAGATTCGCAGAGTGGTGACTGTGATGACGAAGATGAGTGTGAGGATGGGTCGGGAAAGAGTGGATTAAGAATAAGAAATCAGCTGCGCTTTATACCAGGTAAGATGGATTTTGTGGTCACATGACTAGAAGAAAATCTCGGTTTCCTTGTTAAATTCCAAACTGATTCCACCATGATGTAAATATTAGCGATGGGCGAATAGTAACTATTCGTGTTCGATAATACTTACCTTAATACCGAGTACTATTCCAGTATTCGTCAAGGCAAGAAAAATGCTCGGGTTTCCCATTGACTTATTGGTGACGAATTCCGGAATAGCACCTTGGGATTCGTTATGAATAATCTGAACACGAATAGTTACTATTTGCCCATCATTCATAAATTTGTATCATCCAGCACTTAAATACTATTGATATGATATGCCTTACTTATCTATAGACTTTTTATAAATTTATATTTATTACATAAAAAACACTAAACTTAGCACTAATTTGGGTCACCTTGTGGAGGCAAAGCATTATGTATCTTGCCTTGATTTTCAGTAATGGCTTCTACTTCATCCAGAGCCATAATCACTAGTGATGAGTGAATAGTAACTATTCGAGTTTGGATTATTCGTAACTAATAACAAAGTATTATTCCGGTATTATTTCCCAGAGGAGCATTGCAGCTATAAAGCTCCTCACTGGCAGCCAGGATTGGTGTATCAGTCTCCACAAGGAGGAAAGTTTTCCTCTTAGACCCCACTTTAGCTTCTCTTACAGCCAGATCAGACCTCATGCTTTGCACTGACGAGGGACAATCACCCCTGAAACACTGTGTCTGCAAATTGAGGTTCTGATCTGGCATAAATCCTTAAGGGTACTTTACATGCTGCGATATCGGTACCGATATCGCTAGCGAGCATACCCGCCCCCGTCGGTTGTGCGTCACGGGCAAATTGCTGCCCGTGGCGCACAACATCGCTAACATCTGTCACACGGACTTACCTTCCCTGCGACGTCGCTCTGGCCAGCAATCCGCCTCCTTTCGAAGGGGGTGGGTTAAGCGGCGTCACAGCCGTCCAATAGCAGAGGAGGGGCGGAGATGAGTGGCTGGAACATCCCGCCCACCTCCTTCCTTCCTCATGCCGGTGGACGCAGGTAAGGAAATGTTCGTCGTTCCTGCGGTGTCACACATAGCGATGTGTGCTGCCGCAGGATCGACGAACAACATCATACCTGCAGCAACAACGATATTTGTGAAAGGAGCGACATGTCAACGAGCAACGGTTATTCACGTTTTTGCGCTCGTTGATCGTCGCTCCTTGGTGTTACACGCTGCGATGTCGCTAACGGCGCCGGATGTGCATCACTAATGACGTGACCCCGATGATATATCGTTAGCGATGTCGCAGCATGTAAAGCACCATTTAGTCATATGAAAAGGCTCATTAAAGGGTCACTTTTGACTTTTAGGAATACTACTTCCAATAGGTAGTGCTAGACTTTGTCTCCTTTCACCCTGAGGAGACAATTTGAATATTCCGGTATTGATCGCTAATAACAAACCTAATGCAAGTCAATGGGGAATCCGAGCATTTTTCTGGAAATGCTTCAAGAAAAATGCTCTTTTGCCCCATTGACTTGCATTAGGTTCTTTATTCGTGACAATACCGGAATAGCACTTTAGAATTTGTTGCAAATAATCCGAGCACGAATAGTTACTATTCGCTCATCACTAGTGTTCACTTGTACATGCCAGTCTTAATGAAGGTCTCGCTGAAGTACGATGCACCAAATTTATAAAGAGGCACAGGCGTCTCTGTGCTGATCGCCAGAAATGCAACTCCAGTCAATGCCTGGAGTAATATTTATGGTGTAAAAAATGCTGCCACTTTCGCGGAGTTTGATTATCAGGCATGATACGACCTGTACTGCCCCGGCTCCTTCCCCGTTCCCCCTAATTTTGGTAAAGCTGCTTTAAACAAAATTTCGCAACTACATGTTACACAAAACTTTTGCCTCTTTTCAATTTTTTTTATGCCAGTTTCCTGAAATTTTTTTGGGGATGAATTACCCCCATGAGCTTTAATACAATTCAATACCTAAAAACATTGCAACAATTGCAAAAATGCAATGAAATGTTGCATTCCAGCATGATCTTTAGTATTCAATTCATTGGGGCATATTTATGTGTGAGGTTATTGTTATGGTTGTTTTTATGCATTAAGTGCCATTAGTCTTATTGTTACATGAAGACTAATTATTTAATTATTGGGCTTTATAACTTTATATCACTTTGGTAAAAGCGTCTTTGAAAGTGATGATCTTGGGTTTGGCGCTCGGCCCATGATGTCATGAGAATTTGGCCACCGCCCTGTGGTCCGAGTCCAGCTGTTGACATAAAGAGTTACATTACCATCAAAAACTTTTGCAAACACATTTTTTTCTTATTGACCCCCCATGACCCCTTGTTCTTGTTCCTTTCTTAAACACCAAGCTTACCATATGTGTCTGTCTTTTTAACTTGGGAGCAATAGTCATTTTCTTAAAACCTTTGATTTATCTTCCAGTGTTTTGAGAATAACTTTGGTGTCTGTCTCGTAATGACATGGGGCCAATTAAAGCAGAGATTTAAGCAAACTTGTAAAGTGTCAACTCTAAAAGTTTGTAAACCACTATAAACATATGATAGGATGAAGCAGTCAATGCGAAGAAATTCATTATTATGTTACCCTAGTGAAATAACAAAACATAAAGGGATATTTTTATGATGAAGTTTTCATTATTTCCAACATCTGCAATGCATGACTGTGTATTCAAAATGGATAATCTAACATAAAGAGACAATTAAATTGCTCAAATATATTATGTGTTTGTCATTTCATATATATATATATATATATATATATATATATATATATATATATATATATATACATTATATATATACTTTCGCAAGGCACTGTGTATATATACATATATATATATATACACAGTGCCTTGCGAAAGTATTCGGCCCCCTTGAATTTTTCAACCTTTCCCACATTTTGAGGCTTCAAACATAAAGATAAAACATTTTAATGTTGTGGTGAAGAATCAACGAGTGGGACACAATTGTGAATCTGAACAAAATGTTATCGCTTATTTTAAACTTTTGTAAAAAAGAATAAACTGAAAATTGGGGCTTGCAATATTATTCATCCCCTTTACTTTCAGTGCAGAAAACTCACTCCAGAAGTTCGTTGATTATCTCTGAATGATCCAATGTTGTCCTAAATGACTGATGATGATACATACAAGCCACTTGTGTGTAATCAAGTCTCCGTAGAAGTGCACCTGCTCTGTGATAGTCTCAGTGTTTTGTTTAAAGCACAGATAGCATCATAAAGACCAAGGAACACAACAGGCAGGTCCGTGATACTGTTGTGGAGAAGTTTAAAGTCAGATTTGATTACAAAAAGATTTCCACAACTTTAAACATCCCAAGAAGCAGTGTGCAAGCGATCATATTGAAATGGAAGGAGTATCATACCACTGCAAATCTACCAAGACCCGGCCGTCCCTCAAAAATTTCATCTCAAACAAGGAGAAGACTGATCAGAGATGCAGCCAAGTCCATAGGACAACAATCAGTCGTACACTGCACAAATCTGGCCTTTATGGAAGAGTGGCAAGAAGAAAGCCATTTCTCAAAGATATCCATAAAAACTGTTGTTTAAAGTTTGCCACAAGCCACCTGGGGGACACACCAAAACATGTGGAAGAAGGTGCTCTGGTCAGATGAAACCAAAATCAAACTTTTTGGGCACAATGCCAAATGATATGTTTGGCGTAAAAGCAACACAGCTCATCACCCTGAACCACCATCCCCACTGTCAAACATGGTGGTGGCAGCATCATGGTTTGGGCCTGCTTTTCTTCAGCAGGGACAGGGAACATGGTTAAAATTGATGGGAAGATGGATGGAGCCAAATACAGGACCATTCTTGAAGAAAACCTGTTGGAGTCTGCAAAAGGCCCGAGACTGGGACGGAGATTTGTCTTCCAACAAGACAATGATCCAAAACATAAAGCAAAATCTACAATGGAATGGTTCACAAATAAACGTATCCAGATGTTAGAATGGCCAAGTCAAAGTCCAAACCTGAATCTAATCAAGAATCTGTGGAAAGAGCTGAAAACTGCTGTTCACAAACGCCTCCATCCAACCTCACTCAGCTCCAGCTGTTTGCAAAGGGAGAATGGGCAAGAATTTCAGTCTCTCGATGTGCAAAACTGATAGACACATACCCCAAGCGACTTGCAGCTGTAATCGCAGCAAAAGGTGGCGCTATAAAGTATTAACTTAAAGGGGCCGAATAATATTGCACGCCCCAATTTTCAGTTGTTTGGTTTTTTTTTATAAAAGTTCGAAATAAGCAATAAATTCCGTTCAACTTCACAATCGTGTCCACTTGTTGTTGATTTTTTCTTTGTTTGAAGCCTGAAATGTGGGAAAATGTTGAAAAATTCAAGGGGGCCAAATACTTTCGCAAGGCACTGTATATATATATATATATATATATATATATATAAAATTTGTGTGTGTGTATGTATAAATGTGTGTATATAATATATATATATATATATATACATATATATATATATATATATATATATATATATATATATGTATATATATATATATATATATATATATATACATATATATATATATACATATATACACACACACACATAGATACATACAGTCATGGCCAAAAGTGTCGGCACTCTTGAAAGTGTTCCAGAAAATGCAGAAAAAGAAGTATTTCTCCCATAAAATTATTGAAAATGCACGTTTGTTCCCTTTATGTGTATTGGAGCAACACAAAAAAAATGAAAAAATGTCCCGTTGGACATAATTTCACCCAAAACGCCAAAAATAAGCCAGACAAAATTGTAATATTTAGTTGCACACTCTATGGAATTAATTACTGCAATCAATCACTTCCTATAACCATCAACAAGCTTTCTACACCTTTCAGGCATGACAGAGGAACAGAGGTGCAGAGCATTGGGACAAGAGCCATTCCATGGGACCTATAGAATGTGCTAGTCCAGCTAAATGGCTGTTGTCCGTACGCCCTGCGCCCCTGGTCCCCTGCCATGCCTGGACTTTTAATGTGAATACAATGAAGGATCACTTTTACGTATGGCGAGTGCCACTTTAATTTTTTCTTCAATTATCTAATATATCCACTACTTTGCTCGCAAGTGTAGCACCATGTTTCTCCGTATTGTTGCCTAGGGTGATTACAGTCTGTACCATGCTATTGTTGGGGTAGTGCCAGAGTTTTGTTCTGTTTGAGAGGCAGTTATGACATTGCCTATCCTGATTGGTGGATCTTGTGTTATCAGCCATATATAGAGGTTACCTGTCATTGTAATCCTGCCTCTGCTGATAAGGAGCCTGCTGAAAACTGTTCCTGAAAGGGAAGGAAGTACGAGTCTAAAAAAGCCTCAGTGGCCAGTGTAAAAATTACTGTCATGCGCCATCCTGATCCACACTCAGATTACTATTACGTCGTCGGACTCTGTTCACATTGCAGAGTCCGACAGGCAACCTGGACTATCTTAAGTGGTCAGCTTTGCTGGGCGTCAACTGAGTTGTTTCACTGCTCCCAGCCATGCAGGATTTAATCCTTTTTTGGAGCAGTATGTGACTCTTCTGAGAGCCAAATTGCTAATTAGCATCCACAGCTGCTCCCTTCCTATTTAAGGCTGGGGAATGTAGAAGGAGACTGCCAAAGATAGCTTCAGCCATCCCGGTCTCAGTGGCTGTCAGTTCATGGTGAACAACAGTTTCTTTTCTGCAGGGTGTGAACGTTCCCCTGTTGTGACTTTATTCCCTACCCATTTCTTTATTCCCCTGTACACATATTTTCTCTCCTTTGTGTTTGAGTGCACGGTGTACTAGGTTTCCTTCTTCCTTAACCGTGTCTTTTCTGTGGGGTTTTGTTTCTAGGTTTCTAGCCCGCTCCCAGGATGGGGTGAGTAAGATAAGGGACTAGAAAGGAGACAGGATCACGTTGGGGGTTCGGATCTGGCCACAATCAAGCTTACCTCTGAGATAGTGGACAGCGCAGAGTCTCGAATCCAAGGGCCAGTTTAGGAACCCCTGGTCCATCAGTACATTCCCAGTGACAGTTACTATATTTTTTATTAAATTATATGATGTGAAAATAAATATAAAAACTTTGCCATTTTTTTTAAATTTTCATGTAACACAAAAAAATGTTTTTCTGATTTTAGTGTCCCTTTATTTAAGGTTCAGACTCGACGTATTGTAAGGGATCATAGGCATAGCACATAGCGAGATCTCATGCTTGGGCGTGTTGGAGTGTTTGTGGGATCCCACAGCTCCACAGCATTTCTAAGAGTCATAGTCAAAGGAAAGACTTGCGCAATGAATTTACTGTTGGGGGAAAGAAAAAAGTCTCAAGTGACTATGCAACTTTTGCAAGCATTCAGTCACAGATCACTTTCTTCTGTTTGCTTCCCGGCCAAAAGAGCTTTGTCCTTCCCAGGATTGGCAAGCGTTCTTTTCTTATAGATCCGAAAATGTCTTTTCCATAGCAGTAAGAAATTCCCATTCCACTTTGCTGGAGAGCCAACAATAGACATGTTATTCGGAATAGATTTCAAAGTATGGAACGATTTGTTTGGCGTGAACCTGATGGGGATTACTTACATGTTCTAAGAGCTGCTGTGCTAAGACAGATAGAAAAGTACATAAAACTTCAGACGTCGCTGTGCCCTGATGTAATAGGTGCGTCTCCGAGATCCGTTACCCACCCAACACAGAGGTTTAATTTTGTGCTGACTTCAGACAATTTCTCTTCTCTTGAATTTTCTTTGCTTAGTGACTCCTGAACCACAGCCTCTAATAACAGAGAAAGCTGTGTACTATCTGGAATCACTTTTATTTTATAGATGGGCCGGGTGCTCCATTATTTATTATCCTACCCTTTTTTGCTTCTTAAAGGGCTTTGATGATTTTCTACACCAAAGGCTATGGAATGAAATTCTGCTCTGTAGTGGCCAAGAATGAACAATTGTTGTAATAATACATTTTTTTCTGCTTTTTTTTGGCATTCCTCTCTAGAACAATCTTCTCACTTTTCAGATAAATACTATTAACTCTTTATTACCTCGATTACCACTGCATCATGGCAGTCGGGTAAAGCTCCGAACTTGTTGCATCTAATGAAACCAACAATCCTGGGGTGGCTGCAGGTTGCTATTTTTAGGCTGGGGGTGGCCTAATAACCATAGGCCTCCCCAGTCTGAGAACTCTAGCCCTCAGCTGTCGGGCTTTATCTTGGCTGGGTATCAAAATTGGGGGACCACATGACGTCTTATTAAAATTATTTATTTAAATAAAAAAAAAATGTATGTGGTTCCTATTTTGATACACAGCCAAGATTAGTGCACGACTGGAGGCTGCTGCTTGTAGCCATATGCTTTACCTATACTGGGTATCATAATATGGGGAGATCCTACGCCAATTGTTTTATTTATTGTTATACCACGATACTGACCCGAAGACTGATTGGTTGCAGGCAGGATCTGTCACACAGGCTGGGGGTGCGTCTGACTGCAACTAATCACAGACGCCAGGCTGGCCAGTGGGTGGGGAAAGCAGTGCATATGGATGAGCAATAATAAGTGGCCCAGGAAGTGAAGGAGAGGCCGCAAGAGCAGAGTACAGCCACAACAGAGCCTTGGTAAGTATGAAGCACTCGCTTCATTCTCATTGTCTTTATTTTTCCTTTATTTATTTTTTTTATTACTCAAGTGCCAGATCCAGATCAAACACCCGGATATCTTTGAAACCGCGCGGATCCGGACTTTTACAGTTCGGGTCCGCTCATCACTAATAGTCGATCCTATCCGATCATCAATCCTAGTCGAACCCATTAAATTAAATGGGAGGCAAAAGTGATGTGTTGTAAAATGGTGTAGGGGGCTGTAAAAGAGAGCAAATAAAAAGGGTTAAAGCAGTACAGACTCACCGAGTCTCCCATGGCTGCAGCGCTACTTCTGCATCCAATAATTATCTCTAATGCATATTTACTGCTTTTCCCTTCCACTGGCGTATCTGATAGACTGCCATTGGACCACGCCCTTACCCTCTGAGACAGTGTCTGTGATTGCTTGAAATCACAAATACAGTCTGTGTCCTTATACTGGTGATAGATAAATAAATAAATAAAAAAATTGGTTTGCGGCCCCCACTGTATTGATACCAGCACAGATAAAGCCACAGTTACAGGCTGCAGCCCCCAGCCATGCGCTTATCTTGGCTGTGTATCAAAATAGGAGGAACCGCATGCTGTTTTTTTTATTATTGTTATTATTGTTATTATTATTGTTATTTACTGTAAATGAATAAATAATTAAAAAAAACTGTTTGTAGTCCCTCCCTCAATTTTGATACTCAGCCATGATAAAGCCTGACACCTAGGGGCTGGAATTCTTAGGCTGGGGAGACCCATGGTTATTGGCCTTACCCCAGACTAAAAATAACAGCCTGCAGCCACCAACATTGCCACATCCATTAGATGCGATGTTCCTGGCACTTTACATGGCTCTTCCCAATTGCCCTGGTGCTACAGCAACCAGGGTAATAAGGGGTTAATATCAGCTCACAGCTGCCACTAAGCCCTTAATTAGTAATGGGAGTCCTGTAAATCAAGTCCTGACAACCCTATAGCTAAGAGTCATAGAGATGAGCGAACCCAAGGTTTGTTGTTTGTACCGATGGCAGTGTTTGAATGGCTCACACTGGGGGTAACAACAGTGTGAGCGGATGTAGTGTGCACCAAACAACAAAAATGGAAAAAATGGAAAAACACCGCCAACCGACCCTGAAAGTGATCTGTTTATGGCTGGCTGCATGTGGGTGAAGACCCAAACTGCCCAATTAATGACTTTCATTGGGGTTCATGTCAAGTCCGGAACCGAGACTGAACTTTTTCAAAAGTCCAGCTGCACCCGCCATACCGAAGTTCATCAGGTCTGCTCATCTCTAATTACTAATATTCTCTACACAATAAGTTAGAAATGGAGTAATATCATGTTGATAATTTCTTAAGATCCTGGTTCATAGTTCTTTTCAATTATTTAAAAAATGTTGAAAATCCTTCTTACCTAGTAGCCCCTCAGGAACTCTTGTTTTTCCCAGTCTGATAAGATCTCACACTTGTCAACACCTTACTTTTCCTATTCGTTCAATGAAAGTAAATATTTTACTTCCACAACTTTCTTTTTGGGAGGTAAAGTCTGGAAAAATGGGACTTTTTTATGTTGAACAATATACGGACATTTTGAACCAACTCAGACCAGGTGGTGTGTGCTAATGGATTGACAAGATAAGCGGCTGCAGTAACCTAGTCCCATTGTATACAGGGAAAAGGCTTACAAAGATGGTCCTGTGTGCAGGGGAGATAACAATATGGTCCGCTGAGTGATTTGGTATACACATACCTGGGCCTCTCTTTTTAAGGATGAATAATCTTGTACTAATACTGAGCAACAGGCTGGATGAACTTTGAGAGTCCTGCAAAGAATGCAGTAATTGCTGTGAGGAATACTTAGAAACTTCTTGTTTTCACCTCGTCTTACTTTCATGTTTAAGAATAATTCTGGACATTAAAGCAGATGCTGCTAGGACTGGCGAAGACGGCGCAAATAAAGAGAAATTGCCCCGTCTGGTGAGATCATTGCTCCCGTCTCCTGCTACCATTTTCCAGATGTTCACAAATTTGCTTACAGTCTTTACACTTCTATCCATAAGATGCCGCATACACACCGTACTGTAATGAGCTACTGCAATACTACTGCTTGAATTTCATCATGAAAACTAAGAGCCCGATTCATTGCGACATTTATGCTTTTTTTGTCTAGTTTTTGGTGTTTTTCAACTGTTTTTTTGATGTGCGCCTTTCTTGTCGTTTAATTTATTTTTATATGTGTTTGCCCTTTTCTTTTTGTATATTTTACATCATAGGCAAGATTTAGAATTTACAGCTGTTTTTGCCTTATTCATCAATGGGAACTGTTTTAAAAAGTCACAAACGTTTTGCACAACTGTATAAAAAGAGATGAAACCGCACCTCCAAAAATCATACTTTGATGCAATGCCGCAAACATTTATACACCTGAAGCAAAAATGTATACACCTGAACAGGAGGTTTTTAGTTTATCATTATGATCAGACTGTATGAAGCCACCGGCACGTCACAGTAAACTTCTGAGTGGGTCCTTAACTTATGTGAAGCCTTAAAAGGTGCGCCAACCACCGCTGCAGCGACAATGCACCAGTAAGGCAGGTGACCTAGTGCCTCATAACATCCATGCTGCAAGGCTGAGTCCCCATGACTCGAGGCCACACCGCCCCACCCACACAAAGCCACCACAAGAATGGCCGCCACATAGCACAAACACCCTGTGAGAGGAGCTGGCCAACTCACCTTGCACAAGCTCCCAGTATATGAACTGAGAGCAAAAAGGTTGAAGCCCTCCTTGCAGTCTCTTGCGAATTAAAAATACCTGTTCCAAATGGGAGAAGTGCTGGTTCAAGTGAAAAACAGAGGGGGACAGACCATGCAATGAAACATAGTTGAAAAAAAAGACATGATCCGCACATCCAAAAATCATCAGATGATCTAATGCCACTAGGCAAAAACTGATATACCTGAACATCAGATTCTTGGTTTATCATTCTGATCAGACTGTATGAAGCCCGATGCCACATCACAGCGAACCTCTGAGTGGGCCTCTAACTTATCTGAAGCCTTAAAGGGTGCGGCGCTGCGTGCCAATCACCACTGCAGTGACAGTGCACCAGCAGGACAGGTGACCTGGTGCCTCACAACTCCCATGCTGTAAGGCTGTTCTGCAGTCTTCCCCAGGCGTCATTTTAGATACGGTTGAAATTTTGGCAAACATTTTCCAAAAATTAGCAGAACATGCAATGACAAAAATAAAAAGCATTATTGATTTTGTGTAAACTTGTAAAACCACGTGTGCCATTTTGAAGAATGTGGGGCAAGCCATAGAGATCGCAGGAGGAGGACTTTACTGCGAGCACCCAACCCACAAAGGTCAGCACCGCTGCACACGTCAATCAAAGTTGAGGACATTTCTGTAATTTTGATTACAGATAATTCATCAATCAAGCATCTGATTTTTCAGGAACAGGTATGCTTGGATACAGCAACCTAGTATTAGTATGGCACTGCCTTTACTTCATATAGCAAAATCCTGGTGGTTGGTTCCCTTTATGACAACAATGACAACAAAGGAGACAGGTAACAGGTTTATTATAGAACTCAATTCACAATAGTCGCATTAATAAGTTGCACATTTTGGCGCACTCCTGGTTTGTGACCAAATTTGCTACTTTTTTTGTTCTTTATGCCATTCTTGACACCTTTTGAAAAAGTAGTTGAACCCTAGGCCTCATTCACACGTCCGTGTGGCATGTACTTGTATCCCTTTTTTTCATGGATAAAGCACAAACCCATTATAATCTCTGGTGCTATTCACATTTCTGTGTTTCTACACGGATCATGTGTAGAGATGAGCGAACCTTTGGAGGTTCGATTCACTGGCCGCAAATGAACCGAACCTCCACTGGTCCGAACTTTGCCCGAGGAGGTCCGGATCTGTGATTGGCAGTTTGAGTATCCGCCCACATAAAGCCAGACATAAGCAGATAATTTCCAGGTGAGGGTGTGTGGGGCTTTTTCAAAAAACATTTTTTGTCACACAATTCATCCGATCATGCTGTTGTTATCCCCCAGTTTGCGCCATTCAAACACTGCAAGTGGGTCGCACTGAGCCGAGCACCGAGCATACCCAAGCAGAGCGCTGCGCACGCAAGTTAGGTTTGCACGTAAGGCATCCGAACTCCGAACCTTAGCCCTATTTTTCTTGGTGTTTGGTTCAAAAATTGAACTTCAGGTTGGCTCATGTCTAATCGTGTGTCCATGCAAGACATGTCTGTTGTTTTCCAGTAGCGCAAATGAAAAGGGCCAATACAAGTCTATGAGTCCGTGACAAAACACGTACAGCGCACAGATGGTAGCAATGTAGGAGAGCCTTTGCAATTTCTGTATTTCTTTACCCATATACGAAAAATATTGTTGACACAATGACGGAAAAAAGGACCCATGAACCAAACACTGATTCAAAATACTGTTTTGAACTCCGGTTCATTTTGAACTCCGGTTCATTTTTTCACGTACATCTTTAAATACAGACGTATAAATAAAGCGTAAGTGGGAATGATTGTGATATGGCACAGCCTGAAAATTCTATTGGAAACTTGCTTTTCCGGTGTATTGACATGTCAAACTTATTCAAAGGAGCATGACACATCATAATATATTTGTCCCATTTTACTCCAGTAGTCCCCAATTCTATCATATAGCAGCAATGACAATAAACAGCGGAAATATTAATTAATTTCAATAGTTTTTAATACAAGTTCTTCAGCTCCATTTCTGGCTTTGACTTAAACAAAAGGAAAAAAAAACTGCACTGCGTGAATTAGCATTTTTTTTTTTAAACAAAGGAATCTGTAGGCCATGTTGGCAGAACATTTACGTTCCTACAATGATTTGGTTCCCAAGTGTCTCTGTAATTGAATCCTTTATAGCGTTTGTCATGTAGAAGCATTTTCTGCCTTATTAAAGTTTATAGCACAATATTAACCTCTGCTTTTGTGTTGCACAATGAGTAAACATTGATGTTGTAGGACTCCAAACCTTTAATAAACCGTCTCATGGAATCCCTTTGAATGGTAACATATGCTCTCAATTACTTCCAATAACAATGTGACTAGGCGTGATTTCTCAGTCAAGGAATGCACTTTCTGTCTGTTTTCCAGCAAACTTTTCTTATACAGTTTAGGCTTCTGCTTTATGCTCTTCTTAGAAATAAAAAAATTCTATAGGATTCATTGATGATGATCTCAGATATAAATCATATGGACTTCTGTTTCCATTTTCCTTTACTTTTTTTGTAACACTAGTCTATTCAAAGAAATACTGTTTTATTATATAATAAATAAGCAATTACTTTTTCATATATACTTCTATGCTATTGATATTTCATACCTTTTTATTGTCCATGTACTCTTTTTTTTTTTTTTATTTCGTTGCAAAGTAAAAGCTCAAAATATATACTGTATTCTTCGTTTTATAAAACGCACCCCAAATGTAGAGATACAAAAGGTAGAAAAAAAAGAAAATGGGGTCCGACTTATACTCCGGTGTTGTCTTACCGGAGGGGGGTGGCAGCGGTGGTGGAGCGGAGTCACAGGAGGCAGGAGGCAGAAGCTGTGTTGGTGGCGGTGTGTCAGTGTTGGTGGCAGCAGCGGGTCAGTGGTGGCAGCGGCGGTGGGTCAGTGCTGGCAGTGGAAGCTGCGGTGGTTGTGTGGTGGAGCAGGCAGGTGCCGGGAGTGTCCCTGATGTTCTGTTGGCAGTCGGCCTTCAAAGAAATGGCACCCAGAGCGACGCGAGCGCAGATGGAGCTCTCATCCAAGAGCTCCATCTGCGCACGCAGTGACTCCGGGCGCCATCATTTGAAGCCGGACAGACTATCTGGGACACCACCACCGCAGTCTGCACAGAGTGGCAGCCAGCAGGCCGCCCGACCACCCGCACCGAGAGGCCGTCGGCACAGAGAAGCAGCCACCTGCACGCACCGACAGGCACCCGGCCGCCCGCACAGATAGCCACACAGACAGCTACGCTAATTCTGCACCTCCCGGTAAGGTATATTCTGATTTTAAGACGCACCCCTCATTTTCCTCCCAAATTTTTGGGAGGAAAAGTGCATCTTATAATCCAAAAAATACGGTACATTGGAAATTTCTTTAGTTAGAGGAAAGGTACAATATATACAGCGGGTGAAATAAAAATGTAACATATCACCAATTTTCTAGAGGTGCTACTGACATAAATTTCTCACCAGATGTCGGTAACAACCCATCCAATCCAAGACCTTTGCAACCTTATTGTTGAAAAACATACTGATGGCATTGGTTACAGAAGAATTTCTAAACTACTGAAGGCTCCTGTGAGCGCTGTTGGGGCCATAATCCGGAAGTGGAAAGAACATCATTCACCATAAACCGTCCAAGACCAGGTGCTCCCTGCAATATTTGAGACAGAAGAGTTAAAAGAATTATCAGAAGAGTTGTCCAAGAGCCAAGGACCACCTGTAGAATACTACAGAAAAACCTGGAATCAACAGTTACAATGGTTTCTAAGAAAACAATAAGTAATACACTCACACTCCATGGACTGTATGCATGCTCACCATGCAAGACTCCACTGCTGAACAAAAAGCGTGTGTTTTAAGTGTGTTTAAAGTTTGCGCAACAACATTTAGACAAGCCTGTGAAATACTGGGAGAATATGGTCAGGTCAGATGAGACCAAAATTTAACTTTTGGATGCCATAATACACCCCATGTTTGGAGGCCTAAAGGCGCTTCATATCACCCCCAAAACACCATACAACAGTGACATTTGGAGGTGGGAACATCATGATGTGAGGCTGTTTTTAAGCATATGGCACTGTTAAACTTCATATAATTGAAGAAATGTTGAATGGACAAATGTATTGAGACATTATTGATAAAAATCTGCTTCCATCTACCAATATGAAATTGAAATGAGAGTGGTCATGTCAGCAAGACAATGATACCAAACACACAGCCAAGGAAACTCTCAGTTGGTGTCAGAGAAAGAAATTAAATCTGCTAGAATGACCGAGCCGATCACCTCACCTAAATCCAAATAGAAAATGTATGGAAGGAACTAAAGCTCTTATAAGTTCATAGAAGGAGCCTAAGGACCATTCAGGATTTGAAAAGTGTTTGTGTGGAAGAATGTGCCAAAATCACACCTGGGCAATGCATGCAATGCGTTTCTCCATAAAAGAGACACGTTGAAGATGTCATCACCAACAAAAGCTTTTGTACAAAGTATTAAATACATTTCAGTACGGGTGTTCAAAACTTCTTCCCTGTGTAATTTCTCATTATTACACATCACTAAGGGGTACTTTACACGCTACGACATCGCTAGCATTTGCTAGCGATGTCGAGCGCGATAGCAGCCGCCCCCGTCGTACGGCCGATATGTGGTGATCGCTGCCGTAGTGAACATTATTGCTATGGCAGCGTCACACGCACATACCTGCTCTGCGATGTCACTGTGACCAGCGAACCGCCTCCTTTCTAAGGGGGCGGTTCATTCAGCGTCACAGCGATGTCACAGCAGCGTCACTGAACCGCCACCCAATAGAAAAGGAGGGGAGGAGATGAGCGGCCGGAACATCCCGCCCACCTCCTTCCTTCCTCCTTTTCCGGTGGACGCAGGTAAGGAGATGTTTGTCGTTCCAGCGGCGTCACACATAGCGATGTGTGGTGCCGCAGGAACGACAAACAACATCGTACTTGCAGCAGCACTGATATTAGGAAATGAACAATGTGTCAACAAGCAACGATTTTACACGTTTTTGCGCTCGTTGATCGGCACTCATTTGTGTTACACGCTGCGATATCGCTACCGGCACCGGATGTCCATCACTAACGACGTGACCCCGACGATATATCGGCAGCGATGTCGCAGCGTGTAAAGTACCCCTAAATTCATGGCCGTCTATGGCTTGATTTCTTTTCCTGTGTGGATTGGATGAGTTGTTACCGACATCTGGTGAGAAATTCATGACAATAGCAGCACCTTTAGAAATATATTTACTTAGAGAATTGGTGACATGTTCAATATTTATTTAACCCCCTCTATATGAAAAAGATTTTGTCTTCATAAACTCCTTCCTATTGGCTGTAATTTTGTTTTGCACATAATGCTCTTGTAGTGTTTATACCTTCTGCCTGTTACCCAGACATGAGACTTCCATATTTTTTTAGTCTACATTTGGCCAAACCAACCAGAACCGTCAAGAGCTACATGATTTCCATTTCTATTTCATCAGTGCATAACAATTCATGAAATTTCCCAAAGAACATGAATAATTCGATCCCTGTAACTATCTCGATCAGTCCTCGTTAGCCTCAACTACTACATAATAATGTGTGCGCAGGGATTAAACGACCACGTCAGCTGCTGTTCCATTAAATATATATTAATCCCTTAAATGACTAAATTGTAGTCCAATCAGGATAATCTTTGGGTTGCTAAATGTTTTTGGTCTCGGACTGTGTTTTCTTAAAATAAACCGAAACCCCAGATTTCTATATTTAGAGCAGAAGTTATATATGATGTTATTTTTTTCTGGATATGTTGTAATTCAAGACGGGAGGAACACACAGTCGGGGACATTCTACATGGCCCGGTGCTGCCTCAGTGGTTAGTGGTTAGGGAGAGATTGTAGGGTTGAATATTCTGATTTATGAAGACTTTATTTTGCTGTTTTCTGGTCTATTGCTGACTTTTAGCGCAATTGTGGCATTTTACATTAGTATAAATAATGAATTGTCCATAAAATGTGAACATAATCCAGTTGTGATGATCGCCGAGGAGCGGCAAACGTCTGAGAAGACCCACTGGATGATACACTGGACTCCCCTGGAGGAGCGAACCTCAAACTAACCCCTATTCAGGGGCTGTCAGGCACAGCCCCAAGGGGCCGAAATGCATGATTGCCAGGACCAGTGGTATTGGCTCTTACGGGCAGAAGAGTCTTTGAAGTTCAATACGGATGTGCACAGATGTAAGGGTATGGACGAGGATACACAGATGTGGTAACAGGACATGATATCCAGGACGGGGCAGCACGAAGGTGGCTCAGACGTGGCAGCACAGAGGTGGTGACTCAGATGTGGCAGCATGGAGGTGATGGTAGTAGCAGGCTCTACGAAGAAACACAGTCAGTGGGTGCAGATAACTGGTGTTAGAACACGAGACGCAGGACTAGGCACAGAAACAGCTACAGGACCTAAGAACTAGCAATGCACTACGGATAGGCAACGTTGCTCAGGCACCCCCCCTAGGGGAACAGTGCCTTAACCCTAGAACGCATACCTGGGGCCTCGCAGGCCTGCTAGGTCATTTGTTTTCTATGGTAGGTTGAATTGCTTGCGCATTCTAGGGTTAAATACCTTCAGAGTGATTGCTGACCTCAAGGGTCACTTCTGGGTGGTAGGACGCCAACCTTTTAAGAAAGGGATGTGGCCAAGCGCGCACCCTTAGGGCAATTCCAGAAGGCCTGCGGGTGGCCTGGAAATGGAAAGAGGCTGTGTCAGGCCCTGAGGCGCATGGACCACCCGGATAGATAAGGGGAACGGTGTCCACACTAAGGCATGAGAACGAGAGCGTGCGGGGATGCCGTACCAGGACCAGGCGCTACAACAGTATCTTTAAATCACTTACCTAATAATCCAATAAGGGATACCTCTGTAACTAATATGTCATGTGAAAGGTGGTAATTGTAAGGAATGTACTAACCTGGTTTCATCTCTTCCTGCTGCAATGTCGCCAGGTCCCAAAGCATGTTTCGCCTCTAGTCTTCATCAGGAGGTGTTTTGTGATATAACTGTGTACCAAGTGACGCAGAGAAAACCATATTGTATTTAACAAATTTTATATAAACTTCTAACCCACTTGGGACAAACACCATCAAAACTTTTATAGCATAAAACAGTTTGAAAGAGTCATAACTGAAGGCTGTGCTAAAGTATTGACTTTCAGTGTCTTCAAGCCATTTTTGCCATGCTCTGGCAAGGTGGGTGGAGCAAGTGGCGGGAAAAGGGTGTAGACCAGCAGCGGTAAGACAAAAATATTATTCCAGCAGGGTCTGGAGTAGGATTTGTAGTGAGGGTCACGCATGACACTTGTCTGGCACCTCTTAATGAATCAGGAACATCTGAATCAGGACAAATATTTTCTTATCTCTGAAAATCACTCCAAAGTATTTCGACAATATGTGTTTCCCTAATGTCTAACTTGCTGCCACTGCCTATTGTGCAGTATAACCCACCTCTAGCAGCAGAGATGCTGAGACGGATTACAGGAAATGGGGGAGTGCATCTTCGTTGCTCAGCTCCGGCTCTCCTGTCTGCGGGTATAATAAAGAGGCAGGTTTTCAGTTTGGATTAGGCAAGCCATTGGACAGTGATAGACACATTGCATGCCGGGAAATAATTGAGACGAATTTCCAACACCTTATATGCTGGCCGAATGCTCATGAAGAGGAACTGCTTACTTATAAAAATGTGGATGGTAAATTATAGAGCTCGAGAATTAGAACAGTCCCTGTACATATGAGACTGGTATGTGCACAAAAGTTTAACTTGTGAGGAATGATCACAGCAAGACCATATTTTTTGTCCTCAAGGGAAAACATTTACAGTTCAGAACATCATTACTACAGAAAAGAACTGGAGATTTTCATTGGCTGAGGTAAAAATATATTTTATTTAATCAATCATATATAAAGTAGACAAAAAACACCACACAGTTAAAAACAAGGTGCTTTGATGTTTAACAAGGGAAGAAAGAGAAGGAAAAAATTCCACCCTATCCTAATCCCACAAGAGGCAGACACACCAGTGTATATTGAAGGGTGTATCAGGGGAGTACAAGATATAGTCATATAGCTATGTTAGTAACCAAGGGTAATAAATAATTCACAAGGGGACAGGGTTATTGCACATACCAATGTATTCACTCTATCATATTGCTCTATGTCCCAGCCATAATTAGACCAAAAAATTCATTATCCAAAGAAAGAATGGTAACAAGTTCTCACCCATGATGCCGTGGCCCCACTGATGTGCCTCTATCTGCCTAAAACCTCCGACGCGCGTTTCGCGATGTTACATTTACCGCTTCGTCCGGGAGAGTTCAGAACATCAGTAGTCAAATTCAATAGAAAAAAATTCCTTTGTTCTTAAATTTTTAAGGTGTCCAAAATAGGAAAATGTTATGGTCTGCAGAAGAGATCACCAAAAACTAAAGGCCCCGTTACACGCAACGACGTATCTAACGATATATCGCCGGGGTCACAGATTCCGTGACGCACATCCAGCATCGTTAGCGACGTCGTTGCTTGTGACACAACGAGCGACTGGTAACAATGGAAAATACTCACTAACTCGTCCATCGTTGATACGTCGTTCATTTTCAAAAAATCGTTGATTGTTGAGGATGCAGGTTGTTCGTCGTTCCCGAGGCAGCACACATCGCTACGTCTGACACCTCGGGAAAGATGAACTACAGCTTACCTGCGGCCGCCGGCAATGAGGAAGGAAGGAGTTGGGCGGGATGTTACGGCCGCTCATCTCCACCCCTCCGCTTCTATTGGGCGGCCGCTTAGTGACGCCGCTGTGACGCCGTACGAACCGCCCCCTTAGAAAGGTAGGCAGGTAAGTCCGTGTGACGGCTCCTAACGATATTGTGCGCCACAGGCAGCGATTTGCCCGTGACGCACAAACAACGGGGGCGGTTACGCTCACTAGCGATATTGCTGCGTGTATATCCCCCTTAAGGACGCATTATGAATTGTTTCTTTCACGTTGGTTAGTCACCACACTTATAAGGCAAACCTGGCACAAAGGCAAATTACTGAACACTGAGAAGAGGTCTCCATTACAAATGACTAATTCCTCTGTTCACACTACATGAACTAATACCAGCACAATCTGCCGGCTGAGACCCTTACACATAGACGTCTTGTAGCTATTAACAAGTGATTAAATGGGCCGGTTACATTGGAGACTACGAACACTAGATGTGCATTCTACGAGCAGTAATGTTCTATCGGAGAACTCGATTTATAGCCGGCCGCCTTAACCAGTTTTATAGCCTCATAGGCTTTCTAAGTAAATAGATTGTAAGCCCTTCTTAAATGTGGGCCACTGTTACTGCCATTTATGCAAGTATATGAGTCATCTATCAGCTAAATACCAGGAGGATGTGTATAATGTAGACTTGGGTTTATATCGGCAGATTTACCGGATCAGAATAAACTTGACTATTAAAGGGGTTGTCCACTACTCAGACAACTCCTTCTCAATTCTTGTTTCCCCCCAGGAAAATAACACCACTTATAATCCCCTCCGGTTCCTATGTCATTCCAGTGGTGTCAGGTGTCAGCGCTACTTCTCTACTTGCACTAAATATAAAATTGTCTGATCGTTGAAGCTTCACGTTAGGAACATGGTGAATATATGCATCACATTTCGGTACAACCGAAAAACAAATAGAAGAGTTGTAAAAAAAATCAAAAAGGTTAACCAAATGTACAAGAGATATGATCTCCATTATGAAAAAAGAAGTTTTAAAAACTAAATATTATATATACCTAAAAATGAAGAGGGATGACTACTAAAAAATCTTTTTATAAATATGTAAATGCAAGGTATCAAATCTAATGCAATAACTATTCTGTCCGAAATGTAAAGTTTTAGAACCTGGTATATCAGGATTTAGTAATGGATGAATATCCGGTTGACGTCTTTTCTGAGTAGCACAGTATGTAGGTTACTGGTATACGTGCAGGCTACGGATCCAACAATCTGTCTCATCAATAGTAGGAATTTTCACACTCTATGCCAAATGGGTCTATGCCTAAGAGTTTTATTAGCATCCTTTAGAAGAAATAGAATTTTATAAGAATAATAAGTAAATGGTTATGAATTCAAGTCTTCCTTCTACCCAACTCTCTATTACTTTTTATACATGTTTTCTATGTAAGGTATTTCACTAATAAATCTGCAGAATATCTGCTGAAGTCCAATGTGCCAAATACTAAATTTCAGTGGCATATGTGACGTCCAATTATAAGATGATTCATTCAAATAATTTGAAGCAGAATTGAAAGAGAAGATGATAACATCAGAACCCAATAAAAGTACATTATTGTGTCATCATGAGTGGTGAAAGCAGGGGACCGGTGCACCTAGACTGGCCCTCAGACTAGGGGGACCTTAGCTATCCTTTATCTCAGACTTACCTCTGAAGGTGAGGATGTCTGAGCCACCTTCCTGACCAGCTCTCATCTTATACCCCCTCTCCCCCTACCCCAGGGGAGGGCCAGGACAGGAGTGTGATAAAACCAAGAGATAGACAAACAGGTGAAACCCAAACTCTACCTCACAGCACATTAACACAAAGGTGTAAGACACTAAGAGGTAAGAGGAAAAATAAGAGCAGGGGGAAAACAACAAGAGGACAAGAGAATTCCACAAAAACTCCAAGGACCACGCAATACAATCACCAGCAGGACTGGGACACAGCAGCACACAAACCAACACAGCACTAAACTATAGTTGGCATGGGAAGACAGATTCCACCATCTTAAAAAGGAGAGGAGTAAATGTGATAGGTTTCCAACAACATGTGATCCCAAAGGTAACAAGCAGGCTAGCAGAGGTTAACTCTTGCTAGCCTGACCATTAATGAGCACACAGCTGGTTGATGCCCTAGCCTGCCTGTGAAACTCCTCTCCTTTCCAGTAGAGTTTATCTTTATATGTTTTACAGAGTGTAAGATAGTAATTACTCTGTTGCTCTATTTTTTTTGCACACTATCTCTGCATTTCCCTGCTTCTAAGCATGGGAAACAGATATTCACATTTGTTGCTTTTGGAGTGCAGTATATGAAATCTCTGCTTCAAGTTCAACTGGGCGTTTCTTCAGTCTTCTCAGGGGATGCGCGATTTCACTCCTCCCTCCCAGATGCAGCCAAATCACAGCTCAGCAGCTGATCTAGCAGTCTGAGTTGTGATAGGCAGTGTCTGGGGTGAAAGTGCATCCCTTACAGGACTCTGAAGCACCGCCCAGTTAGACTAGAAGCAGAATTTTCACATGTTGCGCTTCAAATGCATCAAATGTGAATATCTCTGCAATTGAGTGACGCAGCACAAAATGGAAAAGAGCAGCAGAATCAGGAGCTCAGCGATTTTTACAAGGTATTTTATTTTATTGTTTTTAAGTAACTCACTTGTCCTCTTTAATGAATGTCATAAAGTGGCTCCCATCGCCCATAGGAGAAAATTCTAAAATAAATATATATACATATATTTTTATATATATATATATATATATATATATATATGATACTGTTTATGATTTATATCCCATTTATTATAATTTTTTTTAAAGTATATCATGCACTCCTTTGGCCTTTTTTTTATTTTGATACTATGGACAGTTTTGCATATATGTCGACAGCTTTTGAGATTCTGTTTTACAGAATATGTATTCCTGTTTTATGCCTAATTTTTTCTTCGCTTTTTCTCATATTGCCTATTGTAGGAAATTATACCACCGAAGTACAGATGATGGTATAATCACATCATTGCCGTGGACACCGGATAATAAACATTGCTTTTTTTGTGTGTTTATTTGTACTAGTAGAATACTGCTTTATATAATGAATTTGGAATCGTGCCTTATCGTGTTGTTTTCCTATTTTTTCCTTTGTTATAAAATGTGCCAGTTACATGGCTTTGCTGAATGAACTGCCCCTTCCCCCTTTCATTGCTTCATTTTTCAAAAATGAAGAACATTAAAACCAGATTTCTTCTGAACGAGCCTTATTCCTGTCGGATCTAGTTTATTTCAATGGCCAATTTATGTAAACAGATAACTTGCCCTATGGAGCGGGCAAAGTGATGGAAAACAATAATCAAATGCTCATGTATGGAGACTTAACATTCAAAGAGTGGGATCATTTGTTATAACCCGATCCATATTCTTGGGCTTCTGTTACTAATTAAAGTGCATGTACAGAGCCTGTCACCAATATATGTGAGAACGCAACCGATACCTCCTCCATACAACAGTGACGTCATGAAGATGACCATGAGCCTGAATACATTTTATTTTTAATGGAAACGGGCGTTTTAGCATTTTTAACTTCTTCCTGAGTATGACAGATGATTTCCAGTCTCATGTAACATCAAAGAAAATAGAAAACTTTGCTTTACTTTCTTTGATTCCAGTCATTGAGACTCTAGCCTCTTTTTTGGAAAAGACCTCCGATCTGTTGCCCAGTTTTCTGCCTTTTGGCTTTTGTCACTTCGAACTTCCTTCCGGCATATGTTGGAGTTTCTATAGTCAGAGCATTTTTCTATCAAGTGTTTTGGATAGATCTACTCAGTGCCGGATTAAATCCCATGGAGGCCCTTAGGAAGTTGAAATCTTGGGACCCTTAAAGCAAATTATTTCCTAAAAGGTTTTTTAAATTTCCGAACAACAATTTTAAAGCACCAGTTACCTTTTATTAAACAGAACAAAATTTAAGTTTATGAAACATCATTATAGCCCAGAATAGGTAATGATCTAATGTCAACCTTGGGTGTAGGCCTATGTCGTATACTCGCTTATACTCATGAATAGACATGAGCGGACCTGTTGAAGTTCGGATCAGCGGGTTCATCCGGACTTTAGATAAAGTTCAGTTTGGGACCCGGACTTGACCTGAACCCCAATGGAAGTCACTAATTGGGCAGTTCAGTTCTCTGCCCACATGCAGCCAGCCATACACAGATCACTTCCGGGGGCGGGTGGACGGGGTTTTTTCATTTTTCTTTTTATCTGACGCACACTACATCCGATCACGCTGTTGTTATCCCCAGTGTGAGACATTCAAACACTGCAAGAGGCTCGCACTGGCCCGAGCACCGAGCGTACCCAAGCCCAGTAATTGTCACTCGAATGGATTGCATACATAAAACTCCGAACCCAAACTCTGTTTTTTGATGACGAACACCAAACACCAAATCTCGGATTCGCTCATGTCTACTCGTGGTCACTTATCTCTCCTCCACAAATAAAATCCCAGAGAATCTTTGACTATAGTTGACTCTTCACTGAAATGCCTACTAGTTTTTTTTTATAGCTCCAGATCTTCATCCTGAAGACCTATATAGCTCCATTAGAAGAGCTTGCATCGCCCCAAGACTTTTCATGGCCTGTTTTCTGACATTATTGTATTATACAAATGTAAAATGAAGGGTTCGCTCACACTGGCGTACACAGCGAACAAGTGCTATCTGACTTTTATTGAATATCACTCACTCACATGTTGTACTATGGGGCAGTGCCCACCAGTGTTTTTTTAGACCGATCTGTCAAGAGAAAAAAAATTCTGCATGCTGTGATTGGCAGCATATATTGGACAGCGTAAACCCATACAAGTCATTGGATGTATTCAAAACATCGGACTGCACTCAGATGACATCCGCGTGCAGCCCGATATACACCAACACACGCAATGGCGAAGATGGAGAAATTAAGATTGTAAGCTCTCGCGACAAGGGCCTTGTTGTGTTGAGTTTTGAAAATGTCTGATTTTATTGGAACTATCTGAATTGTAAAGTGTTGTGGAATATTTTGGCGCCATATGAAGATTCTAGTTGGCTCTTCTTCTCCTTCCCACCTTATGGTGGTGGAGAATTAGCACATGAACATTTTGATACTTATTACATTGCAATCTAATAGATAAATCTGAGTGTATTTATGTGTGTATGTCCGTTAATGAATTCGCATTGTCACATTTACAATCAAGAAATTTTGAACAGCTGCCTTATTTGAGTCAGGGAACGTCATAGACTATGCTTTGAAGGAAAATTTAACCCCGCGCTTTACAGTAATTCACCAAAAAACCTACTTACATTAAAGTCAATGGAGCTGGAAACTACAGGTCATTAATAGGAGCTGTGATTGGTTGCTGTAGGTATGAAGGACATACTTAGTATAAGAAGCTTATGTGTGAGGTAATATGATATCAGTGGAGAGAGGGATAGAGACACACAGAGATAGAGAGAGAGAAAAAGAGAGAAAGAGACAGAGAGAGACAGAGAGCGACAGAGACAGAGAGACAAAGACAGACAGAGAGAGTCAGAGAGAGACAGACAGATAGAGACAGCCAGACAGACATGAGAGACAGACAGAAAATGACAGAGACAGACAGACAGAGACACAGAGAGAGACAGACACAAACACACAGACACAAACACACAGAGACAGAGAGAGACAGGCAGAGAGAGACAGACAGAGACACAGACAGACAGGGAGAGGTGGACAGGTAGACGCTTAGTTACTATCCCGGGCAATGCCAGATACTACAACTAGTAAGAAGAATATATATGACTTTTCCTGGATGCTAACAGGTGTCTTCCTTGTTTCATTATTGGCTGTAATGGCAAAAATAACAAAACATTTGATTTTTTTTCACAGTGTACAGTAGCGTAATATATTATTCCATTTTAACTGTCAAAAACATTTCCTGCCAGTAAAATGCTAAGTGGTGCCAATAGGAAAAATTGTGTTGGCTTACAGAGTAACACAAAAAAATTATTATGTGAGAAAAGCCTGCTTTTTCTTACAACATCTGAATTGCAAAGTGAATTATTTGTATTCTAGAATATTATTCTATGTGTGCAATAAACACAGAGATGATTTTGGCGGTAGGTCAACAACTGTGTGGTTCCAGTGGTACAGCAGCTCGCAGTGCTGGGGCTCATGTGGGGTTGTGATGTCTCATGAGCCCTGCGTCCAATCAGCACTCGCTTCCTATTGATTGCTCATTTGGTCCGAAGGCGGGGAGAAGGAAGCTAGCGCTTATTGGATGCGGGACTCACGAGACGTCACAACTCCATGTGAGCCTCAGCATCGCGAGCTGGTGTACCACTGAAACCGCATCGGTACGGGAGGTAAGTATAGTCTTTATTATTTTACTGGGGGAAAATCAGAAGTGGTTGTCCTAATAGTGGACAACCCCTTTAATGTTAGGGTGTTAAACTGATAAGTCATAAATGGTGGCATATGGAGTCACTGCATTACGGAGTCATAAACATTCTATCTGCTACTACTGGTGCCGCTATTTGGCAGCGTATTTTAGAGATATTCCCTTTATAGGGCAGAATATCACTAGAACACAGTATTTGTAAAACTCCAAAATGCTTATGTATGAAATTGAAGGCATATGGATACACAAGTATGTATTACAGCTCCATACCGGACAGCCAAGAGGTTTCCGAAGCTGATATAGTCACATCCGCAAGGCCTTAATGTGTGAATTCCAACTGGACTCAACCTATAAATGGTATAAACATTATCAGTGTTATTTCTCTGAATTAATGAGCCTGAGACATTGAGTATGTAACATGAAATTCGTGAAACACTTTCAGATCTCAAGACATAATGAGCATTGTGTCGCACAACTGAGGTTTTTATTGATATCCAGAAAAGGAGAAAAGTGCGGCACTCACCATTGGTAATATTCACAACTTTATTCTTCAATCCATCATAGCATAAATGTTAAGGAGATGGGAGGGTCAGGGGACGTCAGGATGAATGCCATTTTGCGTGACCAAGTCCGCGCTTCAACAGGTCCATTTGAAACGGCCGCCGTCCTGACATCCACCTCCCCTATGACTTAGGCTTCTTTCACACATCAGTTTTTTTGCCATCAGTGACAATCCGTCGAATATTGAAAAAAACGGATTCAGCGACTGATGCTGCTGGATCCGTTTATTTCTCATCGACTTGTATTAGCGACTGATTGCGACTGATGGCCTCACGTTTCATCCGTCGAAAAACGCTTAGCCGTCAGATAGAGACAACGTCCACAGTAACGCTTTTTGTGTATGTTGGATCCGTCACCGTCCCTCGTTTTGTAGAATGGATCCATATGGGCGCAGGATCCGTCGTCATCCATCAAATGACGGTATTTACAAGTTCACAGTCTCTTTTTTCTCATAGATCCTAATTATTAGTAGCTCACAGAAGGTATCTAAAGGCCACTTTACACGCTACGACATTGCTAGCGATGTCGAGCGAGAAAGCACCCGCCCCCATCGTACATGCGATATCGTGTGATTGCTGCCGTAGCGAACATTATCGCTACGGCAGCGTCACACGCACATACCTGCTCTGCGACGTCGCTGTGACCGGTGAAATGACTCCTTTCTAAGGGGGCGGTTCGTTCAGCGTCACAGCGATGTCACAGCAGCGTCACCGAACCGCCACCCAATAGAAGCGGAGGGGTGGCGATGAGTGGGACGTAACATCCCGCCCACCTCCTTCCTTCCTCATTGAGGCCGGCCGCAGGTAAGGTGAGGTTCCTCGTTCCTGCGGTGTCACACATAGCGATGTGTGCTGCCGCAGGAGCGACGAACTACTTCGTACACCGAGCAGCAGCGATATTCGAAAATAGGGGGGCATGTCACCGATGAGTGATTTTGACCGTTTTTTGCGATTATTCAAAATCGCTCATAGGTGTCATACGCAAAGACATCGCTAAAGCAATCGGATGTGCGTCACAAATTCCGTGACCCCAACGAGATCGCTTGAGCGATGTCGCAGCGTGTAAAGCGGCCTTAAGTCAACAGTTTATTAAGTTTATGGACACACATTTTAAAAATTCAAACACTAACATTTTACTAAGATTGTGATCGCTATAGTTAAAAACTCCTATTCTTTCCCTATTTTTTCTTTATTCCAGCAACGGATTTCATTTTTTTAACTAAGCATGTCAACTGGGGTGTGACAACACTGGCAGAAAAAATCTCTCTCTTTCTCTCTCTCAGGCCTAAGCCACACGGCGAGAAAAACGGTGCGAGTGGAGTGCGATAAAACATCGCATTCCACTCGGACCAATTTTAGCCTGTGTGTCAGCACACATGGGCGATTATTTTCTCAGCCCTAATCGGACCGAGAAAACAATCGCAGCATGCTGCGATTGTAAGCCGAGACTCTTTCTCTCGCACCCATTCAAGTATATGGGGTGAGAAAAAAATCGCACTGCACTCGCGGTACATCGGTGTACCGTGAGTGCAGAGCGAGAATCGCAATAGCCGGCAACAGAGAAGAAAGGGAGAGAAATCCCTCCCTCCTCTCCGCAGCGCCGCCCCGCCCCTCCGCAGCGCCGGCCCACCCCTCCTCAGAGCCGGCCCGCCCCCCGCAGCTGAGGTCCGCTTGCACTGTCGAACCTCAGTTGCAGGGATACTAGCATGGCTCTGCTGTACTGCCAGCGTGAGCCGAGTGTCATGCGAGCGTCGCACTAGTGCCCTGTGTGGCCCCGGCCTTACTCTCTCACTTTCTCACTCTCTCTTTCACTCTCTCTTTCCCCCATGGTATATGTAGGTTTTCAATAGCAAATAACATTTGGCCTGAAAAAACTGGTATGACGGATCCATTTTGTAGATGGATCTGTCGCATCAGTTTTTCCACAATCAACGATGGATCCTTGGATCCGTCGAGCCAACGGATTGTGACTGATGGCAAAAACCGATGTGTGAAAGGGGCCTAACATGTATGCTATGGTGAGAATAGATGCAGAGATAAAAGGGTTAAACACTGCTCTGCCAAATCAAATAAACTGGAGGTAGATGAGAAGATTCCAGTGATTTTATTCTTCTACGCATTTCGGATGCCTCGCCTCCTTCTTCAGGAGTGTGCACTGATGTACACTTAGGATGTATATCAGTGATTTTTCCTGAAGAAGGAGCAGAGGTTCCGAAACTCGTAGAAGAATAAAATCACTGGAATCTTCTCATTTGATTTGGCATTGCGGTGTTTAACCCCTTTCTCTCTCCATCTATTCTCATAAATAAAAAAGTATACTTCATAAAAAAAAAGCTTGGAAATATGAGAAAGTTAATAAATCAAATGGTAGTCAATGAGATTTAGTCATTTGTGTTCATAACACAATGATGTGGGACGGCTGGGAACCAAATTCAGTGAGTGTGAATTTTCCACAAAACAATTACACGGGATTACACAATTTATTATATGGGATTACACTATTTATGACAATTATTATTAGGCTTTCATGACTTTATTATTATTTTTTTAAGTGAAGTCAGAAATCAAGATGCATCATAAAGCAGATAAGACTGAGACAACAAGTAAGGGGGTGGTCAGGTCACAAGTCAGGTAGTCATAATAATGCTCAGACGAGCTGACAGAAACACATTACGGCAAGTCTTCTAAATCCAGCTGACATCAGCAGGTGTGACCCTGGCCTGTGCTTGCACGTCTGATCCATGAGACCTAGGAGCGGTATTGAATTCCTAAGCTGAGAGCAGAATGTGCAGCACGACTGGTGGAAAATGCAATGGCATGGTGGCAAGCTGGACATATTTCAATGCCTGAAATATAAAGGCTATATACACAATTTCAGCTAATTTTCTTTTATTACTCCAGGGCATCTAAAATTAAAAACAAAGCAACTTTGAAAATAGATTTGATTCCAAATATCCTATTATTTTGTGTCTGCAACTATTATTTAGATATATGGGTCTCTATGGTTACAGACTACAAACAAGCCCTGTGTAGTCAGATCCTGCAGCTGCATCCCCCCCCCCTTTGTCCCACAGAATTGCTTCTTTTACCAGCAGAACAGCATGTAGTTGTATTTTCCTAATGCACTGAGCAGAGGTGGTCATAAAGGAAGATTGCTTTTGCCCGAACCCTCTGTCAGCGGCTCACCATTCTAGGGAAAATAAAGTACTTAAAGGGTTATTCCCATCTCCAAGATCATATCCCAATATGTAGTATTGTTCAGGGCATTGCAGGACCTTAGGTATCCATGGTGAAGACCACGCATATAGTCACAGTTAGTTAGTTATAGTGGTCATAACCATGGATACCTAAGGTCCTGTAATGACCTGCACATGAGGTAAGAGACATGGCTATATTCGGAGAACAATACTAATTGGAGGTATTTGCTAATATTATTATAATTACACCTGCTACATATTGGGATGGGATCTTGGAGATGGGACTACCTCTTTAAATTTGTTTTGTGTGATCCTTATTGTAAATGACATAGGAAGCTGGTACAGGGAAATGTAGCCAGTATGAAGTATTGTTTATTTGAATATATTTTTATATACTACTTGGACAACCTTTTCTAAAGCCGTATGTTTCCCCTTTTTACATAATAAAACGTATACACACCTCCTTTGCCGGTGCAGTTCCAGTGGTGTAGGCACTGTTTCTACTGGGATCGCGTACCAGTGTGATGTCACACGATCCCTGCAGCCAATCAGCAGCGGCCGCTTCACTCTCACTGCCTGGTAGAGGGCAGACACCGGAGGTGAATATATGTTTTATTATTGTAAAAAGGGGAAACTTGCTACATCTCGGTCCCCTTCACTATAAACCAGGACTTCTGATCTAATTACTGCGTGGTCACTACGCATTTAAAGGAAGAGCACTGAGATGCTGTGCATGGCTTTAGAAAGAAGGGAACTGGACAGCGGGCAGTGAGCAGCAGGGTGACTGTAGAGATGAGGGTTGACAACTCACTAAGGAGGCAGGCGGGGAATAAGGAGAGTGGGCAAGCTGTAAGACAAAGTGCCCATCAACTCATTACCATACAATTTCAACTATGGGTTCCTCTAAAAAAGCAAAATGGATTTCTCCAAAAAGGTAAGGAGTTATTGAACATTAAAGCCACTTCACATGCATGCCAATTGTTTGGGGGTATAATATCTTGATGACAGGTTCCCTTTAATATTGTTTTTCATTAACCATTCTTTTTTAGAATTACTTTTGTAGAACTGTTGTTTAGTGTCCACGTGATGAATGTTCATTAACATTAGCTAATGTGAAAGAGGCCTTTAGTTGCTTAGAGATTACCTTGAGTTCCTTTGTGACCCACACAGAGCAATATACTGTATGTCTTCCTCTTAAGTCTGCTTTACACGCAGCGATATCGCTAGCGATGTTACTCGTGAAAGCACCTGCCTCTGTTGTTTGTGCGTCAAGGGCAAATCGCTCCCATTGGCGCACAATTACATAGTTACATAGTTACTAAGGTTGAAAAAAGACCTAGGTCCATCTAGTTCAACCTTCTTCCACCAGTTCTATATTTGGTCACTAAGTCATTTATAACCGACACTGTTGTGTGTAGTGAGGAAATCATCCACCCTTTTTTAAAAGCTGTTATAGTATCTGCCATTACTACCTCTTGTGGTCGGCATTCCACAGTCTGACTGCTCTAACTGTAAAGAACCCTTTCCTATTTAGCTGTCGGAATCGCTTTTCTTCCACTCGCAGTGAGTGCCCCCTGGTCCTTAGTATTGTCTTTGGAAGAAATAAGTCATGTGCCAGTCCTTTATATTGACCACACATGTATTTATACATATAAATGAAATCTCCTCTGAGACGTCTTTTTTCTAAGCTAAACATATCTAACTTTTTCAACCTCTCATCGGGCGGCCTCCATCCCTTGTAGTAGACTAGTTGCCTGCCTTTGAACTGACTCTAACTTCTGAATGTCCTTTTTAAAATGTGGAGCCCAAAACTGGATCCCATATTCCAGATGTGGCCTTTCAAGTGATTTATAGAGGGGTAACAGTACGTTGGGATCACGGGATCTAATCTCTCTTTTTATACACCCTAGAATCTTGTTTGCTTTTGCAGCTGCTGCTTGACATTGAGTGCTGCTGCTCACAATATCGCTAGGAACCGTCACACATACTTACCTTTCTAGCGACGTCGTTGTGGCCGGCGAACAGCCTCTTTTCTAAGGGGCAGTTCGTGCGGCGTCACAGCGACATCACATGGCAGGCATCCAATAGAAGCGGAGGGGCGGAGAGCAGCCGCAGGAAAGTCACGCCCACCTCATTGCCGGAGGACACAGGTACTGTGTTGTTCGTCGTTCCTGGGGTGTCACACGTAGCGATGTGTGCTGCCTCAGGAACGACGAACAACCTGCGTCCTGAACCAGCAGCAACATTTGGGAAAGGAAAGACGTATCAACGATCAATGATTTGGTGAGTATTTTGCATCGTTAGCGGTCGCTCGTTCGTGTCACATGCAACAATGTCGCTAACGAGTCCGGATGTGCGTCACGAATTCCGTGACCCCAATGACATCTCTCGTTAGCGATGTCTTGCGTGTAAAGCCCGCTTTAGTCTTGAATTTCCTCTGTTTGCAAACAATCTGACTGGGGTTTGGTGGAGTCCAAACTCTTTAGAGATAGATTTTTTTTTTTACCTTTTACAGCCTGATGAGCATTAACAACTCTTCTTCTGAAATCCTCAGAAATGTCCTTTGTTCATGACATAATACTTTTTCACAAACAAGTGTTCTGAAGATCACATTTTGATAGATTCCTGTTTTTTAAATAAAACAATTCAGAAGAAAATACAAAACTATTTTTTTTCTTCAGATTCTGTTATTCACATATTTCTGCCACTCAAAGACGTAATATTGAATCATTTTCCTAAAAAAAGACAAATTCAAATTTTTTTTTTTACATATTTGTTAGATTTCGTTCTCTTTATCTATTTTGAGGATTTATTTGAAAATGGGAAGTAGTTATAGGTCAAATTTATACAGAAATGGAAAATTATGAACGGCTCATAAACTCTCAAGTCCCACCATATTATAACAATAGGTGGTACGACAAGTGTATACATGGGGTCAGAAACAGAAAATATATTTTGAAAAATTTTATTGTAAAGATTGTTTTTTTTTAAATGAATTCTTAATCCACCTGGCAGCAGAACGTATCAAAAAGATTAACCTCACTGTCATCAGGTGTTTATTTCATATCTCAAAAAGTTTATCTATTCTGTGTGAACAGATACGTTCCGTATAAGCTGTCACCTGAAGCTGCCAGAAATCACAGGGAGGGATTTGCCTTCTACTTCTGTACACATTTATAATAAAACTTTCCAAAACTTAATATGGTGGAAGCTGATGAGATCATTCAGAGTTGATTCCATCTAAGTAATATAAACATGCTGACTCTACGAATTCTGCGCCATTGTCCACAGTCTTTTCACAGCAGATTACCGCACAACTATCCTTTTTGCCTTTGAAATATGTCTTAATAGCAGATGGGCTCAATTTACATTTTCACCTAATACCTTTATATAGCGAAAAAGTTTCCATTTTTTCGTACCAATGTGTCAAACCATATGTTTCTGATTTCATAAATATTTGAGAATTCTATAAACATTTTCTAAATACCAAGGGATTTTTAAGCTATTAAAATTCAGCTGTTTGAGCAGGTCCCTAAAATGTATGCTTCGTAAGTGTTCTTAATGGCCAAAGGCCTGGTTCATATGATCAGTATTTGGTCATTCCTGATTTTGGCTTACAAATACTGATGAAAAATACTGACCAAATACTGAACGTGTGAACGTGGCCTTAAGCTGGGGTCACACTTGCGAGTGACTCGCATCGCATCACCCGGCACGGCCTGATGCTCTCCGGACAGGAGTGTCTCAGCTGCATAGAAATACATGCAGCTAACACGCTCCTGTCTGGAGAGTGTGCGGCTGTGCAAGATGGTGTGATGCGAGACTGGCGCGAGTCACTCGCAAGTGTGACTCCGGCCTTAGCCTGGGGTCAGCGTATAAAAATCAGTCCCATTCTCATCCATAAAAGTGGGACGATTTTTTTTCTCATTTGCCATCCATGTGACATCCGTGTGTTGCCCGCATGTAATCCATTTTTTTTTCCCAGCAGCTATTAATCTTTTACAGGGCCATTTACAGTTTCCCATTTTATGGAACTGTAATGTATCCGTAAAAATCACATGTTATTCTGATGGTCCATACGGCATCTAAATTTTTCTCGCACTGTACTGATTTTGAAGTCAAATCTCAGCAGGCTGCAATTATTTTCTCATGCCAAACACAACTGTAAAAAAACACAGATCTGCAGTGCCTCATTGAATAACATTGGGACGAGTACAATCCCTTTTTTTATAGGATTGCACTCATCCGATTTATACTTTTACTAGCTGCAGTACCCGGAGTTGCCCAGGATAGTAACTGTCTCTCTGTTTCTCTCCCAGCCTCTCTGTCTCTCTCTGTCTGTCTCCCTCTCTGTCTGTGTCTGTCTCTTTCCCTGTCTGTCTGTCTCTCTATCTCTTTCCCTGTCTGTCTCTTTATCTGTGTCTGTTTGTCTCTTTGTCTGTCTCTCTTTGTCTCTGTCTGTCTTTTTCTCTGTCTGTCTTTCTCTGTCTGTCTCTTTCCCTGTCTGTCTCTTTCCCTGTCTGCATTGTGACATGCCAACATTCCATTCAAGGGCATGGCTGCGCATTCCTCTGAAGTTCTGGCTGCATTGTGGCTCTCAGCTCCATTGACTTTAATGGAGGCAGTGTTTTTGGTGAATAACTGTACAGCGGGGGGTTAAAATTTCCCCTAAAAACATAGTCTATGACTTTCCCTGAGTCAAATGGAACGTCTGTGCAAAATATTGTGATTGTGCATGCGACGGTGCAAATTCCTTTAGCGGACATACATACATACATACATACATACATATATACATAGATACATACATACATACACTCAGCTTTATATATTAGATGTGAGCGAGCCTTAAATTGGTTATCCACATTTATATCTTACGATAATACCCTCACTGACAGGAGCGTAATGATCGCTGTTGCAGGGATCATGACTGCCACCAGGCCCAGGGATACAGGTGGCCCTCCGAACCCAGTGCCTGTTTCAGCTGGTTGTGTGTGCGAGGGTGCGCATCCAGGTGAAATCCATTGCAGCACAGAAACTCGTTGGGTCCCTGCACTGCAATGTGGCGGTGTAACGCCTGCCTGGATCAACAGACTCAGATGGGATGTAATGGACAGGCTAGAGGGAAGCCACTCACCAAGCAGGACCCCCAGAACCCTGAAACCCTTTAACCCCTATACAGGGATTTGGAATTACACAGGGCCCTGGAGATCACTACCTGTGGAAGGCTGCAGTCCGATGAGAGTAGTCGTCAGGCAGGGTCAAACCAGGAATAGCAGAACAGGGACAGAATCGGCAGGCAAGGACGTAATCAGAAAACGTAGCAGAGGTCAAATCCGGATCGGGCAGCGAGGTACAAAAACAGCAGGCAGAAGGGTAGTCAGAAAACACGCACAAGTCAGCACACAGGAATCACAAAACAGAATAGGGTGGACCAGGAGCCAGGAAATCAGAACTATCTCTGGAAGAGGTCAGCAGACAGGAGGGAAACTAAGAAGGGTGTGGTGTCTTCCCATTGGCTGTAGCTGAATGCTGGCAACTTCAGCTGGAAGACACACGCCACCGATAGTCAGCCAGTGGTACTGCAGATCCCATGATAACCCAGCCTAGTGGATGATCAAAGCCTGCGCCCACCGGTGCCGCTGGCATCGACTCCTCTCCCATCACCAGCACCATCCACGGCAGGAACACGGCGTCACCTGGCGATCGGGGCAGAAGTCGCTGGAGCGGACTCCGGTGGTGACGTAACAGCTGGCCGCCAATTAATGATATGAATATTTACTGCTCCTCACGCCCATAATCCGGCCCACGTCTTTGCACTGAAGAGGGTGGGGAAAGGTGGGAGGGATTATGTGAGTGAGGAGCATGTTCTTTAATAGCAGCGTACATGACCACCCAGCAATCGGCTTACTGCAGTGACTGAGTGGTCACGTGTACTGCTATTAAAGAATTTGGATATTCACTGTTACCCAAGCCCATAGTCCCATGCCTATGGAGCAGCAAATATGCCAGCAGCTGATGGTTGTTTACGTGGGCGCGCATGACAGTGATGTCATGCACTGCACTGCTTATACACTGAGGTCTGTTGCCGGCATGACAGCATTGGAGGAGAGTGGGAAGGTGAGTATAATTGTTGATTATTTTTTTTACTGTATGGCATGATGGAGGTTCATATTTACCAGGATGTGGCTAAGATTTGGACATATGCCAGGATAGGGCCATGATGGGGACATATAACAGGATGGATACATATACCAGAATGGGGGTATGATTGGGACATAAATACCAGGATGGGGCTATGATGAAATCATATATACCAGGAGGGGCCCATAATGAGGATATATATAACAGAATGAGGCCATGGTGGGGAAATATATACGCGGACGGGGCCATGATGGGGACATATATTCTCCGAAACACATAAAAATAAATCACTATTTTAATAATCTGGAGTTGATTTTTATCACGGCGGAGCATCATCAATGCCCAGTCTTTTCATAGCTTATTTCTGCTTCCACATGGGGTTGCAGCACCTGGGTACTTAAGCCTTGACAATTGGTTGTGACTTTCACAACCTTCAAAGGTGAGCTTCCCCAGTGTCTCCATTCTTCTTCATCTCTCGGATAAGACCCTATTTTTCACTCTCTCTTGTCTTCTAGCATTTCTCATATCTTCAGTGTTGTCCCACGAAAAGATATAACAAAATATTTACAAAAATATGAGGGGTGTACTCACTTTTGTGATCTACTGTATATCTGCTTATTCGGCTGAAGTATATGGAATATGACTATAATTAAAGGGAACATGTCAGGTGCAATATCCACCTAGAACCACGAGCAGTTCTGGGTGCATATTTCAAATCCCTGCGTAACTGTCCCTGTATACACTAGCATAGATAAAGAGGTACTTAGAAAAAGTATTTCTAAAGATCCTTTATGATATGCTAATTAGCGCAGAGACTAGTTGCAAGGATGTTATTCCCCCCAACAAGTTCGCTCTCTTAACATTATACATCATAAATCTCACAATGTGCGCATGACCGGAAGTGCCGGGACTTCTGATCATGCACACTGACCCTAAGCTCGGTATCTGTGGTGGTGACAATGGATACTGGTACATACGTCACCGCCGATGACGCTGGGCATTTAGTAGCATGTTAACCTGCCCCTGCGGGTGTGCCAACATGCTAAGAGTGCGGACTAGTTGGGGTAAAATCACGCCCCTTGTGACTAGTCCCTGTGCTCATTAGCATATCATAAAGGAGCTTTAGAAATACTTTTTTTAAAGATCTCTTTATGTATGCTACTAGATACAGGGACGGTTTAGGGAGGAATCACTAATATACACCCAGAACTGATCGTGGTTCTGCATATTGCACCTGACAGGTTCCCTTTAAATGACCCTACTTTACCTTCAGCTATAACGAGTTGTGTGGTATAAAATTCTAGCATGTTCTAGTGTACGCTAGCTCTCAAATCAGATCTTCCATCTGTAAGATCTTGTCTAGTGGAGACTCACACGTCTGTCAATATTTTAGTAATAGAAGCACCAGACTAAATAAATCTGTCTTTGATGTAACTCAATTCAGCGACACTGAGCTTTCAAAACTTTCCTCATTCAAACTTTTATAATCAGCTGAGTAGAGTGAGCCTGAAATAAATAAACTTTCCAGAGTTTACATTGGGCACTTAATATAATATAATTGGATGTTCCTGATACAAAGAGGTAGACCTTGGCAATAGCTGTTGGCGATTATTGTGTTTTCTCAGAGATATTTCATTAAACTGAGCTGTACTGAACCTGCTCATGTGCTCTGTAGATGAGGGGAGCACAGGAGCTGAAAAATTAAAGTCAAAACCTGCCATTTTTATAGATAGCACTATCCTTAAAGGTCTCGTCACACACAACGAGATCGCTAACGTGATCGTTGCTGAGTCACAGTTTCTGTGACGCAGTAACGATCTCGCCAGTGATCTTGTTGTGTGTGACATCTACCAGCGATCAGGCCCCTGCTGTGAGGTCTCCGGTCGTTGCAGAATAGTCCGGACCATTTTCTTCAAAGGCGATGTCCTGATGGGCAGGACAGGGTCCCAATGACAGCAGAGATCGCTATACAGGTCACTACTGCAACCTGTATCATTTCTGCATCGTTGGTAAGGCCTGACTGTGTGACATCTCACCAGCGACCTCTCAGTGACTTACCTGCGATCCCTATCAGGATTTATCATTGTCGGGATCGCTGGTAAGTCGTTGTGTGTGACTGGGCCTTTAGAGGGGTTATCCAGTGAAGATAAGTTATTATCACCTATCCACAGGATAACCATAGAGGTCAGTGGGGGAACTATGGGTGAGTGTCTGATGCAATAAGCTGTATTTTCTTATCTAAGAGATAGGCGTTCAACCTATGATTATCTATTACATATATATATATATATATATATATATACCTGTCATGTCCCACGACTTGGGAATTGTTCATTGTTGTCATTGCTGTGTATTGCTTTTCTGTTGCTAGGCAGAAGTGTGACGCCCTGGGCAAGCCAGGGGTCACAGGTCATCACACCACCACACCCTACATCCCAGTTAGGAACACCAAAGCTAAACTAAAATCCTTGTTGCCTTCCTCCAGAGGCTGATGTTCACACCAGGGGTGGGCCAGGCGGTTGGCTCCGCCCACCGAGGAGTTCACAGCTCTGGAGGCGGGAGAAACCAGGCAGTTGAGTCCAGTGAGGGAGTGAAGGAGTAAACAGCTAAGATGAGCTAAGGAAGTGAAAGTGGAAGTAGAAGTGGAAGTGGTAAAGGAGGAGTAGGAGAAACTGAAGGAAGGTGAAAGGTGACAGAAAGAAAGCCTGAAGTAGTCCAGCTGTGTGCAGGACAGGTCAGCAAGGTCAGCAACGGCGGTGACTGTCTGGAGGGGGACCGTTTGGAAGTTCCTGGAAGGACCGCGGACGGGTAGTGTTCCGAAGGACAGTCAGCACCAGGGCAGGGGCCTCTCGGACCCCGGCAAGGCTGGGAGTCGCCAGAATTTGCCAAATCTGTCAGTGAAGGGGACGTAGATCCCCCAACAACCAAGTCCCGATTGAAGGCAACAGCCCAACCAGTGTAGGAGAGACACCGCCACCGCCAAGGCACCAGTTTCTCAGAGCCAGCGCCTGCGGGCAAAGAGTAGAGCTCCCCCGGTCCAGCTTGAAGCCGGGGAGCGGGTTACCGGTGGGAACCCATCGCTACCAACACAGAAACAAAGGTGCAAGGAAAAGGGACATCACCGTCACCTACTGGGAGAGCAAGTGCAGCCGTCCGTGGGAACCGTCTTTCCAGCCGTATGGTTTACCGTAAAACTGTGTCAACGTCTCAGGCTGAGTGAGTACCACAGTGCCGCAAGGCACAGCGCTGCCCCCGCGTCCCTGCGCCCACCAGGCCCTGCACCTCCCAAACCATCACCGTGCCCCGGGATCACCAACCCCTACCCACGGAGGGGCAACACAACACCTGGCTGCTCCGCATCACCATCCCCGGGGTCCCCATATTGAGCAGCGGTGGTGAAATCACCACAACCGTGGGTGGCGTCACGGACAATAAACAATTCCCACACCCAACAACCCCCTTTCACTCACGGGCGAGGAGTGCCGCTCGAGAACCCCCGGGACCCGGCCCACGGCTCGAGCCACCACTGAGCAGCAGCCGCCGGACCCGAGCAGAAGGGGTGAGCGTAGTGTGCTGACACCCTCCTCCCCGCCCGCGACAGAAGCTTTGCCTTTCCTTGTCTTCTGTCCCTACTTTCTTCCTGTAGCTCTGTGATGTCAGCATTCCCCGCCCTTCTTCTCCATATAGTGTTTAGTAACAGCCATCTTAGGACGCTTTCACACATTAGTTTTTTGCCATCAGGCACAATCCGGCAAAAACATGAAAAAACGGATCCGGCATCTGTTACCGCCGGATCCGTTTTTTCCCCCATAGACTTTCATTAGCGCCGGATTGTGCCGGATGGCCTTGCGTTTCATCCGTTTTTTTCCAGATCGGGCAAAATTTACTTGTCCGGCGGCCGGATGAAACGTTGAAGTGAACGTTTTTGTGTCCGGCAAAAAAAAAACGGATCGTGCCGAATCCGGCGCTGTACAGCATGTTTTATAATGGAAGCCTATGGACGCCAGATCCGGCGTAATGCGGCAAAAAAACGGATCCGGACACCGGATCTGTTTTTTTTAACTGAGCATGCTCAGTATCACACCGGATCTGTCAAAAAACTGGAGGAACTGATAGAAAAAAACTGATGCAACTGATCCGTTTTTTCGCTGGATCCGTCGCATCAGTTTTTTCCGCCAAATCGTGCCTGGTGCCAAAAACCTGATGTGTGAAAGCAGCCTTATGTACATGTTGTATGCTCTTCGGAGAGAGACTTACTATTTACCTGCCTCATTATCATCAATACAAGATTTTCAGTTAAAAACATTAAACTTTTCCTGGAGTCTTCTTACAATGAGATTGTGGCCAAATTAACCTATCTGAGGAACCGATATGAACATGAGTATAGGCCAATACGAATAGCCAAGGAAGAAACGGTCTGTTCAGGCGCCATCACGTCCTACATATCCGTGAGTCAGAATAATGCCTGTATTATCTGCATTAGCATTCCTCATTTTCTGAGGACTCCTCCCCTTATCATGCTTTCTTAGCGTTTGGCACCGCCGTTTGCTCCTGTCCAGCACTATGACCTTTTATTGTCTTGCTTGTATACTACTTGTTCTATTGATATGAAATCATAAAAATGATATACTTTTGCATTAAAGTTTTTTAGTGGATATTATGACTCCAAATTGCCATAGGTTCTCAATCATTGTCAGAGTTTCTACCTCTCAATGCATAGCACTGTTTTTAATCCTGACTCCCTATCTAAACTGTTAGTTTTTGGGGGAGTACAATTGGATTTTCAGATGTATTTTCTACAATCTAAGGGGTAGCCTGCAATCACTTAGAAAATGAATGGAGCAGCGGTCCAGCATGCACACTGCTAGTCCATCCTATTGAGGACAAAAGTGCCCTGTTATGCCACTCATTGCAGATCCCAGCAATCAGACTCCCACCAACCTTTAGAATACCACCTACCCAAAGGATCTTCCAGTACAATCTTTATGCTGATGATACACAACTATACATCTTATCCCCGGACCTCACCCCCGCTGTACTACAGAACACCAGTGACTGTCTGTCTGCAGTTTGCCACATCATGTCTGCTCTCTATCTGAAACTTAACCTTTCCAAAACTGAACTTCTACTCCCTCAGTCTACTAACCTCCCTAAACCTGGCATCTCCCTCTCTGTGTGCAGCACTACAATAATGCCTAGGCCACAGGCTCGCTGTCTAGGGGTTATGCTTGACACTGATCTTTCCTTCACTTTCTATAAACAATCTTGCCCGCTCTTGTCGCTTGCACCTCTAGTTGATCTCTAGAATCTGTCCCTTTCTCACCATGGAAACAACAAAAACCCTCACCGAGGCCCTGATCCATTCCTGCCTTGACTACTGTAATGCTCTATCAATTGACCTCCGCTCACTAGACTTTCCCCACTGCAGGCCATCCTTATTGCTGCAGGCAGGGTCACCTATCTGGCTAACCGTTACTCAGATGCCTCTGCTCTGTGCCAGTCATTGCACTGACTGCCCATACATTATAGGATCCAATTTAAATTGCTTGTTCTCACCCACAAGTCTCTCCACAGTGCGGCACCCCACTACAGCTCCGCCCTCATCTCTGTCTATCACCCTACCCATTCTCTACACTCCGCAAATGACTTTTGACTAACATTCCACCCTAATCCAAACCTCCCTCTCCCAGCTGCAAGACTTCTCCCGAGCTGCACCAATCCTCAGGAATGTGCTACCCCAGTAAACTAGGATGAACTACAACTTACACTCCCTAAAAGCACATCTTTTTAGGGTGGCCTATAACCCCCCTAATCTAGTTCTACAGTACAGAGAGGACTGGGCTCTTATATACAGTATTCTTGAATGATGTTGTCACGCTGTACAAAGGACTGGTAAGACGTAGTACAGCGTTTTCCCCACTAGGTGGCAGCAGAGTTGTGAAGGAGAGTCAAAGTAACACTGTAACAGAAAGGAGGCTGAAGTACAGCAGAGTAACCTCAGCAGGCAGTTCACAGGCGAAATACCAGGTGGCAGAGTAGTCAAGCAGTCAGGGTCTAGCCAGGAAAGTCAAGTCAGTGCAAAGGGAGGATCAAAATCAGGTCAGAAAACAGTACCAAAGTCAGATGCCAGGAGATCGGGTATGCAGAGGCAAACGCAAAGGTACAGGGAGCAGAAGACAAGACCGGAGGGTGAGGAGGCACAAACACAGGAAGGAGGATAAGCCAGGATGGGTAAACAACCTACAGGAGCAGGAAGTCAGGGACTTGGACAGATGGACGAACGGGTGAGGGTACAGGTCAGGGCATGGTAACAAGGAGTCAGATCAAACAGGAAATCTCACTAGAGCCAGTCACAGGCTGCAGAGCAAAACTATAACCAGCACTGGAATGCAAGTGCAGCGACCAGATATAGTGTCTCCCGAAACCAGAACGAGGCTGATGGGAGTTAACCCCTGACACGACCAGGCCGGGTCTGGGAAACTCTGGAGCGGAGAATGATGGTCCTGGATCTTGACAGCTGTATATAAGAGCTCACTGGTGGTGGCTGCAGGTTATAGGGGCCAAATCTGGTGACTGGTTCCCTTTAATACTGCATAAAATAGTAACGTGTGCTAGTCTGAGCTAGACAAGTCAAGAATAGTTCGGGAAGCCCAGGTTTACTGAAAGCAGACTTATGGCTAGACGAAAGTGTCATGAACATGTATCACTTTGTAGAGTTGGCTATTTTTTCTTAGCAAGTATGAACGTTGACAGATATTTTTTATGGAGGAAAAATAGACATTTCAAATACTTCCACCAGGTGAAAAGTAACCAGGTGTCATACTATTCATATATGTAAATGCATATAAAATATGGAATATCAAAAGAGCTACTATAGGCACATGACTTTGTTTTTGCACCTGCTTCCCATCATATTGAAGCCAAATATTTAGCCAAGCCCTCTGAATGGCTGAGATACGTCATATTTCTAGGGTAACCTTGAATTAGCTTCACTATTATGCGAAACGTGTCTCTGTCTTTTCCAGCAGTTAAAGGGTAAATATCGGTTGCCTGGCTTATGTAAGATATTTTTTTTCCTTCCAGTCTAGTATTTTTTAATATCATGAAAATATGCTTGTGTTTACATCCATTGAGTATGTGCACGGCTCACAGAAGTGGCTTATGTGTCGGTACGTTTTTTGGATGGAAACAAAAAGGTGTTAGTCACTTTAAACAAGGTGCCTATTGAGGGAGAGAGCGCTATGCAGACTTGTGCCGGGCTAATAGCTCCAGGGACCTTATGAAAGGAAATGGATAGCAAAGTAAACCAAACCACCACAAAATTAAAAAAGAAACCATTTAAAGCTTGTTATTTTATGCTCTATGCGTCTTGGGTTATGAAACCCGATGTATGCCTACTGTGGTACTGATAAAGAGCGAGGGAAACTTGCAGGGGACCCGAAAATCAATTCAAAGTTAATTTAAAGACAGATAAATGCAAAACTTATAATAATCCATAAGTGTAATTATACCTCATGAGCTATGTGTGCTGACTTTTTGTAGCATCGGCGTCTCTGTAGAGACGCGAACGTACTCACCGCCACGATCGGGTTGCGTCCTCCCCCACATTCTCCCGGCCATCCACGTGTGCTGCTTCCTTCTACGCCTCCCGGGCCCTATACATGCCTCACAGGGTTCCCGAGAGTGCACCTAAGATGCACACCGGCCCTCCTCTTAAAATCCTGGCATGTCATTTCCCAGAAATGCCTCTCAGCCTATGGCTGACAGACACTGTGTATTTAAGGCACCCTCCCATTAGGGGAGGTGCCTGAGCAATGCTACTAGTTAGTCAGTTGTTCAGTCTGCTACCTAGCTAGTTGTCAGGACCTGAGCTCCTGCCTTGTTAATCCTATGTCTGTCTCCAGTACCTGCCTTCCCATACTTGTGTGCCCCTGCTGTGCTCACCATTCCTGTCCGTACCCACCTGTCCAGCTTGCCTCAGTCACCCCGCCTGTACCCATCTATTCCTGAGTCCGTCTTCTGTCCTGCGGGTCAGCTACCACAGTCCAGGTAACTGCCCTGGGAGTACTACCTGTCATCCGCTTCACGGTAGGCTCTTAGATAAGCCCCTCCCACTAAAGGGTAAGCCCGGGTCCCCCCTGTGGTCCAGTGGGGCCGTGAGTGTTACATTTTTTTTAGTTTTGCCTGTAAAAGCTGTATGAAGACATTCAGTGTTGTACACAGATATCATATATACTGTAAATATATTTTCTCAATATTGTTTTAACTCCTCACTGCATCTATTTTTTGTCTTTTATTCTGCTTTTTTGAAATCTGTTTGTACTATTTCTTTAATAAAATCATATTTTAAAAATTAGAATTTTCCGAACATTTTGTGTCATCCTATTTTCAGATTGAAACAAATGACAAAATGTAACCAACCTGCGATTAATTAGAAGTTAGACAATGTAATCAAGCATTGTTAGTTCTTATATAACTATAATTAGTTTATAAATGGTGCCTTTAAAGCTTAATATTCCAGTTGTATTCCCTATTCCTCATAAAGCTGTCTAAGTAGGCCAGAAATGCTATTATCACCAAGCACAAGCAGTTTAAATGGTATAAAACGCTCTCCAAAGATCTTGGCACGTTAGCTCCAATAGTTTGAAAAGTTATCACAAAGTATGCTACTAATAGAACAGTCAGGAGCCTTCCAGGATATGGGGGATAGGGAAAAACTAATCTACTGTATTTTTCGGATTATAACACGCACTTTCCCCCCCCCCCAAAATTTGGGAGGATAATTAGGGGTGCGTCTTAAATCCGAATGTAGCTTACCGGGAGGTGGAGAATGGGCGCTGTGCTGGCTGCCGTGGGCGCTGTATGGAGCAGGGTGGGGCGGCATGTGGGATTCTTTGTTGGTGGTGCAGGGTTGTGCTGGCTGTGGTGCGTGAGATGCTCTGTCGGCGGTACGGCATTGTGCTGGCTGCGCTGGTGAGATGCTCTGTCGGCGGTGCTGAGCTGTGCTGAACATGGCGGGTGAGATGCTCTGTCGGCGGTGTGGGGCTGTGCTGGCTGCGGTGGGTGAGATGTTCTGTCAGCGGTACGGGGCTGTGCTGGCTGTGGTGGGCGCTGTATAGAGCAAGGCGATGCTGCGGGTGACATGCTTTGTTGGTGGTGCAATCTTCAAAAAATGCCGCCAGGAGACAGCGCGTGCACAGATGGAGCGCTCAGATTGCCATTGAGCCAGGAGCTTAATCTGCGCAGGCACCGATTCCGGGCGGCATTATTTGAAGATTGCACCGCCGACAGACCATCTCACCCCCACACTGCCCTGCTCCACACAGCCAGCACGGCCCCCACCACAGCCAACACGGCCTGCCACACATCAGCCAGTACGGCTGGCCTCACAGCAGCTGGCCACACAACAGCCAGCAGACCAGCCGGCCACACGACAGCCGGCACAGCAGCTGTCCACACAGCAGCTGGCCACACACCAGCCGGTGACTCACACAGCAGCCGGCCACACAGCAGCCAGCCACACGACAGCCAGCACACCAGCTGGCCACACAGCAGCCGGCCACACGACAGCCAGCACACCAGCTGGCCACACAGCAACCAGCACAGCAGCCGGCCACACAGCAGCCGGCCACACAACAGCCAGCCACACGACAGCCAGCACACCAGCTGGCCACACAGCAGCCGGCCACACAGCAGCCAGCCACACGACAGCCAGCACACCAGCTGGCCACACAGCAGCCGGCCACACGACAGCCAGCACACCAGCTGGCCACACAGCAGCCAGCACAGCAGCCGGCCACACAGTAGCCGGCCACACAACAGCCAGCACACCAGCTGGCCACACAGCAGCCGGCCACACAACAGCCAGCAAACCAGCTGGCCACACAGCAGCTGGCCACACGACAGCCAGCACACCAGCTGGCCACACAGCAACCATAACAGCAGCCGGCCACACAGCAGCCGGCCACACAACAGCCAGCACACCAGCTGGCCACACAGCAGCCGGCCACACAGCAGCCGGCCACACGACAGCCAGCACACCAGCTGGCCATACAGCAACCAGCACAGCAGCCGGCAACAAAGCAGCTAACTAAAGAATGTATGTCTGGAACACCAATGACATGATGCAAGACTCAAAAAACATAACAATACAATAGGATAAAGAGTTGCACACAAGTCACAATGTATATGGACATGATGAAAAGCAAAACTGCTATGGGAATACTAGACTGAAAAATACAATGAACCATCTGAAAAAGGGAAAAAACATGAAAAATGGAATATGCATAACTGCTATGAATAATAGGAATATAAGAGATGTTTAGCCTATATGTAACCTCATTCTCATATACATTGCGACTTAGGTGCAACTCTTTATCCTATTGAATAGTTATGTTTTTTGAGTCTTGCACCCTGTTCACACCATTGGTGTTCCAGACATACATTCTTTAGTTAGTATGCACTTTTTGTCTGAGAACCCTGCCCCACCCACAGCCATTTTTTTACTTCACATATATAGCTTGGTCCTTTGCTTCCCATACAGAGCAAGTTTTTTAACTGCAGGTAAGGTTACATATAGGCTAGGGACCCCAAAAATAGAGATTACTTTGGCGCTGGTTTTGGGGCTCTTTTGCATTGATCAATACAATGGCTAAACATCTCTTATATTCCTATTATTGATAGCAGTTATGAGTATTCCATTTTTCATGATTTTCACTTTTTTAGATAGTTCATTGTATTTTTCAGTCTAGTATTCCCATAGCAGTTCTGCTTTTCATCATTCCCATATACATTGTGACTTGTGTGCAACTCTTTATCCTATTGTATGGCCACACAGCAGCCAGCACAGCAGCCGGCCACACAGCAGGCAGCCAGCCACACAGCAGCCAGCACAGCAGACAGCTACACAGCAGCCAGCACAGCAGCCGGCCACACAGCAGCCAGCACAGCAGCTAGCCACACAGCAGCCAGCTACAGAGCAGCCAGCACAGCAGCCGGCCACACAGCAGCCAGCACAGCAGCTAGCCACACAGCAGCCAGCTACAGAGCAGCCAGCACAGCAGCCGGCCACACAGCAGCCAGCACAGCAGCTAGCCACACAGCAGCCAGCTACAGAGCAGCCAGCACAGCAGCCAGCCACACAGCAGCCAGCACAGCAGCTAGTCACACACAGCCAGCACAGCAGCTAGCCACACAGCAGCCAGCTACAGAGCAGCCAGCACAGCAGCCGGCCACACAGCAGCCAGCACAGCAGCTAGCCACACAGCAGCCAGCGCAGCCAGCCACACAGCAGCCAGCACAGCAGCTAGCCACACAGCAGCCAGCGCAGCCAGCCACACAGCAGCCAGCACAGCAGCTAGCCACACAGCAGCCAGCGCAGCCAGCCACACAGCAGCCAGCGCAGCAGCTAGCCACACAGCAGCCAGCGCAGCCAGCCACACAGCAGCCAGCGCAGCAGCCGGCCACACAGCAGGCAGCCAGCCACACAGCAGCCAGCGCAGCAGCCAGCACAGCAGACAGCCACACAGCAGCCGGCCACACAGCAGCCAGCGCAGCCAGCTACAGAGCAGCCAGCACAGCAGCCGGCCACACAGCAGCCAGCACAGCAGCTAGCCACACAGCAGCCAGCGCAGCCAGCTACACAGCAGCCAGCACAGCAGCTAGCCACACAGCAGCCAGCGCAGCCAGCCACACAGCAGCCAGCACAGCAGCTAGCCACACAGCAGCCAGCGCAGCCAGCCACACAGCAGCCAGCACAGCAGCTAGCCACACAGCAGCCAGCGCAGCAGCCACACAGCAGCCAGCACAGCAGCCAGCCACACAGCAGCCAGCACAGCAGCCAGCCACACAGCAGCCAGCACAGCAGCTAGCCACACAGCAGCCAGCCACACAGCAGCCAGCACAGCAGCCAGCCACACAGCAGCCAGCATTGCCCTACACCAGCACCACCTCTGCCTCCTATGACCCCCTCTCCACCACTGCTGTCACCCCCCTACTGGTAATACACCACCGGAGAATAAGATGGACCCCATTTTTTTATTTTCTTTTACCTTTTGTATAATAATAATAATAATAATATTTATTCATTTATATAGCGCTGTTAATTCCACTGCACTTTACATACATTTGCAACAATTGGTATCTCTATATTTAGGGGGCGTCTTATAATCTGGTATGTTTTATAAAACGAAAAATATGGTAATTTCTGCCAGAGGCACACAGTTGATGTAATATGCGTCTAATTCATTAGCGTCTCTTAATGATTTAGGTGCATCTTACTCAAAAGGCCCTGTTCATCAAAGGGAATCTTTCACCTACTCATCTACAGGGCGGTCTGGTCCGGTCCGATGAGCGTCGCTGATCTTGATCTGTCACCTCCTCTATTTTTTTTTTGGGAGCATACGTCCTCAGATGAACAAAATTTTGTATTCTTATCAAAGTTTTCTTATGGTTTTTTTTAATGATATTTATGGAGATTGATGAATCACATCATTACTTGCTTGTTCAGGTCATTACAAATGTGGTAATACCGATCTTGTATAGTTTTGTTCTTTTTGTTTTGTTTTTTTTTGTTTTTTTAATTTTTCTTATTCTCCATCTTTATGTTTAGAATTTGTTTTTCATAACAGCTATCACTCCTACAAGAGATGATACGTTCATTTGTTAGCTTTCATAATACAATGCAATACTTATGTAATTATCTGAAGTGTATTATGACTACTTGTCTATTGAGGAAAATGATCCAATATAACATGTCTATGAGTGACAAAAGTATCTGAACCTTAAGAATTAGCAGATAATTTGAAAGTGAAATTTGACTGTTGTTTTCAATAAATGGGATGTCAGGTGTAAGTAGGTGACTTTTTTATTTGAAGAACATGGATATATTTAAGTCTAATCTTCATAACATGTTTGTGAAAGTGTATCATGGCACAAACAAATTAGATTTCTGAGTACCTTAGAAGAAGAGTTGTTGATGCTCAATAGGTCAGAAAAGGTTACAAAACCATTTCTAAAATGTTTTAGCCTTAATAATCCCTAGCAAAACATATTTTACACAAATGTAGGTGAATTGAAACAAATGTTACTCTCCCCAAGAGTAGTAGACCAAGAAAGATCACTCCATGAGCAAAGAGTAGTCTGGCAGGTCACTAAAGAACCCAAAGTAACCTCTAAGCAACTAAAGGTTTCCCTCAATGTTCTTGAGTCCACCATCAGGAGGACACTGAACAAAAATGTTGTGCATAGCAGCACTGCAAGGAAAAAGACCCTGCTCTTCAAAAAAGACATTATAGTCTGTCTACAGTTTGTTAAAGATCACCTGGATAAGCCATAAGAGCAATGTTTGTGGATGGATGTGTCACAGATAGGGGAGAGCTAGGACCACTGGGGCTCCTAGACTAGCCCTCAGACTAGGGGGGCCTGGCTAGCACTTATCTAAGAGTTACCTCTTATAGTGAGGACATCTGAGCTGCGAGACTGACCCTGATCCTGACCAACGCTGATCGAATACCCCTCCCTCCCTACCCCGGGGTAAGGGGGACTTGGACAGCAGCATGTTCACCCCAACAGTGATAGACAAACAGGGGAACTAAAACTCTATCAAACAGCACACTTACACAGAGATATCAGACAACCAATGATGAGGAAAACAAAGAGCAGGGAGTAAATGCCACATGACAGGAGCAATTGTAGAGCCAACCAAACAACGCAGTAAATCACCAGTTACTGCAACACAACAGCACATGGACCAGTTTAACAAAAAGCTATGGTCGGCATGGGAAGACAAATTCCTCCATCCTAAAAAGGAGGGAGTAACTGTGATAGGTCTACCGCAACATGTGATACAAAAGGTAACCAGCAAGCTAGCAGAAATTAACTTCTGCTAGTCCGATCACTTATGAGTACACAGCTGGTCGACACCCAAGCCTGTCTATAACTCAGGAGCACCAGAGAAAGTATAGTGAGTAGTGTCTGTATTCTGAACAGCGGCTGATGACATTCAGCGAGTTTAGAGCCAAACACTGTGTAACAGGATGAGACAAAATAGAGCTTTTTGACTTAAATGAGAAGTGTTAGTTTGGAGAAATAGAAATACTACGTTACAGCATAAAAACTCATATCATCTGGGAAACATTGTTGTAGTAATATCTGGCCTGTTTTGCTGCATCTGGGCCATACCGGCTTGCTATCATTGATGAAACAATGAAATCTGAATAATAGCAAATTATTACGGAAAATGTCAGGATACCTGTACTTGAGCTGAATATCAGTAGGACATGGGTCATGCAGCAAGGTGACCCAAGGAACACAAGTCAAATGGTTAAAGGGAGGTTATGATTAAGTTTTACAAAGCCCAAGTTAAAGTCTAGATCTTAGAATTATAGTTGAAGTTGTTTTGTATGGAGTAATTGGCTAAAATTCCCCCAAGCCGATATGAAAAACTAATTAAGATTTACAAGAAATGTTTAGATGCAGTTATTACTGCAGAAGAAGGGTCACGCCAGATACTGTAAACAAAGGTTCACATACTTTTGCCACTCATTCACATGATATTGTAACACTTCCATCAATAAAATATAACCAAGTCTAATACTTCTTACTTGTTTGATATGGTTCTCTTTGTCTACTTTTCGATCCACTCATCTCTACCTACGGTTACTCTTGAAAACAGAAAATTATGGGGCCACTAACAGATTTTTTTGTCTTGGAGTCCTCACTCAACTTATTGTGAACCTGGTTTTGGTATCATTGCCTTTAGGGGGTTTTTTCTCTGTTATACAAATACTTTGCTACAAAGGTGAGATTTTCATGTAGGTCATACACCATGACAAGACTAAGCACAGCAACAAGACACAAGGTAGTTAAACTGCATCAGCAAGTTCTCTCCCAGGAAAAGATTTCTAAGCAGGCTGGGATTTCAAGATGTGTTGCTCAAGCCCTATTTTAGAAGCACCGACAAATGCGCAACGTTGCGGGTCATAGATGAAGTTGTCGGTCAAGGAAGCTTAGTGCAGCAGATGAAAGACACCTCATATACTTCTCTTCAAAATTGGAAGGCCAACAGTGCTATCAACTTATAACTGGCATCATCTATTGGGATGCAGCTACCGTTCAGAGAAATCTGCCCAAAAGTGATCTCCATGGAAGCATGATGGCGAAAAATCCATATATTTGACAAGGAAAGAAGACCAAGCAATTCAACTATGTACGAAAACACAGAAACTGATGTGCCTACAAATGACAGCAAGTGGTGTGGACTGATGAGTAGACTGATGAGTAGAGATGAACAGACCCATGGAAGTTCAGGTTCTGTTGGTTCAGCTGGACTTTAGATAAAGTTCTGTTCTGGACCCAAACTTGACAAAAACCTGATTGGAAGTCACTGATTGGGCAGTTTAGCTTTCCGGCCACATACAGCCAACCATAAACAGATCACTTCCAAGGGAGGGAAGGCGGGTTTTTTTTTCCCTTTTTTGTACACACTACATCTGAACACGTTTGTACCCCAAGTGCGAATCATTCAAACACTGCAAGCGGCTCACACTGGGCTGACCACCGAGCGTACCCAAGCACAGCGATGCTGTGAGTGGTCAGCATACGTAAAACACCTGAACTCCGAACTCAAACACTGATTTTTTTTTTTGTAATGCCTATGTTCGGTACAAACACTAAACTTTAAAGTTCAGGTCGTCTCATCTCTACTGATGAGTCAAAATGTGAAATATTTGGCTGTAATAGAAAGAGAAAGTAATTTGTTTGCCAATGAGCTGGATAGAGATACAATAATGAGTGTCTGCAGGCAACAGTGAAACATGGTGGAGTCTACTTACCAGTTTAGAGCTGAATTTCAGCAAATGGAGTTGGGGGATTTGGTCAGGATTAATGATTTCTTCAATAGTAAGAAATACAGGTAGATATTTATTCTTCATGCAGTACCTGGAGGAGTCTAATTGGCTTTTAAAAAAATTGAATCAGGAATACAACCCCAAACAGAGAATAGTATAAAGAAGTACTCATGGAAGTGGTGATATGGCTGATCTCAAGATCTTTGAGTCTGTCAGGGACTCCATGAAAAGGCAGAAAAATTTGCGCAAGATCAGAGAATATCTGTGGTTATTTCTCCAAGATGTTTGAAACAACCTTCCAGTTGAGGCCCTTCAAAAACTGTGTATCTAGAAGAATGGATACCGTTTTGTGATGTGATCACTCCAAATATTGATTTACCATAATTTTTGGATTATAAGATGCACTTTTCCTCCCAAAAATGTAGGAGGAAAATGTGGGGTGTGTCTTATAATCCGAATGTAGCTTACGGGGGGGCGAGGAGAAGGGTCACAGGAGGCAGAGACGATGCTGCGGGCAGTGCGCTGTGCTGCAGGCTTGCTGCAGACAGTGCGCTGTGTTGCGGACTTACTGTAGGGGGTGCACTGTGCTGTTGGCTTACTGCGGGCGGTGTGCTGTGCTGTGGGCTTAGTGCGGGCAGTGCGCTGTGCTATTGGCTGTGCTGTGGGCGGTGCGCTGTGTCAGAGTGCGGGCTTCATATAATGGCACTTGGAGTCGACACATGCGCAGATGGAGCTCTCGGCTTAAGATCTCATCTGCACATGTGCCGCCTCCAACCCATTTATCTCCTAGCAGCAGAATTAAGGAAAATGGCGTCCAGAGGTGGCGCATGCGCAGATGAGATTTTGGCTCATCATCGAGCCAATAGCTCAATCTGTGGAGGCGCGATAACTCCAGGAGCCATTTTTTTTAACCCCTCACCGCCTACAGTTTCTGGATGTTACTCTTGCCTCACAGTGCCTCTGGGACACCTACTGCACCGCCCGCAGCATCGCCCTACTCCACCACCGTCCCTGCCTCCGGTGACTCTGCTCTACTAGTGCTGCTGCCCCCCTCCAGTAAGACACTACTGGATTATAACACGGTTCCTATATTTTTTTTTCTTCATTTTTTTTGGGGTGAGTCTTATAATCCGATGCGTCTTATAAAACGGAAAAAAAACGGTAATTTAAATTTCTCTTCTGTTCATTCACTTTGCCTTGTGTTAAAAACAGTGAAAAATTTGTGAACTTGTTTTGCAGCTTTTTTTTCCCACACCTGCCTAAAACGTTTGCAGGATATTGTTTGTTTTTGGAGAACACCGGTAATGCTCTCATATTTTAGATCCGCAAACCACCTTTATTTTATGCGAGTTAAATGGAAGATGTAAGCTGGGTGAATTGTGGGAACATCATTTTGGCATTTTCCTTCATTTTTAATAGGACACAGGTGCAAGGAGGAATTTGACGACAATTTTCTCCATAACGAGTATATCACAATGTGTACATTATATACGCAGCATTACTAACAAAAGAGATTTTCACCCGGAGATTCAGTGCCAGCCACCTGTACCTGCAAATCAATGAATCGACCAGTCTCCCCGGCTTCTGTGCTGTGTTTAAGATGGCATCAATGCTTGAAATAAAACATGGCCCTCTATTAACCATGGTTATAAACCTAGATCGGCTTAGTTTATTTTTACTATGCATGATAAAAGTTCCTCACTTTCCTGAGTATATTTTGTTAAGTGCAGGCGCAGCTCGGCTCCGTGTGTACTCGCCCAGCCCAGGTGACATCATGTTCACCTCTCCAGAGTTCTGGAAGGAATTACGAGACTATATCAATTCCAGCACTTAAAGGAGAAGTCATGTTAAAACTAATTGCTATTTATTAGTTATTATTACTATGTGTAGTAGTTATTATTTTTATGATTTAGATATTTATACCCAACTTCTGTCGCCATTAAGGAAAATACGTGTGTATACCAGTTAATATTTAGCGTTGACCTGTGAATTTTTTTTATATATAGCTAAAGATCATTTTAAAATTTGGCAAAATCTAGTAAAAAAACGTAATGTTGTAATAACCACAATTTTACAACGGAAAATATATTTTTATATTTAGAAAGAGTAAGTCCAATGAATGAGCAGGATCCAGGGAAACCTGAAAAGGAATGTGTCATCAGAAAGTGACCTAGTCTTGAAATCTATTTTTTGTGCTACATGTATTTAAAAAAAACAAAACAAAACAGTGTAGATTCACATTGAAGGCATCAAAACTATGAATTAACACATGTGGAATTAAATACTTAGCAAAAAAGTGTGAAACAACTGGAAATATGTCTTATATTCTAGGTTCTTCAAAGTAGCCACCTTTGGCTTTGATTACTGCTTTGCACACTCTTGGCATTCTCTTGATGAGCTTCAAGAGGTAGTCACCGGAAATGGTTTTCCAAGAGTCTTGAAGGAATTCCCAAAGATGCTTAGCACTTGTTGGCCCTTTTGCCTTCACTCTGCGGTCCAGCTCACCCCAAAACCATCTCGATTGGGTTCAGGTCTGGTGACTGTGGAGACCAGGTCATCTGGCGTAGCACCCCATCACTCTCCTTAGTCAAATCGCCCTTACACAGCCTGGAGTTGTGTTTGGGGTCATTGTCCTGTTGAAAAATAAATGATGGTCCAACTAAACGCAAACCGGATGGAATAGCATGCCGCTGCAAGATGCTGTGGTAGCCATGCTGGTTCTGTATGCCTTCAATTTTGAATAAATCTCCAACAGTGTCACCAGCAAAGCACCCCCACACCATCACACCTTCTCCTCCATGCTTCACGGTGGGATCCAGGCATGTAGAGTCCATCCGTTCACCTTTTCTGCGTTGCACAAAAACACAGTGGTTGGATCCAAAGATGTCAAATTTGGACTTATCAGACCAAAGCACAGATTTCCACTGGTCTAATGTCCATTCGTTGTGTTCTTTAGCCCAAGCAAGTCTCTTCTGCTTGTTGTCTGTCCTTAGCAGTGGTTTCCTAGCAGTTATTTTACCATGACGGCCTGCTGCACAAAGTCTCCTCTTAACAGTTGTTCTAGAGATGTGTCTGCTGCTAGAACTCTGTGTGGCATTGACCTGGTCTCTAATCTGAGCTGCTGTTAACCTGTGATTTCTGAGGCTGGTGACTCAGATAAACTTATCCTCTGCAGCAGAGGTGACTCTTGGTCTTCCTTTACTGGAGCAGTCCTCAGTTTCTTTGTAGAGTTTGATGGTTTTTGTCACTGCACTTGGGGACACTCAAAGTTTTCCCAATTTTTCGGACTGACTGACCTTCATTTCTTCAAGTAATGATGGCCACTCGTTTTTCTTTACTTAGCTGCTTTTTTCTTGCCATAATACAAATTCTAACAGTCTATTCAGTAGGACTATCAGCTGTGTATCCACCAGACTTCTGCACAACACAACTGATGGCCCCAACCCCATTTATAAGGCAAGAAATCCCACTTATTAAACCTGACAGGGCACACCTGTGAAGTGAAAACTATTTCCGGTGACTACCTCTTGAAGCTCATCAAGAGAATGCCAATAGTGTGCAAAGCAGTAATCAAAGCAAAAGGTGGCTACTGTGAAGAACCTAGAATATAAGACATATTTTCAGTTGTTTCACACTTTTTTGTTAAGTATTTCATTCCAAATGTGTTAATTCATAGTTTTGATGCCTTCAATGTGAATCTACAATTTTCAGAGTCCTGAAAATAAAGAAAACTCTTTGAATGAGAAGGTGTGTCCAAACGTTTGGTCTGTACTGTATATATATATATATATATATATATATATATATATATTTATTTATATATATATATATATGTATATATAAAAAATATATATTTATATGTATGTATATATATCTTTTTATTTATTTTTTTAATATGGGGCTCAGTGGTTAGCACTGTATTGTGGCTCAGTGGTTAGCACTGCAGTCTTGCAGCGCTGGGGTCCTGGGTTCAAATCCCACCAAGGACAACATCTTCAAGGAGTTTGTATGTTCTCCCCGTGTTTGTGTGGGTTTCCTCTCACACTCCAAAGACATAGTGATAGGGAATTTAGATTGTGAACCCCAATGGGGACAGTGGTGATGATGTCTGTAAAGTGCTGTGGAATTAATGGCACTATAATATATTTACACATATTTTAAAGGCTTAGTTGGAGCTTCATAATGCGGCTTATAACCTTATTACCAATGACAACATCTGCAAGGAGTTTGTATGTTCTCCCTGTATTTTCGTGGGTATCATCTGGGTTCTCCGATTTCCTCCCACACTCCAAAGACATCATGATAGGGAATATAGATTGTGAGCCTAGACGGCGACAGTGTTGCTGATGTATGTAAAGCGCTGGTCAATGAAGCTATTTTAGACTCCTACTTCTTGTTGTTTCAGGAAGAGTTTTCAGTATGCTCATTATCATCAGAGGCAGGACTTCATCACACACAGCAGATAACACTAATTATAATAGGCGATGTTACAGCTCCTTCTGCTCCCTCGCCCTTTACAATGACCTTTGCACATGATCATTAGATGCTTCAATATATAACATAAAGTCTGAATGTGGCTCATGTACATGTAGGTTTCCTAAAACATGAGGTTAGTCTATAAAAGCCCTATTGGCTGGGGTGAAAATTGCTACAATACTAATTATTTTTAATACAAATAATATAAGAAAAAAAAATGGCAAAATAGAAAAAAAAGACTTTTTTGTACATTGTATGCAAAAACTTGATATAAACATTAAGTTATCTTCTGACTAAACATTCCCTTTAATAAAAAATAAATAAGACACTCTAGTAAAATTAAACATGGTGCATGGACCAAAGGAGTAGTGTCTTTTTTGTGATATGCATAGAATAAATTTAGACTTAAAAAGGGGCCACATTTATAACAGTGGCATAGGCTGAATAATAAAATAGCTGCATCATTAGACAATTTCATCTAACTTTAATTCCTACAAAATCCGAACCTCACACCTCTGTGTTCAAGACTTTTTCCTGTGCTGCACCAGTTTTCTGCAATGCACTACCCCAAATAATGCGATTAATATCCAGCCCCTATGTTTTCAAGCGTGCGTTAAAGTGAGAAAAGTGGCCTAATATATTTATCTTCTAACCAACCATTAACAATTAACCAAGCTGTGTTTTCTATGGAAGGATTCCTCTGGCAGCAGGTTTTTGCTATGTAATCCGAAGACAGCATAAAAGGGAGAGAGTTGCAGTGTGAAAGTGGCCTAAGATATTTCTCTTCTAACCAACCATTAATAATCCACCAAGTTATGTTCTCTATGGAAGGATTCCTCTGGTAGCAGGTTTTTGCTATGTAATCCAAAGACAGCAGAAGAGGGAGAGAAACGCAGTGTGAAAGCTGCTTAAGATATGCTCTTCTACCCTACTATAAACAATCAACCAAGCTGTGTTCTCTATGGAAGGATTCCTCTGACAGCAGTTTTTTGTTATGTAATCCGAAGACAGCGGAAGAGGGAGAGAGTCGCAGTGTAAAAGTGGCCTAAAGGGGGCTTTACACGCTGCGATATCGTTAATGAATTATCGTCGGGGTCGCGGTGTTTGTGACGCACATCCGGCGTCATTAGCGATATCGCAGTGTGTGACACGTTCGAGCGATCTTAAACGATCGAAAAAGCGGCCAAAATCGTTTGCCGTGGAGAGGTCGTCCTGAAACAAAAAATCGTTCTCTGCATGTTAGCGATGTAGTTCGTCGCTCCTGTGGCACCACACATCGCTGTGTGTGACACCGCAGGAGCGAGGAACATCTCCTTACCTGCGTCCACCGGCAATGAGGAAGGAAGGAGGTGGCGAGATGTTACGTCTCGCTCATCTCTGCCCCTCCGCTTCTATTGGACGCCTGCTGTGTAAAGTACCCTTAAGATATCTCTCTTCTAACCAACCATTAAAAATCAACCAAGCTGTGTTATCTATTGAAAGATTCCTCTGGCAGCAGGTTTTTGCTATGTAATCCAAAGACAGCAGAAGAGGGAGAGGAATACAGTGTGAAAGTAGCCTAAGATATTTATCATTTAACAAACCATTAACAATCAACCAAGTTTTGTTTTCTATGGAAAGATTCTTCTGGCAGCAGGTTTTTACTATGTAATCCGTAGATCGCGGAAGAGGGAGATAAATGTGCCCTGAGGTGTGTGCATCTTTAGGTAACAGATAGTAATAGGTGAAATCTGCCTCATTCATCAGACGAGTATGGGAATCATAGATTTGTCCTTTCACCACGTCCACGAAGACGGCTTTTGAATTATGTAATAGGGACTGCGTGACCTTATCCTCCATTAATCTATAATGCCATCTGCCCGGTCAGCAGCAAGAATCAAAACTGTAACTGTAACTGCTTTGCTTTGTCATTCTCGCTACACTAATTTCCATGTCTTATTCACGTTAAAGAATATTAGAAATCATTTGCTTGATTTTCAACCGTCACAAAGTACCGGGCCGGTTTTGTAAATTCTTCCTTTGTGTGACACACAGACTTGTATTATATTGTACCAATTGCCTTTTATGCCTTTTTTTTGTAAAGAGTAAAAAAGAAAACATAAGAGAAATGTATATAGAATGGGAGTCTTTGCTCCGTCTCATCCAAACATGTAGGAATTCTGTTTTACGTTCCCCCTCCTTATCCTTTTAATAAGTCCATTACCGGCATTCTGGCATATTTTAAGAGCCTTTCATGCTGAACCCAGAGAGGGACTTGGACATGCTTTGCATTTCAAACTTTCTTTGTCTATGAATCTGCAGAAGGCAAAGTTATTTCTGCTTTAAAATAACAGGCGCGGTGAACAGCTAATCTCCCTTCATTCCTCATTTCTTACATTATTTTTCTGCACAGAGTTTGTGTTGGCTACAAAACACTGCTTTCACCAAAGAAAAGAAGAAAAAAAAACCAAAACAGGAACAGGGACTTAGGAAAAGAGAAAAAGAGAGAGCGAGCTGGATTGGGCACAAAGGTCCGCGCTCGGAGACCATTAAGAAATTCCAAATCTGCCCAATTTTCAATAGGGGACAGTAAATTAGCCTTGCTAATGTTTGGTAATTCCGACCGATAAATGAGTTTGTAAATCTAGCAGATGAGGCTTTCTCACAATTACAATTTCAATGTGCTTTTCAGCTGTGGCATAGGTCAGCGGCACAAAGGGTTAAATTAGCAGCTCTTCTTAATCTCAGCCCCCCCTAAAAAAAATACTTTTTTTCTGTTTAAAGGGAATCTAATCAACTCCGGTCTCTCTGCTCACATGCTTCAATATGATGCTCTGAAGGAGACATTTTTTTTTTTTTAGGCCTCTTTCACACGTCCGTGAAAAACCACACACGTTTTTCACGGACATGTCAGAGGTGTGTTTTGCCCTCCGTGAGCCGTGTTCATGGCCTACGTGTGTTCTCCGTGTGTTATCCGTGATAACACACAGAGCACGGGAACTTTCTGCTCACCTGTCCCTGGCGTCGCTGTCCATGGTGCTGATCTTCGGTCTCCGGTCCGGCCGATCCCCGCTGCTGCAGCTTCCGGCCGTAGTGAAGAGAATATTCAATGAGCATAATGAGCGGTGGTCGGAAGCAAGTGACAGCAGTGGCAGAGACAGCAGGGCTGGAGAAGGTGAGTAAAGTTTTTAGGTTTTTTTTTTCTCAAACACATGTGTTTTCTCCGACGTGTGTCACACGGAACACCTCCGTATGGTCCGTTTGCGTTCCGTGTGACACCCGTGATGCCGGAGAAAAACAAACAGACATGTTGACGTGTGGAGCATACGGACACACGTATGCTCCACACGGTCCATGGCAGCACATGCACATTCCTCGTTCCAGGTGATCCCTCTGCCTTATCTTTGAGCCTTTTCACCTGGAAAGCCACCAGTGGTAGTTCCTGCTTGTCAGTGTGTGTTTCTGGTTCCCATGAATTTGTTCTGATCTTGTCCTAATATCTAGTTCCTCGTTCCCCATTCCCTCTCCTCCTCCACTCTTACTGAACTCCCTGACCTTTGGCTTCCTTTGTGACTCCGGCTTCGCTCTCTCCTCTGTTACTTACATGTCCTCTTGGCTTCCGATCCCGGCTTGTACTCTGACCTCAGCTTTGCTCACCTTCTGTACTTGACGCTACTTTCTGGCTTACTGACCTTCAGCTCGCTCGTGACTTCGGCTTCTCTTACTCCCTCTGTACTGACGTGACCTCCTGGTTTCTGACTCTCGGCTAGGTGCTTTTCATCCCATTCTGGTGCACTTGTTACCCCTAGTGGTGAAGCGTCACACCTTGGTTGTCATCGGAGCGACCTTGATCAATATCAAAGGTACTCAAGAGTTAGTCAAGGGCATTCAGGCGGCTAGAATAAGATTCATTAAGCAGATTGCTCTTTAGGGCTAAGCCACACGGCGAGAAAATCGGTGCGAGTGGAGTGCGATAAAACATCGCATTCCCCTCGGACCAATTCTAGCCTGTGTGTCAGCACACATGGGCGATTATTTTCTCAGCCCTAATCGGACTGAGAAAACAATCGCAGCATGCTGCGATTGTAAGCTGAGTCTCTTTCTCTCGCACCCATTCAAGTGAATGGGGCGAGAGAAAAATCGCACTGCACTCGCGGTACATCGGTGTACTGCTAGTGCAGTGCGAGAATGGCAATACCTGGCTACACAGGAGAGAGGGAGAGAAATCCCTCCTTCCCCTCCTGAGTGCCGGCCCGCCCCCCGCAGCTGAGGTCTGCTCGCACGAACGGACCTCAGTTGCAAGGACACAGGCATGACACTCGGCTCTGCTGTACTGTCAGCACGAGCCGAGTCTCATGCAAGTGGATCGCAGTAGTGCCCGTGTGGCCCCAGCCTTATTAGGAGTGATCCGACAGAAGATGTTTTGAGAAGAAACCATTGGCAAAAGTGGACAGCAGAGTCAATAAGTTGGGAGAACAAGGTAAGAAGCTTGGGTTTGCTCGATAGATTGATAAATTTAGGTCACCATACTTAAATAGAGTCTGAAGCCAGCTTGGTTTTTATGCTCGCGGGGCGGGCACTGTATTAGTGGGTCCACTGGCCAAAGGTACTATTTTTTTACCTAGGGGACCAAGCTGGACCAGCTGCCGAGGCTTCACTACTGTCACAGGTGGTGGCAGCAGGTACACACGCTATTAAGCAGCCAGCAGGGAGCAGCCCCAGGGGATCTGTGGTAGCCCGACAGCAGGCGCCACGAATACAATACAGTCTAGGTGGGAGAGGTAGCAGCAGATAGAGTCGTGGATCCATCCGGGATGGATGAGTAGATATGGCAGCAGCGACCGGCGTGGATACTTGCAGTGGCGGTATTGTGCATGGTAACAGCAGCAGATCGGCAAACTGGCATAACACTGAAATATAAACAAGTGTCAGCAACAGGATATGGCAGAATGTCAGCAGAAGCACAAAGGGACCTGAGAACTAACAACGTAACTAACTTGCCGCTCAGGCACCTCCCATTGGGAAAAGGTGTCTTAAGTACCTGCGGCTTCTCAGCTGACCTAAGAGGCACTTCCGGGTTAGGGTACCCTGGCCCTTAAAGAAAAGGGGCATGGCCACGCACACCCTTCGGGCAGAACCAGGAAGTCTGTGATGTGCACACAGGCTGTAGGAGGTAGAAGCATGGCCCAGGGACAAGACAGCCACCGCAGGACATCTGGGCAGGTGAGAGAGCCGACGTTCCCGCTGGGGGAGGGGGCATGACAGTGCGGGGATGCTGATATGGACGTTACAGTGGTGTAGGGGCAGAGACCCTGATTCTAGCGATGTGTTGCAGTTTTTAATAAATCACTACAGATCCACCAGTTCTCTGAATGCTGATCTCTATGTAACTCCACCCACATCACTGATTGGCAGCTTTCTGTTTACACTGTGAATAGACATAAAGCTGCCAATCAGTGATGAGTGTGGAGTTATACAGAGCTCACGAATATACAGGGCTACATGACAGCAGGTTTTGTAGTGCTCTAGTGATAATCTCGTGCGGATAAAACTGGGATTTTTATCAAAACTATAGCAAGCAGCCCAGTAAGTGACACATCGCTGAAATCAGGATCTCTGCCTCTACGTTATACTGCTCTAGGATTCGGTGGCAAAAGTCTGCTGACAGATTCCCTTTAAAGACCAATAATGGGTTGATTTTACAGATAACCTTCAACAAATGTTTCACCAAAAATGTGATTTGTTGCAAATTGATTCATGACCATCATGAATTAAAAGCTCTGCAAAGCCTTCAGATGCCCCAGAAAGATATGTATGAGACTTTGAGGTCTTGTAGTACTGTATCTAACTCCTTTAAAGGGGTATTCCCACCTATAAGATCCTATCCCAATATGTAGTAGGTGTAATAATAAGAATATTAGCCAATACCTCCAATTAGAAATGTAGTATAATTCTTCTGAAAAGCTATGTCACTTACCTTACGTGCAGGGCATTGCAGCTTAGGTATCCAATGCTACGGCCACGCATATAGGAACAGTTAGTTGTCAGTGGTCGTAACCACGGATACCTAAGCGACTGCTATGCCTGCACATGAGGTAAGTGACATAGCTTTTCAGAAGAGGTAATTGACATAGTTAGGAAACTATACTATATTTTTATGTCACTTGCGTCATGTGCAGGGCATTACAGGACCTTGGGTAACCATGGTTATGACCACACATATAGTCACAGTTAGATGCTAGTGGTCAGAACCATGGATACATAAGGTCCTGTAATGCCCTGCACATAAAGTAAACGACATAGTAATCAGAGGAAGTATACAAAATTGCTAATTGAAGGTATTTGCTAATATTAATATTATTACACCTACTACATATTGGAGATGGGAATAACCCTTTAAATTAATCTAAAAATTGTTCCGATGTGCAGCAAATTCCATAAAATTGCGTTGAATAAATTCTCTTATCTCTAGTTGCCTCATGTAGATCCTAAATCCCCAAATATCCAGAATTTAGTAAAAAAAAACATGCATTACTGATCCTGTCAAAAATGTCCTTTACTACATAAAATGTCTCGATGATTAGGGATCCTAAATGGTAAGTCCTATGGCTTCCTAAAGTCACTGACAAATAAGTATTATCAGTGGTTATCCTCCTGAAGCCTTGATCCATTTATGTTCCTCTCAATCAAATCAGTAGTGTGGATTGACAATATGTACCATAATACTCCGTTATTATTTAATACCCATAAAGGGAGTTGTTCGTGACTTAACATTGATGACATATCCATAGGTGGCAAAGGCCATGTGCATTCCAGATGTGGCCAATGCAAAGAATGGACGCATGATTTATTCTGTCCACGGACCTAAAGGTGGTGTCACACATAGCGACGACGACAACGACATCGCTGCTACGTCACCATTTTCTGTGACGTAGCAGCGACCTCAACAGCAACATCGCTGTGTGTGACACATAACAACGATCAGACTCCTGCTGCGAAATCGCTGCTCGCTCCTAAATATTCCAGGTCATTTTTTGATCGCTGCTATCCCGTTGCGCCATGATAATAAGCTCAGCATCCTTGTGTTTGACACCGCAGCAGCGATGGTCGCGATGACGCTGAAGGCAGTGACGTAGGACTGAAGGCAGGACAAGGGCGTGTTTTTGCGGTGTATTTTGCAACGCCCCTACGACTTCGATTGGTGGTTACAACAGCGTTCCGATTGGGTACCTTGCCGAAGGCGTTATAGTGATTTCATTCTTTAAGTTCCATTCTTTGTTCCACGTAGTAGATTCTCTGTCTGGTGTCGCTAGTGTGTCGTTCTTTGTGGATCTGAATGAAATGAAATAGAATGAATGAAAGCACTACTGCGTCCTCATTTGTTTGCTACGGTCACCCAATCAGGCGCCGCTGTAGTGATCACCAATCGGAATAGAGGGGCGTGAAAAAAGGCAACACAAAGGCGCTGTAGCGATCACCAATCGGAACAGAGGGGCGTGAAAAGAGGCAACGCAAAACATTTCTAGGGGTAAACACCACGCCTCTATCAAGGTCTGAGTCGTCGCATAGCGACGCGTGTGATACCGCACAACGACCGTCGAGGTCGCTATGATCGCTGCTCCGTCGCTGCTTAAAATTACATGTTTGACAGTGTGGGGCCCCGAGGCTCGGTGTCGGTGCAGCGGTGCATTACCTTCAGGGACTCCACTCGGCTGGATCTCGTCACAGGTAGGAAATCCTCTATTTTGATTGTCGTGACGCCACTCTCAGAATTGCGGTCAGTGGGGACCGCCACTGCAGGTTAGGGGTGCCTGGGGCTGATAGTAGGTGCAGTCAGTTGTAATAGCCTCCTGAGAGTGAGGCAGGCCCCAGGGTCCCGTGTAGGTGTGTGGAACTACAAGTCGCAGAATGACTCACACGCACAAGCAGGATGTCTTTCAGGGGTTTTACTCACTGATGGTGGCAGGGTGAGTAACCCGGGCGTAGCTGGGATGAACCAGGCTGGAACCAGGTGTCCTTCAGGCTGACTTATGAGGGTGGCTACCAACTCGCCTTCCTTAGCCCGTTGTGTTTTGGGGTAACCCCTGCTTGAAGCCCTGCTGGGGTCGCCCAGGGAAGTTGCTGGTGCCTCTCTCCCCTTCTTTTTGGCCCGTTTGCTTGTAGCCTGGACCAGGTCACTCCGGCTGCTTGCCTCCTGTGAGCTATGGGCCCTAACTTTGGCTACGTGGCTGCGGACTCTGTGGTGTTGTCTTGGGGGTGTAAAGTGCCCCCTCATGCAGGTTTGGCAAAGGAAAGGTGAATCTATCCCTGCACTGGGACCTGCTACCAGTTTGGGCCTGGTATCTCCCTGACAGTCTCCTTACTTTCCACTCCGTTGCTCTCTCTTTAGCTGTGTGTGGATTTCGGGCAGCACTCCCAGGTGACCGTTCTCCCCCGTCGGTAGTCACTGCGCGTACGTTGTCAGCCTTGTGTAGAGCTACAGGGTCTGCTTCTGCCCTCCCTGAACTTCACCACTCAACTGTCCTCGGCTCACTCTTCCCTCCTCTCCTGTTCTTGCCTACGTCACCTAGCAACCAGGCTCTCTACCACACCCCTCGAGTGGAGATGGAGGCTTCGCCCCCTCCACCCCTCGAGTGGAGATGGAGGCTTCGCCCCCCTCCTGGGATCCCCAGGGGTCCTCTCAAAGGTAAATGTGTGAGACCTGATCACTATGCGCCTGTGTAGTCACACCTCGGTCAGCCTTCTGGATTACCTGTTTTGTACTGTCCCCAGCATGGGTGCAGTACTCAGTGGTGCCTGACCAGGTCAGGGGCGCCACAACAGCTTACTAGCCATCATCTAAGGTCGCTGTTACGTCACAGGAAATGGTGACGCAACAGCGACGTCGTTGTCGCTGTCGTTGTGTGCGAACCCAGCTTTACAAAGGACTGGAGAATATTAATTACATGAGGAGGAAAGGCGACTCCTGCTTCTAAATAGGGAAGGATTAGTAGTAGGCGATGGCGGGGGTGCAGGCAAATAACGGCGCCACACAGGCATGCAGTCTCAAGATGTTTACTCACTGTAGCAGGTTCCAAGGCAACACGACTAGTCAGTGACCACCTTTGAAGTGCTGGGTTTCACAGTGATGGGCTCCAGTCGATTAGTTTGGAGGTCAAGACCAGTGCACCTTTCTTGTGTACCTTCCCTGGTCGTCTTCCTGCGCTGACTTATCCCGGACCCTGTCGAATGGCTTGAAGCTCTGTCCCTTGGCCCTATGTGATCACTTTCCAGCAGATTCGTGTGCGGGTTCGGCTTCGGTAGTAGATGTGTCCTTAGCCTCTGGTTTTACTAGCGGAGCATGTTGGTTCTTCTCCTCTAGTCTAATGACCAGTCCCCGTTCTGCGGCCAAATCCCTCCACTCCAATATGTCGTATGTGGAACGAGACCACGGGTGTATGGCGTACTTTCCCGTGGCCCCTAGGACTCCTGTCTTTTGCCTGGGTCGAGCTACACCAGCTCCAGACCACAGGTCTTCACTCCTCCACTGCTCCTTCCAACTGTCTGCCACAACAGTCTCCCCAACCTACAAGACACTGCCCACAGGCCCTGTCAGATTAGGGGGAAGGAGATGCCAACAACAATGGTGGCTATATATAGCATAAACGGCACCAAGCCCTAACCCTGACCCGGTGGAGAGCTGCTAATTTAGAGTGTTGTGTGTTTTCTGTGTATACCGGTGGATGACCTCTTTCATAGCCAGGATGGAGCACTACACCTCTGGTTGAGGTGCAGTACCTCTGTAGTGACTGAAGACTCAGGGGCACCACACATGTAATGCTCACAGCCGGTGTAGGGGCAGTGAGCGGGATTAGTGGAGCCACTGGACCACAGTGGGGACCTGGGCTTACCCCTAAGTGGGAGGGGCTTAACTAAGCACCCACCGCGAGGCGGATGCCAGGTACTACTTCCAGGGCAGAGACCAGGACTGTGGCAGCTGACGGACTCAGGTATAGACGGGTACAGACAAGGTGACTTAGGCAGATTGAACAGGCGGGTACGGACAGGAATGGTGGGCACGACAGGGATAGACAGGTATGGGAAGTCAAGTACTGGAGACGGACACAGGGTAATAGGGCAAAGCACAGGACCTGACAACTAGCTAGGTAGCAGATTTGAGACTGACTGACTAGAAGAGTTGCGCAGGCTCCTCCCCTAATGGGAGGGTGCCTTAAATACATGGAAATAGCACACTGGCTTTTTAAGAGGAGGGCCGGTGTGTGTGTGTGTGTGTGTGTCTAAAGGGCGCTTTACACTCTACAATAAATCTTACGATGTGTCGGCGGGGTCACGTCATAAGTGACGCACATCCGACATCTTAAGTATGATTGTAGCGTGTAAAACCTCCGTGCAATTGCGATTGAACGAAAATCCGTTTATCGCATGCACGTCGTTCATTTCTCAAAAATTGAATGTGCGGTTGTGCAATGTTCCCAAGGCAGCACACATCGCAGTGTGTGACACCCCCCGGGAACATTGAACGACAGCTTACCTGCGTCCCACGGCTCCTGCCGGCAATGCGTAAGGAAGGTGGTGGGCGGGATGTTTACGTCCCACTCATCTCCGCCCCTTCGCTTCTATTGGCCGGCTGCCGCATGACGTCGATGTGACGCCAAACGTCTCTCCCACTTCAGGAAGTGGACGTTCGCCGCCCACAGCGAGGTCGTATGGATGGGTAAGTACGTGTGACGAGGGTTAATCGTTTGTGCGGCATATTCAACAAATTGAACGTGCCGCACATACGAAGGGGGCAGTTACGATTGCATATGATATCGTATGCAGAATCGTAACGTGTAAAGCAGGCTTTAGGTGCACTCTTGGAAACCCTGTGCGGCATGTACAGTCATATGAAAAAGTTTGGGCACCCCTATTAATGTTAACCTTTTTTCTTTATAACAATTTGGGTTTTTGCAGCAGCTATTTCAGTTTCATATATCTAATAACTGATGGACTCTAATATTTCTGGATTGAAATGAGGTTTATTGTACTAACAGAAAATGTTCAATCCGCATTTAAACAAAATTTGACCAATGCAAATGTATGGGCACCTCAACATAAAAGTGACATTAATATTTTGTAGATCCTTCTTTTGCAAAACTAACAGCCTCTAGTCGCTTCCTGTAGCTTTTAATGAGTTCCTGGATCCTGGATGAAGGTATATTTGACCATTCCTGTTTACAAAACAATTCCAGTTCAGTTAAGTTTGATGGTCGCCGAGCATGGACAGCACGCTTCAAATCATCCCACAGATGTTCAATGATATTTAGGTCTGGGGACTGGGATGGCCATTCCAGAACATTGTAATTGTTACTCTGCATGAATGCCTGAGTAGATTTGGAGCGGTGTTTTGGATCATTGTCTTGCTGAAATATCCATCCCCTGCGTAACTTCAACTTCGTCACTGATTCTTGCACATTATTGTCAAGAATCTGCTGATACTGAGTTGAATCCTTGCGACCCTCAACTTTATCAAGATTCCCGGTGCCGGCATTGGCCACACAGCCGCAAAGCACACCAAATTTTACTGTGGGTAGCAAGTGCTTTTCTTGGAATACCGTGTTTTTTTGCCTCCATGCATAACTCCTTTTTGTATGACCAAACAACTCAATCTTTGTTTCATCAGTCTACAGGACCTTCTTCCAAAATGTAACTGGCTTGTCCAAATGTGCTTTTGCATACCTCAGGCGACTCTGTTTGTGGCGTGCTTGCAGAAACGGCTTCTTTCGCATCACTCTCCCATACAGCTTCTCCTTGTGCAACGTGCGCTGCATTGTTGACCGATGCACATTGACACCATCTGCAGCAAGATGAAGCTGCAGGTCTTTGGAGGTTGTCTGTGGATTGTCCTTGACTGTTCTCACCATTTTTCTTCTCTGCCTTTCTGATATTTTTCTTGGCCTGCCACTTCTGGGCTTAACAAGAACTGTACCTGTGTTCTTCCATTTCCTTACTATGTTCCTCACAGTGGAAACTGACAGTTTAAATCTCTGAGACAACTTTTTGTATCCTTCCCCTGAACAACTATGTTGAATAATCTTTGTTTTCAGATCATTTGAGAGTTGTTTTGAGGAGCCCCTGATGCCATTCTTCATAGGAGATTCAAATAGGAGAACAACTTGCAAGTGGCCACCTTAAATACCTTTCCTCATGATTGGATACACCTGCCTATGAAGTTCAAAGCTCAATGAGGTTACAAAACCAATTAAGTGCTTTAGTAAGTCAGTAAAAAGTAGTTAGGAGTGTTCAAATCAAGAAATTGATAAGGGTGCCCATACTTTTGCACCGGTCAAATTTTGTTTAAATGCGGATTGCACATTTTCTGTTAGTACAATAAACCTCATTTCAATCCAGAAATATTACTCAGTCCATCAGTTATTAGATATATGAAACTGAAATAGCTGTTGCAAAACCCCAAATTGTTATAAAGAAAAAAGGTTAACATTAATAGGGGTGCCCAAACTTTTTCATGTGACTGTACAAGGCCCAGGAGGGGAAGGAGGCAGCAGCACATGTGAATGGCTGCACAGCAGCAGCGGAGAACGGGACCCTGCAGGGACACCGGCGCTACAGAGCAATCACCCTAGATCAATTCAATCATCATATGTTGGAAAACCACTATCTAAATATTAGGCCAAAGAAAAAAAGTGGTATGACTCCATTCTAATAAAACCAATACATTTTTATTTCACATTTAAAACAATAGCACAGTATTACCAAAATAGCATAATTCACAGCAGTAAATCCTCAATAGTAGGTGAGCAGGTACAATACAGCAATATGTATATAATTTTAGTTCATACAGAAACAGGTCAGCAACAGTTGGCAGTAATGTTCAAAAATTTAGACCATGTTAATAAAATACAGAACATGTATCTGTAGGGGCCAAAACGATTAATTCGCCACCTCCCAAAGTAATATAGCCACTATGTAACATGTAAAAGCCGAAGTGCTGAGCCTGTACTGACCAGTGATGTAGATACCGCACACCTGTCTGTCCCAACGCGCGTTTCACCTTCTTCTTCTATACGTCCCCTGAAGAAGAAGGTGAAACGCGCGTTGGGACAGGCAGGTGTGCGGTATCTACATCACTGGTCAGTACAGGCTCAGCACTTCGGCTTTTACATGTTACATAGTGACTATATTACTTTGGGAGGTGGCGGATTGATCGTTTTGGCCCCTACAGATACATGTTCTGTATTTTATTAACATGGTCTAAATTTTTGAACATTACTGCCAACTGTTGCTGACCTGTTTCTGTATGAACTAAAATTATATACATATTGCTGTTTGGTACCTGCTCACCTACTATTGAGGATTTACTGCTGTGAATTATGTTATTTTGGTAATACTGTGCTATTGTTTTAAATGTGAAATAAAAATTTATTGGTTTTATTAGAATGGAGTCATACCACTTTTTTTCTTTGGCCTAATATTTAGATAGTTGTTTTCCAACATATGATGATTCAATTGATCTAGGGTGATTGCTCTGTAGCGCCGGTGTCCCTGCAGGGTCCCGTTCTCCGCTGCTGCTGTGCAGCCATTCACATGTGCTGCTGCCTCCTTCCCCTCCTGGGCCTTGTACAGTCACATGAAAAAGTTTGGGTACCCCTATTAATGTTAACCTTTTTTCTTTATAACAATTTGGGGTTTTGCAACAGCTATTTCAGTTTCATATATCTAATAACTGATGGACTGAGTAATATTTCTGGATTGAAATGAGGTTTATTGTACTAACAGAAAATATGCAATCCGCATTTAAACAAAATTTGACCGGTGCAAAAGTATGGGCACCCTTATCAATTTCTTGATTTGAACACTCCTAACTACTTTTTACTGACTTACTAAAGCACTTAATTGGTTTTGTAACCTCATTGAGCTTTGAACTTCATAGGCAGGTGTATCCAATCATGAGGAAAGGTATTTAAGGTGGCCACTTGCAAGTTGTTCTCCTATTTGAATCTCCTATGAAGAGTGGCATCATGGGCTCCTCAAAACAACTCTCAAATGATCTGAAAACAAAGATTATACAACATAGTTGTTCAGGGGAAGGATACAAAAAGTTGTCTTAGAGATTTAAACTGTCAGTTTCCACTGTGAGGAACATAGTAAGGAAATGGAAGAACACAGGTACAGTTCTTGTTAAGCCCAGAAGTGGCAGGCCAAGAAAAATATCAGAAAGGCAGAGAAGAAGAATGGTGAGAACAGTCAAGGACAATCCACAGACCACCTCCAAAGACCTGCAGCTTTATCTTGCTGCAGATGGTGTCAATGTGCATCGGTCAACAATGCAGCGCACGTTGCACAAGGAGAAGCTGTATGGGAGAGTGATGCCAAAGAAGCCGTTTCTGCAAGCACGCCACAAACAGAGTCGCCTGAGGTATGCAAAAGCACATTTGGACAAGCCAGTTGCATTTTGGAAGAAGGTCCTGTAGCCTGATGAAACAAAGATTGAGTTGTTTGGTCATACAAAAAGGCGTTATGCATGGGGGCAAAAAAACACGGCATTCCAAGAAAAGCACTTGCTACCCACAGTAAAATTTGGTGGAGGTTCCATCATGCTTTGGGACTGTGTGGCCAATGCCGGCACCGGGAATCTTGATAAAGTTGAGGGTCGCATGGATTCAACTCAGTGTCAGCAGATTCTTGACAATAATGTGCAAGAATCAGTGACGAAGTTGACGTTACGAGGGGATGGATATTTCAGCAAGACAATGATCCAAAACACCGCTCCAAATCTACTCAGGCATTCATGCAGAGGAACAATTACAATGTTTTGGAATGGCCATCCCAGTCCCCAGACCTGAATATCATTGAACATCTGTGGGATGATTTGAAGCGTGCTGTCCATGCTCGGCGACCATCAAACTTAACTGAACTGGAATTGTTTTGTAAACAGGAATGATCAAATATACCTTCATCCAGGATCCAGGAACTCATTAAAAGCTACAGGAAGTGACTAGAGGCTGTGATTTTTGCAAAAGGAGGATCTGCAAAATATTAATGTCGCTTTTATGTTGAGGTGCCCATACTTTTGCACCGGTCAAATTTTGTTTAAATGCGGATTGCACATTTTCTGTTAGTACAATAAACCTCATTTCAATCCAGAAATATTACCCAGTCCATCAGTTATTAGATATATGAAACTGAAATAGCTGCTGCAAAAACCCAAATTGTTATAAAGAAAAAAGGTTAACATTAATAGGGGTGCCCAAACTTTTTCATATGACTGTACAAGGCCCAGGAGGGGAAGGATGCAGCAGCACATGTGCATGGCTGCACAGCAGCGGTGGAGAACGGGACCCTGTAGGGACACCGGTGCTACAGAGCAATTACCCTGTAGAATGCCCTAGAACTAGTAGTTATGACAGATACATTCAATTCCTTTAAATGCTGATATAGTAGCACATGACATTGTGAGATATAAGTAATATAGCGGTCCGGTCAAGGAAAGTTGACCTTAATGGAGTTGTCTTTTTCCACCTATGTAACTTTGGAGCTATGATCAGATACAGTTTTTATTACACAGCTGCAAACAGCCTGAAACTCGAAAACTCACTTTGACTCATTGGACGGACAGAGCTATATATTTGGGAGACAGATGCTTTGGGAGCAAATGAGGAGATTATTTTCCAGACTAGAAAAAAGGGAGAGTGGAGAAAGAAAAGACTGATGGGGATTTCAGTCTAAAAGGACATTTGGAATGGATTTAAAAATGTTAATTTGTTTATTTTCCATGGTCTGCGAGCAGTGGGATTCCTATTTGTAATGTGATCATGACTGGCAATGACCTCATAAAGGCTTTAGAGGAACATTCCTATACTGTAATTGGGCTGGACGCAAAGACACCCAGGAACGTTTACTCTACTTTGTTGCGCACCCAACTGATCATTACATGTCTGGTTACAGATTTTCGGCTTCACCCACTCTGTTGGGACTTGGCAATCCTATTCAGTAGCTTAAATACGTGATGTTATTGCCAGTAAGCAAAGCCATTTGGGCAATGATGGGTTTTAAAACTTACTTTATTTCCACTTCTTCAGGTTTCTATCATTAGTGATCTTTTGAAATTTGAATTCGCTGACTTAGAGGAGGTTTCCCAAAAGTTTAATTTGCGGCAAATAATCTTGCGTGAATCTCAGTAGTGGAAAGCTTGTAACTACTTGGTAAAATTTACGTGAGGGAGAGAAGAGAGGTCCTCGCTGACCATAAGAGATCCCACTCTACAGGAGAGAGAGAGGACCCCACTGACCATAAGATCTTACATTCTACAGGACAGGGACTACCCTGCTGACTATATGAGATCCTACTCTACAGGAGAGAGAGAGAAAAGGCCCTGCTGACCATAAGAACTTACACTCTACAGGAGAGAGATAGAGAAAGGGCCCTGCTCACCATTAGAGCTTGCACTCTACAGGAGAAAGAGAGGACCCCATTGACCATAAGAGTTTACACTGTACAGGATAGGGACTACCCTGCTGACCATATGAGATCCTACTCTACAGGAGAGAGAGAGAAAGGGCCCTGCTGACCATAAGAACTTACACTCTACAGGAGAGAGATAGAGAAAGGGCCCTGCTGACCATTAGAGCTTACACTCTACAGGAGAAAGAGAGGACCCAATTGACCATAAGAGCTTACACTCTACAGGAAAGTGCTGACCATAAGGGCGTACACTCTACAGGAGAGAGAGAGGACCCCACTGACAATAAGAGCTTACACTATACAGGAGAGCGAGAGAGAGAAAGAGAGAAAGGACCATAAGAACTTACACTGTACAGGAGAGAGAGAGAGAAAGGGCCCTGCCGACCATAAGAGCTTGCACACTACAAGAGAGATAGAGAAAGGGCCTTGCCAACCATAAGAGCTTACACTCTACAGGCGAGAGAGAGAGGACCCCACTGACCATAAGAGCTTACATTCTACAGGAGAGAGAGAGAGAATGGGCCCTGCTGACCATAAGAGCCTACACTCTACAGGAGCTAAAGAGGACCTCGCTGACCATAAAGAGGCTACACTCTACAGGTGAGAGAAATAATCCCGTTGGCCATAAGAACTTACACTCTACAGGAGAGAGAGTCAGAGGACCCCACTGACCATAAGAGCTTACATTCTACAGGAGAGAGAGAAAGGGCACTGCTGACCATAAGAGCTTACACTCTACGAGAGAGAGGACCCCACTGACCATAAGAGCTTACATTCTACAGCAGAGAGAGAGAGAGAAAGGGCCCTGCTGACCATAAGAGCTTACACTCTACAGGAGCAAAAGAGGACCCTGCTGAATATAAGAGCTTACACTCTACAGGAGCAAAAGAGGACCCCGCTGACCATAAGAGCTTACACTCTACAGGTGAGAGAAATAATCCCGTTGGCCATAAGAGCTTACACTCTACAAAACTGAGAGACATAGCCAGTGACTCTGGAGATGGAAAATAACTCCGCTGTACAAACTGTGCCCCAATGGGAACTACTAATTTGTGATGGACCAAGTACTGACCACTACTGTACAAAGTATTCGCTAGATATCATACAGTAGATCACAAAAGGAAGTACTCCCATCACAGTTTTGTAAATATTTTATATCTTTTCATGGGACAACACTGAAGATCTGAAACTTTGATGCAATGTGAAGAAGTCAGTGTACAGCTTGTATTACACTGTAAACTTGGTGTCCTCTAAATACCTCAACACACAGCCATTAGTGTGAACCTGCTGGCAACAAAAGTGAGTACACCCCCCAAGTGAAAATGGTCACATTGTGCCCAATTATCCTTGTTTCTTCCCCGGTGTCATGTGACTCATTAATCTTAGAAGGTCTCTGGAGTGAATGTGGAGCAGGTGTGTTACATTTGGTGTTATCTCTCACACACTCTCTCATACTGGTCACTGGAAGTTCAACATGATATCTCATGGCAAAAAATTCTCTGAGGATCTGAAAACAAGAATTGTGGCTCTACATAAAGATGGTCGAGGCTATAAGAAGATTATAACACCCTGAAACTGAGCTGCAGCACGGTGGCCAAGACCATACTGCAGTTTACCAAGACAGGTTCCATTCAGAACAGGCCTCACCATGGTCAACCAAAGAAGATGAGTGCACGTGCTCAGCGTCCTATCCAGAGGTCGTCTTTTTAAAATAGATGTATGAGTGCTGCCAGCATTGCTGCAGAGGTTACAGGGGTGTGGGGTCCACCAGTCAGCGCTCAGATCATACGCCCCACACTACATCAAATTGGTCTGCATGGTTGTCATCCCAGAAGGAAGCTTCTTTTAAACATCATGCACAAGAAAGCCAGGCAAACAGTTTGCTGAAGACAAACAGACTGTGGACATGGATTACTGGAACCATGTCCTGTGGTCTGATGAGTCCAAGAGATTGAGTTTAAAAAATGTTCCAATTTTGTCAAAAATGTACAATAATTAGAAATGTTTAAACTTTAAGTTTTCATGCCCTTAAAATTGTATGTTGGCATAATTTTTAAATGTTAAAGGGGTTAAAACTTTAGTAGCAAGTTTCATTTTTTTTTCAACAATACCTATTTAATTTTGAAGAAATTTCAAGGGGACAAATACGACCAAAGTGATACCATTTTAAAATCTGCACCCCTAGAAGTCTTCAAAACTGCATTCAGGAGGTTTGTTAAACCTTCAGGTGCTTTACACAGATTTATTCACAGTGGGATGAAAAAATGAAAAATTACATTCTTTCAACTAAAATATGTTTTAACCTCTAATTTTTCATTTTCACAAAATGTAATGAAAGAAGGAAAAAATGTACCCCAAAACGTATTAATCAATTTCTCCCGAATGTTAAACTACCCCAATATCGGGTCGGAAAATCCTGTTAGGGCACACGGTATGGCGTAGAAAGGAAGGAGCGCTGTTTGACTTTTGGAGCGGTAATCTAGTTGAAACAGATTCCAAAGGTGCTGAAACAGCAGAAAACCCCCACAAGTGACCCCAATTAGGAAACTACACCCCTTAAGGAATTCATCTAGGAGTGTGGTGACCATTTTGGATCCCCAGGTGCTTCCCAAAACTTTAGAACATTAGGATGTAAAAATGAAAAATTACTTTTTTTTTCAACTAAAATTTAGCTTTAGCCCTAAAATTTTCACAAGGTTGGTAGAAGGAGAAAACGTACCCAAAATGTATCCAATTTCTCCTGAACGTGGCAATACACTGCATGGCATGGAAGGGGTGGTGGGCTCTTTGACTTTTAGTATGCAAATTTGACTTAAAAAAAAAAGTCATATTGCAGAGTCCTGGAAGTGCCGAAACATCCAACAAGAGGCTTTGTTTTGGAAACTTAATCCCTCAAGCAATTTAATCCATGGGTGTGATGGCCATTTTGGACCCACAGGCATTTCACAAAAGTCTATAACATCGGGATGTGAAAATTTAAAATGACTTTTTGTGTCAAGGGCCTTGAAAAAGCGTATTCATACATGATGCGGCCATCGGATGCTTTGGGGATATTATACTTCCTTGTATCTGCTCTCCATGAGTAAAGGAAACTGATGGACATTTGGTGACTGACGTGGATTATATTCTCTGAAATTGGATAATAGTTTGTGAAAATCAGTTTTAGCAAACTAGTCATCCAGGATCTGTGCTTTTATCGTCCTTTAGGATAGCGGTCATAGCCATAGAAATGTCCTGACCTTGCAGCTCAGGGAGGGACTGAATGAGCCCTTGACAGCTCAGAGAATCTACAATATTGTTGTTTTGTAAACATAATTACGGACGGCACAGTGGCTCAGTGGTTAGCACTATATAGTGTCTCAGTGGTTAGTACTGTATGGTGGCTCAGTGGTTAGCATTGCAGTCTTGCAGCGCCGGGGTCCTGGGTTCAAATCCCACCAAGGACACCATCTGCAAGGAGTTTGTATGTTCTCCCCGTGTTTGCGTGGGTTTCCTCCAGGTTCTCTGGTTTTCTCCCACACTGCAAAGACATACAAATAGGGAATATAGATTGTGAGCCCCAATGGGGACTGTGTTGCCAATGGATGTAAAGCGCTGTGGGATTAATAGCACTATATAAACATAAAGATTATAATTTTACTGGCACCGAAGAGCTTGAATTTACATTTCTGCTGATATCCTCTACCCAAAAGAACTATCTTATCCAATAAGCTATATAGAATCCTATATATACTGGATAGAAAGCAAATTCCCTGTACAGTAGGATGGGTTATGGGTGAACTAGTGCATTTCTCATAATACACTAGTGCCAGCGTCACATGGGTTGATATATCGTGAGATCGCATGAGCGATCACACCCACCCCCGTCGTTTGTGCGTCACAGGCACTTCATTGACCGTGGCGCACAAAGTCGTTTTCCCCCGTCACACGTACTTACCACCCGGACGACTTCGTTGTGGGCAGCGAACATCCTCTTCCTGAAGGGGAATGGACGTTCGACGTCACAGCGACGTCACATAGCCGCCGGCCAATAGAAGTGGAGGGGCGGAGATGAGCGGGACGTAACATCCCACCCACCTCCTTCCTTCCTCATTGCCGGCGGGACGCAGGTAAGCTGTGTTCGTCGTTCCCGAGGTGTCACACGTAGCGACGTGTGCTGTCTCGGGAACGATGAACAACTGGAGCACAGAAGGAGGACCGACATTTTGAAAATGAACGACGTGTCAACGAGCAACGATAAGGTGAGTATTTTTGCTCGTTCACAGTCGTTCAGAGGTGTCACACGGTACGATATCTCTGACGATGCCGGATGTGCGTCACTAACGACGTGACCCCGACAACATATCGCCCGATATATCGTACCATGTGATGCCGGCATTGCGCTCTATGCAGAGATAAAGGGGTTGTCCACTACTTTTACATTGATGGCCTACCCTTCGGACAGGTCCTCAATGCCTGATCGGCTGGGGTCCGACATCCTGCATCCCCACCAGTCAGCTGATCTTGGTCCCAGCGGCGGTAGCAGGAAATGCTCAGTTCCGCAGATGCTCCACCTTCTGATAGTGGCCGCGGCCAGGTACTGCACATCCGCTTCCCATTGTAATCAATAGGAGGCGGATGTACAGTACCCGGTTGCGGTCACTATCAGAGGACAGAACAACTCCAGAACTGTACATTTCCGGCTGCCTGCTACCACCGCGGGAACCAAGAACAGCTGATCGTCAGGGCTGCAGGATGTCGGACCCCAGCCAATCAGACATTGATAACCTATCCTAAGGATAGGTCATCAATGTAAAAGTAGTGGACAACCCCACACATATGTTCTGCCCTGTCCTGCCTTTGTATTTGATGCCACAGTATGATATATGGCACATATGTTCTGCCCTGTCCTGCTTTTGTATTTGATGCCACAGTATGATATATGGCACATATGTTCTGCCCTGTCCTGCCTTTGTATTTGATGCCACAGTACGCTATATGGCACATATGTTCCGCCCCGCGCAGCTATGTAACATTGCTGGAAACCGAGCGGCTGAGTTGGAGCTGATGGCTGGGTGGGACCGACTTCAGTGTCAAACTCTGAGTTCATTTAGGCTAATCAGTGTCCATGTCATTTCACATGGCAGGAACAGGATGCGTCCGAGCCAAAGTTCGAGTTTGCCTAAGAGAAGAATATGTGCTTTGTTGGTGCATTGGTCACAATCTGCAAAGTTTTCTATATTGCTTAACCTCACCATCGATCACTTCCAGCATCACAAAAGAAACATTAACTTAATCCCATCATTTGTTATCTCTTTTTTTTTTTTGCAATATTTGAAGTATTTTCAGACTCCAAACAGATGAATTTAAGATTGAAAAGACAGAAACCTTTCATTCATGTCAACACAAAGGGAAAATTGCTTTAAATATTGTAACAATATCGCTCCCACGTCTATACAGTGCGAAGAAACTTACTAGTGTTTATAGCAACTGCACAAACATAACAAGTGCTTGTGATTGACAAATGTAGGTGTTAAACTGCCTCGTCACCACTAGAGGGCGATGCTGTATCTCCACCATTCTATTTTTTCTATATGTTTGAAAGAAGTAAAAGTTTGATTATATCTATTTTCAAGTCACTTTCCATTGGTGTCTATAATAATAATTATATGTTACATCTATATTTATGCATCATGATCATTCATTATTATAATAATAAAAAAAAGTATCAATTTCCTGCTCTTATCATCAGAGCCCTGTCTATCCATACAGGAGCAATCACTAGCGACAGAGTCCAAATCATGGTGATTTATCATTAGGTGGGGGCATAGCCCAGATCAAAATGGCTACGGAGGAGGTGTACATGTATATGTTGTTATACTGTAATATTGCAATTAGAAATTGTGTTAATCACTTATTAAGGCCTTTCTGTTTCTTACAGGGGATGTCCACTATTGGACAATCTCTTATTAATGGCCTCAACATTGTATTAATCACTTATTAAGGCCTTTCTGTTTCTTACAGGGATTGTCCACTACTGGACAATCTCTTACCAATGGCTCTAACATTGCATTAATCACTTATTAACCTCTTTCTTAAAGGGGGCTTCCCCTAATGGCACCAACATTGTGTTGCTCACTTATTAAGACCTTTATCTTTCTTAAAGGGTTTGTCCACTACTGGACAATCTCTTACCAATGGCCTTAACATTGCATTAGTCACTTATTAAGACCTCTTTCTTAAAGGGGGTGTCCGCTAATGGCACCAACATTGTGTTGCTCACTTATTAAGGCCTTTATCTTTCTTAAAGGGTTTGTCCACTACTGGACAATCTCTTACCAATGGCCCTAACATTGCATTAGTCACTTATTAAGACCTCTTTCTTAAAGGGGGTGTCCGCTAATGGCACCAACATTGTGTTGCTCACTTATTAAGGCCTTTATCTTTCTTAAAGGGTTTGTCCACTACTGGACAATCTCTTACCAATGGCCCTAACATTGCATTAGTCACTTATTGAGACCTCTTTCTTAAAGGGGGTGTCCGCTAATGGCACCAACATTGTGTTGCTCACTTATTAAGGCCTTTATCTTTCTTAAAGGGTTTGTCCACTACTGGACAATCTCTTACCAATGGCCTCAACATTGTGTTAATGACTTCTTAAGACCTCTTTCTTAAAGGGGGTGTCCGCTAATGGCACCAACATTGTGTTGCTCACTTATTAAGGCCTTTATCTTTCTTAAAGGGTTTGTCCACTACTGGACAATCTCTTACCAATGGCCCCAACATTGTGTTAATCACTTATTAAGACCTCTTTCTTAAAGGGGGTGTCCAGTAATAGCACCAACATTGTGTTGCTCACTTATTAAGGCCTTTATCTTTCTTAAGGGGCTTGTCTACTACTGGACAATCTCTTGCCAATGGCCCCAACATTGTGTTAATCACTTATTAAAGCCTTTCTCTTTCTTAACAGGATTTTCCACTACTAGACAATCGCTTACCAATGGCTCAAACATTATGTCAATCACTTATTAAAGCGTGTCTCTTTCTTAAAGGGGTTGTCCACTACTAGAAATCTCTTACCAATGGCCCCAATATTGTGTTAATCACTTATTAAAGCTTTTCTCTTTCTTAAAGGGGTTGTCCACTGCTGGACAATCTCATCAATTGACATAAGGGCACTTTACACACAGCGACATTGCTAGCGATGTCGCTGGTGAAAGCACCGCCCCCATCGGTTGTGCGTCACGGGCAAATCACTGCCCGTGGCGCACAACATCGCTAGGAACAGTCACACGACTTACCTGCCTGGCAATGTCACTGTGGCCGGCGAACCGCCTCCTTTCTAAGGGGGCGGTTCATGCGGCGTCACAGCAACGTCACACGGCAGGCGGCCAATAGAAGCGGAGGGGCGGAGAGCAGCCGAAGGAAACACATGCCCATCTCGTTGCCGGAGGACGCAGGTACGATGTTCCTCGTTCCTGCGGTGTCACACGTAGCGATGTGTGCTGCCGCAGGAACGACGAACAACCTGTGTCCTGCAACAGCAACGATAATTGGGAATAGAACGACGCATCAATGATCAACGATAAGGTAAGTAATTTTGATCGTTAACGGTCGTTCGTGCGTTTCACACGCAACAACGTCGCTAACGAGGCCGGATGTGCATCACGAATTCCGTGACTCCAACGACATCTCATTAACGATGTTGTTGCGTTTAAAGCGGCCTTTAGTGTGTTATAAAATCAACTGTGTTCTTACTTACTGGACCGGAGCTGCTCCTCTGCTAACAGCCCTTTGTCCCCTGCCAGTCTCCTTACATGAACAATGTCACACAAATGTGAACGCTGTAGCCGATCAACATCCCATGATCGTCTGCAGCGTTCAAATTTGTTTCTGAATAGAAAACCATTGGTTGTAGTAGTTTTTGACATGGTTTATGTTAGGAGACACGGCAGAGGACACAAGGCTAAGGAAGAACAGTGACAGTGGTGGTAGTCTAGGAGGTAAGTATGGGTTTTATCTATGTTATTGCACCCTGGGGACAGTAGTGGACAACCCCTTTAAAAATCCAGAAGATTCACTTATGGCTAGAGATGGGCGAGCACTAAAATGCTCAGCTGCTTGATCCTCATGTCGAGGAAGTCAGATGCTCTGAAAGTGCTCAACTCAAGTAATGGGTATAATGGAAGTCAATGATTGGGCATTTCCGGCTGGGGGGCGATAACGTTTTTTTTTTTCTTGGGTCACACTATGTCCGAGAACATTGTTTTATCTCCCTAGAGAGCCATTCAGAAACAGTGACTGGCTCTCTCTGGGAGCCCGCACACATCATGCAGTGAAGCGAGCCTGTGCGTCATGGCAGTTGTTTCACAGATGAAATATCCAAGCACCGGCAATACTTGGCAGAGCCCCTCTAGTACCCGAGCGCCCCGTTTCTCAATCGGGTAAGGAGCAGTTCTGAGCACACACACTCGCTCATCGCTACAAATGAACATCAGGTGAAAATCGTCTGAACCTTCTAATAACCATACAATGTGTTGGGGGCTTCCAGACAGATGATTTCTAAAGGATTAGAGTGTTAAAGTCAGATTGTGTCATGGTGCCTTCTGACCCTGTTCACACTGTAGAGTCTGACATGCCACCTTGTACTTTTGAGTTGCTCACTAAGAGCTGGGCATCGACCAATTGTATGCTTACTAATGAGTTAATTTGTGCTGGCCTGTGAATTGCTGCTAGGGTTAAAGGTTTCTGGAGACCTATCACGGCTGCCTCTGCCCATTAAAAGATGGTGGAATCTACTCCTCCATGCCGATAATAGCTTTTGCTACTCTGGTCTATCTGCATGGTGACCCAGCTCCTGGTGAACTGCTGTATGTTATTCCGGTGTGTTGGGAAAATATGCTTGTCGTTTGATTGTTTCCTTCCTTTTCTTTATTTCCTCCTGAGCATATTTTGTCTATACCTCTGTGAGTTTGTGTTTGGGTGTTCCCCAGTCTGTCTTTCTGTGTGGGATTTATAACTCCAGTCCTGGTTCTCTCCTGGGTTGAGGGTTGATCAGAAGTCAGGGCTACGTTGGTGGTCCAGACCTCTTCACTTTCAGAAGTACCTCTAGGATAAGATACAGCTAGGGCCCCTATCCTTAGGGCCAGTTTAGGAGCCCCTATTATCCTACGTTACCCTCGTGACAAAATCTCAGTGGCCTATCCGATTGCTCTTGGAGGAGATAAGACAGAAGTGACTGACGGCAGCTTTCTCCTCTATTATTGTGGAACACACATAAATGATCAGAGAAGCCAAGTGCTCCTGTGTTTTGAGTGTTCTCGAGGCATAGTTGTCTCCCAACCGGTCATTCACCCCCAGTGATGTGTTTGGCCATCTGTAATCTCACTACCGGCCCTTTTAGTGTCAGACCCCGCTGTTGCCCGTGATCAGGTTTGAGTTCCCAGTTATGTGAGAATATTTTGGGTTATGTTTGTATTGTGAAGGATTTCCTCCCGTACACAGTGCACAGTGTTCCCGCGACTCCTGCCCCTGCGTCCTGCCTCGGTGGCATTACACCCCTAGGAATAACATTTTAGAACTAATGCAATAAAAATCTTTCAATTCCTCCTTTTATAGGAGCTTTTTAACTATATACCTTTTAAGCTGAGTTGCTTTAGCTGAGGAAAAAAAAGCAGAATTATTTTTGTGATACCTTTGCCTGTGGTGTAAGCCTCTGAAGCTATTTATTAAGAGACCGGTACACCTCACCCACCCACTAATCCTCTCCCCGAGGGGCCCCCTGCGCACGTCTGGCGCACAACGTCTCCCTCACTTTGAATGCTGACTGTCTTTTGTAACTTTATATTATCCTCGTGTAGTCATAGTAACATTAATGGATTCTACTATTACGAATGATGTTCTGAATTCTATATTTTCTTCCGGGGGGAGGAGATGATTCCATATTTAATAATGGAGCATATGTTCAGTTTGTGGTTCTTTTCCCACTGTGGCAAATGTGCAATCAGTTTACATATAATGTTCAGAAACTATTTGATGGCATAGATTTGACTGTAAAAGATGAGGACTATTTAGGTACCTTTATATGGGGTAATCTATGATACTGACAGCCGAGAGGACCCTGTGCAGCTCAAGTATATGGGATCCCCCTCCGTCGTGCACTACACAAATGCATATGTACATTAGGCACACATATACACACACATATACAGTATATATATAGTCATATGAAGAAAGAGAGGAAAAAGATTGTCACTCACCATAGCATGCAAAAAGTTACTTTATTCCATAAATATCAATGAAAACACCACGGGTTGGGAAGTGGATGCACGATGCACATAGGACGACGGCCGTTTTGCGCCAAGGTGCTTCAATAGCCAAGGACCTGTTGAAGCACCCCGGCACAAAACGGTCGTCATCCTATGTGCGTCGTGCATCCACTTTCCGCGGTGATTTCATGGATATCTATGGAATAAAGTAACTTTTTGTATGCTATAGTGAGTGCCACTCTTTTTCCTCTCTTTCTTCATCTATATGTATCTTGGACTGTCTTCAGTCTGAGTGAGCACTACCGCTGCAGCTGATATTGTTTCAGGGGATCGCATCATCTGTCTGCTCCGCTAGCAATCTCATTACCGATGGTGCAGGACTGTTTCTATGTAATTGAATATATAATATACATGCATACACAGTACACATATATACACACTACACACTACACACTAAAATATAAAACCTGTAGTTAAATTACCCTGCAATTTGTACCAAAGAACACCCCACAAAAAAAATGAATCAAAGACAGGCCTCTGTATGTCATAAAAAGTTGTAATTTATTGCTACCACTGTTAGAGATCGTACACATGACCGATTTTATACATGTGATATTCTATGGGGTTGTGCACATGAGCAGAGCAGGAGAGAAGCAGTTGCTCTGTTGACATGACACCACTAACCTGCAAAGATCAGCGCCAGGCATAACAGGCTGGTAGTTATCAACTATATGTCACGCTAGATGCAGGGAAGTACCAAGCAAATGGTGAAAGGGAAGGGAAACCCTGTGTCTAGGGAAGGGGGAGATGGTGAGCACTGACCAAACCTACCACTGATCCCTGGGGTCCCTCACCAGTCAAGATAGGTTCCACAGCAATGTGCTGGGCCGGATACCTGACCCTAGATATCTCTAGTGCTGGACCCTAAATAGGCAATGGCTGGGATGAGCTCTTTGACAACCCCACTTAAAGCCAAAGGAAGACACTAGGAGGACACACATGGAAAAAATACATGAACTACCTATCCGCAGATGACTCAGGTAGTAGAAGTTCATAAAAGTAACAGAAACAATACCACAGATGAGAGCAAGCCACCTGCTTGCATCGAGTGCTTGAATGAACTGAATAATATCACCAGCACCAGTCCAGGGAAGAAGAAAGTATTTAAGCAACAAGAGAATATACTAATGATCAGCGGCTGGGTAGAAGGCGAGTTCCGCTGAGTCCAAAAGGGGGAGAGATGAAAATCCAGCAGGAAAGCCACCTATACCAATGAATACTGACAGCAGGAATAATAGAAAGTCAGGGAGCATTTTACACAGCCAAACGCTGTGACCTTCTATTGCCAGAAACCACATGACTGTCTGTTACCCATGACACTATATACCTCTAAGTTCTTAAGCTAATTAGAAAAAAAAAATAGTCCTGGATAACCCCTTTAAAGGAAACCTGTCATGTGTTAAAAAAAACTATTAACCTGCAGATATGGGAGTCAATCTGCAGGTCAACAGTGTTTGGAACCTGCCCAGTGCCTGCATATCCAACACCGCTGCCCGGAGGAAATTAACTTTAATTCTCCTGGTTTCAATCGTAGATGCTGATTACTGGTGTTAGCAATGGGCCAACTTGTGATCAGCTGTCACAATTAAACCCCAAAATAGAGTACATGGCCAGGGCCTGAACTGTGTATAGTTTGAGAACTTTTTATATATATCTTAAAAGATTTGATGTGTCCTGAATACAAGTTAAAGGGTTTGTCCACCATTATGCTACTAGTCTGCAGTCACTCTGTGTCACTCTATGTGACTGCAGACTTGTGAATCCTCAGGCTGCACACGTGAGGATTTTTTGGTTCCAGCAGCGGGAGCTGGCGGGCGAGTGACCGCAAGTATGTGGTTGCATACATGTGGTTACATGCTGATTAGATGGATGTAACCTTGCTTAGTGCAAGTCTGTGGAGTGAGGCTGGACACAGTCTAGTCGGAAGGTGTCCGGAACTATGCAAATCGCATACTTGTGGTATTGTGCCATACTTGTGCCCACTCCCGCTCTGGTAATGGAGAGACTCACAGTACTGGGAGTCTGCAGTTACATAGAGCAACTACAGCCTATGGCTGGACACCCCTTTTAAATGCACCTATGTGCCAATATGTGACAGTCAAATTAGCCATTTTGATGAATTTGGAGCAATGATCTTGGAATAATAATAATTTCCACAATTGGATGTGTTTAAAATTTTTTTTCCTGTGCTGAGATAATCTTATATATGTGTCTCTGCTCTGTACTGTGTAATGGCCGTGTCTGGCCGTATAGGGACATGGTCTGATCATAACACATCTCCTGGGTTGGGGAGGAAACAAGAAAGTATACAGATAAGGGTGCTTTACATACTGCGACATCGCTAGCGGTAGCACCGGCCCCCGTCGTTCATGCGACATTTGTCGATAGCTGCCATAGCGAACATTATCGCTACGGCAGCGTCACATGCACATACCTTTTCAACAACGTCGCTGTGACCGCCGAACAATCCCTCCTTTAAGGGGGAGGTGCGTTCTGCGTCATAGCGACGTCACTGCGGTGTCACTAAGCGGCCGCCCAATAGCAGAGGAGGAGCGGAGATGAGCGGCCGGAACATTCCGCCCACCTTCTTCCTTCCTCATTGCCGGTGGACGCGGGTAAAGAGATGTTCGTCGTTGCTGCGGTGTCACACATAGCGATGTGTGACGCCGCAGGAACGATGAACAACCAGCGGCATGCACCACCAACGATATTATGAAAAGGATCGACGTGTCAACGATCAACGATTTTTGCCTCTTTTGCGATCGTTGATCGTCGCTCCTTGGTGTCACGCGCTGCGATGTCGCTAACGGCGCCGAATGTGCGTCACTAACGATGTGACCCCGACGATATATCATTAGCGATGTCGCAGCGTGTAAAGCACCCTATTGCACAGCACTGGATTATATCTGATTCTTTTTGTGAGGTAAAACATTTCCCTCCCTGTTTTTTGAAAAAAATGTACCTCCTAGAAACAATAATTTGCGATCCCATGCTGTAATGTTTGTATACTTTATTACTTCCTCCCTGGCCCAAGAATTGTGGTAAGATTAGACTACGTCCCTGTACGGTCAGACACCGCCATTACACAGTACATAGCAGGAGCACAATTATAAGATTATCTCCGCACAGGACCGTTTTTTTTAAGCACATCCAATTTTAGAAATTATTATTATTCTAAGATCTATGGATTAAAATCAACTTTAAAATGAACGTTGTTCGTGGGAAAACCCCTTTAAGACACTATTGTTTTCCCCAATGTTAAAAATTTCCCTTAAGAAACAATGCTAATAAAAAGTTGGGATGACTTTTTCAGGAAAAGGAGCATTTCTCCTATTCAGCATAGTTTATATGATATTCATGGAAACTAATCCAACATTATTACACGTAACATTTAAAGGTCCTAAGAATGTTCGGATTATTTTACCTCCCAGGAGCTCATTTAAAGGTACAGGCAGTGAAGTGAGACAGAGCAACAATTCATTCTGCATCAAAATCTTTCCTAAGAATCTTTTAATGAGGCCCTCTAAATCCCCGAATTCTTCATTCGCCTCTTTATTAATTGTGGAATGTCTGAGACAATGATGAGAGCGGAGCGTCCTGCCACTGCTTCTATTAACTACAGTATTGGCTTTTGCTTAATGACACAAGGAACAAGGACAGAGCTAAATCCACAGCAGCTGACTGTTTGACTGATGACTCCCTGTGGTTATGTGACCTTGCCCAGGATCCCTTCCTGCGGCCTCCCCTCCACCCATCCTTTGTCTACTTCAGATACTGTAGTGCGGAGTGAATGGTGCCGATTATATACTAAACAGTTACACGGGGTAACACATTTCTTTTTACCAGGGTTCAGCATTGTTGCAATCATTTCATTCACATTCTCGTGACACTCATCATTTACACAGTTAAACATATAATTGTGTTATTATGCCTCGCTTTTATTTGTTTTATAGAAATAGATTTTAGTAGTTTCTTTTTTTATGCACAATAAAAAAAAAATAGGGTACAAAATTGCATCACGTGCCTTAAGGCCTCCATGCAATTCAGGCTAACGTTGGCCGAATTCACCATTTCGACAGGTTTGGCCAATACACTAATGTGTATGGAGGTGCCGGCCGGCTTATTGCCAGGGGAGATGTCCATCCGACATGTCCGATTTAGGACTGACAATTGCTTTTTTACTCTGAGATAATGTCATGTCTGTTGAAGGCTTTCTCATAAAGAACACAAGAGCTCTTGGTCGAGCAAGTTCTCCTGTGTATCGGAGAGACGGTCAAGGTATCTGCCAGCCAAACGATCGGCTGACATAGCATTTGGCTAACAACCATCTAATGTGTATGGCCGACTTTATTTATAGAGATTGCAAAAGCCTATTAACAGGCACTGATGCTGATCGGTAACAGCACAAGACTACTTTGTACTGGTGTCATTGCCCTAAGGTCTACAGAACGTCTGCCCCTCTACAGGCAAAATAAAATAATCGTCCAACACAGCTTTTGGCCAACAATCATCTAATGCGTATGTTCGACTTTATTTATAGAGATTGCACAAGTCTATTAACAGGCACTGCTGCTGATCGGTAAGCACAAGACTACTTTGCACTGGTGTTATCACCCCACGGTTTACAGAACTTCTGCCCCTCTACAGGCAAAATAAAGTAATCAGCCAAAACAGCTTTTGGCCAACAATCATCTAATGCGTATGGCCGACTTTATTTATAGAGATTGAACAAGTCTATTAACAGGCACTGCTGCTGATCGGTAACAGCATAAGACTACTTTGCACTGGTGTTATCACCCCATGGTTTACAGAACTTCTGCCCCTCTACAGGCAAAATAAAATAATCGGCCAACACAGCTTTTGGCCAACAATCATTTAATGCGTATGGCCGACTTTATTTATAGAGATTGCACAAGTCTATTAACAGGCACTGCTGCTGATCGGTAACAGCACAAGACTACTTTGCACTGGTGTTATCACCCCACGGTTTACAGAACTTCTGTCCCCGTACAGACAAAATAGAGTATTACACTGTGCCTGTAGGAACTTATTAACTGTTCATGTAATACATGAATTTGTGTCTACACCACTATTCAGCTACTCTCCAACTCTCCGATCTACCAAGAACATTTTTTTCACACTAACCAGCAACAATATGTATATTATTTGCATGGCCAGCTATGATTACTGACATTACTTGGCCTGGGGCAATTACCCAAGTCACTACAAACTTTATTACTTTCTTTATAAGAGGTTGGGAGATGGTAGGGCTGGTAGAGGTCACTTAGAGCTTTCTTACATCTATAGACCAGTAATGTCACTAATGAGGATCAGGCATATATTCAAAAAACATCATGGGATATAGCTGAAGTTATAACAATGTCAACTGTGGTTTGGGAAGTTTTAATGTTTTTATCATATTCTCTGATTGATACACGTAGATTTGTTAACAATTTGTCTTGAGACTTTATGGTAGGTTTCAAAAACATTTTATTTTTAAATTGCAGGTGTCAAAAATTTGAAGCACATTTTCTATTTTTTTCTGTAAGGAAACATGACTTTACATCTCTGCAAAAAAAAAAAAATACTGTGTTTTTTTCGGATTATAACATGCACTTTGCCTCCCAAAAATTTGTGAAAAAAAAATGAGGGTGTGTCTTATAATCGGAATGTAGGGGAGATGGAGAGGGGTCACAGAAGATACTATTGGCCGTGGGAACTGTGCTGCGGGCTTACTGTGGGCGATTCACTGTGCAGGCTGTGCTGCAGGGACCGTGAGGCAGGGGCTGCCATTCTGAAAATGTCGGCGGTGCAGGCTTCAAATAATGGTGCCCGAAGTCGGCACGTGCACAGATGAAGCTGTCGGCTCAAGATCTCTTCTACGCACACACCGCTTCGAGCCCATTGATCGCCCTACAGCGAACTTATATTATTAGACTAAAGGCCGCTTTACACGATGCGATATCGTGACCAATATCGCTAGCGTGGTTACCCGCCCCCATCGGTTCTGCGACACGGGCAAATTGCCCGTGGCACACAACATCGGCCAGACCCGTCACACTATTTACCTGCCCTGCGACGTCGCTGTGACTGGCGAACCGCCTCCTTTCTAAGGGGGTGGTTCGTTCAGCGTCACAGCGACGTCACAGCAGCGTCACTGAACCGCCGCCCAATAGAAGTGGAGGGGTGCAGATGAGCGGGACGAACATGCTACCCACCTCCTTCCTTCCGCATTGCGGCTGGGAGGCAGATAAGGAGAGGTTCCTCATTCCTGCGGTATCACACGGAGCGATGTGTGCTGCTGCAGGAACGAGGAACAACTTCGTTACTGCTGCAGTAACAATATTTGAGAATGGACCCCCCATGTCACCGATGAGCGATTTTGCACGTTTTTGCGACGATGCAAAATCGCTCATAGGTGTCACACGCAACGCCATCACTAAAGCGACCGGATGTGCGTCACATATTCCGTGACCCCAACGAGATCGCGTGAGCGATGTCGCAGCGTGTAAAGCCCGCTTAACTCCATATTTTTTCCCCCTTTTTTCTCTATATTTGGGGTGCATCTTATAATCCAGTGCGTCAGTGCGTCTTATAAAACGAAAAATACGGTATATTCTTCTGAGCTACATTTCCAGCAGATAAGTTTCTATATTTGAGATCTAAAGTAAGCTAGCATCATCAGGTTTTTGTGTTAAATGTATCTTTTAAAATTTTTGGGCAATGTTTTATTTTTTTCACATATTACAATCTGTATTAATAATTAAAAAATACAAATATTGTAATTTTCACACTGAGACTTTTGTTAGACTCATACTACTTTTTGTTTTAGGAAACAACACGTGTACATAGCCAGAATAGTCAGATACTGACTTTGTCTTTTGTATTGAAGCATCTAATGAGTTGGTGGAAAGGTAATTGTCCTGGGAGTGGGAGCGGGGTCAGCTACGATGTCCCAGCTGCGTGTAGGGGTGCTGTCATTGTAATCCTTCCTGTACAGATAAGAAAACGTCTGTAAACTCTTTCTGCAAGGACAGAAAATATGAGACTTAAGACCACGTCTCACTAAGCGACATCGCTAGTGACTTCGCTGCTGAGTCATGATTTTTGTGACGCAACAGTGATCTTGCTAGCGATGTCGCTGTGTGTGACATCCAGCAACAACCTGGCCCCTGCTGTGAGGTCGCCGGTCGTTGCTGAATGTCCTGGACCATTTTTTGGTCGTTGCTCTCCCGCTGTGAAGCACACATCGCTGTTTTTGACAGCGAGAGAGCAAAGATCTGAATGTGCAGGGAGCCGGCTTCTGCAGACGCTGGTGACCAAGGTACATATCCGGTAACCAAGCAAAGGCTTTGCTTGGTTACCCGATATTTACCTTGGTTACCAGCGTCCGCCGCTTCTAGAAGACGGCTCCCTGCTCCCTGCACACGTAGCCAAGGTACACATAGGGTAACTATAAGCAAAGCGCTATGCTAAGTAACCCAATGTGTACTATGGTTACCAGGCAAAGCGTCGTTACATGGGTCGCTGGTGGCTGGTGGCTGATCTCTGATCGCTGTGAGGATCTGCCTGTTTGACAGCTCACCAGCGACCATGTAGCGACGCTCCAGCAATCTCTGCCAGGTCAGATTGCTGGTGGGATCGCTCGAGCGTCGCTTAGTGTGACGGTACCTTTAAGGAGCCACAAGGAGCAGAGTGAAAAGTGCAAGAACACTTTTATGCATATTGTGATGTAAAATACAAAAATATTTCCAATTGAAAATAAAAACTACATGTAACACAAAAAAACTGATTTAACAAAAAAAACACATGTAACAAAAAAAACAACAACCCTGATTTAAACAATATTTAAATTATCTTTTTTATGTCGCTTTAGCTATCTGCAGTCTTAACCACAGGTCTATGCTGTTGTTTTACATCTGATATCGGTGAAAATGTCATCTTCTCAAATGACCACTGAGAGCATAAAATGTAACCTCAAAGGAACAATGGAAAGAGCAAATCAAATCTGAACACTATCCTTGTTAAAAATTGACATGTAAGAATATATGACCTCTTACCTCCTCCTGCAAAAGCAGATGGAGATGAGTCAATCCTCACATCCTCCCCAGGCTGGTGCGTGATCTCAGTGTGATACTTCCTTGCTCTGAAGGTCACTATTCCTTCCCATCATCATAAGAACCTTGGTCTGTACATGGGGTCATCTTTTTGGGTTGTAATTTGTGCAATCAGTATCTTTCAGTGAAATGGATCCTTTGCAATAATATTTATTAATTTAAGAAAATTTGAAAGTTGTCTTATTTTCTTTGGTAACATAATATTTTACAATAATAAGTTTTTAATTCATATTAGTCATCATTTTGTAGTTCTTACCTTTTATAAGTCTAAAAAAATGATGCACACACTTGGTGGAATCCTTTAGATAAAATAAATAATTTGTTGATCACCCCCCTCCGTTTTATAACTATTGGAACTGATGTAAACAGGATCTATTGTCTTTGAGGGAAGCTCTGCTGTCTCCTGGTGTCTGCTGTTGGTGAAAACTGATCTTTCGCCTTCCTACACAATCAAATAAGTAGGGATAAGTGAATCCTATCGGTAAAGTTCGGGGTTCGTATCGGACACCTATTGCCTGGGAATCAAACTCGAACACAGACTTCTCACAGAAAACGGTGCCCGAGTTAGGATACTGAATAAAGTTTGTTGAAAGGCTGCCAATCAACAAGCTTTCGGCACAGGGAAGATGCCTGGACGCTGTTTGAAACAAAATACATTTTTAAAAAATTACGTGCGTTTCCCTTTTTGATAACCAGCATGGGTAAAGCAGACAGCTGGGGGCTGGTTTTATGAGGCTGGGAAGGCCCATGGTTATTTGGTCCTTCCTTGCCTAAAAATAGCAGGCCACAGCTGCCCCAGAAGTGGCAGATCCATTAGATGCGCCACTTCTGGCACTTTTCCTGGCTCTTTCCAAATACCCTGGTGCTGTGGCAAAAATTACTATTCAAGTTAAGCTGCATGATCCAATCATCAGCCAATATTTGTACACCTAAAGACACAAAGTGATACTGAACGCATAGAGGGTGTGGGAACAGACTAGATTTTAAGGAAAAATTTAGACTAAAGAACAGAAAAGAGTTAGATTAATGAAGTGATGTGATATGGTTTGATCGTACCATAACTGTTTCTATCAGACATACTGTACCTCTCCTTCTCCAAGAGTCTACAATTTATTTTTTTTTGTAATAAAAATTGTTAGGATCCCAACAAGGAATGGTAACCTTGTCATGGCTGATGGTCTTACAAGAAATAGTTAATGTTTGTGTAAGGAGGTGGACTGGTTGTCCCACTCCACCCTGAAGACACCAATTTCATTATTGTGAAGTATAATGTATATTATGTCTTGAGAATTGTGAAGGTAATGTAATGTGAAATGTGAAGTAATATATAATGTGTAACAATGTAATGTGTGGCTATGATGACATTAGGACAAACAAAGTTGAGACTAGCACATAGTGGGAGAGGTTAGTATGTAGGGAAAGAGACAGTTTCTTTTGAGAAAGTCAGTTAGAGCCCAAAGTTGACTATAACAGACCTGTGGTCTGAATGGTTGTCAAGGCCGCATACAGTGGGTGACCGGTCACAGACAAGAGTAAGAAGACTGGAACCAGGATATTGTAATCTGAAGTAATCAACCAAGATACAGAGTAAGGGACTGTGTCAGGTCCAGGGACCGACCTTCGATTTGGAGTGACCCAATTAGATGGCTACAGATAGAATGACTTCTAGCAGTGAGAGCCCGAATGACTTACAGCCTCTAAAGTTAAAGGGCCTAGACTTTGAAGCACACGAGACAAGAGACTGTCTCAGGAGAGAGTTACCCAAGTGTCTGAAAGCTTCAAGTTTGAATCCTGCCATATTGTCAAAATCGCCCTCCCCTATAAGGAATATCCGACCCAGTTTCCCAGGGAGGGTAGAATGTTTTCCACACACTACACTGTGAATCTAGGCTTAAATATGCTGAAGTTAGCCAGACCTGTGAGAACAGGAATATCCCAGATGTGTCTGACAACAATGTGTTTAAGGATACTGTGTTATTGAAGGATGCAAGAAGTTGTGTACCCGCTACCTGGTGTGTGTAGTTGTCATTGAAGAACTATGTTGGTTTTATAGAACCGGTGGTTTCCATTTCTGAATAGGATGCCATCCGGTCCTTGCAGGACGAAACCATCAGCCTTATGCGGCCTACAAGGGCGTACCACCCATATGACATTGAAACACACACCCAGCCAAAACCTCATCTTTCGTGTGTTGGGGCATAAAGGAACTGCACCTCACCCACGACTACTTCCCCGTTCCACATGACATGTGCACTAAGTAACTTGATTTTGTAATTATATTCTGTGTGGCAGTAATGCAGTTTATATTTTATATATTCAATATTTACATACTTTTTGTTACTGCAGGCCTAAGCATAATTGATGACGGTCCTTAAAGAAGCACTCCCATCAAAGTTTTTATCTTTTTAATATATTGCAATGATCATACTATATATCACTGTGTACTTACAGTTGCTCATTTTAATTTTCTACCCAGTAAATTCTTCTCTTTTCTCTGCTCTGCATAGAAACAGATAGTCTTTTCTCCTTGAATGAATCATTCCCTTCTTCAACCCCTGGCCCAGCTGCTCCCTCCTTACTCTGCCAACGACTTTTTCACTGATGACTCATGCAGGGAAAAGTTACTTCCTATTTCTACATAGAGCTTAAAAGGATTTAGCTAGACTGTTGTTAAACACCTGATGTCATAGACCTAATGAAAAACAGAAGAGTTAACTGGGTAAATGGCCAAATGAGCAATTGTAAGTACACAGTGCTATATAATACGATGACAGTAATATATTATGAGGATAAAAACTTTCATGGGAGTGCTTCTTTAAGGGTTAGAAACCAAAGCTTTTGCCTGTTTTTGTCCAGTCTATGAGACTCTGTTTTTACCACAGAGAGATATCAGTTCATTTATAAGTTGAAACATTTATTTTTCATTATACAGAGTACATGAGCACACAATCCCAGGATTCTGAACCATTTAATGGCCCCACCACCAAATGGCCTACCATCCTTCACTAGTATTTTCCACAAATTGTTAATATATTTTTTTTCTAATTTTATGATTTATTACCCCCAGCAATACTTAAATGAATGGAATGCAGCTTTATTGCAGTATTGCATTACTGTTTTTGCATGTTTACTCTTCTCATCCTCTAGGCCAGTGTTCCCCAACTCCAACCCTCAGGAGCCACCAACAGATCTTGTTTTGAGGATTTCCTATTGCTTTGGTGATAATTACATTACTTACGTAGGTGATAAGTAATTCCATCACTTTACTTAGGTGATAATTCCATCACCTGTGCAAAACTGAGAAAAACCTGAAAACATCATCAGTTGGTGGCTCTTGAGGACTGAAGTTGGAGAACACTGCTCTAGGCTATGTAGATGGAAGTTTCATAAGGAAATCGGGGATCAGTGCCGCGCTTATCATCATTCAATCCAAAGGATAATTTTACAAGTCATTTATTAAGGATGCATGAACAAGTCTACGCATTTCAGGGGTCTCTGCTCCCATCCTCAGGACAGTGCAAAAATGACACAGAAGGCTATGTAGGAAACTCACTAAGAGTGCAAGTAAAATTTAGAAAGGGACGTGGCCATGTTATCCCTTCACTCTCAGGTGGTCAGGGTTCAAGTGGTTGCAGCCCAATGATAGTTAACCCTAGAACGCGCAAGCAATTCAATCTGCCATAGAAAACAATTGACCTAGCAGGCCTGCGAGGCCCCAGGTATGGGGTTAATTGATGGAATATCCCAAATTATGACAAAAAAAACAGCTCAAATACCCTCCAAATGGAGAAGCTTCAACTAAATGACTTATAAACACATACATGTGCATCTCAAATTAGAATATCATGAAAGAGTTAATTTATTTTAGTAATTCAATACCAAATGGGAAATGCATATATTATATAGTCATTACACACAGAGGGATCTATTCTTATATATTATATATAGTCATTACACAGAGGGATCTATTCCTATATATTATATAGAGTCATTACACACAGAGGGATCTATTCCTATATATTATATAGAGTCATTACACACAGAGGGATCTATTCCTATATATTATATATAGTCATTACACACAGAGGGATCTATTCCTATATATTATATAGAGCCATTACACACAAAGGGATCTATTTATATATTATATAGAGTCATTACACACAGATGGATCTATTCCTATATATTATATAGAGTCATTACACACAAAGGGATCTATTTATATATTATATAGAGTCATTACACACAGAGGGATCTATTTCAAGTGTTTATTTCTGTTAATGTTGATGATTATGGCTTACAGCCAATGAAAACCCAAAAGTCATGATCTCAGAAAATTACAATCTTTTATAAGACCAACTGAAACTCTAAACTCAGAAGTGTTGGCGCCTACTGAAACCTGTCAAGTCAGCAGTCTTCCCCATGATTGTGTAGCCTACTGAACCAGACTAAGGGACCATTTTACCTACTTAGGAAGCCTTTGCAGGTGTTTTGTGGTAATTATTCTAATTTTAGGAGATTATGACTTTTGAGGTTTTTATTGGCTGTAAGCCATAATCAACAACATTAAGAGAAATAAACACATGAAATAGATCCCTCTGTGTGTAATGACTCTATATAATATATGTGTTTACCTTTTTGTGTGGAATTACTGAAATAAATTAACGTTTTGATGATATTCTGATTTCTTGAGATGCACTTGTAGTTTAGAACTGTATGCTCAAAACACAAAAGAAGCTATATTAGAAGATCAAATATAATAATACTTTATTTAAAAAATAAATAAAATGTAAAATGACATAGTAAGCAGAAGTCACTTGTGAAGACAAGGGGACGTGGATACTGATACCGCAATGAACACAACGAGAATAAAGGTTAATATGATACAAAATTCATGCATCTAAGAACCAGTATTGTACAATGCTAAAATGAGTCATATGTTTAATCCTCCATAAATTAACATAAAGTGCTACATATGAAAAGTCCACAATATAAAGTGGATAAGTATGGTAACTGGCACTGTGGTGCATCCATGGGAATCAAATATTGGATGAAGGTCTATCTGTGTCCATAAAGTACTATGTGCAAGTAAAGATCTGTGACTAGATGATACCCTACTGTGAGCTGTGATGAATTCAATTAATATAAAGTATAGAATCTCTGTAGGAGATCGCTTGGTATTCACAAGGTGCTATGTGCAACTTTAATTACAGGACATGATCTCTGTGTGAGATCTCTTAGTGTTTATAAATTGCTGTGTGCATCTCTGAGTACAAACACATGGTAGAAAAGTGCTGTGGGCATAAGTAAACATGTAATGAGCACATATACTGAATAGGACACTAAATGCAATGAAAGAAAGTTTTGCAGAAAATTACAGTATCTTAGGCGTGCTTGTGTGCTGGTGGAATCCACATCCCTCCACCCCAACGTACATTTCGCCCAGCTTCTTCAGGGTGCGTGCCAGGGAGAGTGGGAGTTTTTAAATGGTGTACTGACTAATGGAAGACAGGATGTGTTAGCTTAAAGACATAGAGAATGGCATTTCATCTCTCTTGATAAAGTGCACAGTGCAGAGCAGCTCCATGGACAATCCAAAAGTAGAACTAGTACCAGCACAAATCTGTAAAAAGTTTTTGAATTTATTTAGTGCAAAAAGGCTTAAAGCAAAAGGTAAGTGGATAATAAAATATGTAAGCAGTGCAAGACAGGTAACGCATTTCTGGCCAGGTTGAGACTAAGGGCCATGTTGGGCCAGAAATGCGTTACCTGTACCTGTCTTGCACTGGTTATATATTTTTTTATCGACTTTCTTACTTTCTGTCTTTTTGCACCAAATAAATTAAATTTATTTTACAGATTTGTGCTGGTACTATTTCTATTTATATCTTAGCCTGGTATTTCTTCAGACTGCGCGACTGCTGGGATAAAAGTGACCTTCATGTGGTGGCTTAACACAAGCTGCGGGCCATTTGTCATCTGCATCTGAGAATGGGATGCGCGTTACATGACCAAGTGCTTCCATGGGGAAGTTGCGGTACAGGCTGTCTGCGCATGCGCACACCAGGCTGGTTGCATTTGGTAAATGGAAATGATGTGGATCACATAATCAAATGTAAGCTAAGTGTTTAGTGTTAAGGGTGCTTTACACGCTGCGACATCGCTAGCGATTGCTAGCGATGTCGCGAGCGACAGCACCCGCCCCCGTCGTTTGTGCAACATGTGTTAATCGTTGCTGTAGCGAACAATATCGCTACGGCAGCGTCACTCGCACATACCTGTTCAGCGACGTCGCTGTGGCCGCCGAACAATCCCTCCTTCAAGGGGGAGGCGCGTTCGGCGTCACAGCGGCATCACTAAATGGCCGCCCAATAAAACAGGAGGGGCGGAGATGAGCAGCCGGAACACGCCGCCCACCTCCTTCCTTCCTCGTTTCCGGTGGACGCAGGTAGGATGATGTTCGTCGTTCCTGCGGTGTCACACACAGCGATGTGTGTTGCCGCAGGAACGACGAACAACCAGCGGAATGAAACACCAACGACATTATGATTTGGAGCGACGTGTCAATGATCATTGATTTTTGCCATTTTTGCGATCGTTGATCGTTGCTCCTAGCTGTCACACGCTGCGATGTCGCTAACGACGCCGGATGTGCGTCACAAACACCGTGACCCCCACGATATATCGTTAGCGATGTTGCAGCGTGTAAAGCACCCTTTAATGTCAATAAGGGAAAGAAGTATGTGTGTGATGTGATCAGGAACAATAATGTATAATGATGTGAATGAACATAGGACACCAAAAATGTATCACGATACAAATATGTAGTGAAAGATAGTTTGAGAACAATGAGGACAGTCAGTAAATACATAAAAACGTACGTGAACGGTTTGGTGTACTTTAAAATATGTGGATCTGTGAATTCAAGTCCAGGTCACAGTGTTTTCTCTAAATGAAATGCTGGTGATGATCACAGCAATATCTGTATTGTGAAAGCTAAATGTAAAATAAAAGCTGCTTAATATCTAATAGAAACCTAAAGAGTTTATTAGAGACCACAAACATAAATAAAGCCATCTGCTGTAACCAAACCTCAGGAAGATATTTTGGGAATCAGAGCCAGTGTTTCTTTGTTTCTTTTGGACATTGGAAACCTTAAAACTCAAATACCTGTCTTGTGGCCAGGAAGCATAATCCTTTGATACTACATACATCACTTCTGTCATGTTGCATGTCCTGTGTGTATGAATACAATGCTTTATCATGCTGCTTTCGCTGTATTGCGTTGCTCCAAAATGTACGTTTCGCAAGTCTGTCTAGAGAACAGCTCATGTGTCTTCTTAAGAGTCTTTTCCATTTCTTGTGACTCCCAACATCCTTCCCAGGGAATCTTAGAATATCCAAGAAAGGCCGTCTGGGGGAAGAAAAATGTGAAGCAGACAGGATGAACGAAGACATCCATCCATCAGATGTGTCACCCTGCACTCTTCAACCAGTTCTGTCAACCTCATTAAATATCATTAGCATGTCTCATGTTAAGAATAATGTCTTTGTTGCTGGGTGCTCACATTTCTATAAATATATTTGGAATGTTATGCTCATTTTAAATATTGTTCCGGATCCAAGATGATCATATTTCAGTTCCATGTAATAGTTCAGATATTCGTTTTAGAGAATGAACAAACTCCCACTGTTTGTGACCTGTTTATCTTTCCTCTACGTTTTGTAACTAGTGATGAGTGAGCACTACCATGCTCGGGTGCTCAGTACTCGTAACTAATGATGAGTGAGGTCTACCATGCTCCTGTGCTCGGTACTCGTAACTAATGTTGAGTGCGCACTACCATGCTCCTGTGCTCGGTACTCGTAACTAATGTTGAGTGCGCACTACCATGCTCGAGTGCTCTATACTCTTAAGTAGTTATGAGTGAGCACTACCACACTCGGGTGCTCTGTACTCGTAACTAATGATAAGTGCAGACTACCATGCTCCTGTGCTTGGTACTCGTAACTAGTGATGAGCGGGCACTACCATGCTCGAGTACTCTGTACTCGTAACTTGTGATGAGCGGGCACTACCATGCTCGGTACTGGTCACTAGTGATCAGCGAGCACTACTATGCTCGGGTGCTCAGTACTCGTAACTAGTGATGAGCGAGCACTACCATGCTCAGTTGCTCAGTACTTGTAACTAGTGATGAGCGAGCACTACCATGCTCGGTACTGGTCACTAGTGATCAGCGAGCACTACTATGCTCGGGTGCTCAGTACTCGTAACTAGTGATGAGCGAGCACTACCATGCTCAGTTGCTCAGTACTCGTAACTAGTGATGAGCGAGCACTACCATGCTCGGGTGCTCTGTACTTGTAACTAGTGATGAGCGAGAACTACCATGCTCGGGTATTTGTAACTAGTGATGAGCGGGCATTACCATGCTCGGGTACTTGTAACTAGTGATGAGCGAGCCCTACCTTGCTTAGGTGCTCGGTACTCGTTAAGAGCAGTTGGATGATCGGATGGGCGTAATTTGAGTACCGAGTATGAATGAAGTCAATGGGGGACTTAAGAATTTTTCTGGGAATTCTTCTGGTAAAATGCTTGAGTCCCCCATTGAATTCCATTATACTCAGTACTCAAGTCGTGTCCATCCAAGCTTCCAACCTCTCTTAACGAATACCGAGCACCCGAGCATGGTAGTGCTCACTCATCAGTATTTTTAACTTCTAGCAAACTCCACCATAGAATTGGAAAACATCAATAGTAATACAAATTAGTAAAATTAGAACTACAACAACATTTTGGTGGATTTTCAGCCTCATGCCACCTGCAAAGTCTTGTATACAGGTCTTATATTTCCTGTTGTCTTTTTTTCCCACTGTATAACATCTGATGGAGAATGCAACTTAGGGTTTAACAGTCTAACTCCCATATCTCAGATGCATATACTAGGGTTAATTTCAAGTCATGTTATCTTTCAGTATGTTTTAGAAGCTTGGGAGGAAAGTAAGTTCTTGCTAATGTCACTTAGCTGCAAAAAAACGTGCAGTGTGTCTCAAAAGAAGAGCATAAGAAAGTGGTTTATTGGAAACCCACTCCCAAAGGAGGACTACCTCCAGCAAACCTTTCCAAAGCCCTCTGGACCAGATGACAACTGCACGTATTGGTGATAGGAGGCTGGCTTATCCTTAATGAACCTTGGAAAGAGACCATCTTGCACCCAGCTGAGCTTCCAAGTTTAGATCTGCCTTTCCCCATATTGAAGAGGCACGGGCGTGCAGGAAGGATGAAGAAACCAATGGCCACACACATCCTAAACCACAAGAAAGGACATCCCATAAGGGCTCTACATCGTAAAAGTCCACAGTTGTTTTAGAGCACTTGCTCCTCATTGGTGCAGAGCAGAATTAGTTAGCTGAATGAGATGCCCTTGGTGCAGACTAGAGAGGGCGTTGCTTTCCTTAAAAATACTAGCTCTGTATGGGATCTTATTTGCAATGCTCTATGGAAAAAACATGCCTGGCTTGTTAAAGGGTCTGAGGACTTAAAAAGGTAGATACCTATACTAGGTGGACCAGGAATGGAGTATGCATGGATTTCCCTTGGAGCATTGCTAATAAGATTGGTCTCTAAGTAGAGACTGTCTCCTTTAAAGGTGTGTTGAAGTCCCCAGATTAAATCCTTGGTCAGATGCAAATTCATTTTGTAATATTGTCTTCAGGCATAGTTATTAGCTGAGTGAAATAATTTATGAGTGACAGATACCAGTTTATGCTATCTATCACAGACATTTGTCATCCATAGGTTATTATGGCATGCATGCGCTAGGGCTTATTTTTGGGGTAGAGGTTATTCTCAAGGAAACACAATTGGGGGAATGTTTACCACTCAAAAAATGAAGATCCCCCTTCCCAGGAGACTCATACTTACCAGACACTGCATCACTCCCAGGTCCTCCTGCGATCTTTGGTGAATACTCCCAGCTGGTATGCTGCTTGCCGTCCTCCCCTGCTTCTGGCCAACCTCTACACACATCAGATCGCGGACACACACACATGCACACACACACACACACATCAGATCGCACAGTCAGTAGCATACACACACTTGCCACATCCAGCGATTCCGATTGCTTTTAGCTGGCAAAGAATCATGGGATGAAGTGCAGTGGAGCGCGAAGACCTCTGGGTGGAACGCATAGTGGGGTGGACCCACTGCCAGGTGCTCCATGCGTTCCACCCATAGGTCCTTGTGCTACACAGCACTGCATCCCAGGTCCTTATGCCGGCCAGAAGAAATCAGTATCGTTGAATGTGGTGTGTATGTGCAATCTGATGTGTGATTGTGTGGGTGATCTGATGTGTGTGGGTGTGTGATCTGATGTGTGGGTGTGCGATCTGATGTGTGTGGGTGTGTGATCTGATGTGTGGGTGATCTGATGTGTGTGGGTGTACGATCTGATGTGTGGGTGTGCGATCTGTTGTGTGTGGGTGTACGTTCCACTGCAGGTCCTCCCATTTGGTGTCTGGTGAGTATGCTCACAGGGTCTTCTCTCTTCTTTCTTTTAGTGTCCTGCAGTATTCTTTAACTTTTTTTAGCTGCATGGACACTTCATTATTGAACCGCGACTAGAGCTTATTTCCAAGGTAGGACTTATATTTAAGTTTTACGGTTTTCAGGGTAGAGCTTATTTTCGGGGAAACACGGTAGATACTACTAACACTGACCTACAAAACTATCCATAATCTGTCTCCTCCGTATATCTCCAAACTATTCTCCCACTACACTCCTTCTCTCCTCTTCTCTCATTTGCTCCTCATGCAACCACCTCCGAGACTTTTCCCGAGCATCCCCAGTCTTCTGGAATTCGCTGCCTCAACACGTCAGACTATCTGCTACACTCACAAGCTTCAAATGGAACTTGAAAACTCATCTATTCAGAACTGCCTATAATCTCCAATCACCCCACTGTGTCACCACAGCCTCACCACCGTGCATGAACTGTCACCCGACCAACACCCCACCTACTGTTTCCTCCCCAAAATCCTATAGAATGTAAGCCCGCAAGGGCAGGGTCCTCTTCCCTCTGTTCTAGTCTGTCTATTGTAAGTTGTATATGTATTCTGTAAGTAACCCCTTCTCGTGTACAGCACCATGGAATAAATGATGCTCTATAAATAAATATTAATAATAATAATAATAATAATAATAGATACTTTGTCATGGACATCATACAATGGCACCCTTTAACCATAGACTTTTATATTGTCTGTTTAAAAGATACATTTTTTTCAGGATACTATGTATAAAATAAAGTATTTTCCAGTTCTCTTCTTTCTTCCGATATTACTGGTGTGGACATTCTATAGACATGATTAGCATGTGCGCTGGCAGTTTACATCCAAAATATTGGAAAAAAATGTGATGTGAATTTTACTTAATAATAACTGGGTATCTCAGTTTTAACTGCAGTCTTAGGGGTACTTTGCACACTACGACATCGCAGGTGCGATGTCGGTGGGGTCAAATCGAAAGTGACGCACATCCGGCATCGCTGTCGACATCGGAGTATGTGAATCCTTTTTACTACGATTAACGAGCGCAAAATCGTCGAAATCATATGATCGGTGTAGCGTCGGTCATTTCCATAATTTCGGAAGGACCGATGTTACGATGTTGTTCCTCGTTCCTGTGGCAGCACACATCGCTGTGTGTGAAGCCGCAGGAGCGAGGAACATTGCCTTTCCTGCGTCCTGGCTGCAATGATGAAGGAGGTGGGCGGGATGTTTACGTCCCGCTCATCTCCGCCCCTCCGTTTCTATTGGCCGCCTGCCGTGTGACGTCACTGTGACACCGCAGGACCCGCTCCCTTAGGAAGGAGGAGGTTCACTGGCCAGAGCGACGTCGCAGGGCAGGTAAGTGCATGTGAAGCTGCCGTAGTGATAATGTTTGCTACGGCAGCTATCACAAGATATCGCATGTGCGACGGGGGCGGGGACTATCGCGCTCGGCATCGCAGCATCGGCTTGCGATGTCGTAGTGTGCAAAGTACCCCTTAGCCAAATTCACTGAACGTATAGGATATGTATTACAAAGAAAAATAAAGCACACTCAGTACAAATGACTATTGTGTGTCTATGAGTAACATGGGTGCTGAGCTCATCAACAATTGTTAGTTATAAAAATAAGGTAGAAGAAATCTGGTATTTTTACAGCTGTGCTTTATAATCTTCATTGCCTTCTTCTAAATAACGCTCCTCGGGTTAATACATTCACGCTTTTTATATGCTATTAACGTTACCAATAAAATCAACATTTTTAGTGTTGCCTAAAACGCTCAACAATTCCTTTTGCTTTTCAATATTCTCAAAGTAATGAAAATTGTTTTTTGAGAGTATTTTTGAAATTTTTTTTTACATTAAAAGGAAGATGCTACTTAAATATCTCCAGGGAACATAAACCACAATAGAAGCTGAGCTGACATCCTAACGACGCAGATTTACAGTGAAAATAACTATAAATTGTGTGAATATATAATACGGCACTGTGCTGAAGGGGCCGGCTAAATGGCTTGAACGTTCCCGTCGGGGATTCAGTTTCTGTTGATGGTTTCTGGGGTCTTGCTCGCAGATAGTGACATTTAAATTTACCAGCCTGATACATCCTCCTTGACAGTTTCAATTACCCTTAATATCCCCATCAACCATTCTTAAATTAGGCTCCGTAGACTCCTTATTGACTTCCGTGCTGCTATAATGGGCGATATTTTACATCTTCATTTTTTGTAATTTTTTTGTTGAAATTTTAAACAGTTAAAAGAAAAACTTGGGAATTTAGTAAAAGTGAAATGAAAACATTCTATATCTTCCATTTTGAGGGAAGTTTAAGTTCACCCCAGACTCTATATTTGATATCAAGGTCCAGAACTGATAGGGTTAGCTGCACTTTGTTACTATATTTGGTTTTGTGTTGGACCATCTGGTGATATAAGCTTGGCATGTAGATAGAGTCCAAATGCCTGGCTGAAGAATGACATTCCCAAGCGTTAGCAGACTGATCTTTTTGGCCTCTTTCCTTCTTTCTGGGTAGCCCAGTCTATGATGAGAATACAGTAATAACACAGAGAACTCTTTGATGCTTTTTTTCACCCCTTTAGATGGTGTGGAATTTTTCCCTTCTTGCATTCCCGGGGGTACATTCTACTTTCATGGTACGTCAGGGTAAATATGTTTTCCACTGGAGTGTACATGCCAGCTTTAATAAATCCTACAACCTTCTCTTCTGATTTGTGTCAGCTGGACAGCTGCACGTTAGATGCCAACCATAGAACAATTCACCTTTGGTTAAAATGACTTTTTGCTTCCACAATTCCTTTCTGTCTAAAGCAGAATATTATGAGTATAGATGAGCAAACACGAAAAGTTTGTCCGAGTTCGGAGTTTGGGTGCTGGTCGTATGCTAACCACTCGATAGTGCTCAGATATGCTTGGTGCTCGTCTCAGTGCGAGCCGCTTGCAGTCTCTGAATGGCTCTCAATGGGTGTAAACGCAACGTTTTTCGATGTAGTGTGCCCCCCAAAAAAAATCACTCATGCTTTGTTTATGGCTGACTGTATGTGGGCGGACGGCCGAACTGCACAAATATTGACTTCCAATGTGGTTCAGGCTCTGGGATCAAATTAAGGTCAGGTCCGGGTCCTGAACTGAACTTTATCTAATGTCTGGCTGAGCCCAGGGAACCTGAACTTCCATGTTTCCACTCATCTTTAGTTATAAGTGTGATATTTGGCCACTTGTGTGAGGGTGAACTGTTCTTAAATAAATAGTCCAGACTTATGGGTCCTTTGTTTGTTAAATCAAGAGAAGTAACCATTGTCTCTTGTCAGATTGATCTGAGCACTGTAAATGTGCATTACCTCAGTCCCTTTGACTACATAATTCATGGGAAACTTATGCAGTCAGATTGAACTAGTGACCAAGGAGAGAGCAGCCATCTCCAATAATCCTGTAAGAGAACTGAGTGGTACAAAAGGGCAATGCTTCTGTCACCAGGGAGGATTCTCCATGATCCCAGCTTTGGAACTTCAGTTCCAGCTGAGGAAACACAGAACTGCTTCACTTTGGATATTGTACAGGATTTCAGCTCAGGATCCACAGTTCCAGCTGAATGTTCACAGAACTGCTTCACTGCTCAACACTGAGCTCACAAATTTGCTTGGAGAACCCTGGTTGGGACTTCTCAGTCTCCCGGCTACATATCTTGCTGTGCTCCATCAGCTTCCTAAGCTTGCCGCTATCTCTTCTCAGTGGGTGCCCGCCAAAAGCATGGTACTGCTGGACTGGGATAGTTGGCTCTGGAAGCCCCAAATTCACAAAGATTCTAATCCCTGGCGGGCCAGCAGAAGGGTGAGACTCTTTTGCTTGTACCATCTTGTGTTCTTGCTGAGAATGTACAATATTTTTTGCCTGTTAGCAAACCAATAAAGTCTTAACAATGTGTGGTTCCTTCACCCTGTGTTGTCTGAGTAGTGTTTTGCCCACGGAGAAGGTGTGCAAGCGTTCAGTGGGATGAGCCTTGGTCCATGTGGTCTTTCTGAAGACAACAGGCCAGCAGTGGAGAGCACCCACTGACCCTTGTGTCTCCATAATAAGGTTATTGCAAATAAAGGGATTAAAAAATGTCTGTGCCATCAGAGGTTACTGTGTACAGCTGGTATCACAATTGAGAAATTTAGCATCAAGTCTCAGAATTGTAATGAGCTGAAAATCAATGTCAAGCAATAGGTTACTCATCAACATTGCTAAGAGGACAGAGGGTTGACAGGTACAATCAATACTGTTTCCCGAAATACAAAGACCACACTCTCACTTGAGGGACCCGTGCGTTGATGAGCATGCTGTAGGGCAGTCTGGAGCTCAGCTCAGCTGGTCAATGGTCAACTATGCAGCGATTGAGGTGGGGGGGGATATTTTCAGCTTGAGACCTTTTATATTTTGCTTTAGGTTACTAGTTAGCGAAACCCTTTTTTATTTCGTCTATTGGCCCCAATGGTCATAACAGGAGAAGAGAATGTCTAAAAATAGACAACAGACTGAATACAGAGGGGAAAAAAAGCCCTACAGCGACTACAGCTGTTGACCTCTCTTGCCCCTCGTGCTCCGCAAGTACCAGTGTACAAATTACTGCTACTGAGCTGACTACTCTCGTAGGCTATTATTGGCATTCTGGTGGGCAGCTTACACATGGGTGGCACAAAATACACACGCATGCAAAGTCAGTGTATCTCCAAAATAAATCAATGTTAAAAAGCTGTTTTTATGCTTTTTCAGCTGCTTGTAATTCAAACCCACATACATTAAAAAAATATCTCGCTATGTGGTCTTCTGCAGCGGATGCTATACAGAACAGATAGTCACAACACCAGAGCCTCCGAAGGAGAAAATCAGAAAACTGGACAGTGGTTGAAATTATTTCAAGACATGATTTTAAGTTCTTAGCAATCATTTTGTAATATTTTCTTGACCTTTTATAAGTTTTGATTTATTCATTATAGTCAAGGGTTTTTCCCCCCTACCAATGTATGGATAATTCTGCCAGTACGTGCATGAGATGAAAGTCCTGCTGGTACAAATGAGGTATAACGTTTTCCAGTTTCTATGAAACAATAGAAAAGTGGATTGATATTCGAGAATGTTAATATATTCCAAAATCTTTGCCTAGCGGTGCTAAAAAAAAAAGCTGATGTTGCGTGTAACATTTGTATATAGTGAAAAGTGATTGTAGAGCAGTCTGGTGGCTCAGTGGTTGGCACTGGTATTTTGCAGCGCTGGGAACCTGGGTTTAAATCCCACTAAAAACAACATCTGCAAAGAGTTAGTATGTTCTCTCAGTGTTTGCGGGGGTTTCCTCTGGGTTCTCCAGTTTCTTCCCTCACTCCAAAGACATAGTGATAGGGAATGTAGATTGTGAGCCCCAATGGGGACAGTGATGGTGATATCTGTACAGAGCAGTGGAAATTAATGTAGCTATATAACTGAATAAAATAAATATAAGTTTAAAGACTATATTCAGACTTGGAGAACTGCAGCATGCAATAAAACTTCCAAACCTTGAGGTTAGAATGTGATTTTATAAAATTTAACATACACAGAGGTGAGAACAAGGCCATAAACAAAGATGTGAGCGTATCGTATGCATACATTTATATTTTTTTGTAGATCCAAATCTATATTATTCCCATCCCAATATATAGTAGGTGTAATAATAATATTAGTAAATACTTTCAATTTTCCATTTTAAAATTTTTCACTTCTTTGCCTTAAATAACTCCTGAGCTGCTTTCGTAGTATGTTTTGGGTCATTGTCCATCTGTACGGTGAAGCGCCGCACCATAAACCTTGCTGTATTTGCTTGAGTCTGTGTAGTAGGTACACTTCAGAATTCATCCGCCTACTTCTGTCTTCAGTCACATAATCAATAAACATTAGTGACCCAGGGTCATTGGAAGCCATGCATGTCCAGCCATCATACTGCCTCCACCATGTTTTACAGAGGATGTGCTGTGCTTTGGATCATGACCGTTCCAAGCATTCTCCATACTTTCTTCTTTCCATCATTCTGGTACAGATTGACTGTAGTTTCAACTGTCCAAAAATGCTTTTCCGGAACTGGGCAGCTTCTTTAGAAATTTGTTTGGCAAAGTCTAATCTTGCAATTATATCTTTAAGGCTATAACTTGCATCTTTTGGTGAAACCTCTGTATTTTCTCTCATGAAGTCTTCTCTTTATGGTAGACTTAGATACTGAAACAACTACTTCCTGGAAAGTGTTCTTCACTAGGCTGGATGTTGCGAAAGGGTTCTAACAGCTTACAAATGCAAATGCAACACCTGGAATCGGCTCCAGACCTTTTACCTGCTTAATTGATGTTGTATTAATGAGTGAATAGCCTACACAGCCCGTTAAAGAGCTTTTGAGATTGTCCAATTACTTTTGATAACTTGAAAAAAAGCAGCTTTAAATATATGTAATTCCTAAACTTAGAATGTGACTACCCTCAAATTAAAGCTGAGAGTCTGAATTTTAAGCCCATATTAATTATATAACTCTATCTTGAACGTTATTTGGTAAATAGCTAAAATGCCAAAACTTGTCCAAATTTTTCTGCACCTAATTGTATCTGTTGGGTGTTGACGCGTTTTGATTAAGATCTTTTGGTCAAAACGTGTCAACAGTTGTGTTACCTCTCTGCCTTTCTGAATTTTTGATGGAACCTTCAATAAAGTGATAGAGATTTTTCAATTTGGATTTTCTAGCCATTTTTTTAAGTGGACATAGAAAAATAGTAAGTGCTATTCCTTCTTTAATTCGCTGCTCAAGTGGTACTGCTTAGATCTAATCCATAAAATCTGTTATCTACTATGCAAAGGATTAAAATGGCAGGGAAGCAAATAGAACTGTATAATTAACGTGTATTTTTTGATATGCCCCCAAGACACGGGCTTATTTTAACAAGGAACAGATTTTTGGAGCAATTATTAACACTGTTTCTCAGGGCCAAAAGGTTCTCAGTTTGAATTCACTTTAAGAAATGTTTAGTGAGAAGCACATATTGCAGGGAGGGGAGTTCAGCCATGGTTTCGGTTAAAGGCTGGAAAATTGTCATTAGTTAAAGCTACGGTGTAAAAAATTTCTACATGAAACTCTTTGCTCCTGGAGAGATTAAGCATTGGAAAACAATTTGTTGCAGGTGTATTAAGAAGTATCTGTCACTCAACATATAACTTGAGCTGAATAGGTGGTAAGGTAAGAGGTCAAAACTTCATTACCGTCATAATGGAAGAAAATAAGTTCCGTCCCGGGGAAAAATTCTATCTCGTTGCTGCCACCTATCGTAGATATCTGCCCTGTAATTTTTGCCTCCCTAATTACATTTTTGCAAAACACAGCATGGTTAGACTATGATATTCTTCAATCATAGATATAAATTTGACCAAAAACTTAACCAAAAACATGCCCTACAAACATATGACTGGTGTGCCCATAGCACAGCACAACAAATAAACACTTTTTGTCTGCTACTTGGCAAAAACCATGTGCGCTATACTAAATCGAAAGCGCTGAATCCAAATCTGAAGTTAGTTTTTTTGTAGCACGTCAGGATATTAAGTTATTCCAATTTTTGTGAAAATTAAAATAAGCAATTAATAAAGATACAGAATCGTTATGTCCCACAGTTTCACAACATGTATTATCATTTTTATTGAAAAAGAAGTATAGGTAAATAAACCAAAAAACTTAAAAATCACTTATAGTAGCTTAACCCTTTCACGACCGGCCGATTTTTCGCTTTCCGTTTTTTTTTTTCGCCATTCTTTTTCTGAGAGACGTAACTTTTTTATTTTTCAGTCAATATGGTCATGTGAGGGCTCATTTTTTGCGGAACGAGCTGTACTTTTAAATGAAACCATCAGTTTTACCATATTGTGTACTAGAAAATGGCAAAAAAATTCCAAATGCTGAAAAATTGCAAAAAAAGTGCGATAGCACTATGGTTTTTGAGATATTTTATTCACTGTGTTCACTATATGGTAAAACTGATGTGTGGGTGTGATGCCTCAGGTCAGTGCGAGTTCGTAGACACCAAACATGTATAGGTTTACTTTTATATAAGGGGTTAAAAAAAATCGGAAGTTTGTCCGAAAAAAGTGGCGCACGTTTTACGCCATATTCCGTGACCCGTAGCGTTCTCATTTTTCGGGATCTTAGGCTCAATGACGGCTTATTTTTTGCGTCTCGAGCTGACGTTTTTAACGGTACCATTTTTGCGCAGATGCTACGTTTTGATCGCCTCTTATTGCATTTTGCGCAAAAGTTGTGGCGACAAAAAAACGTCGTTTTGGCGTTTGGAATTTTTTTGCCGCTACGCCGTTTACTGATCAGATTAATTGATTTTATATTTTGATAGATCGGGCGTTTCTGAACGCGGCGATACCAAATGTGTGTATATTTTTTATTTTTTTAACCCTTTAATTTTCAATGGGGCGAATGGGGGGTGATTTGAACTTTTAGGTTTTTTTGTTTTTTTTTAATTTTTTAAAACTTATTTTTTTACTTTTTTTTTTTATTTTACTAGTCCCCCTAGGGGGCTATTGCGATCAGCATTCCGATCGCTCTGCAGTATCTGCTGATCACAGCTGGAAGGCTGTAAACAGCAGATACGCTGTCTTTCTCTTTTGCTGTGCCCCGGGCACAGCGAAAGTGAAACCAATTCATGTGTAGTACAGGAGTCATCACATGACCCTGTGCTACCATGACAACTATCGAGAGTCACGTGATCGCGTCACGTGACTTCCGGTTTCGGCGGTAAGTAAAACTTTACCGCGATCGCGCTTATAATGGCGCTGTCATGTATTGACAGCGCCATATAAGGGGTTAATCGGCACGAGCAGATAACGATTCTGCTCGTGCCTAGCAGGCACACATCTCAGCTGTGAAAATCAGCTGAGATGTGTGCCGATCGCGGCATGCTGCCGCCGGAGGACCGCGGGCAGTAAGATTATGTCATTTAGGACGTAATTTTACGGCCCGCGGTCGTTAAGGGGTTAAGAAATCGCCTTGAACTCAGCAGAGTACTTTTAAAAGTGCTTCAGGCACTTGCTTTTGCGCTTGTGAGTGGTCCTAGTGGCCCGTTGCAAAAACCAGCAGTAATCGCCCATCATGTTGGGGTTAAAGCGACCTGGGTATCTTTTTTCCATAGTAGAAATGTCCTGGTGGAATCTCTCACCATGTTCGTCACTGACATTACCCATATTTGGAGGAAAGAAGTCAAGATGTGAATGTAGGAAATGCATTTTCAATGACATTCGGGCACCATGCATTTCGTATGCTTGAAGCATATTGTCTATTAGTTCAGCATAGTTTTCTGCTCTTTCGTTTCCAAGGAAGTTTTGAACTACTACTATAAATGCATCCCATGCAGTTAGTTCAAGTGGGGTGAGTTCTTTCTTGAAGATTTCATCATGGATTAGTTGGTGGATTTCAGGACCAATAAAGATTCCTGCTTTGAGTTTGGCCTCAGTTTTCAATGCACTAAACTTTTCCTTCAGATACTTAAATCCATTCCCTTGACGATCCATTGCTACTACAAAATTTTTCATTAGTCCTAGTTTAATGTGAAGAGGTGGAAGATAAACTTTAAGTGGATCGACAAGTGATTCGTGTTGAACATTGTGCTTACCAATCTTATGTTCATCTCTATTGGGCCACCGTTTAATTTTATAATGGTTGTTGTCATCTCGACTGTTCCATAGGCACAGAAAGCACATATGCTTAGTGTAACCTAACTGCAAACCAAGGACTAGTGCAACAACTTTGAGGTCAGCACAAATGTTCCATTGATGTTCTGAATATTTAATCAATTTCAGAATGATCTGCATAGAAGCATAGGTCTCTTTCATTCCAACCGCATGTGCAATGGGGACAGATGGCTTTTCATTGCCATTGTGCAACAGAACAGCTTTCAAGCTTGCTTTACTAGAGTCTATGAACAGTCTCCATTGATCTGGAAAATGTCTACAACCCAACTCTAGCATAAGCCCATTCACATCAGTACAGAAGCAGACACCATTTTGCCTGAATAGGCGTATGGCCTTTTCTAAGTATAACTCAAAATCTGGACGTGCTGTGCAAATTCTGAGTTCATATTTGGAATCAGCATGTTCAAATTAGTAAAGAACACATGTTTTACCCTCAGTAGCAAAAACATTGTTGTGCTGTGTAGTTGAACCATTTTATGGTATACTATACTTTTAATTTTACGTTTTTAAAGCACTAGAGAAAAATTGTCTAAAGTGTGAAGTACAGATTCATAAGACACGTTAAATAAGTACTTGTAGGTTTCCCCAAAGCCCCCCTTACTCATTAGGTTCAAGTATTATTATTATTATTATTTATTATTATAGTGGCATTTATTCCATGGTGCTTTACATGTGAAAAGGGGTACACATAGTAGGTACAAATACAATATTCATAAGTAAAACAAGGCACAGGTACAGGAGGAGAGAGGACCCTGCCCGCGAGGGCTCACAGTCTACAAGGGATGGGTGAGGATACAGTAGGTGAGAGTGGAGATGGTCGAGCAGCACTATGATGGACTGAGGGTTATACGGCAGGTTGTAGGTTTGTCAGAAGAGGTGGGTCTTCAGGTTCCTTTTGAAGCTTTTCAAGGTAGGTGAGAATCTGAGGGAGAATCTGATATGTTGTAGTAGAGTGTTCGAGGTTATGGGGGATGCACAGGAGAAATCTTGGATGCGATTGTGGGAAGAGGAGATGCGAGGGGAGTAGATAAGGCGATCTCGTGAGGATTGAATGTTACGTGCGGGTAAGTACTGGGAAACTAGGTCATAGATGTATGGAGCAGACAAGTTATGGATGGCTTTGTATGTCATGGTTAGGGTTTTGAACTTGAGTCGTTGGTCAATGGGAAGCCAGTGAAGGGATTGGCAGAGAGGAGAGGTCGGGGAGTAGTGGGGGGACAGGTGGTTTTGTCGGGCAGCATAGTTTAGAATAGATTTAGGGGTGCGAGACTATTAAAAGGGAAGCCACAGAGCAGGGGGTTGCAATAATCCAGGTGGGAGATAAGGGCATGCACTAGGATTTTTACAGCTTCTTGGGAAAGGAATGTAGGAATTCGGGTGTAGGGAGAGTGAGTAGCCATTGACTTTGACGGATAGGTCAGTTGGGGGGTTGAGTGAGGAGGAGGAAAGATAATGAATACTGTTTTGTCCATGTTCAATTTTAGAAAGTGTGTTGCTGATTGAATGATTATAATGCCAGAAAAAACAATATAATGCCGGCACAGCTATACACATTTTAGTCCATATTGCCCGTAATAGTCTTTCATATTGGCCGTACATATTCAGTATTACCTGGTGACCAACAAACTATCTTCTTGGAATTAAACTTTTTCCGTCAAGCTTTGGGACAAAAAAAGTCAAACAAAGCCAACTTCATTAAATTGTTGACAGTCTGTGCTCGGTCGCCTAAAACGATTGTTTGATCTTAAGTTTTTACTTTTTGAACTATCGTTTTGGTTGAAACCCTTCATTTTCATGAACTTTCATGTTCAGTTTATTTCAGGAGCTGCACAGTTACTTTTTTAATGAAAGAAGGAAATTAGACTTTAGCTCAAGATCAGTGTGAGCCCCAGCTCCCAGACCTCAATCAGTTTGACTTTTATGGTATGTCTGATTGACTTGCCATAAAAGTCTCTCCTTGGAAAACCCTTTGAATCAACATTTACACTTTGATCTTATTTTATCTTGAAAAACAGTAAAGATTAGAAGGTTGAAACCATCAACATCATTGGATGATAACGACTGAAGATATGTACCATAGAAAATGGATTTTTTTTTTTATTTTATGAAAAAAAGAAAAATATATGGAGAGTTAGCTCACCCAGGAGTTAGTTCAGTGATACATATTTGTAGAGTAGTCTAAATTATGGTGCGTAGAAATAAAGACTCAGAGCCGGTTCTCACTCAGTGATGTACACTAAAAGGTAGCAATGTTTTGAAGTTTTGACTTTCAGGCTCCATATCTCACCATCCACTACAGCTTCCTTTTTTAATAGACAATCATCTTGGCTATTTCATACATAAATTTAACTTACAACTATTTAGCATATCATTAGTAATATAGATTCTTGTCATGTCACTGCATTGTTACTGTTTTGCTCTTGGTGTTTGAAACATATTTTTCTTCCTGTATACTACAAATTACAACCTGTTCTCACATTTCCTAATAACTCAGTGTGTTATTAAGTTGATTCCAAAGTAAAAGGTCACTGGTTCAAAGCAAGGAGCAGCCATAAAGAAGATTTCCGAAGAAAAGAGAAACCGCATCATCCAGTTCATCCATAGCGGTCTCTTGACCAAGAAAATTGGCAAACTGCATTTTATGAGTGCCATGACAGTTGGGAGAATACAAAATGAAGTCCATCTGTCCATTCAAAAGCCAAGAGATGGACATCCTTGCAAAATATTGGAGTCAACAAGTAGGCTCATTACAGCATGACAAACATGGCTGTGGAGGTAGCTTGTATGTTTCTTAATAGTGAGATCACAGATGACCATGCAAGCGCAAGGACGATTAAAGTAGTCTGGAATAGTGGCCCAAAAAAAGGTGAAAAGGCCTTCAAAAGTTCAATATCATCATAACAAGTGTCATCTCGAGCTTGCAAAAAAGTATGAAAAGTGTACAGTAGAAAATTGGAAACTGGTGATTTGGAGTGATGACATGAAAGTCAATAGACTAGAGTGCAAATGGGTCTGGAAGAAACAAGGGAAAAAGGGGCTAACGGATCAAGAAACTGAAGGAACTGTCAAGTTCGGTGGAGGAAGTATAACACTCACCATTGGAGATGGTAAAGTGGTAAGCAGGCGTGGACCCATTGGACCACAGGGGGTCCCTGGCCTTACCCTTTAGTGGGAGGAGCTTGACTAAGCAACCACCATGAGGCAGACGCCAGGTGCCACTCCCAGGGCAGAGACCGGGACTGTGGCAGGTGACCCCCATGGCAGGGATGGAGGCCAGTGCAGACAGGCAGAGTCTCTAGCGTAGACAGGGACTACCATGATGGCTTAGGCAGATAGCACAGCCAGGATGGACAGGCAGAGTCACTAGTAAAGCTGGGACCACCGGAGTTGCTGAGGCAGAAGGCATGGCTGGGGTGGATGGACACAGTCACTAGTAAACCTGGGATCACCGGGATAGGTAAGGCAGAAGGCACAGCCGGGGTGGACGGACACGTCACTAGTAAAGATCGGACCACCAGGGTAGCTGAGGCAGATGGCATGGCTAGGAGGGATGGACACCAGGCGGGAGACAGGCAAGGATATGGTACACTAACAGGAATCACAGTGACAAGACCTGACAACTAGCTGGCTAGAGAATATACCACTAACTAAACACGTTGATCATCTCCCCTATTGGGAGAGTGCCTTAAGTACCCAGTGCCTCTCAGCAATAGTTCGTAACGTGGTGATATCAAATATGTGAGGGTTTTTTTTGTTCATTTTTGGTTTTCCTTAAACATTTGTATTTATTGGTATGATTTTTTTAGTTTTAATTTATTCATTCACAGACGCGATTATCGTTCTTTATTTTGTGATATTTTAAGATATTTTGATTTTAAAAAAAAATGTATTACTTTTTTACCGAGTCCCATGATGGGACATTAAATTTCTCTGCCCTAATCGCTGAACTAATACTCTGCAATGCTTTTACATTGCAGACCATTGGATCAGTGACTGGCACACAGGGAGGAGATGTGTCATGTCCTGCTCAAGGCAGTACCTCACAGGCCACCGTACCTGAGTGACCGCTTGGCGATTATTCGGCCCAAAGTCACCATGGAGACCATTGAGACAACGAGATCGCAATCGCATTGTGCTGATCGGAGCAGAGAGGGAGCTCCCTCCCTTTACATATGAATCTATGCCATAGTCACTATTGACAGCGGAATCAGTGGCGTTAAACTCCCACAATCGGTGGAAGAATGATCGTGGGTGTTACAGCATGGTGATAGCTATGATACATAGATGACACCCGCTGATGATCTCGCCGGTGCTGCACATAAGCTTGTGTTGTGTAATGCATGTTTGTGGGAAGACACCAACAACAGTGCCGTACATGTACAGCGGATGGCATTAACATGCTTTATTCATCTGGACCACAGACTCCAGATAAAATATGGATAAAAGTATAAATTTTATTATTTTTTTTTTAATTTTTATATTTCTTTGATGATAGTTTTTTATATTACTGTCTTAAATCCTATAAAAGGCCATAGACATGAAGAATTATAACCACATTATAAGTAAATGTAAGTGCTGGTGACCTAATAATAAACATATGATTAATAATTCCTGGTTTATCCTCAATAAATCACCCACACAACTCGGAGGCCGGTGCGAACAAGCTCAGAGGAATGATCTGTTTATATCTTTCCATTACGATGTGACTAAGAACACTGATGAAAACGATGGGAAATGTTTGCTTTGATGCCACGCTTTCGTGAGATCTGCATACTCATATGTTAGGTGGGGTCTCCGCCTGTAACAAGTTTTGACTTATATAAACTAAAGATAAATATTCTCAGCTCTTGTTTGGCTGAAGCAGAAGGTAATTGGCTGCATATTTCTAATATCTTTATTGGGTAATTTGCATGGGAGCCAAGAAAAGTCAACACATTATTTAATGTTATGTTCCCCATACTCCAGGCGAATGACTCATCTATATTATATGTGATACTACAGTGAGAGGAACATATTAAAAAATCTTCTAAGGCTGGGCATAGACATCAGATGGCTTTGGACCAAATGATGCCATGGATGATTGTTCACCTGACAACCATCTCCGCCAACTCTCCCATACACCGGAGCCCGCCGACTCTTTCATACACAAGAGCCAACTGACCTTCCCATACACCGGAGCCCGCCAACTCTTCCATACACTGGAGCTCGCCGACCCTCCCATACACCGGCAGCCGCCGACTATCCCATACACCGGAGCCCGCCGACTCTCCCATACACCGGAGCCCGCCGTTTCTCCCATACACCGGAGCCCGCCGACTCTCCCATACACCGGAGCTCGCCGACTCTCCCATACACCGGAGCCCACCGACTCTCCCATACACAGGAACCCACCAACTCTCCCATACACAGGAGCCCGACGACTCTCCCATACACCGGAGCTCGCCGACTCTCCCATACACCGGAGCCCACCGACTCTCCCATACACAGGAACCCACCAACTCTCCCATAAACAGGAGCCCGACGACTCCCCGATACACAGGAGCCCACCGACTCTCCCATTCACAGGAGCCCGACAACTCTCCCATGCACAGGAGACTGCTAACTCTTCCATTCACAGACAGTAGTCCACCGGCTCTCCCATAGACAGGAACCCGCTGACTCTGCCATACACAGGAGCGCTCTCCTGGCTCCTGTGCTCTCTATGAAGAAGCCACCGGCTGATTCATCAGCCAGCAGGTTATCTCAGGGATAAAAATGTTACTTACAGGTCCAAATCGACATCTCTATAGAGATGAGCAGACCTATGGAAGTTCAGGTTCGCTGGGTTAAGTTGGACTTTAATAAAGTTCAGTTGGGAACCCAGACTTGACCTGAACTTGATCCCAGAGCCCGAACCCCATTGGAAGTCAATGATTGGGCAGTTCATCTCTCCGCTCACATACAGCCAGCCATAAACAGAGCATTTCTGAGGAAGGGAGGTCGGGGTTTCTGTTTTGTTTGGACACACTACATCCAAAAATGTGTTTACCCCCTAGTGCGAGGGATATAGAGACTGAAAACAGCTGCCACTGGGCCAAGCACCAAGCGTACCCGAGCACACCAATGCTCGATCGAGTGATTAGCATACGTACAGGACCCAAACTCCGAACTCAGTCACTGATTTTTTTTGTTAAGTTCGTGTTTAGTATGAACCTCAAACTTTACAGTGCTCATCTCTACATCAAACCTTATCATCAGTCACCCGGCATGTCTGTAGATATAGACCCCCAGTAATGGCAGAGACAGAATCTGTAAAATGTCATGAATTGCTGTGTTTGCTTAGTATTCCTTTTAAGGGGATAGTCTAGATTGTTTTACACTTTTAAAGATTCAGATTCTGAATTAAAAGGAGTCTGTTGCCCCCAATACTCCAATTAAACTGCCAGACGTATTACATGCACAAATCAGTGAAAGCAGCGCTTGCTCTGGGCAATCAAGCGATGTTAATCAAGCTAGGTGTTAGGCGTGCCCCATGCTAATTGTCGTGGCAGAACTGTGCATGGAAGCCAAGAGTGCACAGAGGAGCTAGGATATAGTACTTTTTTTCAGCAGGAAAATCAGTAAAATGTATAGTATGACCTAATTTTTATAGGGTCCCAGTTCCCTACATTACTGTACCAGCAGTTTAATTGCCGTTTTAGGCATAAGAGAATCCCTTTAAATACATTTTCCTCTATTTCCTATGAATTACATTAACATTGACATTGTGCTGAATTGTCATATGGATTCTATAGATGCACAAATAGTTTGGACTTTAATATGCCCATAGGACTTAGATTTTAATTGATAAAATTGTGTCATATAAATAAAAGTGATAGTTCTTGGGGCAAAACTTAAAGGGAATCTGTCAGGTAATTTTCTAGTACAAAACCAATACTATCCTGGAATAGGGCTTTGGCAGCCCTTTTAGGATTAGAAACTTTTGTTGCTCTACCTTCTTCTGTTATCTTGCTGTAAGACATGCAGAATTTAGCATTGCATGCCGGCTAGTCAAGAATATGTAAATACAAACTGAATATGCACTACTCCCCATTACCCATTTTTGGCAGTGATAAGGGTACTTTACACGCTGTGATATCGGGACCGATATCGCTAGCGAGCGTACCCGCCCCCCGGTTGTGTGGTACGGGCAAATCGCTGCCCGTGTCGCACAACATCGCTTACTCCCGTCACACGTACTTACCTTCCCTGCGACGTCGCTGTGGCCGGCAAACCGCATCTTTTCTAAGGGGGCAGTTCGTTCGGCATCATAGCGATGTCACTAACCAGCTACCCAATAGCAGAGGAGGGGCTGAGATGAGCGGGCCTAACATCCCGCCCACATCCTTCCTTCCTCATTGGCGGCAGGACGCAGGTACGGTGAGGTTCCTTGTTCCTGCGGTGTCATACACAGTGATGTGTGCTGCCGCAGGAACGACAAACAACCTCGTTATTCACTAGACAACAATATTTGGTGTTTGAACGACCTCTCCAAACCAACGATTTTTACCACTTTTGCAATCGTTGAAGGTCGCTCTTACGTGTCACACGCTGTGATGTCACTAGTGACGCCGGATGTGCGTCACAAACACCATGACCCCGACGATAATTTGTTAGCGATGTCGCAGCGTGTAAAGCCCCCTATAGTAATTGACAGTGGAGATTTTTACTATCACTGATGCCAGCACGGGAGAGGTGGGCATGGGGAGCAGCGCATATTCAGTTCAGATTTACGTAGGCTTAACTAGCCGGTGCTCAACACTGAATTCTCCAGGGCAGAGACAGCAAGATGACAGAAGAAGGTAGAGCAATAAAAGTTACTGATCTGGAAAGGGCTGCCCAAGCCCTATTTCAGGATGCCATTGGTTTTATACTTGAAAATCACCTGACAGACTCCCATTAAGAAGGAAAGATCATTAAGCCAATAAAGATTTTTCTAATTGATGAAGGCATCTTCGGTGACTTGGATACTACAAAATTCTAACTTATGACTAACTGGAAGTCAGCGGTAATGCGATAACCAGCTCTCAGTGTAAGTCTATGAGTGCCTTGTTCTTACATTGACTTACATTAAGGACTGACCTCCAGCTTGGGTCTTGATCTTAGGTCTCTTTACATTCATGGTAATGGCATGCAGTAAATACTGAAGTCACGAACAATACAATATAGAAAAACTGCAATAAATTGACTCGGTCTCCATTATCACATCACATCTGTATTACACATACTGTTTTGTTACTTCAATATCCCTTGCCTGAATTATTTTCAGCTAGACTCACGCCTACTATTAGGGGTTTAAGTGGCAATATATTCTTGGATTTCCATACTCTCTGTATCCAACTAGAACAGATTATATGCCCAATTATTTATATTGTCTTCTTCAGTCAAAATTTTAAATATTAATTCAATATTTCTTTAGTATTATCCTTTTCTTTCTTTTTTTTTTTTTTTATAAAAAATTGGTGGCATCCAACATAATGTTGGCTTTATAATGCCATAACTTTTCCGGGGTCCTTCAAAGTTGTTCCCCGGCTTTCCTAATTTCTTTGCCTTAGCTATTTGTGTACTCTGGCCAAGAAAAAGTGACTTTGTATGTCCCCAGAACCCATAATATACCATGTTTCCCCAGAAATAAGCCTTAGTGGGATTTTGAGGAATTTTTTGAGTATGCTTAAAATATAAGCCCTACTCCAAAAATAAGCCCTAGTTGCAGTTTGATAAAGAAGTGTCCAAACAAGTAAAAAAGTTAAAGACTACAGAAGGACTTTTCATCAAAGAAAGCAGACCTCACCAAAACAAAGCAGCCCCCCCCCAAAAAAAAATCGTACTCACTAGACCCCAAATTATTACAGCTGGCACGTGCTGATGGTGAATGGGCTCTGAAATAGAGAGTGAGGTCAGGTCTTTTGCAGTTCCAGCTGTTTTGCACTGCAACTCTCCCAAACAGATCGGGTACCAGCATCCCTCTGTGTGGATGATACTGCTTCCAGTCACCAGGGGAGCCAACCTCTGTAGAACGCAGGGGCACCTGACAGCAATGCAGATTTGTATGTGAGAGCCCATTCACTTGCCAACTCTTATTGTTTGGGGTCAGGTAAGTATGATTCTCTTAGGGGTTGTGTTTTCTTTTGAGGGTAACCTTAGCAGTACATAGACAATAACTTAATTTAAGCAGGTAATTTTAACCTTTGTAAATATGGTATGTACCCACCACTATAGGACGCGTTCTGCACTTCAAGAACAGCAGATCAGATAAGAAGATGTGCATCTGAACTAGTAATAAAATTAACACAAAATGTTGATATTCCAGAATGTGAGATATTTTGTTCAAGAATAAATGTGGATTGTTGTTCATGGGAAAATTTAAGACATCCCCTTAAAATAAACCCCAAGGCATCTTTAGGAACAAAATATAATAGACCCTGTCTTATTTTCAGGGAAATATGGTATACATTTCCAGCTATACCCCTTGCATGATCTGTTTTAGGCGGTCTTTGCACGTTGCGACATCGCAAGCCGATGCTGCGATGTCACACGCGATAGTCCCCGCCCCGTCGCAGGTACGATATTTTGTGATAGCTGGCGTAGCGAAAATTATCGCTACGCCAGCTTCACATGCACTTACCTGCCCTGCGACCGTCGCTCTGGCCGGCGACCCGCCTCCTTCCTAAGGGGGCGGGTCGTGCAGCGTCATAGCGACGTCACACGGCAGGCGGCCAATAGCGGCGGAGGGGCGGAGATGAGCAGGATGTAAACATCCCGCCCACCTTCTTCCTTCCGCATAGCCGCCGGCGGCAGGTAAGGAGATGTTCCTCGCTCCTGCGGCTTCATATACAGCGATGTGTGCTGCTGCAGGAACGAGGAACTACATCGTACCTGTCGCTGCAGCATAACTATGAAAAAGTCGGAGCCTGCAACGATGATACGATAACGACGCTTTTGCGCTCATTAATCGTATCATCTAGCATTTACACACTACGATCTCGAAAGTGACGCCGGATGTGCGTCACTTTCGATTTGACCCCACCGACATCGCATGTGCGATGTTGCAACGTGCAAAGCCACCCTTAGTGTCCATAAATGGAAGCAAATCAATGACAAACCATGGTGATTGCCACTCAATATTTTTAAAAACAGATCTAACAAATAAATTAGTAAAACCGGCACTGATTGACTATGTAAAGAATTAGGGGCCCTTTGCACACTACGACATCGCAAGCCGATGCTGCGATGCCGCGCGCAATAGTCCCCGCCCCATCACAGCTGCGATATCATGGTTATAGCTGGCGTAGCTAACATTATCGCTATGCCAGCTTCACACGCACTCTCCTGCCCTGCGACGTCGCCCTGGTCGGCGACCCACCTCCTTATTAAGGGGGCGGGTCGTGCGGCGTCACAGCGACGTCACACGGCAGGCGGCCAATAGAAGCGGAGGGGCGGAGATGAGCAGCACGTAAACATCCCGCCCACCTCCTTCCTTCTGCATTGGCGGCCGTGACGCAGGTAGGAGATGTTCCTCACTCCTGCGGCTTCACACACAGCGATGTGTGCTGCCGCAGGAACAAGAAACAACATCGTAACATCGGTCATTTCCAAATCATGGAAATGACCGACGCTACACCGATGATTCGTTTACGCCGCTTTTGCGCTTGTTAATCGTATCAAAAAGGCTTTACACACTACGATATCGACAGCAAGGCCGGATGTGCATCACTTTCGATTTGACCCCACCGACATCGCACCTGCGATGTCGTAGTGTGCAAAGGGCCCCTTAATGAAAAAAGAAAGCAATTTCTCACTAGCCGAAACTTACTAACTTCTGCTTGATGCAATTTTTTTTTTACATGATTTTCAGTTGATGTATAAAGAGTTTAAGTAAAAATCTGATTAAAATTTATAATGACTTAGCAGAAGGAAACAACCCATATACTTGTATTTACTTGCAGAATTTTTATATTGGGGGGAAATAGTGTTTAGGAGTGAATGGCTGCTTGTGCTGATATGCCCAGTCCCAGGCTTTGAAGAAACACTAACCATTCCCGGAGTAATTAGCATAGCATGTGATAAGGTGATAACATGTCTTAACAGCCATAAGGCAGAGAGTACACATGAGGGTGTTGAGTGGAATTGTACAGTAAAGCTCAAAGCAGCCATCTCTGGGAGCTCCCCTGGTAGGACTGGGCAGAGCTCTACAGGGGATGCGTTTAATCTGTTCTGCTCTGTTATCATCACTCTGATAACAAAACCAAATACAGCATTGCTCCATGGAGGTGATTCATGGTCTGTTCTGGCCAATTTGTCCTCCATCCAACCATTAAGGAGATATTTGCAAAGAGTTGTCCAAGATTAGAAAGAGTGGTACCCCTGTCTGGAATTGCAGCTTATCCTCTCATTCAAGTGAATGGGTGTAAAGCTGGGTTCACACTAAGCGACAGCGACAACGACGTCGCTGTTATGTCACCATTTTCTGTGACGTAACAGCGACCTTGTAAGTCGCTGTTATGATCGCTGCTTAGCTGTCAAACACAGCGACGCAGCAGCGATCATAACGTCGCTGTGCTGCATGTGCAGAGAGCAGGGAGCCGCGCTTAGCGCTGGCTCCTTGCTCTCCTAGGTACAGTACACATCGGGTTAATTAAACCGATGTGTACTGCAGCTACATGTCACAGTGCAGAGAGCAGGGAGCCGCACTTAGCGCTGGCTCCTTGCTCTCCTTGCTACAGTATACATCGGGTTAATTACACGATGTGTACTGCAGCCACATGTGCACAGAGCAGGAGCCGGCGCTGGCAGCAAGAGGGGAGGCTGGTAACGAAGGTAAATATCGGGTAACCAGGGAAAGGTCTTCCCTTGGTTACCCGATGTTTACGCTAGTTACAGCTTACCGCAGCTGCCAGACGCCGGCTCCTGCTCCCTGCTCGCTTCATTTCGTCGCTCTCTCGCTGTCACACACAGCGATATGTGTGTCACAGCAGGAGAGTGACGACCAAAAAATGAAGCTGGACATTCAGCAACGACCGGCGACCTCACAGCAGGGGCCAGGTCGTTGCTGGATGTCACACACAGCGACAGCGACGGGACGTCGCTGCAACGTCACAGAAAATAGTGACGTAGCAGCGACGTCGTTGTCGTTGTCGCTGTGTGTGACATCAGCTTAAGCTGCGTTATTAGCCAAAGCCTGTAGAGAGAAATTACGCTGTTTCGAAAAGTGTATTTACACCAAAATACGTTCTTAAGAATGCTTGTTTCACGAGTATCTTGCTGTATAAACAGCCTGCTGTCATCCGGTGATCAAGCAATACGCTCGTTGATTGGGTTGTCTCTTCAGGGAGGAAGGAGACGAACTCTAGTGTCACTTTGTGGAAGTAGTAATCCTAAAAGTCAAAAGTGGTCCTTTAACGAGCCTTTCCATATGACTTAGGATTTATACACAGCACAGTAGCTCAGTGGTTAGCACTGCAGTCTTGCAGCGCTGGGGTCCTAGGTTCAAATCCCACCAAGGATAACATCTGAAAGGAGTTTGTATGTTCTCCCTGTGTTTGCGTGGGTTCCTCCATGGTCTCTGGTTTCCTCCCACACTACAAAGACATACAGATAAGGAATTTAGATTATGAGCCTCAATGGGGACAGTGTTGCCAATGTATGTAAAGCACTATGGAATTAATGGTGCTATATAAGAGATTAAATATTAATTATGTCAGATCAGAACCCCAATTTGCAGACACGGTGTTTCGGGGTGATTGCCCTTCGTCAGTGCAAAGAATGAGATCTGATCTGGCTGTATGAGAAGCTATAGTGGGGTCTAAGGGGAAAACGTTTCTCCTGTCAAAAGTGGCCCTTTAATGAGAAAGGTTTTCCCCATAGACCCCATTCATTGGGTATAAAAATGATCTCTTGGTTTGGATTATTATTCTCAACATCACATCGTGCAAACGCCTTCGAGAACTATGGCAGTGAATGTGCGCTGAAAGATCTATTGCGAATCATTCAGTGTGCGTTGTTTACGGCGGTCTACTTGTGTAAACAAGCAGGCTATTAAATCTCCATAGATCGGTAAATATTTACCAATCAACGTTCGTTAAATTCTGCTGTTTACACTTTTTTTCCGAACCTGAACAACCCAAAATGACTTATCAGAATTATTTCCTTAATTTTGTACTATCATCATATAGATGAATGCAACCGACCCGCTCCTGTGAGCAGAGTGTGAGCCCGTGCCGGGTGATGCACTGCGAAACTCGCGCGAGATACACATGAGGCAATCGCAAGTGGAATACCGGCCTTAGCCCCATTGTCCAGCCAAACAGACATTGAATGTCTTTATTTTTCTTATTCTGCTCCCTGCAGAAGCTGACAATCTTTTCATGTATTTGTGGTAGAATTGGCATAATTAGATTTCCATCTATTGACCATGTTTAGTCTAATTTCTATGAGCAGATTTAGGGTAAATTCCCACAATGAGTTTTTGGTGAATTTTTGGCACTGCTGATTTTCGCAGTGCAAAAAAAAGCAGCATCTTACACTGTGTGCCCACGGTGCATTTTTTATGCAGATTTGGTATAGATTGTGGCCCAAATCTGCATGTCTGTCAAAGTCAATGAGACTTCTGCCATATACATGCAGGCACTTGTACAAGTACTACCAAGGTATTCATCCTCAGGCCATAATTGGACATTCGTTTTTTACATACATGTCCTATCCATGTTTTTTATGGATATAAACTGTTCTAATTCTAGCCTATTGAGCTGTGCATGTGTCCGTGGTTTTTTATTGACCTTGTGTCCGCAAGAAAATCCATTTTTTATCCAAGTCTACAGGTCCATGAAAAATCACTGATGGAGCCTGGAACTACAGGTTCTTAGTAGGAGCTGTGGTTGGTTGCTATAGGAACAAAAGACATTCATAGTATAAGAAGCTTATATGTGAGGTAATAAGATGTCAGTGGGGAGACGGATAGAGAGAGACAGACAGGGAAAGAGACAGACAGAGACAAACGGTGAAAGAGACAGACAGAGACAGACGGTGAAAAAGAGAGACAGACCTGGAAAGAGACAGACCTGGAAAGAGACAGACGGGGAAAGAAACACATGGGGAAAGAGACAGACAGACATGCAAACAGGGACAGAGACAGGCAGGCAGGGAAGGAGGAGACAGCCAGAGAGACAGACAAAGATAGATGGGGAAAGACACAGACCTTAATAGAGACAGACGGGGAAAGAGACAGAGAAATAGAGACAGACAAAGACAGGTAGACAGGGAAAGAGACAGACAGGAAAAGACACAAAGAGGCGGGGAGACAGATTGGGAAAGAGACAGACCTGGGAAAGAGACAGACCTGGAAAGAGACAGATGGGGAAAGAAACAGAGAGATAGAGACAGACAAAGAAAAAGACAGAGACAGGCAGACGGGGAAAGAGGCAGAACTGGAAAGAGACAGACGGAGACAGACGGGGAAAGGGACAGACGGAGCACATTACTTGGCCAATTTAGTTAAATCTGTGTGGAATATCTGTGGTGTTGAAATATATGTTGTGAAATGCTTCTATTAGCTTAGTTTTTGCCTTTTAATAATTACATTTCTATCTATTTGCTTTGTGGTTTTTGTGTGCAGAATACATGTTTGTTAATACATTCCATTTTGTTAACAGCAGTTATTAACCCGGGCGAAGTCGGATAGTACAGCTGGTATGTATATATGGGCGGCACGGTGGCTCAGTGGCTAGCACTGCAGTCTTGCAGCGCTGGGGTCCTGGGTTCAAATCCCACCAAGGGCACCAACTGCAAGGAGTTTGTATGTTCTCCCCGTGTTTGCGTGGGTTTCCTCCGGGTACTCCGGTTTCCTCCCACATTCTAAAGACATACAGATAGGGACTCTAGATTGTGAGCCCCAATGGGGACAGTGTTGCCAATGTATGTAAAGTGCTATGGAATTAATGGCGCTATATAAATGAATAAAATTATTATTATTATTATATATATATATATATTTTTTTTTTTTTTATTTTTAATCTGAGATATCCAACGACTACATTGCCATTGGGGTTGAAGATTGCCATTACCTATCTATTTCCCTTCTTCTGATTGATGCTTATGATGATATTGATGATATGTATGGGAAACCTACCGAGGTTGTGTTCATTTGGTTGCATTTAGAAAATAAAATTAGCTGTTCCATTGACCTAGATAATGTCCCCCCTAAAAATAGGTTGCATTAATTACTTAAACTGTAAAAATGCATATTGACTACTAAGGACAAAAGTAAGTAATATAATAAAGGCCCTTAATGAGGTGTTAATAAACTTTGTTTGGCTCCTGTTGCTTTGTTCAGGGCAGAATATTCGCGCCCCGGTGTTCCTTAATTGAGAAATCACAAGGACATTTACCCTGGATAATTTTGTTTTCCATGCTTTTAGAACAGGTGTTACTATGTAACATGGTAAATAATCTTATCAGCAAGCGTCCAGAGCTTGTGCTAATGCAATTGTGTAATGTTCATGCAAAGCCATGTCTCCGACACAATGATCCCATGTGACTGTGTAGGGATCTCGCTGTTCACAGCTGAACGCATACGGATCTGTCTAATATTCTGACTTCAGAGTAAAGTCATACAGAGGTCATGCAGACTTCTTATATGGCAAAGGATCGTTGGGTAACCGCACTCTTGATACCCCACAAACACATGATCCTCATGTAGACTTAATATTTTGTATACTATTTTGTATAATAATATTCTACCAATTATCTGAAGTTAAAAGGGGTTTTGAACCCATCAGAATTATTCTTACCGCTGATACCAGTTAACAATAATAAAAGAAATGACATTCGCCATCACCGGTCCCTTTCAGATCCTAGTCGGGTGCTTACCTGAGCTTCTTGGGTCGGTACTTCTTGGTTCTGTGCTGGTTAAAGGTGAATTGGCTGGAATAGCCCACCCATCCCAACCAGGATATGTGAAAAACTGGTGAGAATCCGCAGCATTTATTATTTTTAACCGGTCTGAGCTCTTTAAATCAAATACAGTTTATGGTAGTTTGCACTCTGTGAATAAACTGAAGAGTGAATACAGGCTCCATAAACAGCAATCATAATCTGTGATCACATTTGCCAAGTCATTTACATCAAAGAAGTTATTACTATTAATAAATTGATAAAAATGCAGTAACCCAATAAAACACTCAAGAAGCTTATACCTTGGAAATCTTCACTTATTGACAGCTTTTCCCCCAATGAAAAGCTTTTTATAGAGTACTACTGGTACTGGGATCCTCCGCAATCATCTGTATTCTTTGCGGCACCCTATAAATATCTAATATATAAAGCTGAGTGTATGTGTATGTATATGTATGTATGTATGTGTGTGTGCGTATGTCCGCTAAACTTGCAGGGTTCCCCAACTCCAGTCCTCAAGGCCCACAAACAGTGCATGTTTTCAGGATTTCCTTAGCATTGCACTGCTGTTGGAACCAGCACCTGGGCAGGTAATTACATTAACACCTGTGTGCAATACTAAGGAAATCCCAAAAACCTGCACTGTTGGTGGGCCTTGAGGCTAAAGGAATCAGCACAGTCACGTTTACAATCATGAAATTTTGCACAGCCTCCTCATTTGACTCGGGGAACATCACAGACTGTTTGAGGGGAAAATGTAACCCCGCGCTTTACAGTTATTCACCAAAAAATCTGCTTACAGTAAAGTCAATGGAGCTGGGAGCTACAAGTAATTAATAGAAGCTGTGATTGGTTGCTATAGGCAATGGAGGACATTCTTAGTATAGGAAGCTTATGTGTGAGGTAATATGATTTAGGTGGAGAGACAGGGACAGACACACAGACAGACACAGACAGATACAGACAGAAAAACACAGAGAGAGAGACACACAGACTCACAGAGAGACAGAAAGACAGACTCACAAGCAAAGAGACAGACAGAGAATGAAAGACAGAGACAGTGAGCCAGAGAAAGACAGACAGACAGAGACAGGCAGAGAGACAGTCAGAGAGAACGACAGAGGCAGAGACAGGCAGAGAGACAGAGAGAGAGACAGACAGAGACACAGAGAAAGACATAAAGACAGACTGAGCAAGATAGACAGACAGTAACAGAAAGAGAGACAGAGAGAGAGAGACAGACAGGACAGAGACAGACAGGGAAAGAGACAGACCTGGAACGAGACAGACAGGGAATGAGGGAGAATTAGAGAGCGGTAGAGAGACAGAAAGACTTAGTTACTACTATCCCAGGCAATGCTGGGTACTACAGCTAATATAGAGATAATATATAGATATAGATTATTTATTTTTTATATATATATATATATATATATATATATATATATATATATATATATATATATATATATATATATATATATATATATATATATATATATAAAATGTCTGTCCATGTTTCTAATATACACAATAGTCTTCCAGAGGGAGGAATGCTCTTTTTTGTGACTTTCTGCTGTGGATAACATATGTAAGTCATGAATTATGTCTCTATGTTGTCCTTACAACATTGAAAATAGGAAAAAAGGAGAAACTTCCAGCTGAGTCGAGCTCTAAAATGTAGAAGAAGCAATGGTTTTATATAAATTGAAATGCCTTTCAGAATAAAAACACCGTCCTCAAATAGATTGATCTAGTGTCTGAAAATGTTTTTTTACCTGCAAGTGCTTCTCAACTGATCTAAGTAAAAGAATTTAAAAATATTGAAAACCATTGCTTCTTCTTTGACATTATTGGAAAGATATAGTGAGCAAAAGACCAAAGAAAGTAGGCTGCTCTTTCAAACTAATTGTTTTCGAAACACAGGTCTTGAACATACATACGGTATGTTGTAGTCTGCTTTCTTTTTTCAATGTCTTAATATTTAAAAAAAAAAAATTTAAACTAGATACATCTTTAAAAATGAAGCTTTACTTATAGGGTTGTCCACCTTTGGGAACAATTTTTTTGTTTAAGTGTATATATTTGGGGTTAAAAAGATAATTTAGCATCCAATTTTCTAACAATTTTTGCACCATTTTGTGACTTTAAGCTCTTTGTTTACCTACATATTTAACAATAATAATAATAATAATAATAATAATAATAATAATGTAGTTTTTGGTCATATATAAGACAAGAGGAGCTAAAAAAAAAGACAGATGAAAATTCTTCATTTGATCCTCAGAATGAATTCATTGGTAGATTCTCACTTAAGTCATCCTGAAGTTAAGGCCCCGTCACACTAAGCAACATCGCTAACAACATCACTGCTAACGAACAACGTTTGTGACGTTGCTAGCGATGTTGCTGTGTGTGACATCCAGCAACAACCTGGCCCCTGCTGTGAGGTCGTTGGTTGTTCCTGAATGTCCTGGGCCATTTTTTAGTTGTTGCTGTCCCGCTGTGAAGCACAGATCGCTGTGTGTGACAGCGAGACAGCAACAACTAAATGTGCAGGCAGCAGGAGCCGGCTTCTGCGGAGGCTGGTAACCAATGTAAACATCGGGTAACCAAGAAGCCCTGTCCTTGGTTACCCGATATTTACCTTTGTTACCAGCCTCCGCCGCTCTCACTGTCAGTGCCGGCTCCTGCTCTGTGCACATGTAGCTGCAGGACACATCGGGTTAATTAACCCGATGTGTGCTGTAACTAGGAGAGCAAGGAGCCAGCGCTAAGCATTGTGCGCTGCTCCCTGCTCTGTGCACATTTAGCTGCAGCACACATCGGGTAATTAACCCCATGTGTGCTTTAGCTAGGAGAGCAAGGAGCCAGCGCTAAGCGATGTGCGCTGCTCCCTGCTCTGTGCACATGTAGCTGCAGCACACATCGGGTAATTAACCCGATGTGTGCTGTACTAGGAGAGCAGGGAGCCAGCGCTCAGTGTGCGCTGCTCCCTGCTCTCTGCACGTGTAGCTGCGTGAGCTGGTAACCAAGGTAAATATCGGGTTGGTTACCCGATATTTACCTTAGTTACCAAGCGCAGCATCTTCCACGCGGCGCTGGGGGCTGGTCACTGGTTGCTGGTGAGCTCACCAGCAACTTGTGTAGCCACGCTCCAGCGATCCCTGCCAGGTCAGGTTGCTGGTGGGATCGCTGGAGCGTCGCAGTGTGACATCTCACCAGCAACCTCCTAGCAACTTACCAGCGATCCCTATCGTTGTTGGGATCGCTGGTAAGTTGTTTAGTGTGACTGGACCTTTAGCGATTGATGGAGATTGCATGAGGCGAATGGTACCAAATTTTTAATGAAACCCAATTACAAAAAATATTTTTAGCCAAATAATACATGCAGTTAAGAAAAATAAATGTAAACCCGTTTTAAAATGGTCCCATGATAACAAAGAAAGAGTAGCCGAGCTCTGGTCAGACCCCTGACTGCTCCGTGACCCCTAATTGTTTATTGGAATGTAGTAGGTGACCTTTTACTTAGACTGAGCCGCACAAATAGTGATACAAGACATGTCTGAACTAGATCCTTTTGGGGTCACAGGACAGTCTCTGGAATTTAGAAGTTTCTATTCTAACTAGAACACGGTACAAAGATATATTTTACTTGTATTCTAACTAGATGAGTCTGACTTAATTGACCTCCGCAAGTTTCTAGTCGAAAATAAATCTTGCAAATTCATCTCTTTTATGTCACTAAATGGAATGTATCAACTTTCTTTTAAACCCGACTTTCCCCGGCCGGGAGAGATTACATTAATGCAATTATTTATACAATCAATGAGTGATTTATCATGGTTATCTAAACTTTGCATGCAAGCTCTTGAACTGGGAGATAAGTGATATGATTGGGTTGTATTGAGTAGTGACAGTGCAGATACTCACTGTATGGTGCATTAAGAAGACAAAAAAAACCAGATTATGCAATTTCAATTATCCTTCTTTTTAACCTCATGTTGCATAGCTTAAATTAAAGTGAACCTGTAAGGTGCAATATGCACCCAGGACCACGAGCAGTTCTGTGTGCATATTGCTAATTTCTGCTTAAAGGGGGCTTTACACGCAACGACATCGCTAACGAGATGTCGTTGGGGTCACGGAATTTGTGACGCACATCCGGCCTCGTTAGCAACGTCGTTGCGTGTGAAACGTACGAACGACTGATAACAATCAAAAATACTCACTTAATCGTTGATCGTTGACACGTCGTTCAAATCCCAAATATCGTTGCTGGTGCATGGCGCAGGTTGTTCGTCGTTCCTAAGGCAGCACACATCGCTACGTGTGACACCCCAGGAACGACGAACAACACCGTACCTGCGTCCTCCGGCTGGAGGTGGGCGTGTCTTTCCTTCGGCTGCTCTCCGCCCCTCCGCTTCTATTGGCCGCCTGCCGTGTGAGGTCGCTGTGACGCCGCACAAACCGCCCCCTTAGAAAAGAATCAGTTCGCCGGCCACAGCGACGTCGCTAGGCAGGTAAGTATAGTGTGACGGGGACTAACAATATTGTGCGCCACGGGCAGCGATTTGCCCATGACGCACAACTGACGGGGGCGGGTGCTTTCACAAGCGACATCGCTAGCGATGTCGCTGCGTGTAAAGCAGCTTTAGCTGTCCCAGCATGTAATAGCATAGATAAAAGGATCTTTAGAAAAAGTATTTCTAAGATCCTTTATGATATGCTAATGAGGCCAGTGACTAGTCACAAGGGTGTTACTTCCCTTGGCTAGTCGGCCCCCTTAGCATGTAAGTATGCCCCTGTGAGCGACATGCTAATGAATGCGCAGCGTTAGAGGATGGTCGCGCTCACCTCTCTGCTGCCATCGCGTCCAACACTGGACTTTGGCACAGTGTGCATGATCACAGACTTTTGGCCATGCGCACTAGTGAACATGAGTTTGAAGTCCGGATGTGTGCACCCGGCTTTATAGCGTGCATGACCGAAAGTTCGGGATCATGCGCACTGAGCCGGAATCCAGGAGTCGGACGCGATGGCAGTAGAGAACTGCGCATTCATTAGCATGTTAGCATGCCCACAGGGATGTGCTTACATACTAAGGGGGCAGACTAACCAAGGGAACTAACGCCCCTGCGACTAGTCCTCGCTCTCATTAGCATATCATAAAGGATCTTTAGAAATACTTTTTTCAAAGATCCCTTTATCTATGCTCCTAGATACAGGGACAGATAGCCATGGATTAGCAATATGTATCCAGAACTGCTCGTGGTTCTGGGTGCATATAGCACCTGACAGGTTCCCTTTAAATTAAGCTACCGGAGGTTCATCTCATGGAAAGTCATTGTGGGAATATTGCCTAGAAACTTTTGTGATAAAATTTTTTGAGATTCTCCAGGAATTTAGAATCTATTTAATCATTTGAGTGTACTTGCAAACTCCCCTGAAACATCTACCAAAAATAGGAGAGACCTCCAGGAGCCTTGAAAAATTGGCAAGTCTCTGAGTTTCTGCAGAAGCCTTCAAGAACGACCTGTAAAGTAGTGCATCCTCAAACTTTTCTGTTGCCCACCTCTGGTGCCTGAAGGGGCATTTAGAGAGACAGGGATGAGGCAAGACCTCCTGTTAGGTTGCATGGTTATCCTCTGTCTCCCAGAAAGCTATTTTGGAAATTTATGATCCATATGATAGCCTGCGTCTGGTTCAGCAGCTGGACATAAGAGCCTCATTAATCAAATATTGGTGGACAATCCAAAGGTCAAAAAGTCTCGGAGAATTCCTTTATTTCCATCACTGCTGGAAAAAACTAAGCATAAGAGACAAATCCATTATTATATATTATTGTCCTTGTCATTCTTCGCTCTCACTGGTTACGAGATGCGTTATCAATATCAGATTGATGGGGTCCAACAGTCAGCAACCTGCACCCATCAGCTGCTAGAAGGTCCTATGGTTGTGATAGAACTTAGTGAACAGAGCCCGAATACAAGAGCGATAAACACTGTAGAGTGACTGTTTTTGGGTCTGTCAGCTCAGTTCTCATTCACTTCAATAGGAGCAGATATGCAGGATACTACACGGAGTGTGTCCTGTTGTTCTGGCTTCATACGTTGTGTACGGCCGCAAGCCATGGGATCTGCTAACACCTAAATGGTGCAGGTTCCTCCTATTGGACCTCCACCAATCTGAAATTATTGAACTGCTCTATAGGCCCTGTTACACGCAACGACATTGCTAACGAGATATCGCTGGGGTCACGGAATTTGTGACGCACATCCGGCCTCGTTAGTGACGTGGTTGCGTGTGACACTTACGAGCGACGGCTAATGATCCCAAATACTCACAAAATCATTGATTGTTGACACGTCGTTCATTTTCCAAATATCGTTGCTCGTTCTGGATGCAGGTTGTTCGTCTTTCCTGAGGCAGCACACATCGCTACGTGTGACACCTCGGGAACGATGAACAGCAGTGTTCCTGCGTCCTCCGGCAACGAGATGGGAGTGACGTTCATGCGACTGCTCTCCGCCCCTCCGCTTCTATTGGTGGCCTACTGTGACATGCTGTGACGCCGCACTAACCGCCCCCTTAAAAAAGAGGTTGTTCGCCGGCCACAGCGACATTGTTAGGAAGGTAAGTATGTGTGACGCGTACCTCCGATATTGTTCACCATGGGCAGCGATTTGCCCGTGACGCACGCACGACGGGGGCGGGTGCGATCGCTACCAACATCGTGTAGCGATGTCGCAGCGTGTAAAGCGGCCTTTAGGATAAGGCATCGGTTTTGTAGTCCTTGACAACCCCTTTAAGACCTGATTTGAATTCTGATAAACTTTATTAGAACCATAATTGCAGTTTTAATGCCAGTCCTCATGGTAGTCTACTGTATATGCTTTGATTCAACTTAAATATTTCTATGTGCTTAAAGGGGTGATCTAGTTTTAATAGCAGCTTTATAGAATTAGAACTTGAAACTATTAAATCAGTCCACCAAAGTGAGTGTCCATTTGTCACCAATTCGTCCACTGAGACCAGCCAAAATGGCTGGATGCCACTCTGACATAGGGAGCTGTGGTAAGTTTAAACCATAGGCAGGGATGGGATTCAAATTTTTAACAGGTTCTCTGTAAACCCCGCCTATTTGAAAACCACACCCGTTATGTAACCACACCCATTTTGTTAGCCACACCCATTTTCACGCAGTTTCCTCAACCAAAAAATACAAGTAAAATCTCCTTCCCTTCCTATAGCTTCACTCTCCTGTCCAGCACCAGTTGTTCCACTCATATTGTATTAAATGGTTTTTCTACACTTTTTAAAAAATTATTACTAAAGGAGCCTTGCTAAAATTGGAATGGGCGACCTTCCCCATACAGATCTCATCCCATGTGGCTCTTTTCCTCCTACAGATTTCTTCCTATTATGGCCTTTTTCCCCTGCAGATCCCAACCCATGTGGCTCCTTTCCCCCTACAGATCCCATCACATTATGGCCTCTTTCCCCTGCAGATCCCATCCCATCATGGCCTCTTTCCCCCTACAGATCTCATACCATGTGGCCTCTTTCCCCTGCAAATCCCATCCCATCATGGCCTCTTTCCCCTTACAGATCTCATCCCATGAGGCTCCTTTCCCCCTACAGATCCCATCCCATTATGGCCTCTTTCCCCTGCAGATCCCATCCTATCATGGCCTGTTTCCCCCTACAGATCTCATCCCATGTGGCTCCTTTCCCCCTACAGATCTCATCCCTTTTGGACTCTTTGCCCCTGCAGATCCCATCCCATTATGGCCTCTTTCCCCTGCAGATCTCATCCCATGTGCTCCTTTTCCCCTGCAGATCCTGTCCCCTATGGCTCCATTTCCCATATAGCTCCCATCTTATGCGGCCCCTCTCCCCATATAGCTCTCATCTTATGTGGCCCCTCTCCCGATATAGCGCTCCCACCTTATGTGGCTCCTCTCCCCATATGGCTCCCATCTTATGTGGCCTCTCCCCATATAGTTCCCATCTTATGTGACCCCTCTCCCCATATAGCCACATATAGCTCCCATCTTATGTGGCCCCTCTCCCCATATAGCGCTCCTATCTTATGTGGCCTCTCCTTATACAGTTAGGTCCAGAAATATTTGGACAGTGACACAATTTTCGCGAGTTGGGCTCTGAAATGAAACCTCTACAACAGAATTCAAGTGCAGATTGTAACGTTTAATTTGAAGGTTTGAACAAAAATATCTGATAGAAATTGTAGGAATTGTACACATTTCTTTACAAACATTCCACATTTTAGGAGGTCAAAAGTAATTGGACAAATAAACCAAACCCAAACAAAATATTTTTATTTTCAATATTTTGTTGCGAATCCTTTGGAGGCAATCACTGCCTTAAGTCTGGAACCCATGGACATCACCAAACGCTGGGTTTCCTCCTTCTTAATGCTTTGCCAGGCCTTTACAGCCGCAGCCTTCAGGTCTTGCTTGTTTGTGGGTCTTTCCGTCTTAAGTCTGGATTTGAGCAAGTGAAATGCATGCTCAATTGGGTTAAGATCTGGTGATTGACTTGGCCATTGCAGAATGTTCCACTTTTTTGCACTCATGAACTCCTGGGTAGCTTTGGCTGTATGCTTGGGGTCATTGTCCATCTGTACTATGAAGCACCGTCCGATCAACTTTGCGGCATTTGGCTGAATCTGGGCTGAAAGTATATCCCTGTACACTTCAGAATTCATCCGGCTACTCTTGTCTGCTGTTATATCATCAATAAACACAACTGACCCAGTGCCATTGAAAGCCATGCATGCCCATGCCATCATGTTGCCTCCACCATGTTTTACAGAGGATGTGGTGTGCCTTGGATCATGTGCCGTTCCCTTTCTTCTCCAAACTTTTTTCTTCCCATCATTCTGGTACAGGTTGATCTTTGTCTCATCTGTCCATAGAATACTTTTCCAGAACTGAGCTGGCTTCATGAAGTGTTTTTCAGCAAATTTAACTCTGGCCTGTCTATTTTTGGAATTGATGAATGGTTTGCATCTAGATGTGAACCCTTTGTATTTACTTTCATGGAGTCTTCTCTTTACTGTTGACTTAGAGACAGATACACCTACTTCACTGAGAGTGTTCTGGACTTCAGTTGATGTTGTGAACGGGTTCTTCTTCACCAAAGAAAGTATGCGGCGATCATCCACTACTGTTGTCATCCGTGGACGCCCAGGCCTTTTTGAGTTCCCAAGCTCACCAGTCAATTCCTTTTTTCTCAGAATGTACCCGACTGTTGATTTTGCTACTCCAAGCATGTCTGCTATCTCTCTGATGGATTTTTTCTTTTTTTTCAGCCTCAGGATGTTCTGCTTCACCTCAATTGAGAGTTCCTTAGACCGCATGTTGTCTGGTCACAGCAACAGCTTCCAAATGCAGAACCACACACCTGTAATCAACCCCAGACCTTTTAACTACTTCATTGATTACAGGTTAACGAGGGAGACGCCCTCAGAGTTAATTGCAGCCCTTAGAGTCCCTTGTCCAATTACTTTTGGTCCCTTGAAAAAGAGGAGGCTATGCATTACAGAGCAATGATTCCTAAACCCTTTCTCCGATTTGGATGTGAAAACTCTCATATTGCAGCTGGGAGTGTGCACTTTCAGCCCATATTATATAAATAATTGTATTTCTGAACATGTTTTTGTAAACAGCTAAAATAACAAAACTTGTGTCACTGTCCAAATATTTCTGGCCCTGACTGTATAGCCACGTATAGCTGCCATCTTATGCGGGTCCTCTCCCTGCATCTTCGGCTCACTGAGAGCTTACCTGCTGCAAGCACCGGCAGCTTCTCCTCTGTCCTCCGTCCTCCTCCGCGGCTCGTCTCTGCACGCTGACGCTGACAGACGGCAGTAGGAGGAGCTACCTCCCCACGCTGCCGTTACCTCTGTAGTGTCAGCGTGTCATTGCATGCCGGGTCAGGGAGCTCCACAGGCTCCACTGTACCCAGAAGTGCGGCGCGGAGGTACGGGGATTCATTTGTGTCAGTGTCTTAAAGAGACACTAACACAAATGAATAAGAGGGAACCGTATCGCCAGAGCTGTTTCTTGCCGGTTCTGGGAACCGGCTGCTATTTTAACAACCGGTTCTCCAGAACCGGACAGAACTGGCTGAATCCCACCCCTGACCATAGGAAAGGTACGGAAGACTTACCACAGCTCCCTCAATGCCAATGTGGCAGCCATTGTGCATGCAAGAAGACTGAATTGGTGATATCAATGGATGATCCAGCAAGAGTCAGATGGCATCTGGTAGGGAGACTATACTGGACAAATGTATTTTCAACTTTCAGTGCCAGGGCAGAGGGTTGCTTTAACCCCTTCAGCCCCCAGGCACTTTCCGTTTTTGCGTTTTTGTTTTTTGCTCCTTTTCTTCCGAGAGCCGTAACTTTTTTATTATTCCGTCAATCTTGCCATATGAGCACTTGTTTTTTGTGGGACGAGTTGTACTTTTAAATGAAACCATAGGTTTTACCATATATTGTACTGGAAAACAGCAAAAAAATTCCAAGTGTGGAAAAACTGCAAAAAAAGTGTGATCGCACAATAGTTTTTGGGATGTTTCATTCACCGTGTTCACTATATGATAAAACTGATGTATCTATGTGATGCCTCAGGTCGGTGCGAGTTTGTAAACACCAAACATGTATAGGTTTACTTGTATCTAAGGGGTTAAAAAAATTCACAAGTTTGTCCAATAAAAGTGGCGCACGTTTTGCGCCATTTTCCGAAATACGTAGCGTTCCTATTTTTTGGGATCTATGGCTCAGTGATGGCTTATTTTTTCCGTCTCGAGCTGACGTTTATAATGGTACCATTTTTGCGCAGATGCTAAGTTTTGATTGCCTCTTATTGCATTTTGCGTAAAACTTGCGGCGACCAATAAACGTAATTTTGGCGTTTGGAATTTTTTTGCCACTACTCCGTTTACCAATCAGATTAATTGATTTTATATTTTGATAGATCGGGCATTTCTGAACGCGGCGATACCAAATATGTGTATATTTATTTATTTTTTAACCCTTTAATTTTCAATGGGGGGAAAGGGGGGTGATTTGAACTTTTAGGTTTTTTTGTTTTTTTTTATTTGTTAAAACTTTTTTTTTTATTTTGCTAGTCCCCCTAGGGGGCTATAGTGATCAGCAATCCGATCGCTATTATCTATCTGCTGATTACAGCAATACAGCTGTAAACAGCAGATTCAGTCACTTTGATTTTCCCTCTGCTCTCGGCCGAGGGAAAATGAAAGTGAAACATCATAGCTGCAGGCGTCATCACATGACCCTGTGCTACGATGGCAACCACCGATAGTCACGTGATCACGCACGTGACTTCCGGTGGGGGCGGCGGTAAGTAAAAAACATGGCCGCGCGCATTTAGATCTTGCTGCCAGACTTTGGCAGCAAGATTTTAAGGGTTAATGGCTTCCACCCGCGGCTAGCAGGCACACATGTCAGCTGTTGAAAGCAGCTATGTGTGCCGATCCACGCCGCCTGCCCGCGGCAGGGGGCGGGGCTTAACGGGACACGATCCTGGACGGATAGATCCGTCCAAGGTCGTGAAGGGGTTACTGGAAATCTGTCAGCAGGTTTTTGCTATGTGATGTGCCGTGAGCATACTGTAGGGGCTAATACACAGATTTCAGTTGCATGTCTCTTATTACACTGTATGCTGTTGTTTACCTGCAATGTTTGTTTTAGCTTCAGGAGATTATTATTGCCAGATTAGATCAGCTAGAAATTAAGAATATACTGTGCATTCAAGGAAGTCTTTATTAAATGACTGGAAATTAATATAAACATCCCAATGGGTCAGCACCTTGTGCCTTTCTCAAGGTAAGTCTAGGGAAGTCGAGTCATGGGGTGCAAGCACAGGTACAGAAAGAGACATTTTTAGACCTTGTGCACAGACAGTGTTTTTTGCCGCAGATTAGCTGCGGTTTTTGCTGCAGAAAAGGTGCAGTGTTTGTTCATAACCTTCTTGCAGTCCTCCAGCAAAATCTATGAGAAATTCAAAATGTTGTGCGCACACTGCATCCCTACAGATTTTGCTGCAGAATTTCTGCAGCAAAAAGAAGCAGCATGTCACTTCTTTTCCGTAGGTATCTGCGGTTTTGCCATTAAATAATGGTTAAAAACCGCAGGGACCAAGCTGCAGAAAAACCGCAGCAAAACTGCACCAAAACCGCAACAAACCGCGGTAAAACCGTATGAGGATTTTGGGTGCGTTTTTGGTGCATTTATTTTGCCGTAGGTGCGGAATTCTGTCAGAGGGTGCGTATTTTACTTAAGAAACACATTTTCCCAGTGCGCACAGACCCTTAAAGAGGAATTTTTACTTAAAAAGCAGTGATAACCATATAGGAAATACATGCACAATGGACGCTGCTGTGCCTGTATATGGCGAGCCAGGAACAAAGGAAAGACGCGTCGCATTGTTACATGCCAGAATTATCCATTATCAATATATTTTCTTTTCTGAGCTCCCATAAGCGGGCACTGAGTCTAATCTTTAGGCCTAAGACACACGGGTAAAAAAACGGTGCAAGTGGAGTGCGATAAAACATCACATTCCACTCGGACCAATATTAGCCTGTGTGTCAGCGCACATGAGCGATTATTTTCTTAATCGGACCAAGAAAACAATTGCAGCATGCTGCGGGTGTAATGTGAGTCTTGTTTGTCTCGCACCCATTCAAGTGTATGGGGCGAGAGAAAAATCGCACTACACTCGCGGTACACCGGTGTACCGGAAGTGCAGTGCGAGAATGGCAATAGCCGGCTACGGAGGAGAGAGGGAAATAAATCCCTCCCTCGCCTCCTGAGTGCCGGCCCGCCCCCCGCACCTTAGGTCCGCTCGCACGAACGGACCTCAGTCGCAGGGACACTCGCATGACACTCGGCTCTGCTGTACTGCCAGTGTGAGCAGAGTGTCATGCGAGGGGATGGCAGTAATCCCCGTGTGGCCCCAGCCTCACTATTCAGCTAGAAATTAGCTAGTCTATCACACCCCCCTGCTGTGATTAGGATCTCACTGTCTATAGACTTTGTACATAGAGAGACTCTGCTGCATGGCTAAATATAAAAACTGTTTCAGAACCGCTGCACCCAGTAAACTGATACATCGTTGGATTCAGGATCTCTTTGTCTTCATCTTGATGCTCTCAGAAGAGGCAGCAAAAACCTGCTGACGGATTCACTTTAATCTGATTTGAGAGTTTTTCTTATTGGAGCTTTCATTATCGGCCATTATTGATAAGTGATTATATATATATCATGAATGGGTAAATTGAGCAATAAATAAATAACCAGAGGCGTTTATTAGGCTTGTAGTGTAAGTAATTATTGTGTTCTTGTTTTTTAGATTTGGACTACGACCTGGATATCGACGACGTTCCATTTAATAAGCAGATGCGAAACCAGCAGGACCAGAACGGCAGAGAAATAACCCACCTCCAGCCTGGAAGTGACAGCATAAAGACTGTGTCGGCCAAACCGCTTCTTCCCCTCACAATTACCTTGTTAGGACTTGTCTCGGTGAACTGATTCTCCGGTCTTAACCCTTTACTTTTCTGGTAGCTACATAACAATCTTAGCTGAATTTTACAATTTATAACATTTCCCAGACCCATTGTAAAGTCTTCTTGGACAAAAAAAAAAAAGAATTTTATATAGTAATATTATTAATGTATTAATAAAGAACATTTCTTTGTTCACAGATTTTATTTACAAACGTTTTTGCTGTGTGTTTTAGAGTCTCTCTATGAATTTATTGCGCTTTCGTATGATATATGGCACAGCCATAGACCGTAAGGGAGTGTAATGACCGATTATCTTTCACACATGATTCTAAAAGAGGTTGTTGTGCTTTGGATTTATATTGCACATTAGGATAATTCGTCATAAATGTTTCATAGGTCCAGATCTCAATGCTGACAATATTGGTATTTCCCATGGAAATGAATGGGAGTGACCTGCACGTACATTCCCTACAGTTTGCACATGGTTTGCAGCTGTAAGATTAATGTGGATCCCATGGCTCCTATCCATTTGTTGTACATTTCCTAGGTGGAAAGACTGCTTTAATGAGATAAAATAAAACTAGAAATCTTGTATTTTCACATTGGCCATGGGGAATATTTTAGACTCCAACTTCCAGTTACTATTAATATTTATTTATATTCCAGTTGTTTGCACACTAATAACACAGGATTCACCAAACGCAAAAGGTTGTTAGGTTGACCAATAGGTCACAACTGTTGCCAGCGATGACCAAATGCAGAGGGAGTCCCAGGCCCCCCCTCAGCTTCCCTCAGCCCTAATGAGATAGAGACAGACGCTGATATCTGCACATAAGGTAAGAAGGAGTGTGCGCTCCGAAGAAGACTGCTAGTTTATTATCACATACAGGGTTTATCAACCTAATAGGGGTGTAGCTATGTCGTGTACAGAGACACAAGTTTCATTTCCCAACGAAGCATAAATGAGTTTCGATTCTTGGCGTAAGCGTAACCTTCCATTTCTCAGTAAAAACACAACTCTCATTGTCTTAGACTAGGCACAGGTCTTATCTCTGCCCTTGGGTCTCAGCGTCTAGAGTCCTTGAATCCGCTCTCATCGTCATAGCGTAGCTGGGCTTGCTTGTTCATCTTACAAAACAACATGAATGTCCATCTATTCAATTTTAAGTTAACTCTTTCCTCACAAGGTGATGTCTTCATCTCCACTACATCCTTCACAATGACCTTGGCACACGCTCATTAGATGCGTCAATATAAAAAATAGGGTCAGAATCAGTACCTGTTGATTTCCTGAGACAGCAGGAATTTAGAGTGTAAAAAGGGAATCTGTTACCAGGTTTTGCTACCCCATCTGGGTCCAGCATAATGTGGGGCAGAAATCCTGATTTCATTGATGTGTCACTTACTGGGCTGCTTGTTGACGTTTTTATAAAATCATTGTTTTCTCTATTGCAGATCCAACAGTTCTCTGAATACTGAGCTCTCTATAACCCCTCCCACACTACTGATGTCTTGTGTACACTCTGCATAGTCAGAAAAATGCCAACATGTGATGTTGGTGGGATTATACAGAGCTGATGAATATGCTTGACTACCTGGCATTACTGATAATTTCCTGCTGATAAAACTGTGATTTCGTCAAAACTGCAATTAGCAGCCCAGTAAGTGACACATTGCTGGAATCAGGGTCTCGACCACTATGTTATCATTTGGTGGCAAAAACATTTTGGCAAATTCAGTTTAAACATGTAGACTGTCCATAAATAACAGTGGGGCTGTCTTATTCTGTTGGCTAAATAACTATGCAACATATGAATTTGTTGTAGACCTGAAACCTTACACAGCACATGCAACTAAATTGAATATTCTGCTAGTTCCTTAAGACGTAAAGGACTATTAGGCTAGAATTTCTCCTTTCCATGATCCTAAAACTAATGCTCCACCACCCATCAAAGTAAAAGATGTGGAGAAATTAGAGTAGATACCTTCTCTTGATGGGTTCCACAGTGTCCCTCTATGTATGCCTGTCACGCTAGGTATGGGTAGGTACCAAGCAAATGGCGAAAGGGAACGAAAGGGAAACCCTGTGTCTAGTGAAGGGGCAGATGGTGACCCCTGACCAAGCGTACCGCTGGTCCCTGGCCTCCTTCGCCGCCCTAGATCGTTTCTGCACCTATGCGCTAAGCTGGATCCTTGACCCTGGCCGACCCTGAAGTAGGCCCTAGGTATGGAGCAGATGGGATTTGCACTTAGTCAACTAGCCAACCCCACTAAGGATACAAGGATAACCATGTAAAAGTAGTGCAAAACTTTTTTTTAATATATTTATAATTAGCCCTGATAGCCCATGAAATGCCTACGGCAAACGGCACTAATGGACACTGGTGGAGGGGAGGAAAGGAAAGCCGCCACCACTCAGTGCTCATCTCTGGCTCCAGATACTTGCAGCCCTTGTCCTTCCTGCTCTTGTATGTTGCGGATGGTGAGATACTACTCCAAGAATTACTATGGGCCCCCGGATTACTGGCTGCACCCCTGCTATTGCTCATTTTGTGACATCTCTATTAAAGTTTGTATATTTGTTCTTTAGAAGATAACAGAAGAGAGGATCCCTGCTGCTATTATCATCTATATTCAAAATATCCCCCACAGGGTATCCTCTCTACAAACAATCATTTCTCTAAACTGTGCCATATGAGAAAATATCTGTATTTCTGTTACTTCCAGCAATCTTATGACACAGCATTGCAATGAGGTCAGCCCCGAATCTAATGTTTATGGCTCACTGGGGAAGTGAAAATTCCTTCTCGATGTGAGGCCATGCCACCCGGCATTCATGGCAGAGCCGTGTTACTGTTACATTACTGGAAAAGATTATATAAGAAATTTAATTAGATTTTGGCAGTAGTGACATTTCGAATTTTTCCAAGCGCATCAGGTCCAGGACGATATTCTCATAGAACCACATGGATTCACTATGAAAGGTGAAAGGATAGCCTTTGTTTTAAGGTATCTACTGCACTGTTGTCCCTGCTACTATCGACAATAATGTATTGTATTGAATATATCAATTTATTATTTCTTATTTTAGAGGCAGCGCTATTACTTGGGGATTAGAAATGTTACCTGGAGGCTCTGCAGAATGTTGTTCAAATCTAACCAAGGGCAACATCTACAGATATTCTCTCCGTGTTGGCGAAGGCTTCTACTGAGTTCTCCGGTTTCCTATCTTCAGAAAATAACCTGTTATTTTTTGTGTTCAATTCCCTTTCTTTTCCACAATGTTATTTTTTTCCCTTATTAGAAATAAAATACAGAAATCTTACAATATTTATCCTAGCAGAAAAAGGAATTTTTTTAGACTCCTGTTTCAGGAAACAACACATGTACAATGAACAAGCTTTTTCCTCTATCTTTTATATTGAAGCATCTAATGACGTCTGCAAAGGTTGTTATGAAGGAAGGGGGAGCTGTGACATGACTTAATATTAAAAGTGTTATTAAATGTGTATAAAAGTGTCATTTTAAAGCACCACCACAGTGTTTTTGTTTATTGCACTGCTGTAATGATGCTTTAAATATAAGTCCCCTGAGCCCTGTGCTATATTCACCTTCTGCCACTTCACCATTTTTAGAGGTGATCTGGTCAGTCTGCACTGGAAAGTGACTAGCCGTCAGCTCTAGTGTTTCATGGAGCGCCCCAGAGGTCACAATTCAATATAATTCTATGAGAGCCTTGTTCTGGCTCTCATAGACTTGCATTAATGCCTGTAATGTAGCTTGTGACTTCCGGACAGTCAGAAGCTACAGGTACAAGATAGCACTGCAGGACCAGTAAAGTGTGAAAACGCCGAAAGGTGAGTATATGACACGGGGCTTATATTTAAAGCGCCACTATAGTGGTGTAAAAAAAAATGCCAAAAACTCTGTAGTAGTCCTTTAAACCTTCCTCTGATGATAAGAAACGCTTCCTAAAGGACAGTAAGTATAATTATATTTCAGGGTTTTTTGGGTTTTTTTTTTCGTTTTTTTTTGTTTTTTGTTTTTTTTTCAATAGAGATCGTGATCTGAAAAAAAAAAGGCAAAAATGTTTAAAAATACATATAACACAAAAACCTACAGAGAAGTTACAGAAATACAAACAATAGTTACCCCCTTCACGTACACAGAGTGGTATCTACTAGAAGACATTAAGGGAACATTAGGGAAATTAAAACAGCCATAATGTGAAGGTGTGATAAGAAGGCAAATGATTCATCTAGAGGCATGGGGTAGAAAAAAAAATAAAAATGACAAAATGTGGCGTGGCTGGGTATTCTTCGTGTGGGCTAGACAGGAGGAAAAAAGTGTGCTAAGTTGTTGGGGGGGTTATTTTAGAATAGAAGGGGGTGAAAACAAGGGAAACAGGAGGAATAGTTAATTGCCAATAACCTGTTAATGGACATGGTGAATCCATACTTGCTATATTGTTTAACAAGATGTAATGCACATGAAAATTTGGACTAAAATTTGGTGTTTAAAAAAAAAACCTACAGAGACATAACCACCAGGATTTTCCTATATAAACTAAAGCCAGTGCTATACTGGCGCTATCATACTGATTCTATACATACCTTTAGTTGTGAGATTGGATGTATACTTTCTGAAATACAAGCAAGTAAAGTTTGTGAAATATGCTGTTATTTGATTGATAGGTGCAACGGAATATCTAAAAGGTGGGTTGGGTTTTGCTAGTTACTTCTGCCCGTCTGCCTGCCTGTCCTTCCACCCCTTTTCTCTGTTATTACAGGGGGAGGAAGGACAGAGGGAGAGGACGGACAGACAGGCAGCTGGAGCGGGAATAACTAGCAAAACCCAACCCACCTATTAGATATTCTGCAGCACCTATCAATCAAATAACAGTGCATTTCACAAAGTTTACTTGCCTGTATTTCAGAAACTATACCTCCGATCTCACAACTACAGGAATGTATAGAATCAGCATGATAGCACCAGTATAGCACTGGCTTTAGTTTTTATAGGAAAATCCTGGTCGTTGGTCCTCTTTAATACATCATTTTCTGATTATCTGTTTCTCTTAAGACAGGTGAATCAAATTTTGAGCCCAAGCAGGGCATATGATGACAATGTACAGTGACATGGAACATGTTGGTTCTATATTAACAATATTGAATAAATTGGGACATATAGACTTTATGTGACGGAAAATAACCCTACTAGTGAGTTAATTCTGTATTGTCAGAAACTTGCATCATTACTAGCGGATAAAATGGCTTTATTACACGTTGCGACATCGGTAACGATATATCGTTGGGGTCACGTCGTTAGTGACGCACATCCGGCGCCATTACCGACATCGCAGCGTGTAAACCCTAGGAGCAACGATTACCGATCGCAAAAACGTCAAAAATCGTTGATCGGTAACACGTCACTCCTTTCCATAATATCATTACTGCTGCAGATGCGATGTTGTTTGTCGTTCCTGCAGCTCCACACATCGCTATGTGTGACACCGCAGGAACGACAAACATCTCCTTACCTGCCTCCACCGACAATGCGGAAGGAAGGAGGTGGGAGGGATGTTATGTCCCGCTCATTTCCGCCCCTCCGCTTCTATTGGCCGGCCGCTTAGTGACGTCGCGGTGACGTCGCTGTGTCACCGAACGCACCTCCCCCTTGAATGAGATATTGTTCGGCAGTCACAGCAACGTCGCCGACCAGGTATGTGCGTGCGAAGCTGCCGTAGCGATAATGTTCGCTACGGCAGCAATCACCACATATCGCATGTGCGACGGCGGCGGGTGCTATCGTGCTCTACATCGCTAGCAATTGCTAGCGATGTCGCAGCGCGTAAAGCCCGCCTAAGAGCAGCAGGTGAAAGCAAGCTCTCTCCACTGTGGTTAACAATTGAAATGCATTTCAAGGGCACGGACTTGGAGACTTGCCATTCCACATGTCCATCACAACCCCCCTCCCTCATGATGTGATCATAGGGCGCCAAGGGGTTGCGAAAACAGCTGCGGGTCTGCTGAAGACCCCCGTGTCTATCATAATGGTGTTCCTGTAAAAAGCAGCCAATGGCTGTAGACAGTAACTTTTATTATATACTGATATACATAATACAAGTAATCAGATGATTTGCAGATTCAAGTGCTTAAAGAGACTAACAAAGTGAAAAAAAGAATTAAAAAATGTAAAAAGAAATATATAAAAAGTTTGAATCACCCCCCTTTTCCCCCCATTAAAAATAAAGAAATAAAAAAATGAACTTGTATTGCTGTATCCGTAAAAGTCCGATAAGTCAGTCAAAATATAAAATAATCAACCTGATCGGTCTACACCCTAATAAAAAAAAAGTTAAAATTCCAGAATTGATTTTATTTTTTTGTTCACCACAACTATTATTATTATTATTATATATTATTATAGCGCCATTTAATCCATGGCGCTTTACATGTGAAAAGGGGTGTACATAAACAAGTACAATAATCATAAACAAAACAAGACACAGACTGATACAGGAGGAGAGAGGATCCTGCCCGCGAGGGCTCACAGTCTACAGGAGTAGAGAAGACCATGCCCGTGAGGGCTTACAGTTTACAGGAGGAGAGAAGACCCTGCCCGCGATGGCTCACTGTCTACAGGAGAAGAGAAGACCCTGCCCGCGAGGGATCACAGTCTACAGGAGGAGAGAGGACCCTGCCCACGAGGATTCACAGTCTACAGGAGTAGAGAAGACCATGCCCGTGAGGGCTTACAGTCTACAGGAGGAGAGAGGACCCTGCCCATGAGGACTCACAGTCTACAGGAGGAGAGAGGACCCTGCCCGCGATGGCTCACTGTCTACAGGAGAAGAGAGGACCCTGCCCGCGAGGGATCACAGTCTACAGGAGGAGAGAGGACCCTGCCCACGAGGATTCACAGTCTACAGGAGTAGAGAAGACCATGCCCGTGAGGGCTTACAGTCTACAGGAGGAGAGAGGACCCTGCCCATGAGGACTCACAGTCTACAGGAGGAGAGAGGACCCTGCCCGTGATGGCTCACAGTCTACTGGAGGAGAGAGGACCCTGCCCATGAGGACTCACAGTCTACTGGAGGAGAGAGGACAGTGCCCATGAGGACTCACAGTCTACAAGACTCAACATGAAATGTAATACAAAATTAATAATATGTCATATCTCGCTCAAAATGTGATCAATAAAAAATGTCAGCTCACAAAACAAAAAATACTTAGCTCTGTTAACTGAAAAATGAAAATGGGTCTCAGAAAATTAAGATAAAGGCAAAAAAATGTTTTCACTAATTTTACACTTTTTTTTTCCCACCAAACTATGTAGGTTTGGTATAAGTGTAAGAATACTTACCTGGATAACTATGTTCACAAGTCATTTTCATCAAACAATGAAAACCATTACAAAAAAATCAATAAGCAACAAACTTCTAATTTTTCTTTTTATTGTTTTCTTGTACATTAAATGGCAAAATGAATTGTGCCATTTAAAACTAGAACTTGTCCCCCCAAAAAAACAAGCCGATATACATTTAAGTTGATGGAATGATGAAAAAGTTATGGATTTTGGAAAAAAAGTAAATGGAGAAAAATAGGAGGAATGACCAAAAGTATAAAATCAGAAAATAGCCAGGTCATTAAAGGTTTAAACAGTCCCAATACTTTTGGATAAGTTCTGTGTTACTTATTAAATGTATACACAAGTTCAGGTTTTACTTGTGCTACGCTCAACCCATTAAAATGTCTATGTCCTGTTAGAGAGCAATAAATCTATATAAATAAAACACACGTCTATTGGAATATGTTGCCACTATATAAATACAAATTATTATTATGAACCATCAGTACTATATACACAAAATAGAAAATATTTCAGTCTCCTTGAATACAGTGGCGGTCAGATAACAGTTTGGTTTGGCTCCATTATCACCTGCCACCCTATGAGGAGCACACTAATAAACACTATGCCTATGACATTTATTAATGTAATATCCTCAGATTTTATAGATACACAATGTATCCTCCAAATCCAACTCCCAGAGCAGCATCAATTCATTTTAATAGCTATATATTGTATTTTATATTGCATTATATATTCAAAACATTTAATTTTAACCTATATACAGTTGTGTTCAAAAGTTTACATACCCCAGTAGATTTTTTTAATTTCTTGGCCTTTTTACAGAGAATATGAATGGTAACACAAAATCTTTTTTTCCCCCACTCTTGGTTAGTGATTAGGTGAAGCCATTTATTGTCAAACTACTGTGTACTAGGTTGTGTAAACTTTTGAGCACAGCTGTATATTCGTCTAAATTTGGACAAGTTTTTCTTTACTTGAACTTAATAAGATGACATTTTTTATTTCTGAAGAACCATTTAAAAATTATATTGTATTGAGAAAGTTCACCTTTATAATTGCACAACAAAGCATCTCAGTCTTAGGGTATGTGCGCACGTTGCTTTTTACCTGCTTTTTACCTGCTTTTTTGCTGCTTTTTCTTCTGCGCTGTTTAATGCCAAAATGGATGTGTTCTTCTATTCAAGCAAAGTCTATGGGAATTTGGGTTTCTTGTTCACACTATGTTGTTCAAAATGCTGCCTTTTTGAGGCAGAACTTTGGTCAAAAACTCAGCTTTTCAAAGAAGCAACATGTCAATTGTTTTTGCCATTTGGGTTTTGCACTGCAAAGCTGAGTTTTTGACCAAAGTTCTGCCACAAAAAGGCAGCATTTTGAACAACATAGTGTGAACAAGAAACCCAAATTCCCATAGACTTTGCTTGAATAGAAGAACACATCCATTTTGGCATTAAACAGCGCAGAAGACAAAGCAGCAAAAAAGCAGGTAAAAAGCAACGTGCGCACATACCCTTACAAGTAATACCATATTATCTCACTCTAGTTTGCATAATATGGTAAATAATATTTATGTCATATGTAAGGGGTACTTTGCACGTTGCGACATCGCTACTGCGATGTTGTTGGGGTCAAATCGAAAGTGACGCACATCCGGCGCCAGCAACGACGTTGCAACGTGTAAAGCCTAGATGCACCGATAAACGATCGCAAAAGTGTCGTAAATCGGTGATCTGTGTAGTGTCGATCATTTTCATAATTTCACTGCAGCGACAGGTACGATGTAGTTCCTCGTTCCTGCGGCAGCACACATCGCTGTGTATGAAGCCGCAGGAGCGAGGAACATCTCCTTACCTGCCTTCACCGGCTATGCGGAAGGAAGGAGGTGGGCTGGATGTTTACGTCCCGCTCATCTCCACCCCTCTGCTTGTATTGGCCGCCTGCCGTGTGACGTCGCTGTGACACTGCTCGACCCGCCCCCTTAGGAAGGAGGCAGGTTGCCGGCCAGACCAGCTACGGCAGCTATCACAAGATACCGCATGTGCGACGGGGTCGGGTACTATCGCGCTTGGCATCGCTATCATCGGCTAGCAATGTCGCAGTGTGCAAAGTACCCCTAAGTGTCTCTCTTGAGAGATACATATCAGGCCCCCCCAGGCCATGTATCAGATCTGAATTATTTTTACCACAATTTGGGCTCATTTCAGATTTCAATGTTCAATATATAATTGTAAATGCATTATCATGTCATTATGTCTCAGGCATGAGTATCGTTCCCATTGCGGTACCTTAACATTTAGATCCCTATTTAGTTTGAAATTCATTTTACCAAGAATGTGTAAATATGTATTGTATAATATGTCAAATATTCCATGTAAAAAGCCATCCAAAAATGACTCATGAACTCGTGTAAGTCCTTTTGTAAACAGGATAAAACACCAAGAAAAGCTACAAAGCCCAAGCCCATCTTATCTACAAGACGTTCACACAAAATTGTGTCACCTCCAGATGTTGTACATCCAAATAAATAACACCATTAAGTGCTGGGAACCAACAAACAAAAACAAAGACACTTTTTAATGTAAATCTACAAAACACGGCCCAGATGCTCAATCTAAACTAAAACATATGACAATATTTTAATTAAAGGAACTGAAGTGGATGGAAGCCTGCCTCTGTTTGAAGCATAAACATTGGGTCACTTAAGGGTCGTGAAGTGCTTACTGGAAAGCCCAAAGTATGGCTTTCACACCAAGTTAAAGGTCAGGTCTGTAATCCAGTTCCCCGGAATGTATACAAATGCCATTCTTTTGCTCAAATGTAATGAATCAGTTCCTCTGGTGGATTCATTTTGTTTATTTTTACATTTATATGTACACCAAGCATAGTCCTGGCCTGAAAATGAAGAAATCCATATTCACTTTGTTATGATCACACATATGAAACACAATGCACAGAACATATTGTATTAACTGGCTGCAAATATAATTGTGATAGAATCACATAAACCGAGTTCCCAAGAAGCCTCTGCACAGGATTCCCTCCAGGTTTGGTTTACGTAATAAATAGCAATATAGTTATGTAATTTGTTCACATTGTTTGTAGAGCTGGCTTTTTATTAAGTTGGGGTAGTGCTGCTATATTAATTTATTACACTCTGATAAACAAAATGAGCTTTGTTACTATACCAATGCTAGTATGAGAGTGAGAAGAACCAGATTTAGCGAGAGGTGGTCATAACACTGTCCATGATGACATCCTAAAAATGTTCATCATGACTGTTTGGCATAAGTGGAAGTTCTCAGTCATGGTGCAAAATATGCAACGGGGCCCCATCTGCCTTATATTTATGCCTCTTTATACATCATTACAGTGAAGGAAATAATTATTTGATCTGTCGCGGGTGGAGGAGGGGACGCCGCGCTCTCCCTACTGCTCGGGTCCGGCTGCCGCGGCTGCTGTGGCCTGCTGCTGCTCGGTGGCTCGAGCGACGAGCCGGATCCCGGAGACTCTAGCGGCGCTCCTCGCCCGTGAGTGAAAGGGGGGTTTTGGGTGTGGGGATTGTGGATTGTCCGTGACGCCACCCACGGTTGTGGTGAAGGGATGTACACCACCGCTGCTCTGGCTGGGGAATCCCGGGTGTGATGGTATGGAGCAGCCAGTTGTTGTGTTGCCCCTCCGTGGGTAGGGGTTGGTGATCCCGGGGCCCAGGGATGGGGTTTTGGAATGGTGGGCAGGCGGGTAGGGGGCCTGTGGAGGTGCAGGGGCGCAGGGGCAGCGCTGTGCTGCACGGCACGGAGGTACTCACTCAGCCAGTAAACACGACACAGTTCTCGGTAAACAAACGGCTGGTTGGACGGGTCCCTCAGACGGCTGCACTGTTGATATCCCCTGCAGGTGACGGTGACGGTCTCTTTCCTGCACCTATGTGTTGTTGTTTGGTTGCGATGGGTTCCCACCAGTAACCCGCTCCCCGGCCTAGATATGAACCGGAGGAGCTCCACTCTTGCCCGCAGGCGCTGGCCCTGGGAAACTGGTGCCTTGGCGGTGGCAGTGTCTCCCCTTAACGGTCGGACTGTTGCCTTCAATCGGGACTTAGCTGTTGAGAGACAGTCGTCCCCTTCACTGACGGACCTGGCAAATCATGGCGACTCCTAGCCTTGCCGGGATCCGAAAGGCCCCTGCCCTGGTGCTGACTGTTCTTCGTATACTGCTCCAGACCGCCGGGTCACCACCCGTCCGCGGTCCTTCCAGCAACCTCCGAGCAGTTCCCCTGCAGACTATCACCGCCGTCTGCTGACCTTGCTGTCACAGTCCGGGGCACACACCCGGACCAGCTTCAGGCTTTCTTAACTGTCACTTTTTACTCCTTCTCTCAAGCTCCTCTACCACTTCCTTCTACTTCACTCCCTTAACTGTTCTGCCTGGTTTTCCCGCCTCCAGGGCTGTGTACTCCTCGGTGGGCGGAGCCAACCGCCTGGCCCACCCCCTGGTGTGAACACCAGCTCCTGGAGGAAGGCAACAAGGATTTTTGGTTAGCTTTGGTGTTCCTAACTGGGGTGTAGGGTGTGGTGGTGTTATGACCTGTGACCCCTGGCTTGCCCAGGGTGTCACAGATCCCTTGCTGATTTTGTAAGTTTGCCCACTGACAAAGACATGAACAGTCTATCATTTTAAGGGTAGGATAATTTTAACAGTGAGAGATAGAATATCCAAAATAAAATCCAGAAAATCACATTGTATAAATGATATAAAATTATTTGCATTTTGCAGAGAGAAATAAGTATTTAATCCCCTACCAACCATTAAGAGTTCTGGCTCCTACAGACACTTAGGGTACCATCACACTTTAGCGACGCAGCAGCGATCCCACCAGCGATCTGACCTGGTCAGGATCGCTGCTGCGTCGCTACATGGTCGCTGGTGAGCTGTCAAACAGGCAGATCTCACCAGCGACCAGTGACCAGCCCCCAGCCAACAGCGACGTACAAGCGACGCTGCGCTTGCACGGAGCCGGCGTCTGGAAGCTGCGGACACTGGTAGCTAAGGTAAACATCGAGTATGGTTACTTGATGTTTACCTTAGTTACCAGCGCACACCGCTTAGCTTTGTGTGTGCAGGGAGCAGGAGCCGGCACTGGCAGCGTGAGAGCTGCGGAGGCTGGTAACGAAGGTAAATATCGGGTAACCACCTTGGTTACCTGATGTTTACCGTGGTTACAGCTTACCGCAGGCTGCCAGACGCCGGCTCCTGCTCCCTGCACATTCAGGATTGTTGCTCTCTCGCTGTCACACACAGCAATGTGTGCTTATCAGCGGGAGAGCAACAATAAAAAAACGAACCAGGGCTGTGTGTAACGAGCAGCGATCTCACAGCAGGGGCCAGATCGCTGCTCAGTGTCACACACAGCGAGATCGCTAATGAGGTCACTGCTGCGTCACAAAAAACGTGACTCAGCAGCGAGCTCGCTATGTGTGAAGCACCCCTTAGATGCTCCTAATCACCTCGCTACCTGCATTAAAGACAGCTGTCTTAAATTGTCACCTGTATAAAAGCCTCCTGTCCACATACTTAGTTAATCAGTCAGACTCTAACCTCTACAACAAGGGCAAAACCAAAGAGGTTTCTAAGGATGTCAGGACAAGATCATAGACCTGCACAAGGCTGGAATGGGCTACAAAACCATAAGTAAGACACTGGGTGAGAAGGAGACAACTTTTGGTGCAATTGTAAGAAAATGGAAGAAATACAAAATGAGTGTCAATTGACATCGATCTGGGGCTCCATGCACAATCTCACCTCGTGAGGTATCCAGGATCATGAGGTAGGTGAGAGATCAGCCTAAAACTACACGGGGGGAACTTGTCAATGATCTCAAGGCATTTGGGACCACTGTCACCAAGAAAACCATTGGTAACACATTACGCCTTAATGGCTTAAAGTCCTGCAGTGCCCACAAAGTCCCACTGCTCAAGAAGGCACATGTGCAGCCGGCTCATCTGAAGTTTGCCAATGAACACCTGGATGATTCTGAGATTGGAAAAAGGTGCTGTGGTCAGAGAAGGCAAAAAATGAGCTCTTTTACTTTAACACAACTTACCATGTTTGGAGGAAGGGAAATGCTGCCTATGACCCAAAGAACACTATCCCCACTGTCAAGCATGGAGGTGGAATCATTATGTTTTGGGGGTGTCTGCTAAGGGCACAGGACTACTTCACCACATCAAAGGGACAATGGATGGAGCCATGAACCATAAAATCCTGTGCGACAACCTCCTTCCCTCCTCCAAGACATTAAAAATGGGTCGTGGCTGGGTCTTTCAGCATGACAATGACCTAAAACATACAGTCAAGGCAACAAAGGAGTGACTCAAAAAGAAGCACATTAAGGTCATTGAGTGGCCTAGCCAGTCTCCAGACCTTAATCCCATAGAAACCTTAAGGAGGGAGCTGAAGCTCTGAGTTGCCATATTAATGATTTAAAGATGATCTGCAAAAAGGAGTGACCAAAATTCCTCCTGACATGTGCGCAAACCTCATCATCAACCACAAAAAATGTCTGACTGCTGTGCTTGCCAACAAAGGTTTTGCCACCAAGTATTAAGTCTTGTTTGCCAGAGGGATCAAATATTTATTCTCTCTGTAAAATGCAAATTAATTTATATAATTTATATAATGTGGTTTTTTGGATTTTATTTTGGATAGTCTATCACCCACTGTTAAAATGAACCTACCCTTAAAATTATAGACTGTCCAGGTCTTTGTCAGTGGGCGAACTTACAAAGTCAGCAAAGGATCATGTAATTATTTCCTTCACTGTATATGGGTGTGCATACAATGCCTTGCACCACACTTTTCAAAGTGCATAGATTTCATAGACCTGATGAAATTTCTTTGTTGCTGCATCATTTTTAATTTTAAATTCACCTGATTTAATCTTTTAAATCATCGGCTAGATAGAATTAATTTAAAAAATGCCATTTAAAAGTATTGATCAAACGAAAAATGTGCTTCTAGTGTTTTTATTCATTTTCGTAGTATCTGGATTATCAATAATTATGTGGCAGAAATCCGAGTTGGATTCAGATATCATGGGTCATATAATTTTAAGACATCCATATACCATAAATTTGAGATAGTGGGTGTTCTGCGACGCTTATGTGTAACTGATCAAGGAGTCAGAATTAGGCGAAAGTATTACTAGTGTGGTTTATTCTCTATGCATTTTGAAATATTCCAACTTCTCCTTCTATGTGGTGCTCCTGAAGATGTTGGAATACTTCGGAACGAGTAGACACTAAGCTGCACTACTACTTTTGTTTGATTCTTACTTCTGGACCGAATACATACCAGTAAAGTAGGTCACCTGCTATGTCCAAACTGTCCTGCGATGTCGAAACTGTTTTTGCTTCATACCCTTTAGGTGTATTTTCTCACCACAGTGCCCCACCAGGTGAGCAGAACCACCTCTTATCATTGCCTTAATCTGGATAACAACCTATTGTGCTTTCTAGGGAAAAACTAAAAGAAGAAGGGATCAGCTCACCGTGAGTGCAGTTGTTTATTCAGATGCAAGTTATATTCATCCGGTCTAAATGGTGGGTGCATGAATACATGTGGCTGGCTTCCACGGGATACAAGAACAAAGAAGGTAAGTGTCAAGCACCAATACGGATAAAACTCCAGGTTTATTTCATCTTTAAAATGTCATAAAACACAGAGTACCTGAAGTGTTTTGGACATCAGTCCTTAGTCGTAGGACAAAGGGGTACTTTGCACGCTGCGACATCGCTAGCCGACTGTAGCGATGCCGAGCGTGATAGTCCCTGCCCCCGTCGCAGATGCGATATCTTGTGATAGCTGCCGTAGTTATTATTATTATTATTATTGTTTATTTATAGAGCACCATTGATTCCATCGTGCTGTACATGAGGGGGTTACATACAGAATACATGTACATGTTACAATAGACAGACTAGCACAGGGGGAAGAGGGCCCTGCCCTTGCGGGCTTACATCCTAAAGGATTTTGGGGAGGAGACAGTAGGTGGGGTGTAGGTGGGGCGGCAGCTCCGCACGGTGGTGGGGCGGCAGCTCCGCACGGTGGTGGGGCGGCAGCTCCGCACGGTGGTGGGGCGGCAGCTCCGCACGGTGGTGGGGCGGCAGCTCCGCACAGTGGTGGGGCGGCAGCTCCGCACGGTGGTGGGGCGGTGAGGTCATTGTAGATTATAGGCATTTCTGAACAGATGAGTTTTCAGGGTCCGTTTGAAGTTTGCAAGTGTAGTAGATAGTCTGACGTGTTGAGGCAGTGAGTTCCAGGAGACTGGGGATGCTCGGGAGAAGTCTTGGAGTCGGTTGCATGAGGAGCGAATGAGAGAGGAGGATAGAAGGAGATCTTGGGAGGACCGGAGGTTACGTTTTGGAGTGTAGCGAGAGATTAGTTCAGAGATATATGGAGGAGACAGATTATGGATAGCTGTCACGCTCCCCGGGTCCTCGGCTCCCCTCCCCGGGTCCTCAGCTCCGCTCCCCGGCTCACCTGCCACGCTCCCCTCGTCCCAGCCTCCGGTGCCCGTCCTCCATAGGTCCTCTGGTCGCCGATCCCGGCGTCCGACATCTTCCCAGGCCCTGGCCGGCTCTCCTGCGTCCTCCTCGCAGCCTCCTTCCCTGGCTTCTGGCACCCGGGCCGCGCGCATGCGCATTAGGGCACGCGCGCGGTCACTGACCCTTTCTTAAAGGGCCAGCGTCCAGTAACAGGAAATGAGGTTAGTCAGGTTCAGGGTATAAAGGGGGTTCTTGTCCAAGGGGGCGGGGCCTGATCTTCGTGTTCCCTGAGCTAGGAGTCAGGTCTCCTGGTGTTTATGTGCCTGTACTCACCTATCTCTCTTTGTAGAGCCGTACCTGCCTCGCCATCCAGTCTGCCGTATCCCGAACCCCGCACGCTGTCCGTCTGCCATCCGACAGCACCTGCCATCTCGGATCCCTGCGGTGACCCGTCATCTTGCTCCAGAGGTTCCGGACTCCGCCTGATATCATCTCGGCCTCCGAACCTGAGCTACGTCACCAAGACTACCTTCTGTGACTCCGTGGTCCCAGGGACTCCTCCGCTGTCTTCACTTGCACGGACTATCCTGCTGCCCTTCAGTGCTTCAGCTGCCGGACTCCCTACCTCCATCTTAGAGTTCGGTCCAGTGGATCCACCTCCTGGGTCTGCCCGACCGCCCGGCCGTAACAGTAAGATCAGGCCATGGATCCCGCTGCTGCACTAATGGCCCTGCAAGAGGAACTCCAACGCCAGCGTGAAGTCCAGACCCGCATGCTGCAATTCATGACCTCCGTGGACACCCGCCTGTACACATTACAAGCATCAATGACGCCTGCGGCACCCAGGTCCCCCGCCAGGCAAGCCATGGCTCCCGTACCAGTGGCAGCCTCTTCAGATGCTTCCCGACTCCGTTTGGCGTCACCTCCTCGGTATGCTGGAGATCCCAAGACCTGCAGGGGCTTCATAAACCAATGTTCCCTTCACTTCACGCAGCTGCCACATCTGTTCGCCTCCGACCAAGCCAAGGTCGCCTTTATAATGTCCCACCTAGAGGGCGAGGCGCTGGCGTGGATGAACCCCTTGTGGGAGAAGGAGGACCCCATGACCAAGGATCTTCAACAGTTCCTACAGGCCTTCCGCAGTACCTTTGACGAGCCAGGACGCGCCTCTGCCTCTGCTTCATCACTCCTCCGCCTACGTCAAGGGACACTGACGGTGGGTCAATACGCCATCCGTTTCCGCACTTTGGCTTCAGAACTCGGGTGGAATAATGAGGCCCTAACAGCCGCCTTCTGGGAAGGACTCTCGAGTCGCATCAAGGATGAGTTGGCGGGTCGGGACGTGCCCTCCACCCTAGATGCACTGATCGCCCTAGCAACTCGTGTGGACATACGTTTTCAGGAGCGCTCCAAAGAGCTATCTCGGGAGAGACGCCCGGTACGGCATTCTCCTCCTCCGCAGAAGTCCTCCGTTCCTCAGTCATCAACAGCTGGGATTCCCGTCCACGAGCCCATGCAGATCGACCGAGTGCGGCAGTCTGAACGACGTCGAGCAGAGCGGCTCGCCCAGGGCCTCTGCTTTTACTGTGGTGAGGACACCCACCTGCTACGCTCCTGTCCAGAGAGGCCGGGAAACTCCAAAGCCTAGGGTTGGTAGGAGAGGCCACCCTAGGTGCTGGGACCCTCTCTGACCCAGTTACATGGACAGTGCAAGTGACCACGGGAGAGACGCGGTTCACGGCTGATGCCTACCTCGATTCCGGGGCAGCAGGCAATTTCATCCAGCAGGCCACGGTGGACAAGTACCGGGTGCCTGTCATGCCACTCGACAAACCCCTAGTGATTGCCTCGGTGGATGGGAGGCCTCTCTCTGATACCATCTCCTTGATCACCAGGCCTGTCGAACTACGCATCGGTGCTCTTCACACCGAGAACATCGCTCTCTACGTTCTCCCACACATGTCCCACCAGATCCTGTTGGGACTCCCATGGTTGCGGACACATGAACCATCGGTTTGCTGGGGTACTGGCGAAGTCACCCGTTGGGGCTCTTCGTGTCATGAGAGGTGCCTAAAGTCCATACCACCCCTCCGACGACCTCCGGTTCCTGAGACCCTAACGGGGCTGCCTTCGGCCTATTGGTCCTTTGCCGATGTCTTTGACAAAAAGGAATCCGAGGTACTGCCGCCACATCGTCCATACGATTGTGCCATTGACCTGCTTCCAGGGACAACCCCACCTAGAGGACGGATATATCCTTTATCTCCAGCCGAAACCAGGGCCATGTCAGATTACATCTCAGAGAGCCTAGCAAGAGGGTTCATTCGGAGATCCTCCTCTCCTGCTGGAGCAGGTTTCTTCTTTGTCAAGAAGAAAGAGGGAGACTTACGCCCATGCATAGACTACCGGGGTCTCAACCAAATCACCGTGAAAAACAAATACCCCCTGCCGCTCATTTCCGAATTATTTGACCGGCTTAGAGGAGCTCGTGTGTTCACCAAGCTGGATCTTCGGGGTGCTTACAATCTGGTACGCATCCGCTCTGGTGACGAATGGAAAACCGCGTTTAATACGCGCGATGGACATTATGAGTACTGCGTGATGCCCTTCGGTCTGTGTAACGCTCCTGCCGTCTTCCAAGAACTGGTGAACGACGTGTTTCGGGACCTTCTCTACATCTGTGTGGTTGTTTATCTAGATGACATCCTTGTCTTCTCTCCGGACCTCCAAACCCACAGAGAAAACGTACAGCTGGTCTTACAAAGACTGAGAGAGAATCGCCTGTACGCAAAGTATGAGAAGTGTGTCTTTGAGCAGTCTTCCCTCCCCTTTCTGGGGTACATCATCTCTGATACTGGACTGCAGATGGACCCCAAGAAGGTCTCCGCCATCATCAACTGGCCTCCGCCTTCTGGACTGAAGGCAATCCAACGCTTCCTGGGATTCGCCAACTACTACCGCCAGTTTATCCCGCACTTCTCTGCCTTGACCGCTCCTCTCTCCGCTTTGACCAAAAAGGAGGCTAATCCTAAGGACTGGTCACCTGCGGCAGACGCCGCATTTTGTTCTTTGAAGCGAGCATTCGCCTCCGCCCCTGTACTCCACCGACCGGAGTTAAACCGCCAGTTCACCTTGGAGGTGGATGCCTCCTCCTCAGGAGCCGGAGCAGTGCTCATGCAAAAATCCTCCTCCGGGAAGATGGTGACCTGCGGTTTCTTCTCTAAGAGCTTCTCAGCACCCGAACGTAATTACACCATCGGTGACCGAGAACTACTGGCGGTCAAACTGGCTCTGGAGGAGTGGCGCTACCTCCTGGAAGGAGCAGTGTACCCCGTGATTATCTACACGGACCACAAAAACCTGGAATACCTGCGGTCCGCTCAGCGACTGAACCCACGGCAAGCCAGGTGGTCCTTATTCTTTGCCAGGTTTGACTTCCAGCTCCACTTCCGACCAGCGGACAAGAATGTACGCGCTGATGCCTTGTCTAGGTCTCTCATGCCCATGGAACAGGAGGAAGAGACTATCCAGCCTATCATCTCTCCTAGCAAGATTGTTCCGGTGGCTCCTGTCACTCTGGCCCAGATACCACCTGGGAAGACCTATGTCTCGGAGACCGACAGGCTAACGGTCTTACACTGGGGTCATACCTCAAAAACAGCCGGCCATGCAGGCCAGAAGAGAACATGGGGTGCGATTGTACGCCATTACTGGTGGCCATCTCTTCGCACGGACGTCGCCGCCTTTGTCTCTGCCTGCTCCTCTTGTGCCAGAAACAAGACGCCCAAACACCTCCCACATGGCCGCCTTCTGCCTCTGCCGATACCTTCGATTCCGTGGCAACACATAGCAATGGACTTTATTACGGACTTGCCCTTGTCATCCGGGCACACAGTCATATGGGTCGTGGTGGACCGGTTCTCAAAAATGGCCCATTTCGTTCCTATGGCTGGACTGCCCTCTGCTCAGGAACTCGCGGACGCTTTTATACAACACATCTTCCGCTTGCATGGCTTTCCATTACACATCGTATCAGACAGAGGAACTCAGTTCACCTCCCGCTTCTGGAGGGCTCTCTGTAACCATCTGGGAGTGACTCTGGACTTTTCATCTGCATACCATCCTCAGTCTAATGGCCAAGTAGAGAGGGTCAATCAAATCTTGACCTCATTTCTACGTCACTATGTTAACGCCCATCACGACGACTGGTCCGCTCTTCTACCTTGGGCTGAATTCTCCCACAACCACCACATCAGTGAGTCGTCCTCCAGCTCTCCCTTCCATGTTGTTTACGGACTTCAGCCTTCCATCCCATTGCCTGTATCCCCCTCTTCGGATGTCCCTGCTGCAGATACAGTAGCCCGTGACTTTGCCACCATTTGGGACTCTGTCAAGGTGTCTCTAGGACGTGCTTCCCTGCGGATGAAGAGACACGCAGACAAGAAACGCCTGGATCCTCCGTGTTTCTCTCCTGGAGACCTCGTCTGGCTTTCTTCCCAGTACGTCCGCCTGAAGATACCTTCATACAAGCTGGGTCCTCGCTACATTGGGCCGTTTAAAGTCCTCACCAGGATCAATGAGGTCTCCTACAAGCTGCAGCTCCCGGCCACGATGAGGATACCCAACTCGTTCCACGTCTCCCTGCTCAAGCCGGTGGTCCTTGGTCCCTTCTCCGCTGCTGCCAGTCCAGCTCCTCCACCTATTGCCGATGATGACATCTATGCGGTAAGGGATATCGTGGCCATGAAGACCGTACGAGGTCGGCAGTTCTTCCTGGTGGACTGGGCAGGGTATGGTCCTGAGGATAGGTCCTGGGAGCCCAGGGAGAACGTAGGCACTCCTCTTATCCGTGCCTTCATGTCCCGGTTGCGGGGAGGGGGGCGTGGGGGGGGGGGGTACTGTCACGCTCCCCGGGTCCTCGGCTCCCCTCCCCGGGTCCTCAGCTCCGCTCCCCGGCTCACCTGCCACGCTCCCCTCGTCCCAGCCTCCGGTGCCCGTCCTCCATAGGTCCTCTGGTCGCCGATCCCGGCGTCCGACATCTTCCCAGGCCCTGGCCGGCTCTCCTGCGTCCTCCTCGCAGCCTCCTTCCCTGGCTTCTGGCACCCGGGCCGCGCGCATGCGCATTAGGGCACGCGCGCGGTCACTGACCCTTTCTTAAAGGGCCAGCGTCCAGTAACAGGAAATGAGGTTAGTCAGGTTCAGGGTATAAAGGGGGTTCTTGTCCAAGGGGGCGGGGCCTGATCTTCGTGTTCCCTGAGCTAGGAGTCAGGTCTCCTGGTGTTTATGTGCCTGTACTCACCTATCTCTCTTTGTAGAGCCGTACCTGCCTCGCCATCCAGTCTGCCGTATCCCGAACCCCGCACGCTGTCCGTCTGCCATCCGACAGCACCTGCCATCTCGGATCCCTGCGGTGACCCGTCATCTTGCTCCAGAGGTTCCGGACTCCGCCTGATATCATCTCGGCCTCCGAACCTGAGCTACGTCACCAAGACTACCTTCTGTGACTCCGTGGTCCCAGGGACTCCTCCGCTGTCTTCACTTGCATGGACTATCCTGCTGCCCTTCAGTGCTTCAGCTGCCGGACTCCCTACCTCCATCTTAGAGTTCGGTCCAGTGGATCCACCTCCTGGGTCTGCCCGACCGCCCGGCCGTAACAATAGCTTTGTAGGTCAGTGTTAGTAATTTGAATTGGATACGGTGGAAGATTGGGAGCCAGTGGAGGGACTTGCAGAGAGGAGAAGCGGGGTGGTATTGAGGAGAGAGGTGGATCAGTCGGGCAGCAGAGTTAAGGATGGACTGGAGAGGGGCGAGTGTGTTAGCAGGGAGACCACAGAGGAGGATGTTGCAGTAGTCGATGCGGGAGATTATGAGGGCGTGCACTAGAATTTTTGTAGATTGGGGATTGAGGAAAGGGCGGATTCTGGAGATATTTTTGAGTTGAAAACGGCAGGAGGTGGTGAGGGATTGGATGTGCGGTATGAAGGACAGGGCAGAGTCAAAGGTCACTCCGAGGCACCGAACTTTGGGTGCTGGGGAGAGCGTGATGTTATTAATTGTAATGGATAGATCAGGTGGAGAGTGCAGGGGAGATGGAGGAAAGATGATCAGTTCAGTTTTGGCCATATTGAGCTTTAGGAAGCGAGAGGAAAAGAAGGAAGATATAGCAGATAGGCACTCTGGGATTCTGGACAGCAGAGATGTGACATCTGGACCAGAGAGGTAGATCTGAGTGTCATCGGCATATAGGTGGTACTGGAAGCCATGGGACTTTATGAGTTGTCCCAGGCCAAATGTATAGATAGAAAAAAGTAAGGGTCCCAGGACAGAGCCTTGAGGGACACCAACAGAGAGAGAACGGGATGAAGAGGTTGTGTGGGAATGGGAGACACTAAAAGTGCGGTTGGAGAGGTATGAAGAGATCCAAGAGAGAGCGAGGTCTCTGACACCAAGGGAAGAGAGAATCTGTAGTAGCAGGGAGTGGTCAACAGTGTCAAAGGCTGAGGATAGGTCTAGAAGTAGGAGTACAGAGATTATCGCTACGGCAGCTTCACATGCACTTACCTGCCCTGCGACGTTGCTCTGGCCGGCGACCTGCATCCTTCCTAATGGGGCAGGTCGTGCGGCATCACAGCGACGTCACACGGCAGGCGGCCAATAGAAGCGGAGGGGCGGAGATGAGCGGGACGTAAACATCCCACCCATCTCCTTCCTTCCTTATTTCAGGCGGGACGCAGGTAAGGAGATGTTCCTCGCTCCTGCGGCTTCATACACAGCGATGTGTGCTGCCGCAGGAAAGAGGAACAGCATCGTACCTGTCGCTGCAGCGAAATTATGGAAATGACCGACACTACACAGATCGCCGATTTACGACGCTTTTGCGATCGTTTATCGGTGCATCTAGGCTTTACACGTTGTGATGTCGTTACCGGCGCCGGATGTGCGTCACTTTCGATTTGACCCCAATGATACCGCAGTAGCGATGTCGCAACGTGCAAAGTACCCCTAAGGATTGACATCCAAAACACATCAGATTTTGCATTTTATGACATTTTAATGATGAAAAAAACTTGGAGTTTTATCTGTATTGGTGCTGGATACTTACCTTCTTTGTTCCTATGTGATTTCCTTGTTCCCTACACTAATTTCTTTTACCATAAATTCACTTTTAAAAATTTCCAATTTTTGACATCTCCAAATGTTAAGTAATTCTAATCGAAAATCTACTTTTGGGGGACTCATGATATTAGAAGTTTTACGTTCCCAGGAATCATATAAGAATCCGTATGAGAGAAGATTATTTTTAGAAAGTATTTTATTGTAAATTGCAACGCGTTTCGGCCCTTAGAGAGCCTTCATTAGGTAAAACTATAAAATATTTTTTAGCAAGATCCTGTTCCCATTTCTCCATTTGTTTAGGAGGAAACCGTTCATTTAAATTGGGGGACTTGTGACAGCTGCCTCACTATCTGGATTTCTAGATAATTTAGTTGGTGACTAATGAAATGTTTCTTTATGTTACAGTTAAGATTATGCAAGTTATATTTGATAATAAGTCATTTCTGCGATATTTTACGATATTTAGGAGTTGCGGCTTTTTGCCAAGTGATGGAATTTACAATGTTATTTTAAATGTAAAATATAAGGACTGACTGTGATGGGGTTTTCTTTTCAGGGTATTTGTGTAAAATGACAAATGATTGTATGTTGAAAACTGTAAAAACAAGACCACAGGGACTATCATAGCATCACTGACTTACTTCTCAGAAATATTTAACTTTGATTAATGAAGCAGCTCAAGTGTGGAGGGTTTAATACGTGGTCAGGAATGGGCTTTATCACTGAGGGGGTAATCTATCTTACTGGCATATAGGCTTTGCTACTCACACATACAGAAACTCTAAATTCACAAATGTTGAAAAATAGTAAACAGAGATTAGCTAATAACTACAAGTGGCGCTAAATTCTACTCGAATTCTACAAAAAAACACATTTGCCAAAATGTAGGGTTTTTTTGTATGTTTTTTTACTTGCAAATTTGGCAAAGGTTTCCTGATTAGTAAAGGGCCATCAACATGTTAAAAAGAAAGAAAAGAAAACAAAACGCTTAGGGTATGTGCGCACGTTGCTTTTTACCTGCTTTTTTGCTGCTTTTTCTTCTGCGCTGTTTAATGCCAAAATGGATGTGTTCTTCTATTCAAGCAAAGTCTATGGGAATTTGGGTTTCTTGTTCACACTATGTTGTTCAAAATGCTGCCTTTTTGTGGCAGAACTTTGGTCAGAAACTCAGCTTTTCAAAGAAGCAACATGTCAATTGTTTTTGCCATTTGGGTTTTGCACTGCAAAGCTGAGTTTTTGACCAAAGTTCTGCCACAAAAAGGCAGCATTTTGAACAACATAGTGTGAACAAGAAACCCAAATTCCCATAGACTTTGCTTGAATAGAAGAACACATCCATTTTGGCATTAAACAGCGCAGAAGAAAAAGCAGCAAAAAAGCAGGTAAAAAGCAGGTAAAAAGCAACGTGCGCACATACCCTTATACCACTTACGTCTCCGGCCTCTCTACTCCTCACCATTGCCCAACCGGTCCTTGTCACATCTTCTACAAGAAATCCCTGGGCCTCTCACATTGAGCCAGGACTTTTGGTTCTGATGAGGTCCGAGATGGTTCTGTGCATGCGCGCACAAGGTCACTGCACAAGTCATGACATTACATTTTGCATGCTTGCACAAAACTCTTCTTGGCATCATGAGGTCTAGCTCAGTATGAGAAGCTCTGGAATTTAAGCGCTCTCTGCGAGGATCAGAAGACGTGACAAAGACTGGAAGGATGATGGTGAGGAACGGAAAAGCCAAAGTGGTGACGAGCACTAAGGTGACTGTAATGATTAAAAAAAAAAAAAAAATATATATATATATATATATATATTTTTATATATATATATATATATATATATATATATATATATATATATTTATATTTATTATACTGTGGGGTTTGGAGAGATACCGGAGCATAACATTACATTCAATTGTTAAAAAATAACTTCTCTGCTGATCGAATTTCCTGAGAAATTCCAGGCAAAGAAGTGAAGTAGAATTCTTGCTGGTTTATTCATTTCTAATAGTAAACCATTCAAAAAGGTGTAGTTTTAAGCAAAGCATTATAGCGCATCTATTAAAATCAGTGTGTGCCCCCGGAGCTGAGTGCTATAAAGTTCAATTTAACACAGATGGGTCTTAAAGGGAACCTGTCACCTAGAATATGTGTTCTGACCTATCAGCAGACACATATTTGCCCTAATTACACCTCCCTACCTATCCCTGTGTTATAAAATTGTATAATATGAACGTAATAAAAATCGTTTTATTACCTTCATATCTCGTATGTAATAAAACGATTTTTATTACTTTCATATTATACAATTTTATAACACAGGGATGGGTAGGGAGGTGTAATTAGGGCAAATATGCGTCTGCTGATAGGTCAGAACGCATATTCTAGGTGACAGGTTCCCTTTAAAGAGGACCAACCACCAGGATTTTCCTATATAAACTAAAGCCAGTGCTATACTGTGGCTATCATGCTGATTCTATACATACCTTTAGTTGTGAGATCGGATGTATAGTTTCTGAAATACAGGCAAGTAAAGTTTGTGAAATACACTTTTACTTGATTGATAGATGCTGCAGAATATCTAATAGGTGGGTCGAGTTTTGCTACTTATTCCTGCCCCTGTCTGCCTGTCCGTCCTCCCCTGTTACTGTTATTCGAGGGAGAGGAAGGAGGGTGGAAGTACAGGCAGACGGGAATAACTAGCAAAACCCAACCCACCTAATAGATATTCTGTGTCCACAAATCCGTCATGGAAACTAATTATATGCTGTTGTTTCTTTTGAACAGTTGTTGTCGACAAATCCGTCATGGATGTTGAAAAACTAATAGATATTCTGCAGCACCTATCAATCAAGTAACAGTGCATTTTACAAACTATAATTGCCTGTATTTCAGAAACTATACAGCCGATCTCATAACTAAAGGTATGTATAGAATCAGGATGATAATGTCACTATAGCACTGGCTTTAGTTTATATATGAAAATTCTGGTGGTTGGTCTTCTTTAAGACCCATCTGTGAGTTGAAACTTAGAGCACTCAGCTTCGGGGACACACACTGATACACACTCTTATACACCCATTAGTCCAGCTTGTGTGAAGTAGGCTACAGCTTTATTTTATATTAATTCTGATTTTTCAAATATACTTTTTATGCATTGAAATGGTTGAATTCTATATGGACTTGGTTAAAGATATGGGACCCTATAGAGACAACCCCAAATAATTATATGACTTTGTGACAGGAGAGGGTCTAATCCAGGATTTCCCTTATCCACCTCTTCTATGGGTTATATGAATCTGTCCAAAGGTCCTGATATTTAAAATCACTGCAATTTTAGAAAACCAATGAGGTAGAACTATCCAAAATAATTGTGTAACCATTGAAAAAGGTTTAGGTAGTGGCAACACTAAGGGGAAGTTTGCACGCTGCGACATCGCTAGCCAATTGTAGCGATGTCGAGCACGATAGTCCCCGCCCCCGTCGCAGATGCGATATCTTGTGATAGCTGCCATAGCGAACATTATCGCTCCGGCAGCTTCACATGCACTTACCTGCCCTGCGACGTCGCTCTGGCTGGCGACCCACCTCCTTCCTAAGGGGGCAGGTCGTGCGGCATCACAGCGACGTCACACGGCAGGCGGCCAATAGAAGCGGAGGGGCGGAGATGAGTGGGACGTAAACATCCCGCCCACCTCCTTCCTTCCTCATTACAGGCGGGACACAGGTAAGGAGATGTTCCTCGCTCCTGCGGCTTCATACACAGCGATGTGTGCTGCCGCAGGAACGAGGAACAACATCGTACCTGTCGCTGCAGCGAAATTATGGAAATGACCGACACTACACAGATCACCGATTTTCAACGCTTTTGCGATCGTTTATCGGTGCTTCTAGGCTTTACACGTTGCGACGTCGTTACCGGCGCCAAATGTGCATCACTTTCGATTTGAACCCGATGATATCGCAGTAGCGATGTCGCAACGTGCAAAGTACCCCTAAGAGGTTACATGTGATAGTTTAAACCGACAGCAGATCGGCTCCATTTTGGCTGCGGTTACTGGATCCCTCTCTGTTCATACATGAAAATTATATACTCACTATACATTTTTACATATTTTTAATTTACTACTTCCCTTTTTAATGTCATCATGAGTTTAGATCAAAGGTAACAGGATATCAGACCTAAGCTGCTTGGCACTAGCGTATGAGAATATGTCACATTGCAATGAGTCTCTTTTCCTTAAATATGACTTGAATATTACTCATCTATCTGACCTCAAAAACACTTCACGTGTCTATTAACAAACATTACTTTACCAATCTTTTTGTCTAATGGAAGGTAGAATGATGATCAATAGCACATTAAATATCAGTACAAGAAATTGAGCATGTAAACTGCAGTATCTCTACTACTACTTTTCAAAAAAAATACACAATTCATGTATATTATGATGGATACTCCTTCTTTAGGAACTTAAATTTGTATCTAAGAAGAGTAAGGAACCAGTCAAGACTTTAAAAGGAACCTGTCACCAGATTTTTCACCTATAAGCTGCAGCCACCACCAGTAAGCCCTTATATACAGCATTCTAGAATACTGTATATAAGAGCCCAGGTCACTCTGTATAACATCAAAAGAAACTTTTATTATACTCATCTGCAGGGCGTCACTGGTCTTGATCCAGTCCCTCCTCTTTGCTTTCGATCGCCATCCTCCTTCCTTGCTTTGTGTGGATGACGCATCCTTCATCACCCACACAGTGTCCTTCATTGCGCTCTTCTGCACGCACACTTCTCTATGCCCTGTTGAGGGCAGAGCAAAGTATTCTAGTGCGCATGCGCCGGCGTTCTTTGACCTCACCTGTGCATTACAGTAATTTACTCTGCCCTCAGTTGGGTAGAGAAAAGTCTGCGTGTGCAGGAACACAATGGAGGCCTCTGTGTGGATGACGTAGGATGACTTATTATTATTCCAAGAACTATTGATTATAATAAACATTGTCCATGGGAAAACTCCTTTAAGCCATGGAATATCAGGGATGTGCCTCCTTTTATAAATTAAATCTATGAAATTTATTAAGTGACCTAATCAAATTCTTCCAATATCTCATGTGCCTGAATCAAGACCAACAACACGTCCCTCCATCTACTATCATATTGTACTCGTATCTGTCTATAAGGCAGAAGGACGTTTGCATTTCTCAGATACTGAGGCTGAGGTCTGGTTTCTTTTTTTCACCCGTTGCACCTCCTATTACTTTATATAAGTCATCTTCACCATTGACTTTCCCGGGAATGCTACCAAGGAATCCAAATCTGTAATTTTAGAATACACAATTAATTCTGAAACCCTCACTGCCCACCTAGGAGACTTGGAAAGATCTTGTATAGCTCACTTGGGGCCTCTCACATACAAATAGAGTGCGACACGCTGCATTTTTATAAGCTCCATTTACAAATTTAATGATGCATTGTTGAAGTTAAGCATGCTTCCAAATTCACCCCATAGGTTGGACTTCATTGGACCTATGCACTAAATCCTCCTGTTGTTTCAAGAACATGAGGAATAATTCATCTGACATGACACTGATTAACAATTATGACAATGGAATGGTCTCTTGTGAAAACGTGAAAAATATTTTCAATATCCCATCAAGAGGAGAATGTGAAAAGAATTACATCTTCACTGGGGACTTTTTTAGCATTTGTACCTATTGTATAAATATATCAGTGAAGATTTATGAAACAAACAAAATATGTGTTTTCTGTCTATAGGAACCAATATTATTATTATTATTTATATTATTTATTATTATAGCGCCATTTATTCCATGGCGCTTTACAAGGGAAAAGGGTATACATAAAAGGGACAAGTACAATAATCATGAACATTACAAAAACAGACTGGTACAGGATGAGAGAGGACCCTGCCCACGACTCACGAGTCACATTCTACAGGGGTTGGGTGAGGATACAGTAAGTGAGGATGGAGATGGTCATGCAGTGGTATAGTGGACTGAGGGTTACTGCAGGTTGTAGGCTTGTCGGAAGAGGTGGGTATTCAGGTTCCTTTTGAGGCTTTCCATGATAGATGAGAGTCTGATATGCTGGGGTAGAGCGTTCCAGAGTATGGGGGAGGCATGGGAGAAATCTTGTATGTGATTGTGGGAAGAGGAGATAAGACGGAAGTAGGGAAGGAGATTTTGTGATGATCTGAGGTTGCGTGCAAGTACGTACCGGGAGACTAGATCACAGATTTATGGAGGAGACAGGTTGTGAATGGCTTTGTATGTCCTGGTTAATGTTTTGAACTGGAGTCTTTGGGCAGTGGGAAGCCAGTGAAGGGATTAGCAGAGTAGCAAGGCTACAGAAAAGCGAGGGGAGATGTGGATTAATCTGGCCACAGAGTTTAGAATAGATTGTAGGGATGCAAGCCTGTTAGAAAGAAAGCCACAGAGCAGGAGGTTGCAGTAGTCGAGGCGGGAGATGATGAGGGCATGTACTAATGTTTTTGCTGATTCTTGGTTAAGGAATGCACAAATCTTGGAGATATTTTTGACTTGTAGTCGGCAGGAGGTGATGAGGGCTTGAAGGATAGAGCAGACCAATGACAACAAAGCTTCCATTGATCAAGTGTAAAGAGATTGATTTGTTATCTTGTTCTCCCCTGAAGAAACCAATCATTTTGTTGTCATGTAATAAAATGTGAATATGTCCTGCGTTATTGTGAAGTAATGTGTAGTGTGAATTGTCTAGTAGTGTTGTGCCGACATTAGGGTCCGACATTGTTAAACACAGTTGTTACGAAGGTACTGGTAAGTAAAAGACTATTTTTAAAGAACTGGTGTTCTCTTATAGGGAATTGGTTAACAACTGGTGCCAGCCAGGCTAATCGATCGGCAACACGCGGCCGGCACTAGCTTACCTTCCTCACAACACAAGTCCACACACGCAGCCAAGACCCCAACTTTCACGTAGTGTGCTGGGGAATAAGGGGACTACACCCACCCACAACTACCTCCCTGCGCCACGCTACACAAGACCAGAACTCAAGAAAATCTGTGCTGTGATTGGGTGCTACAGCCAACAAAGTCTGTTTTTTGGGGGCCTATTTTTAAATATTCCAAATTATAAAATATTATCTACTTTTGATGTATATTGTCCTATTTGGAACATTTATTGATGATCAGCCTTCATTTAAAGGCATTCCTCCACTTTGAAAAGAAAAACGATAATAATGCAGGTCTTTCTGGTATAATTGTTTTTCGAAACCACTTTATTAGAGGTTTTTGATGTTAACCTGCAGCACGGACCACCCAAATTGTGTGGAATTGGCTACATTAAGTCAGCGTTCTGGACTTTGCTCTTGGCTACCGGCTTCAATGTGGGAGCGAGCACTGTGTGATCCTGTAACTCTTGCTCCTGTAATGAAGGCAGTAGCCTAACAGCAGGAGCAGGACGTTGACTAATTTAGTGCACCCTACAGCGCAGATCTCTGGTGGTCCGTGCTACAGCTCATCAGTGAAAATGTGTAACAGAGTGATTTAGAAAAACTATCAAACTGTTAATTCTTTCACTATAATAATTTTTCTTCTACAAGTGAAGGTACACCATAATGTTATTTATCAGGTGGGTTTTACTTTCAAATTGTACAAATCACTTTCCATTTTTGTCAGCAGCACATCCTCTTTTTACATGAGTGGATGTGCTGCTGACAAATTATGATTTTTATGATGGATAAAAGATGCAATCAACAATAAACAAGCAAATTTGTATCGTTTGGAGGGATGAGTGGACCCATGAAAGTTCGAGTTCACCGAGTTTGGGACCCAGACTTGACCCGGACCACCAAATCCCATATAAGTCAATGGAGACCCAAACGTCTGTGCTGTAAAATGGTCATAGTAAGGGCTAGGGGACTCCAAAAGGATGTCCAAAAAAAACAATTTTTGATACCCAGCGCAGGTAAAGAGGACAACTGCTGTGAGAGTGAGAAATTCCGGGCTTGTGACTGACTGGCAGGGACCTACAGATCTCCATTCTGAGAATGGTATCAGAATGATGCTCCATAGAAATTGATGGGTCTCATGGGACATTACTGACTTATTTAATTAATAAATTAAAGAACGAGGAAGTGTGGGGGAAGCCTTTATTCACCCTTGGATTACATTGGTACTTGCAACATTTTTTATTCAATAAATTAGTGAGTGAGAGAGTGTGGGGGGGGAGTATATATTCAAATAAACTATTTTCTTCCTGAGTGACTGGGCTGTGGACGGGGTTTCACCGCACGACACAGCCCAGCATCACTCATGCTGGCGGCGCTCTGCGGTGAAGGAGAGAATGCACGAGATGATGGGCTGTCCACAGCCCAGTCACTCACGGAGACTGGGTCCTGCCTCGGTGATGCCAAATCAACTGCCAATTCCGGAAGTTGACGTGACATCACTGGATATCAGAGGTCTCTGCAGCACGGGTCACATGATGGGGGATGAGCGGAAAGAGATAGCGCCGTTCACTGGCAGAATGGACTAAAGAAGGTATTTAGAAAAAGCCCTCTGTCATAGCTTTGCATCAATGTGGTCACTATGCTTTGTAGTGGAACACCTCTTTAATTACATTTGTGGAGAATACCGTATTTTTCGGACTATAAGACGCACTTTTTCCCCCCAAACGTGGGGGTGCGTCTTATAGTCTGAAACTAGGACATGCATGGCTGCGAGGAATGAGGGTGCTGCAGTGGAGCGGGTCATCGGCTGCATGCGCAGGCTGTAGAAACGTCTGCCATGACCATGTGGGCTCGCTCATTTCATATGCATGCATCCTCCCACCCATTATCTCTCAGCGCTGACAGGTGGGCGGGATGATGGGCGGGGGATGCTCGCATAGTTAGCAGCCGGCCCACGTGATCACCACTGGCAACTACAGCCTGAAGTGATCATGTGTGGCTATATTCACTGCCCCCCGAGCATCATCATCAGCTCGGGGGGCAGTGAATAAGTACGGTATACTCACCGTTCCCTGCAGCATCGCAATGTCCTTCTGTCTGCCAGCCCGCTGATCTGTGTAGAGAGCAGTTAGCACAGCGATGATGTCATCCCTGTGAGCACGGCTCCAAACACATCAGTGGGCAACAGACAGGAGGACATCGCGATGCTGCAGGGAACGGTGACCGGCTCCAGTCCACACAGGTCAGCGGTGCTGCTGCTGACACAGACTCAGGAAGACGAGCGATGCTGCTGGAGTGCGGAAAGGTGAGTATAAACATTTATTTTTTTTGTGTGCCACAGGATGCAGGCCATATACCAGGATGGGGGTATATATCAGGATGGAGGTATTTATCAGGAAGGGGGTATTTATCAGGATGGGGGTATATAGCAAGATGGGAGTATATATCAGGATGGGGTATATAGCAGTATGGGAGTATATAGCAGGATGGGGGTATATAGCAGGATGGGGGTATATAGCAGGATGGGGGTATTTAGCAGTATGGGGGCTATACCAGGATGAGGGACATATATACAAGGATGGGGATCATATACAAGGCAGGAGGAGCATTACCAGGATGGGGTACCTTAGTAGAAAATTTGGGGACATTACCCCCATAACAGTGTCAGCAACAGATCCTCGCCCCATAACAGTGTGTCATGACCACACTTATGGCTTAAAATTTTATTTTCCTATTTTCCTCCTTTAAAACCAGGGTGCGTCTTATGGTCCGGTGCGTCTTATAGTGCAAAAATACGGTAACTTCTACGAGAATTGAATTTCCTGAGAAAAAACACGTGAACATGTGATTTAGAATTTTCCCTGATCTGCTCATCTGTAGACGTCAGCACTTGAGCAGCAAACAGGACTCCGCACTGGACCCAGGAGGGGCAAGTAAAGTACTATTTGTATTTTTTTTTATTTTTTTTTACTAATGAAGGAACCTATAGGAAAAACTTTATTAAAACGGGACAACCCCTTAAACTGTGTACGCATCATATTGTCAAAAATGAGCTTCCTATCATGAGATTTTTTGTAAGTGTCCCACATTTAAGGTTTTTAATTTATTCAATGACATGCGTAAATTAAATTTCTAAAATAGATAGCTTGAATTGAAAAAAATTCCATGAAGTTTTGGGGTAATAAATGGTTTGAAAACCAATATTTATTTTTACACTTTATTTCATTTTAAGATTTACCCCTTTGGGACTGGCCAATTTTTTGTTTTTCTTTATTCCTCCAGTTCTTCCAAGAATATAATAGTAATACCTTCACTGTGCCCCCCCTCCCCCCAATGCATTTCACCCAACACATGGGCTCATCAGGGGAGAAAAAAACCTGCACACCGTCATCTACAAAGCGCCACTGAAACGGTGCCCCTCACGTATGCACTAGACTGTCATAGAATCTCCACTGATGAGCCCATGTGTTGGGTCGAAACACGTCGGTGGGCATGACTGGGCAGAAGAAGGACAGCCACAGTGAGGGACAGGTGTGGGCTGCCCTTGTAAGGGCAGGAGCTGTTTTGGGTTTAGGGTGATTATATCTTTCCCATGTGAAATCAACATGCCCACTGACTGCACCATTCAAGGACACTGAGTCTACTACGGCCAAGACCCATCTGCTGAATGGGTGAGAAGGTTCTATGTCTGTGTTATAATGTTGGTATGCTGATGGGAGCATACCTATTGTCTGACAGGACCACTGTCCACGTATCTTCAGATACTCTTTATTTTTGTGCCCTGAGGTTGTTTTTTGCAGTTACAGAAGTGGTTGGGACATAGGTGACTACTATCACTATATCCATGTGTTCTACGTATGCATTTCCTCATGCGGGCAACTGTTTGAAGTTTTTTTTATTCCACTGTAGGAGATATGTGCTACACTGAATTTTATTTAGGAACACTAAAAGTTATGTTTTAATATTTATCCTCACTTGGAGCTATATCTGAATAGTCTAGATGGTGGATAAGCAGCCTCAATGCTCCAAAGAAAATCAAGCTGTCCTGCAGGCTGAAGGTGCATCATTGTCAGTGTGAGCTATCCTTTGACATTTGAATGAAATAAAACACTATGGCAGGAGATCCAGGATGACCCTACTGCTGACAGAGAGACATAAAAAAAACTAGACTGCAGCTTGCCAAACTGTACATGAGTAAGCCAAAATCCTTCTGGGAAAGCGTCTCATGGACAGATGAGACCAAGATAGAGCTTTTTGGTAAAGCACATCAGTCTACTGTTTACCGAAAACGGAATGAGGCCTACAAAGAAAAGAAAACAATATCTACAGTCAAATATTGTGGGGGTTCAAAGATGTTCTGGGGTTGTTTTGCTGCCTGTGGCAGTGGGTTACATGATTGTGTACAAGGCCTCATGAAATTTGAAGATTAGAAAAGGAATTTGGGTTGCAATGTAGTGCCCAGTGTCAGAAAGCTGGGTTTATGTCCTAGGTTATCGGTCTTCCAACATGACAATGACCCCAAACATACTTCAAGAAACCTCCAGAAATAGATGGAAACAAAGCGCTGAAGAGTTCTGTGGTGGCAGCAATGAGTCTGGATCTAAATGCCATTGATACCTGTGGGGAGATCTGAAAATTGCGGTTGAGAGAAGAGAAGACGCCTTTAAATATGAGCGACTTGGGGCAGTTTACAAAAGGAGTCCAAAATTCCAGGTGACAGATGCTGATGGGTATAGGAAGCGATTGATTGCAGTTATTAAAGGCCGCTTTACACGCTACGATTTATCCGACGATATGTCGTCAGGGTCACGGTTTTCGTGACGCACTTCCGTCATCGTTAGCGATGTCATTGCGTGTGATGCCTAGGGTGAAAATCGTTGATCGTTGACACGTCGTTCAGTTTCAAAATATTGTTCGTCGTTTGGAACGCAGCAGACACGTTTGACACCCTGCCAACGACGAACAACATCCACACGACCGCCTTGGTCAAACAATATATCACTTAACAATGTAGCGTCGTTTGTGAGATGTGTACATGTTGACCGCTATAAAATGACCTACGAGCGATCTCGGCAAATCGTAACAACGATCTGGGCGTGTCACATCGCTAACGAGATCGCTAGCGATATCGTTGTGTGTAAAGCAGCCTTTATTCCAAAGGACTTGCAACCAAATATTAAGTTTAGGGTGCCAACAATTTTGTCCTGCCCATTTTTGGAGTTTTGTGTGAAATTATGTCCAATTTGCCTTTTTTTCCCTCTTTATTTATTTATTTTTTTGCATTGTTCAAATAAGCACATAGGAAAAAAATGTATTTAACAAAAAAATGTGTAATTGCAATCATTTTCAGGGAAAAATGCTTCATTTTCTGGAACAATGTCAAGGGTGCCAATACTTTTGTCCATGACTATATACGTCAGCCTGTGTGCTTATATTAATACCATATAACTAACTAGTAAGGCATTACATAGAACGCAATGCACGATTATCAATGGCAAAAAATATGGCTTTGTCCCAAATCTTGATATAGTCATTTTACGTGTCTTTCCTTTATCTCAGACTTACCAATGATGAACATCTGGATCTTATTTACTCGTTCTCACTGCATTAATCTTGTTCTATGAGGCATGTAGTTATTAGACCCTTCTATGTAGCATCTACTTAAAGTGATAAGAAATTGTAGGGTTATTAGAACCATTTTCCGGTTTTGATGTTATCAGTTAATATGATTATAATGGAAATTTGGCAATTGGGGCTGTAAAGTTCATAGACCGTCACCAGGATTAAGCAGTACGATAGACTTTTGTTCTTTTCTGAGACATATAATGAAAACACTTAAAGGCCTTTTCTCCTAGATCTGATTTTCATACTTATACCATAAGTAGGGAGCAGATAACGCAGGGGTAATGTAACCTGCATAGTAAGGATTGTTCCCTTTACCAAAATAATTGCCAATAAAAAAGGATTAAAAATATGCCAACCACTATCAGTGGCATCCTATGGTCAGTCTACTGTCATTGAACTTTACTCACGCACAAGTGAAGAAGTTTGCTTAGTTGGAAGACCCAGAAAACTATTTAGCAATATGGAGATATAAGACAGAAAATAGCTGCTACCCATTCAATATGTATGGGCTGCTGATAAGTCTTTGGCTTTGTGATATGTTTTTGAGTCTTTTATGTCTATGATAATGAATGTCACATAAAAAAAGCCTTATGTGTCTAACATATGTTTTATTATCTTGAAAAGAAGGAGCAGTCAAAAGAGTGGAGGAACAGTGGTTCTCCTCTTTCAAAGAAGTTCAGGGTGCAAAAATCAGCCACTAAGGTGATGGTGTCTGTGTTCTGGAATAAGGAGGGCGTGCTGCTAGTGGACTACCTTCAAAAGGGTTCCACCATCAATGCATGGTATTACATTGAACTTTTGGACCAAGTGAAGGCAGCTCTGAAGGACAAAAGGAGCAGCAAGGTGTCTGAAGGAATCTTGTTTCTGCAAGACAACGCTACCGCTCACACTGCACAAGCAACCACGGCAAAACTGGTAGAGCTGGGCTTGCAGCTGGTTGACCACCCACCTTATTGACCAGATCTAGCTCCCTCTGATTATCATCTGTTTCCAAACCTGAAGAAACACCTCAACGGTACCAAATTTCACATCATTTCTGATGCCATGGCTGCTATGGATGCATAGTTTGAGGCACAACCAAAATCCTTCCTTTTGCTAGGCTTACAGAACTTGTTATACCGATGTAAGAAGTGTGTTGACATCAGTGGAGAGTATGTGGAATAAATGTAAAGCTTCATCATCCTATCTCATTTCTTTCTGGGTAAAGTCAAAGACTTATCAGCAGCCCCTCGTATGGGACTTGTTTCCAGCCACACTATTGAAAGAGGTTGCCCACGACTTTAACATTGATGGCCTCTCTTTAGGCTAGGTTGTCAATATCTGATCGATGGGTGTCCCACACTTGGTACCACACGCTGATCGGTGGTTCTCAGTGTTGGCAGCAGGAACTTCTCAGTTACAGAGCAGCACAACTCCCAGAGAGTGGCCACATTGAGATACTATACAACTGCTCCCAATAGGTAGAGGATATGTAGTACCTGGCTGCGGCCACTTTTCCGCCAATAGAGATGTGATGAACTGAGCAGTTCTGGCTGCCGCCGACACCCAGAACAGCTGTTCGGTGGGAGTGCCGAGTGTCATGGACAACCTTTTTAAGTATAGGTTATCTGACAACTTGTACAGGCATTGCTATAGCTGTAGTAGCCTAGGGGCAAATTATTTGATTGTGTGCAAGAACATAATGATAGTTTTATTAAACTTCTCACTTACTCTGATGTAGCCTATGCCTGGCCATTACATCTTCTAGAGGCAGATCTGAATTTTTTGCAAGCAGCTCTGGAGCAGGTGAGGTCAGTGGTGTTCGAAAACACTCCACCATTAATAGTAGCAATTATGGCCAGGGACTTTCCATGTTTTCCATGGCCCATTGAGTGAATTTTATCTATAGTAGTGAGCACGTAATATATACACCTACTACTCTATAAGCTATATACAGTACTACCTATGGGAGCACCCCTAATTTTATTTCAAGTTTTTCCATATTCTCAACAGGTGATGCTTATGCACCTCCTCCATATCCTTCTCTTCCCACCCAGAACAGTCACACTGGATGGATTCTATTCCTTATCACCTTTCAACTGGGCAAAATAGTAAACGACAATGCCAGAAACATTGTGGCTTCCATGTGTCTGGGAAAAGTAACACATACTCGCTGCAATGGTGCACATGCTCAGTTTGATTGTGTTACATTTTTAAACAAATATACCCCCTTGGCGCTCATTGCCAGGAGACAGTGGCGGCATTTTAATGGTTTTTACGTGATAAAGAATGACCCCAAGGATTTTATTTGGCAGAAAGATATGACTGAGCGTCGCCTGATTTCTAAGAATAATACATGATGGTTGGAATTTAAAGCTGCAGGATCTTGTAAGGCAGTGAGGTCACTGATGATGTCATCAAGCAGAGAAACTGGATCTTGTGTTACCTTCAGATCCACCATTTACAGGTGACGAGAGACTCATATCACGTACTGAAGCTCTTCGAAATTTGTAAGAAGGATCAATTATAACATCAGCTATGTCATTTCACTCTTAGCTATATTAAAAAAAATACTAAAGGAGTGGTCCAAAATGGCCGCTGTCAGAGGCAGACGTGGATGTGGGAGCTCCTAAAAATCCACACACATCCAGCTCCCAGGTGGACAATACCCAAATCTAGCCTCCTCTTCCAGGTCCTGGGGTCACCCCGAAAGAGGAGAGACCCCCATTTGGATGTTCCACCCCGCGAGACGTCTTCTGGGGACCCTCCAGCGTTGTGGTCAGTGAGGGCAACGGGGGTGGCGAGGCCTGCGTGGTGTGGACCCTGAGAGCTGCGGACACCCGCTGGAAGGTACTGGGAGATAATCGGAGGCCCAGGGGGCGAGGATTGAGAGGAGGAGAGACGGCATCCCCCACCCTTCCCTTCGGCCCAGACCCGTCCTTCCTGGTGCCCCGGACGGCCGCGGGCGGAGAGCGGCCGCCATCTTAAGTGTGCTACCGTCCGGCCCGTCCGGCTCTGAGGACTGCGGGCGGTGTCGCGGCCCCGAGGCTTGCGGGACTGATCGGGAGACCAGCTGAGCCCCGGATACCAGGCAAGTGCCACTTACCAGCCGGGTGAGCGGAGAGGTCGGGCCAGGGACACCGCAAGCTGCCGGGTTCCTGGAAGGGCCGCGTGGAGTCACGAAGTCGCGGCGGGTGATCTCGCGACGGTCGGGTGTGGAGTCCCGGGAGGATCACAGGAGGAAGATCGGGCGGTGAGTGAGCCCCATCCCTCAGCCTGTCTGCGCGCCCGCTGCTCCCCCGCACCGAAGCCCAGAGCCAGAGGTTCTGATCGGGCCTTGCCACGTGCAGCCGGCGTCCTGCGTCCATCTGTGCAGATTGCCCTCGCGGCCCAGTGCTGGGACACGCCGCAGAGGGTGGCTGATAAAGGAACACAGAGTCCAGAGACTTGGGCTGAGGACGATAAGGTGAAGCATTTCCCTGTGCTGGGGGTAAACTGAGTGGAGGGTGAGGATAGAGGAAGGGACCCGGCTGAAGGGGACCTCCTTCCTAAACTGCACGTAAACACCAGGAGACATAGGGGGTTAACTTGCTCCCCAACCCCCCCCCCCTTCCTCCACATACAGCAGGGTACCCTGTCAGCCCAGATCTGGACTTCCATTGAGTGGCGGGCTAGCTGGAGACAAGGAAATCTCTCAAATATCGGCCCTCATACACCTGCATGGGCACGGAAACCACACAAACGACCTCTGGAGGAAGATGATATAGAGAGAGGCTACATAGTCATATTGCCAACATAAAGACTCTCTCCTTTCGCCTCTTTCCACCTCTTGGAGGGAATATAATGTTCTAAAATCTGTGCCATATGGAGGGAGTGGAGTGACCTGACCCATACTATACATTCTCTCAAGCATAAAACCACTTATGTCGGACTTTAACATGGTCAAAATCGGCAACGCACGGGCCAGCTCTCTGCCCAGACAAGTCAAATCTACTACCCAAGCTGATGTCGATAAATTTCTTAAAAAACACCTTCATCCAGCTGATGCTAAAACAGGCAGCCCACAAAGTACGTCTACTAATGATATACAGGATATGGAAGATGAAGAAAGTGACACGGATCCTTAAAAATGCGTTGGAGCCGGTGGCAAAGGAGCTCTCAGATATCAAACAAGAAATTGGTCAAATTGGTCACAGGGTGGAATCCCTCGAAGCGGCCCAAGCCACAATAACCTCCACCTCCAATTCTGTCATCTCCTGCCTTCGTCAACAGGAGGATAATGTCAATCAAATACATGCCATTCTGGAAGACCATGAAAATAGAGAAAGGCGAAACAACCTTAGATTAAAGGGCCTTCCAGAATCGGTAGAAAATGAGGCTTTGATCCCGACCCTACAGGGCATCTTTACCGACTTGATAGATTCTGACCCTGCTCCAACACTGGAACTGATAAGAGCCCATAGATCGCTGAGACCCCGACCTAAACAAGGGGAACCACCAAGGGATGTTATATGCCGCTTCCTGGATTATCGAGTTAAAGAACTAATTCTTAAAAAAGCCAGAGAAGCGGATTCTATAAGTCACGAAGGCTCTAATATTATGATTTTCCAGGACCTTGCTTCCACCACCCTGACCAAAAGAAGGCTTTTACAACCCTTCACAACGGTGTTACGCCAACGCCAGTTTCCGTACCGCTGGTTATATCCGTTTGGCATCGCTATAACTGCCAATGGAAAACACTACCAAGCCAAAACCTCGGCGGAGATAAGAAGAATCTGTGAAGATTTGGGGATCACATTGGATAAATATCCGGAGCTGGAAATTCATCGTTCGGCGGCTACACTGCAAATGCTTCCAGATCCGGCTCCATGGCATAGTCTTATCCCAAAGACCCACAGATCCCGGCGCAAAGCGGCAAAGAAACTGCAGTTGAACTCTGAAGGCGAGCCCCCTTGAAGGGGTTCCCTGATTGGGTCTTCTGATATATTTAACTGATTATGCTAGCCTAAAATATGAAGTTGTTACAGGGGTTTTGCACTTTTTGCTCCCTCTTAGGGCACACTCTCTTTTGTTTGAATTTCAAATAGTTGAAAATGTTGACACTAATACCTTGTTCTTCTGTACACCCTTTTCTATTCCCCAGTCTTTCTGTCTTCTTCATTTTCTCATTGGTCATAGGTCCGGTCCATTCATCCCGATGGGAAAAGAACAGATTGTCCTTCTGTTTGCTCCAACATGGCACCACATCATAAGGTATTTACGGTGATAAGCCTTAATGCACATGGCCTGAACTCCCCTGTACAAAGGTCACAGACCTTGCAAAGCCTAAAAAAGAGGCGCGCTGATATGGTATTCTTTCAAGAAACGCACTTTCGTGAAAGCAAAATCCCAAGCTTCACCAAAGCACATTACAACACTTGGTTTCACGCCCCTTCCAAACACAAAGGCTCTAGAGGAGTTTCCATAGCACTCGCTAAGGATATACCCTTTCTAGCTCAAGATATCGCTACTGACCCTGAGGGTCGATATATTTTCGTCAGGGGTATGTTGGCGGGCTCTATGGTAACCCTAGGGAATGTATATGCCCCAAATGTCAAGCAGATTCGATGGTTGTTGTCCACGCTCAAAAAATTCCGCAATTTTTCAGAAGGTACTCCAATATTGTGCGGTGACTTTAATGTGGCTATGGAGCCCAAATTAGACTCTACTGCAAGAAAAAGTCACCTCTCTTTAAAGGACCTATCTCGGATTAAATGCTCTCTCCAATCCCTCTCTCTAATAGACATCTGGCGCTACCAACACCCCACAGCAAAAGATTTTACATTCTTCTCGAATCCCCATAAATCATACCACAGACTAGACTACATCTTTCTACCTAGACACCTACTACCCAATGTAAACGATTCAGAGATCCAATCAACACCTTACTCTGACCATGCTTATGTTGCAGCTAGCTTCTCACTCCTGAGGCCGTATTGGCTACATCGTACGTGGAGATTGAATGAGTCAATTCTCTCCTCGGAAGAAAATAAGAAACGCATATCTGAATGTCTACGTAATTACTTTGTAGAGAACAAGGCACCAGATATTGCAGCCCCGTTGTTGTGGGAAGCGCATAAGACGGTCATTAGGGGAGAACTGATTTCTATCTCCTCACATCTCAACAAGCAGAGGAATTTGTTCTTGCAGACTCTGTATGCTGAGATAGCTATGTTGGAGGCCCAGCATAAGAAGTCCCTTTCCCAACAGACATTGGAACAGCTGACTGCGAAGCGCATTGAACTGAGAGATATACTCAATAAACAGTCGGCTAAGTTCCATCTCAGTTGGAGGGATCGTATGTTTTTACACGGAGACAAGGCCTCTAAACTTATGATGTCCATGATTAAAAAAAGACAGGCTCGTACATTCATACATGCAATTAAAACCGCACAGGGCCACCGTACGCAAGACTATTCTCAAATATCGGAAGAATTCCTCCGCTTTTATAAAAATTTATACCAAATTCGGCCGGAAGAGTCGGCAATGGAGAGAGATGTGAGGAAACGAGATATACAAAACTACTTAACTAAATTAAATCTTCCGAAACTCACTAAAACACAACAGGCGTCCTTAGAAAAACCGTTCTCCCGGGCGGAGGTTCAGTCCATTCTGTCCAGGAGCCCAGTGGGAAAGGCTCCAGGTCCAGATGGCCTCCCAATTATCTACTATAAGAAATTCTTTGATGTTTTGGGGGAACATCTTTTAGCTTCATGCAACGCTCTTCTACTTGGCGACCCTATACCCAAACAAGCACTAGAGGCACATATATCATTAATACATAAAGATGGGAAAGACCCAGAATGCTGTGGAAACTATAGACCCATCTCACTTTTGAATGTGGACCTAAAGATATATGCTAGTTTAATCGCCAACCGTGTGGCAGATATTCTCCCGGATCTCATCTCCCCGGAACAATCAGGTTTTGTCAGAGGAAGAGAAGGGAAGGATAACGCACTAAGAGTACTAAACTTAATGCAATATGCCAGGATTCATAAGCTGCCTCTAGTGCTGTTGGGAACGGATGCCGAGAAGGCGTTTGACAGGGTGGACTGGACATTCTTGCGGGGGACGTTGGAGGCCTTTCATTTTCCTCCAGACACCATACGCGCAATACTTCAGATGTACACATCACCCACGGCCAGGATTAAAATAAATAATGCCCTCACCGACCCTTTTGACATTAAAAATGGTACAAGGCAGGGTTGCCCCTTATCCCCCCTACTCTTTGTCCTGGTCATGGAGCCATTGCTAGCCTCCATTCAACAGGACCGGGACATTGAGGGGTTCAATTTACAGGGAGTTCACCACAAGTCCGCCGCCTTTGCTGACGATTTGTTGGTAATTATGTCCAAGCCGGAGAGGGGCTTCCCTGCCTTTATGAAAATATTAGAGGAGTATGGCCGATGGTCTAACTTCAAAATTAACCTATCAAAATCAGAAGCACTAGGTATTAATATCTCCAGCAAAGTTACTAAATCTCTCCAAAAAACGTTCCCCTTTAGGTGGCCAAATAGTCACATAACATACCTAGGCATCAAGTTGGGGAAAACCTTCAAATCCCTATTTGATCTCAATTACAAGCCCCTTCTTCCTACACTTTCTGCACATATAGCCTCATGGAAGGCTCCCTTCCTCTCGTGGATAGGTCGGAAAAATTTGATTAAAAGCATTATACTTCCTAAGTTTATTTATCTTTTTCAAATGCTACCCATACCAATTCCCATATCTTTTCTTTCTAAAGGCCCTGTCACACTAAGCAACATCGCTAGCAACATCGCTGGTAACGAACAACTTTTGTGACGTTGCTAGCGATGTTGCTGTGTGTGACATCCAGCAACAACCTGGCCCCTGCTGTGAGGTCGTTGGTTGTTGCTGAATGTCCTGGGCCATTTTTTAGTTGTTGCTGTCCTGCTGTGAAGCACAGATCGCTGTGTGTGACAGCGAGACAGCAACAACTAAATGTTCAGTGAGCAGGAGCCGGCTTCTGCGGAGGCTGGTAACTAATGTAAACATCGGGTAACCAAGAAGCCCTGTCCTTGGTTACCCGATATTTACCTTTGATACCAGCCTCCTCCGCTCTCACTGCCTGTGCTGCCGGCTCCTGCTCTGTGCACAGATAGCTGCAGCACACATCAGGCAATTAACCCGATGTGTGCTGTAACTAGGAGAGCAAGGAGCCAGCGCTCAGTGTGCGCTGCTCCCTGCTCTGTGCACATTTAGCTGCAGCACACATCGGGTTAATTAACCTGATGTGTGCTGTAACTAGGAGACTGGGGGCTGGTCACTGGTTGCTGGTGAGCTCACCAGCAACTCATGTAGCCACGCTCCAGCGATCCCTGCCAGGTCAGGTTGCTGGTGGGATCGCTGGAGCGTCGCAGTGTGACAGCTCACCAGCAACCTCCTAGCAACTTACCAGCGATCCCTATCGTTGTTGGGATCGCTGGTAAGTTGCTTAGTGTGACTGGACCTTAAGTGTAACTCTTTAATATCCAACTATGTCTGGCACAAGCATAAACCGAGAATCAACTTTCAAACACTAAGTTTACCAAGGGACAGGGGGGCATGGGATTACCCAATATAACACTATATTATCATGCCGCAGTCCTCTCTAGAACGATAGACTGGATCAGACGACCTCCGACTAAATTATGGATATCTATAGAAGAATACCTAGCCCCCACACCTCTGAGAGCTATGCTACTTTCCCCTGCCAACCAGGGGGACAAAAAATCCTTCACAAATGAGCTTACGAGAATTCTCTTGTACAAATGGAAGGAAAACAGAGAGATATTGGCCCCGCCACTCTCCCCTTTAACCCAAGTCTCCGACATCTTAGATGCCGACGTAAACCAAGCCGCGTCCACGAAATCCTCATTCCTGACCAAAGTGAATGCTCCGCTAGCTGATCTTCTGGTGGACGGCTCTCTGATATCTGAACAGGAGATGGGTATGAACCCAGGCCTCTCTAAGCTCACGTTTCTTCATCATACAAAGCTAAAACACGTGATTCAGCCATTATTACCTCATACTCATCTTGACAGACCCTTAACTGCATTTGAATCTTTTTGCATGCAAACCCGGGCTCCCAGGAAAATTCTTTCTAATTTATACCATACCCTGCTTACAAAAAAACTGGTGTTAAAGAGAGCATATATACTAAGATGGGAAAGGGACCTGAGTTCCATATTTACTGATTTACAAACGAACCAAATTTACAACGCCTCACACGGTCCGTCGTGCTGTGTGAGAGTTCAAGAGAATTCATTTAAAGTGATTACGAGGTGGTACATTGTTCCCACCTCGTCTAGTACATGGAGCTCCTCCAACTCAGATCAATGTTGGCGCTGCGAGAGGGACAGGGGTACTTATTTACATATGTGGTGGACTTGTCCGATTATCCAGACCTTCTGGAAGATGGCATCACAGTTAATACTCGAACTCACAGGCAAACAGGGGGTCCTTGAACCTGGACAAATGCTTCTGAACTTCCCAATGTGGCCTAAAGATAAAGCTTCTTCAAAACTGGCGTCATTTGTAGGCTCAGCTTGTAAGCTACTCATAGCCCAACTGTGGCGCACAACGAAAATCCCTACTCTCACGCAGCTCTTGATGAAGGTCGATCAATTATATCACGTCGAAGAACTCTCAGCCCTCTCGCGTCAAAATATGCTCTCTTTCCTCCAGGTATGGGATGCCTGGCAGGTCTATAAGTATAAACCTCAATTCTCAGTAGTGACTTCGCAGACGGTAGCATAGGGGTCTATGAGTCACCCCTCCCCCCCTCTCTATTGAGATGAGTGACAGATGTCGCGGACTGATCGGACCTAGGACCAAAACCCTTTCTTTTCTTCCCTCCTTTCTTTCTCTCTCCCCTTTTTCTATTGTCTCTCAATTCCTCTAATTCTAATTATGGAACTGAATTTCATGCGTTAAAATTCGTTCACCTAGTTGCTAACTCCCCCCTTACTTTTTGTTCCTTTGAACTTGTTGTTAAAAATGGTTACAGCTTAACACAGAAACCAGGTTACTAAATTAATTCGGGCTTTCCCAGTTCCCGATGATACAGTCTATTACATGTGCAATTTGAGTCATAGAATTAAAATGGAAAGCAGCTGATGCGAATGTTATTGTATTAGTTAAGACTGTGATTCCTGATGTATGTGAATTATTATCTTCTTTTGCTTCAATAAACAAAACATTAAAACAAACAAACAAAAAAAATACTAAAATTCTGCAAAACCACCAAATTTGTTTTCCAAAAGATTCACTCAAATGTACTGTAGTTACCATCCAAAAACTATTCTTATTGCAGGTTAGTCAAGCAATAGCTTAACTTGCTCTAAATCTGGCTATAAAAAGAGAATGAAAAAAATATCAAAAAGCAGAAAAGTTGGAGGTGCACGGGGTGACCTCATATACAAATGAACTTTTAAACATGCTTCCAGAATCCAACTGCTGACTGCTCATAAATGCCGGTGCTGGGGAAGTGTTATTCCTTCCCAGGTGCCAATATTGTAATAGGTGTGGATGATAATATTATTTTATATCTGTATATTATTAAATGTTACCAGTTAAGAATGATTTATAACAGCACATATCACACATATTTTCCTATTCACAGTGCTGACATAAAGGAATTCTTTCTTTCACTGCCTAGCCCACGTTTTCCAGACTCTTGTTGTTCCTTCTTTACATTATTGGCACATACACCCTACTTTTTTGCATTCAGGTTCCATTCTTTTATAGTTAACTAACTTCTTGTAGGAGAAAGAAGAGTAAAGTCTAAATCCCATATGATATAGGGGTTTATAAATAATATTTATTATTTTATATATATATATATATATATATATATATATATACAGTTAGGTCCAGAAATATTTGGACAGGTGACACAATTTTCGCGAGTTGGGCTCTGCATGCCACCACATTGGATTTGAAATGAAACCTCTACAACAGAATTCAAGTGCAGATTGTAACGTTTAATTTGAAGGTTTGAACAAAAATATGTGATAGAAATTGTAGGAATTGTACACATTTCTTTACAAACACTCCACATTTTAGGAGGTCAAAAGTAATTGGACAAATAAACCAAACCCAAACAAAATATTTTTATTTTCAATATTTTGTTGCGAATCCTTTGGAGGCAATCACTGCCTTAAGTCTGGAACCCATGGACATCACCAAACGCTGGGTTTCCTCCTTCTTAATGCTTTGCCAGGCCTTTACAGCCGCAGCCTTCAGGTCTTGCTTGTTTGTGGGTCTTTCCGTCTTAAGTCTGGATTTGAGCAAGTGAAATGCATGCTCAATTGGGTTAAGATCTGGTGATTGACTTGGCCATTGCAGAATGTTCCACTTTTTTGCACTCATGAACTCCTGGGTAGCTTTGGCTGTATGCTTGGGGTCATTGTCCATCTGTACTATGAAGCGCCGTCCGATCAACTTTGCGGCATTTGGCGGAATCTGGGCTGAAAGTATATCCCGGTACACTTCAGAATTCATCCGGCTACTCTTGTCTGCTGTTATGTCATCAATAAACACAAGTGACCCAGTGCCATTGAAAGCCATGCATGCCCATGCCATCACGTTGCCTCCACCATGTTTTACAGAGGATGTGGTGTGCCTTGGATCATGTGCCATTCCCTTTCTTCTCCAAACTTTTTTCTTCCCATCATTCTGGTACAGGTTGATCTTTGTCTCATCTGTCCATAGAATACTTTTCCAGAACTGAGCTGGCTTCATGAGGTGTTTTTCAGCAAATTTAACTCTGGCCTGTCTATTTTTGGAATTGATGAATGGTTTGCATCTAGATGTGAACCCTTTGTATTTACTTTCATGGAGTCTTCTCTTTACTGTTGACTTAGAGACAGATACACCTACTTCACTGAGAGTGTTCTGGGCTTCAGTTGATGTTGTGAACGGGTTCTTCTTCACCAAAGAAAGTATGCGGCGATCATCCACCACTGTTGTCATCCGTGGATGCCAGGCCTTTTTGAGTTCCCAAGCTCACCAGTCAATTCCTTTTTTCTCAGAATGTACCCGACTGTTGATTTTGCTACTCCAAGCATGTCTGCTATCTCTCTGATGGATTTTTTCTTTTTTTTTCAGCCTCAGGATGTTCTGCTTCACCTCAATTGAGAGTTCCTTAGACGGCATGTTGTCTGGTCACAGCAACAGCTTCCAAATGCAAAACCACACACCTGTAATCAACCCCAGACCTTTTAACTACTTCATTGATTACAGGTTAACGAGGGAGACGCCTTCAGAGTTAGTTGCAGCCCTTAGAGTCCCTTGTCCAATTACTTTTGGTCCCTTGAAAAAGAGGAGGCTATGCATTACAGAGCTATGATTCCTAAACCCTTTCTCCAATTTGGATGTGAAAACTCTCATATTGCAGCTGGGAGTGTGCACTTTCAGCCCATATTATATATATAATTGTATTTCTGAACATGTTTTTGTAAACAGCTAAAATAACAAAACTTGTGTCACTGTCCAAATATTTCTGGACCTAACTGTATATATGTATATATATATATATATATATATATATATATATATATATATATATATATATATATATATATAAAGCTAAATGTGTGTGTGTGTGTGTGTGTGTATGTATGTGTGTATTGGCATGACACCTCATGTGACTCCGGGAACATCGTAGACTATGTTTTGACAGGAAAATGTAACCCCGCGCTTTAGAGTTACTCTCCAAAAAACATGGCTCCATTTAAAGTAAATGGCGTCTGGAACTACAGGTTATTAGTAGGAGCTGTGATTGGTTGCTATAGGAACAAAAGACATCATAGTATAAGAAGCTTATATGTGAGCTAATAAGATGTCGGTGGGGAGACGGATAGAGAGAGACAGACAGAGAGAGAGACAGACAGAGAGACAGAGACAGACAGCGAGACAGACAGCGAGACAGATAGCGAGACAGACAGAGAGACCGACAGTGAATGAGACAGACAGAGACAAACGGTGAAAGAGACAGACAGAGACTGACCTGGAAAGAGACTGACCTGGAAAGAGACTGACCTGGAAAGAGACAGATGGGGAAAGAGACAGATGGGGAAAGAGACAGACAGACATGCAGACAGGGACAGAGACAGGCAGACAGGGAATGAGGAGACAACCAGAGAGACAGACAAAGATAGATGGGGAAAGACACAGACCTGGATAGAGACAGACGGGGAAAGAGACAGAGAAATAGAGACAGACAAGGAACGAGACAGACAGAGACAGGCAGACAGGGAAAGAGAAAGACAGACAAAGAGACGGGGAGACAGACGGGAAAAGAGACAGACCTGGGAAAGAGACAGACCTAGAAAGAGACAGATGGGGAAAGAAAAAGAGAGATAGAGAGACAAAAAAAGAGACAGACAGAGACAGGCAGATGGGGAAAGAGACAGACGGTGAAAGAGACAGATGGGGAAAAAGACATACCTGGAAAGAGACAGACCTGGAAAGAGACAGACCTGGAAAGAGACAGACGGAGCACATTACTTGGACAATTTAGTTAAATCTGTGTGGAATATCTGTGGTGTTGAAATATATGTCGTGAAATGCTTCTATTAGCTTAGTTTTTGCCTTTTAATAATTACATTTCCATCTATTTGTTCTGTGGTTTTTGTGTGCAGAATACATTTTTGTTAATACATTCTAGTTTGTTAACAACAGTTATTAACCCGGGCGAAGCCGGGTAGTACAGCTAGTATATGTATATATGTATATATATATATATATATATATATATATATATATATCCTGCTAAAAAAATAAAGGGAACACTGAAACAGCACAGGTATTTTAGGTATTTTAGTGTTCAGTTTATTTTTTTGAGCAGTACATATATATATATATATATATATGTGTATATATATATATATATATATATATATATATATATATATATATATATTTATTTATTCACACGCACATAGTATTTTTATGAACTGTTTTTACAAAGCATTAGTTAAAAAAAACCATGGTAAACTGGAGAGCATTCGTGAAACTACTCCACCATATTAATATTTTTTATACTGTATGTATTGGGGCACACCAAACCAAAACTCCCAAATGAGAAAAATCTGAGCCGGCTAGGTAAAAGCACATAATGTTGACATACTACTTATACTATACTATAATGATAGCTTTCGAAATGTAAGACCCCAATAAACATTAAAGTAAAAGCAATCAAACCAGCAATTTTGCCATAACCGGCTGATCATCTAATGTGAATGAGGGCCAACTGACTCTCACCTAATAGGTGATGTTGGTAATTTTGGATTTCAGTGTCTGATCCATTTGTTATAAGGGAGATCAGCCACCGTCAGATGTATGTTCAGCCGAACTGTAGCGCTCATGGCCAGTGTAGAGGCAGTGAGCAGGATTAGTGAACCCACTGGAACACAGGGTGGACCCGAGTTTACCCTTTAGTAGGAGTGGCTTAACTAAGCACCCATCATGAGGCAGACGCCAGGTACCACTCCCAGGGCAGTGACCGAGACTGTGACAGCTGACGCCCAGGAACTCAGGAATAGATGGGTACAGGCAGGGTGACTGAGGCAGGCTGGAGAGGCGGGTATGGGCAGGAATAGTGTGAATGGCAGCAAAAGAGAGGTATCGGAAGGCAGGTACTGGAGACAGACACAGGGATAACAGGACAGGAGCTCAGGACCTGACAACTAGCTAGGTAGCAGACTGGAACATGGATTGACTAACTCCTAATGGGAGGATGCCTAAAATAGACAGTGCCTCTCAGTCATAGGCTGAGAGACATTTCCTGGAAATGAGGCGCTGGTCCTTTAAGAGGAGAGCCAGTGCCCATGCACGTGTCTTAGGTCCACTCCTAAGAACCCTGTGTGGCATTTAGAAAGCCCAGGAGGGGAAGAAGGCAGGAGCACACGTGGACGGCAGGGGGAGTGTGGGGAGGACACTACCCAGCTGTGGCGGTGAGTAAGTTGGCATTTTTGCAGAAACGCTGGCGCTACACAAACAGAATTTATTAGGTTTGGGTGTAGATACTTGGCCAACAACTATTGAAGGTCACCTTAACAGTAAAAATACAAGTCAACCTACATAGACTGATCTGATGGAAAAAAATAGAAATCTGTAGTATTTTGGGGGAGGTAGAAGTAGGGTTCCAAGAATCTGGCATTAGGCTTGTCGACTGTCCCCTCATCTGGGAGTTAAGCTACTGTCCAAAGCTTGTGTTCCTCTATATGTCCTAACTAGGCATACATGGAAACGTTAGGAGATCTACAGTAGCTGTTGATCAAGTGAGCATTGGTAAAAAGCGATCTGATGACTATGACCACCATAATTTAATTAGTCAATTAATTTGAATGTGGTAATAGAAATAAAAAGTAAATTAAAAATAATTATTTCTAATGGATATAATTTCAGAAAAGATTCCAAAAGAACTACAAAATCCCCCAGGAGGCTTGGTCTTGGAAATGTATGGGTCATAGTGTTAAAGTACTCTTGGGTGCTATTAGCAGTACAATACAGTATCAACAATATGAGGAATTCACAGAAGTCCTCAAGGAAAACTTGTGTTCCATTAAAAAAAAGCTAAAAGAATTGGTCAAGAGCAAATTGGAAATTGCTTTTCAAATAACAGTTATGATCAGAGAAGACTATTTATCCCATCGTAACAGAGGGCAATACTCACATTGTTAACCAGAATTTCAGAACAGGAACAAAAGGCCCCATTGAAAAGTCGGAATGCTTCTCCACTTCTCTTCTAGGTCCTTGACTGACCCAATCAATTGGAGGTTGATGACCTAGTTTTCTATGTGCCTATATTTGTTTGACTTCATCCAATCTAGTTATGTTCGTAACATGCTGGTAACTATAGAACCAACATAATATGTCCTTCAAAATCGCTGGATTTTTAGTATTTATTGGATTTGACCTGCTAGGGATCTCAGTAGCTTGACAACCTAGTGTTTTCTGCTCTAAATAAATAGTACTTAAATAAATATGTCTTCAGTGAAAAATAATCCATAGCAGAATGCCTTACTTAGGCTTTTCAGCAGAACAAAAGATTCAGATTTTGTTACATGCGATTTCTTAAGCGAAGGAAAAAAATACGACTAAGGAGAAAAGGTTTGGTTAATCTTCAAAAATATTTCCCTTGAACTTCAGTTCATTGAAGAGTGAAATGTGACAATAAATAAACTCTGCTAAAAGCAAATAATTTAATGGAAAAAATACCGCTTGAAAATTGAAACAGAGGCCTTGGCCGTACCTCTGTGTCTTGTAATTCTCAGACAAAAGAATAAAATCTAAACATTTTAATGTTTAAAGAGAATTCTTTGAAAAATACAAGATGAGAAACTAAATAAGAAATATAAAAATCAAGAATTTTTTTAAATTACAGAATCTCTGTAATAAATTATTTAGAAATTAGAAAATAGATTCTACTTTTAATTTTATTTAAAATTAATTTACAAAAATAAAAACAATTTTTTTTAATTTTTCAAATTAGAGAAGTTGTTCAAAATAAGAAAATATTTGTGTCTTCTAACTCCGAAGGGCATTACCGCTATGAGAGGTCTCAAACACTAAGGGATTCACAGTAAGACATGACATATACACTTAACCAAGATCTTAAAGTAGCCAGAAAATTGGTCTCCTACTGGATGCTTCTATTTAGAGAGAATTCAGAGTTCAATTTTCTAGACACCACAAATTTACTAAAACAAATGTGGGGTTACAAGGTCAGACCACCCTTCACTTTCACAAAGGATGGAAGACAATGGAAAAGGAAATGGATTAAAAAGCCAAGGCATAGTGGCGTATGGTGGATAGTTGTGATGATTGTTTGGGGTCCAATGCCAAGATTTTGCCTATAAAAATTGGATAAACATGTAGATTGTCAAATACATTAATAGTAAAACATAGATCATAGAAACATGTCGGGATCTAGAGAACCCAATGATCACTAAGAAAAAAAAAGTCTAATTAGAGGTAATTTGGAGGTTAAGGCTACTGGTCTCCGAATTATACTATAACTCCTTCATTCTAGCAATTACAGGGTCTTAAAGCCTAGAGTCCTCTTGTTTTTTTATGAAACACCACAATATTTCCGAGTAAAATATAAGTACATATAATGCAGAAGCTATTTCGTTGATTATGCTGCCTGTGGTTTGGACAGCATGAATCAGCTGACAGGTTTCATTTCAGACTTTTGTATAAATATTCATCTACATTTATGTGTAATTACTCAAGACTTTACTATTTATAGTTTATATGTTCCACTGTAAAAGGGAATTTGTTACTTCTATGGGTTATATTTTAAATGAAATTATAGAGCTAGAATAACGCAGATAAGAATGATTGTGGGCATTCATCACATGAAGTTGATTGTATAGAATACTGATTGGAATGGGAATTATTTAATCTTTTCCACAAAATGTTAAAAGTAGAGAAGCTGTCACGATGTGACTGCAGGATAGCGAGGGACAGGGGGCTCCTATACTGATCCTCACACTTGTGGACCATATGTAGTCCCTAACCTAAGTGTTACCTCTAATTGTCGAGATTCCTGATTCCCGTGCATGGCTATTCTCCTGATCAGAACTAATCTGACCAACCCCCCGAAGGAAGGAAGAGGCAGGAGTGTGATGGTAACACAGATTAGGACAGACAGTGGAAAACCAAAACTCAGACACACTGTAAATTTACAGGAACAAACAGTGAGAGACTAAGCAGAAAATCAAGAGCTGGAAGGCAGCAACAAGAGCAGGCAGGCAGCAACAAATGGACAAGGGTTAACACCACGACCGCTCCCAGCAATAATGCACAATAACCACTAGTTAGCCCGAACCACACCACCAGACCAGTATAGACTAGCTATAACTTCCATTAATGGAATTATTATTATTATTATTATTATTTATTTATAGAGCACCATTAATTCCATGGTGCTGTACATGAGAAGGGGGTTACATACAAAATACGTATACAAGTTACAGTAGACAGACTAGTACAGAGGGAAGAGGGCCCTACCCTTGCGGGCTTACATTCTATAGGATTATGGGGAGGAGACAATAGGTGGGGTGTAGGTCAGGCGGCGGCTCCGCACGGTGGTCGGGCGGCAGCTCCGCACGGTGGTCGGGCGGCAGCTCCGCACGGTGGTCGGGCGGCAGCTCCGCACGGTGGTCGGGCGGCAGCGAGTTCATTGTAGATTGTAGGCATTTCTGAACAGATGAGTTTTCAGGTTCCGTTTGAAGTTTGCAAGGGTAGGGGATAGTCTGACGTGTTGAGGCAGCGAGTTCCAGGAGACTGGGGATGCTCGGGAGAAGTCTTGGAGTCGGTTGCGTGAGGAGCGAATGAGAGAGGAGGAGAGGAGGAGATCTTGGGAGGACCGGAGGTGACGTGTTGGAGTGTAGTGGGAGAGTAGTTCGGAGATGTACGGAGGGGAAAGATTATGCACAGCTTTGTAGGTCAGTGTTAGAAGTTTGAATTGGATACGGTGGAAGATTGGAAGCCAGTGGAGGGACATGCAGAGGGGAGAAGCGGGGTGGTATTGAGGAGAGAGGTGGATAAGTCGGGCAGCAGAGTTAAGGATGGACTGGAGAGGGGCGAGCGTGTTGGCAGGGAGGCCACAGAGGAGGATGTTACAGTAGTCGAGGCGGGAGATTATGAGGGCATGCACTAGCATTTTAGTAGATTGCAAATTGAGGAAAGGGCGGATTCTGGAAATATTTTTGAGTTGAAGACGGCAGGAGGTGGTGAGGGACTGGATGTGTGGTATGAAGGATAAGGCAGAGTCAAAGGTCACTCCGAGGCAGCGAACTTTGGGTACTGGCGAGAGCGTGGTGTTATTTATTGTAATAGATAGATCAGGTGGAGAGTGTAGGTGAGACGGAGGAAAGATGATTAGTTCAGTTTTGGCCACATTGAGCTTTAGGAAGCGAGAGGAGAAGAAGGAGGATATAGCAGATAGACATTTCGGGATTTTGGACAGCAGAGATGTGGCATCTGGGCCAGAGAGGTAGATCTGGGTGTCGTCGGCATATAGGTGGTATTGGAAGCCATGGGACTTTATGAGTTGTCCTAGGCCAAATGTGTAGATAGAGAAAAGTAGGGGTCCTAGGACAGAGCCTTGAGGGACGCCAACAGAGAGATGGTGGGATGAAGAGGTTGTGTGAGAGTGGGAGACACTGAAAGTGCGATTTGAGAGGTATGAAGAGATCCAAGAGAGGGCAAGATCTCTGACACCAAGGGAAGAGAGGGTCTGTAATAGGAGGGAGTGGTCAACGGTATCGAAGGCTGAGGACAGGTCTAGGAGTAGGAGTATAGAGAAGTGCTTGTTCGCTTTGGCAGTAAGCAAGTCATTTGTGATTTTAGTCAGGGCAGTTTCGGTAGAGTGATGTGGACGGAAGCCGGACTGTAGGTTGTCAAAGAGAGCGTTAGAGGAGAGGTGGGAGGAAAGTTCAGCATGGACATGCTGTTCCAGGAGTTTTGAGGCAAGTGGGAGTAGTGATATGGGGCGATAGCTGGTAGTAGAGGTTGGATCGAGGGAAGGTTTCTTTAGGATAGGTGTGACTGTTGCATGTTTAAAGGCAGAGGGGAAGGTTCCAGTCGTTAAAGATAGGTTGAAGAGGTGGGTTAAGGCTGGAGTAAGGATGGTGGTGAGGTTGGGAAGGAGGTGGGATGGCATGGGGTCAAGTGCGCAGGTGGTGAGGTGCGCTTTTGAGAGAAGACGTGCAAGCTCTCCTTCGGTGATGGTGGGGAGGAAGTTTATGGGAGAGGGGCAGTGGTCAGCTACATGAAGGGGTTGTGGTGGCTGAGCAGAGAAGACTTGCCTTATTAGGTCGATTTTTTTTTGGAAATAGGTGGCAAAGTCTTCTGCAGAAATGAGGGAGGTTGGAGGGGGCAGTGGTGGGCGAAGGATGGAGTTGAAAGTGTTGAATAACTGTTTGGGGTTGTGTGTTAGAGAGGATATGAGGTTTCTGAAGTAATCGTGTTTAGCGGAGGTGAGGACTGAGCGAAATGTGTGAATTGCATTTTTGAATGTGGTGAAGTCTTCGTGGGAGTGCGTTTTCTTCCACCGCCGCTCTGCAGCCCTAGACCTTTGCCGAAGTTTTTTAGTGAGGCTGTTGTGCCAGGGCTGTCTATTGATTCGTCTCACTCTGCCATGCACAAGGGGAGCGACTGAATCAATAGCTGATGTGAGGGTGGTGTTGTAGAAAGTGGTGGCGCTGTCTGTGTCGTGGAGGGACGATATGGAGGACAGTGGGAGGATAGAGTCGGCGAGGGTGTGCATGTTGAGGTGTGCAAGGTTTCTGCGGGGATGTGCTAGGTGCTGGACAGGGGGGGTAGGTGAGGAGGACAGGGCTGAAAAGGTCAGAAGATGGTGGTCAGATAGGGGGAGGGGGGAAGTTGTGAAGTCAGAAAGGGGACAGAGGCGGGTGAAGATAAGGTCTAGTGTGTGTCCATCTTTGTGGGTGGCAGAGGTGGACCACTGAGTTAAGCCAAACGACGAAGCAAGGGAGAGGAGTTTGGAAGCAGCTTGTTGGCGAGTGTCAGTGGGGATGTTGAAGTCACCCATGATGATGGTGGGAATGTCAGCAGAGAGAAAGTGTAGAAGCCAGGCAGAAAAGTGGTCGAGGAAGGCAGTGGTGGCGCCCGGGGGTCTGTATATGACAGCCACTTGGAGGTTGGAGGGAGAATAGATTCGGACAGAGTGCACTTCAAAGGAAGGCAGGTCGAGGGAGGGTAGAGGTGGGATTGGATTAAAGCTGCAGTTGTTAGAAAGAAGGAGGCCCACTCCTCCACCTTGTCTATTGCCAGGGCGAGGAGTGTGGGAGAAGTGCAGGCCACCGTAGCATAGTGCAGCTGGGGAGGCAGAGTTGGATGGTGTCAGCCATGTTTCGGTGATGCCCAGAAAGGATAGATTGCTGGAGGTAAAGAGATCATGAATGATGTGCAGTTTATTACACACTGAACGGGCATTCCAGAGCGCTCCTGAGAGAGGGGGCGGCGGAGTCGGTGAGAGGGGAATAGTTTTTATGTTGGATAGATTGCGGTAGTTACTATTATGTGGAGAGTGGTGGGTGGGTGATAAAGAGGGGTGTACCATCCATGGGGGGCCAGGATTGGGGGCTATGTCACCAGCAGTGAGAAGGACTAGCCTTCCCACTAGCATATATAGGAGGGGAGTGAATGTGACTGGCTACCCCACAGCATGTGAGGAAAGGAGATTAACAAGCAGCCCAGCAGAGATTAACTCTTGGTAGGCTGCCTGTGAATTACAAGTCTGTGGGTCAATGCCAGAGTCTGCCTGCATTGATCACAGACATCAGAGAAGTTAGCAGGCAGAGTGCCATAATCTGTAGTCTTCACAGATCCTGACGCAGCCATAACAGTTGGCAATGCGCACAAAAATCTCCAAATTATAGATCATTATAGGTTTAGGGGTTATCCAAGATATATTTTTTTTATCCTTGTGGAGCAAAGTACTTATCGGCAAGTAGTTACTACCCGTTTGCTTGTCCTGCCCTGCGGCGATCTCTTTCATCTCAGAGACTTTATGGACCATTCCTGCTGGTGACTCTCCTGTTTCCAGTAATGTTACATCAACAGAGAAGTTCCTTCTCATCTGCTCTGTCAATGGCGCGTCACTGTCAACGTCATGTAGCCAGCCAACTCTTCGCTGTGTTAGGCTGAACCAGTTGTCAATCAATATTGCATCAGCAGTGACGTATCAACAGAGCAAAGCAAAGCAGAAGAAAAGCTACTGCTCTGTCGATGTGATATCAATAAGTAATAGGACACTCCCTTGTAGAAGCAGCCTGTGACTGCTCTGAGTTAGGAGAGATTGTTACAGGCAGTCAGTTAGTAACTACCTACCGATAAGTGCTTAGCCCATACATAAATAAAAATAAAACCCCTTTGACGTGTGTGTGTGTGTGTGTGTGTGTGTGTGTGTGTGCACTTGTGGGGGGGGGTGGCATTTATTGTTTATACTTAAGTACATTTAATTGTGGCTAAAAATCATTATTGTCATTGAAAGTTTTGCACTGTTTGCTTTCCCAGCCAGAAGGGAATTTCAAAAGCCACTAAATCTGAACATCTCAGTTGATAAGAAAAGTTGCTACAGCTAAAGTATGATGTATGTTAATGCTTTTCGTGCTCTCCAAAACTATAGATTTGTGACAAAAGTGGTTATAAAAGACGAAGACAATTTCTTGACTGCTGCTTAATAATTTCCTTACTTAACCCAATAAGTCCAGTCTCTCCAAAATTGGAAGCAAATGTGGTTTGCTCACTCTTTGATAAAAGTTATGTGCAAACGGCATCTTTTTCAGGTGATCTATCCTTGGAATCCACCTGAAAAAGTGCCCAATAAAGTAAGCATGGTGCACTGTAATGTCAAAACAACACCGCTGTGCACATGTTCCATCTTATATCACTTCTTTTAACTGTTTAACGGTTCGGAAATGCTGAAGCGGTTAATAGAAGGGACATGCTCAATCTTTGGGCAGCTTCTGCTTGGAGACCTTTTGGTCTCTACACTTAACTGTATAGAGTGAAACATACTGACGGCAGAGGCACTTCAAGAATGACGACAACGAGGCCTTAGGAAAATGACTGCCAGTGTTTTCCTGAAGCTTCTTTGCCTGGGAAAATTTGGTGGCTACGCCAGCCTCTAGAAGACATATAGCAAAGTGTTCTATATTGACTTTACTCCTCATACTGTTTTGTAAAAGGTTTCCCCCTCCCCCCCCCAAAAAAAAATAATTATACCCCATCTATAAGTTGCGGGATAACTTGCTAATTGCTGCAGGTCTGACTGCTGGAACCCTCACCATTCCCAAGGTTGTGGCTTTAGAACTCTAAGAATTGTTTAGAACCCTAAGAACTGCTTAGGCTAAGGACACACATCCGGCTTTTCTCCCGTTTGTTGGATCTGGTGCGCTCTTGTACAGTGTATACAGTACAGTGGCTGCGCTGCAACTTCCTGGTCACATGCTCCGGTCAGATGACAGCATGTGACCGGAGCTCGTCACGCAGCCACTGTACTGTATACACTGTACGGGAGCACGCCAGATCTGACAAACGGGAGAAAAGCCGGATGTGTGTCCTTAGCCTTAGAACTCTAACAAGTGTTTTGAACTCTAAGAATTATTTAGAACGCTTAGAACTGTTTAGAACTCTAAGAAATGTTTAGAACTGACTTGTTTAGAACTCTTAGAACTATTTAGAACTTTAAGACTTGTTTAGAACTCTGAGAACTGTTTGGAACTTTAAGAATTGTTTAGAAGTCTAAAAACTGTTTAGAACTCTTAAGGGGACTTTGCACATTGCGACATTGCTACTGTGATATCGTCGGGTGAAATCGAAAGTGACGCACATCCGGCGCCGGTATCGACGTCGCAACGTGTAAAGCCTAGGAGAGAAGATGAACGAGCGTGAAACAATCAAAAATCACTGATCTGTGTCACGTTGTTCATTTCCATAATGTCGGTGCGTCCGCAGGTACGATGTTGTTTGTCGTTCCTGCAGCTCCACATATCGCTGTGTGTAAACCCGCAGGAGCGACAAACATCTCCTTACCTGCGCCCGACGTCCACCGTCAATGCAGAAGGGAGAAGGTGGGCGAGATGTTTACATCCCGCTCATCTCCGCCCCTCCACTTCTATTGGCCGGCCGCTTAGTGACGTCGCGGTGACGTCGCTGTGACGCCGAACGCACCGCCCCCTTGAAGGAGGGATTCTTCAGCAGTCACAGCAACGTCGCCGACCAGGTATGTGCGTGTGAAGCTGCCGTGGCGATAATGTTCGCTACAGCAGCTCGCACTACATATCGCATGTGCACGGGGGCGGGGGCTATCGTGCTCGGCATCGCTAGCAATGTCGCAACGTGCAAAGTACCCCTTAGAGCTGTTTAGAACTCTAACAATTGTTTAGAACTCTAAACTCTGAAGCCCTACCCTGAATGGAGTACAGGAGTGCAGGTGTACCTCTTCTCCCAGAAATTGCACCCCAAACGATCAGCCAGTTATCCTTTTCTACAGTGATAAGGAATAACTTGTTTTTGGGTGGCAATAACTCTTTAAACAACACTGGAGATTTGGAAGATCTCGACAGACATTTTGAATGAGTGCACTCTCCTGTTATAAAAGTCTGATATTTTAATATAATCTTCAGTTTTCATTTACAAGCCTTGAAAGGATGTTCAGCAAAAACTGCAGTAACTTCTACACTGTAATTCTTTGAGTTAAAAACAACAAGAGTAAACATATAAGGAGGGCAAAAACAGGTAGAAATATGGAGTACAATGTTTGACTGAAAAGGGTAAATGTACAGTGTTCAATCACTGTTACGTAGCATACTGGCTTCTTTAAGAGAGTAATTTCAAGTATACAGGTGTAAATTAAAAAGATGAACACATATGATGCTTGAAGGAAATTGCAGTATTTAGTAACCAATTACCACTCATAGTAAGAATGCCAGAACTATCCCATTATAAAAGGAGTAGCAGCATATATTCCAAGAAAAAACATCTAACTTTATTTCCGAAGTGCCTCAAATCACTTTTTTTTTTCCATAAAATGAAAGTACTACAACAATTAGACTAAACCGTTGCATGCACCTCCCATCTTCATGCCTCATCAAAGGGTATAATGTGATGAACCAAACAGCCGAGCTTAGGCTGTCACAACTAATTATAGTGCCCAAGGCAAAAACCTCAAACCTGAGCAATGTTTCCTTGAGGCCGGGCCTCTCTGCAGTTGTGTTCATTGCAAGAACCCTAAGGCCTTTTATGACCCCCTAAGGAGCGTCTAGGACCAGCACTCTCCTTGTGGGGATACTTCTGAAGAGGCTTGTCTGTGCAATCCTCCACGGATGAAATCTACTAGTGACAACCTTGTGCTCCTTCACTTATTAACTCCTTAAAGACAGATGGGACCTCCAAAGTTTTCACATCAATTTTTTCTGTAGCCAAAGAAGAGCATTAACCTCTGATGCCCATGGTCCATGTGCTACAATAGTAAAAAAGATGATATGAGGCTAAGCTCTACATTCTGAGAAATGGAGTTCAAGAACTTTTAGACTTGGATAGAATAAAGACACAGCAAATAATTTAATTTGAAACAAAGCAAAGTGACCTCTACGAGATGGGTCAAAAATAATTATTTTTAGACTTACATGCAATGTATAGAAGATATAGGCCCAAGTTTTCCAAATCTTGCTAATCTCATGGCTCGATGCAAGGAGAAAAAGAGCATTGAATAAGGTTACAGAGACAATATCGTAAGGAAATCATTCTTCTGATAACTACTGACTACAAAAAGGAGGCTTCTGTGAATTTACCATATTTTATTAAGACCAATGAAATAGGAAATGATTCTATCCCCAGAAATCAGACATCGCAAAGTAATACACTCAATAATACCATAAGCAAGAGGAATGATGGCCTTGCTCATAAGAGTTTACAATCTATCAGAAAATGGGTAAGACAAGAAGTATAAATAAATATATAAAAGTCTAGACATCATTTTTACTAATTAAGTTAATACATATAAAGCGGCATGAACCCTTAACCCAGCCAATATCTACGTATGAAGATGGTTACTATTGAATGAAGGGATAAGGTTTCTGAAGAATAATACAGGAATTATGTAATTTATTAAATATGATATGCTGTAATAAGACTGTAAATAATGGGAATTAATCTGATTGCCTAAGGTAGTGTATTTCAGAGACCTGGTGCAGCACAAGAAGAGCCTTAGAGATGTGAGTAGGGTAATTTGAATATAAAGGATGGTAAGGCCCCCATACACATGAGAATAACCTCATCCGACCCTACCAGTATCTGTGGAATTGACTGAGAGTCTAATGTGTATTGGAGGCCTCTAGACTCTCCTCCAGATGATGCTGGGGAATATAAGAACCTGGCATATCAAATTTTGGATTGCCAATCCTTTTGTTCTCACTGAGATTAGTTGCCGCTAGAGGAGTTTGCAAATCAAAAAAGCCTGTGGAGCCTCTGTTAGGAGTCTCAATACAGAAACTATCCAGATATCCCTCCGGGAAGGACCTATTCAAGGAGTGGCTCTGTTTAGGAAACCACAATAACCACCATATTAAGTGGCCCTTTTAGTCAATATCCAACTCTTTGACAAGTTTAAAGATATGACAAGGGAAATACTAAGGCCAGGTATCCATCCACAGACAGCTGTTTCGGAATATTGCCCCTCATCAGTGTGGAGTAGGATTCTGTCCAGGTGGGAGCAATGCCTAGTAGACCAACAAGACAAAACAATCACTGATCTCGAGGAGACCAGCCAGAGAAAACACTGCCTGCAGCCAACGAGGGCGCTCAACACAGTAAATTCCTAGGTGCATTGCTCCCTGGGAAATATGCAAATCAAAAAAGTCAGTGGAGCCTCTGTTAGGAGTCTCGACACAGAAACTAGCCAGATATCCCTCCAGGAAGGACCTAGCCAAGGAGTGTCTCTTTTAGGAAACCACCATAACCACCATATTAAGTGTCCCTGGCTAGCTTCTGTGTCGAGACTCCTAACAGAGGCTCCACGGACCTTTGTGATTTGCATATTTCCTAGGGGGCAATGCACCTAGGATTTTACTGTGTTGAGCGCCCCCTCATTGGCTGCCGGCAGTGTTTTCTCTGGCTGGTCTCCCCGAGATCAGTGATTGCTTTGTCTTGCCAGAGGAGTTTGTCAGTGGCTGTCTCATAAAAATTATTGGAGCACTCAGGTGAGTGTGGGGATTACGGGAGAGATAATGGTTGGCCAAACAATTGACCACACATTCAGTCAACAGCTACCTATTGTCTATGGGGGGGGGCTTAAGTCTTAGATTGGTTGTAAGGCATAGATCATAGTTGAAATACTAGAGAGATGAGGGAGGAGATTTAGGGCAGTGTCACACTGTTGACAACTTTATGGCTGAGAATGATAATAAGCTTAAATTATATTCTAAACTGAATGGGCAGCCAGTACATCGACTGACAATGGTTATCAGTGATGTCAGGGATGTGTCACAAAAAGGAATCTGGCTACTGTAATTTGGAGGGATTGGAGAGGGGAAGATCAATTAGTATTAAGGCAGAAATGGGAAGATTAATAGATATTAAGTAGAGATGAGAAAATGTTTTGAAATTTGAATTCCTCATTTTGCTAAATTTTCCCCCAAAATTCGATTTATGGTAAATAAATATGGGCACATTTCAATACTGGAAAGCTTGAAATTGCTTGAAAAATACACATGGGGAGAAAAGAGATAGGATGCCACTGATTAAAAGAGCTTGAACTTTATAGGCGACAGAGAGGACTCCATTGACCAAAAGAGCTGCAGGATAAAAAGGATGCTACTGATCATAACAGCTTACAATCCACAGGAGAGAGAGGATTCCACTAACTATAACAGTTTACACTCTACAGAAAAGAGAAAAGACCCCACTGACCATAAGAGCTTACATTTTACAGGAGAGAGAGAGAAGACCTCACTGACCATAAGAGCTTACATTCTACAGGAGAAAGAGAAGACCCCTCTGACCATAAGAGCTTACATTCTACAGGAGAGAGAGAGAAAAGACCCCACTGATTATAAGGGCTTACACTCTACAAAAGAATGAGAAGCCTGCACTGACCATAAGATCTTACATTCTACAGATGAGATGGAGAGAGGAACACACTGACCATAAGAGCTTACACTTTACAGAAGAGAGAGAAGACCCCACTGACCATAACAGCTTACATTCTACAGGAGAGAGAGAGAGAAGACCTCACTGACCAAAAGAGCTTACATTCTACAGGAGAAAGAGAAGACCCCACTGACCATAAAAGCTTACATTCTACAGGGGAGAGAGAGAGAGAGAGAAAACCCCATTGACTATAAGAGCTTACATTCTACTGGAGAATGAAAAGACCTCACTGACCATAAGATCTTACATTCTACAGAGGAGATGGAGAAACACACTGATAATTAGAGCTTACACTCTACAGAAGAGAGAGAAGACCCCACTGACCATAAGAGCTTACATTCTACAAGAGAGAGAGAGGAGACCTCACTGACCATAAGAGCTTACATTCTACAGGAGAAAGAGAAGACCCCACTGACCATAAGAGCTTACATTCTACAGGAGAGCGAGAGAAAAGACCCCACTGATTATAAGGGCTTACACTCTACAGAAGAATGAGAAGCCTGCACTGACCATAAGATCTTACATTCTACAGATGAGATGGAGAGAGGAACACACTGACCATAAGAGCTTACACTTTACAGAAGAGAGAGAAGACCCCACTGACCATAACAGCTTACATTCTACAGGAGAGAGAGAGAGAGAAGACCTCACTGACCAAAGAGCTTACATTCTACAGGAGAAAGAGAAGACCCCACTGACCATAAAAGCTTACATTCTACAGGAGAGAGAGAGAGAGAGAAAACCCCATTGACTATAAGAGCTTACATTCTACTGGAGAATGAAAAGACCTCACTGACCATAAGATCTTACATTCTACAGAGGAGATGGAGAAACACACTGACAATTGGAGCTTACACTCTACAGAAGAGAGAGAAGACCCCACTGACCATAACAGCTTACATTCTACAGGAGAGATAAGACCTCACTGACCATAACAGCTTACATTCTACAGGAGAAAGAGAAGACCCCACTGACCATAAGAGCTTACATTCCACAGGAGGGAGAGAGAAGACCCCACTGACTATAAGAGCTTACACTCTACAGAAGAATGAAGCACCCACTGACCATAAGATCTTACATTCTACAGAAGAGATGGAGAGAGGAACACACTGACCATAAGAGCTTACACTCTACAGAAGAGAGAAAAGACCCCACTGGCTATAAGAGCTTACATTCTACAGGAGAGAGAGAGAAGACCCCCCTGACTATAAGAGCTTATATTCTACAGGAGAAAGAGAAGACCTCACTGACCTTGAGAGTTTACATTCTACAGGAGAGTGAGAGAAGACCCCACTGACCATAAGGGCTTACACTCTACAGGAGAGAGATATAGCGGATTCTGCTGATCATAAGAGCTTAAACCTAATGTGAATGAATGAATGAGAGCGATAATAACATGGATAGATAAGGAGTAAGAAATACATCTGGGTTGAACATAATTTCAAGACAGCAGGCATGCTGCCTAGTTCCTAGTAAATATGGCAATACTACACAATGAAATGAAAATTCTAGGTCAATAGATGATAAAATCATAAGATGGTAGAAACACAATGCTCAGTGATTTCTTTGCAACACTGGGGTCCAGAGTTCAAATCCAACCAAGGACAACATCTGCATGGTGTATGCATACTTCAAGTGTTTGTGTGGGTTTTTCCTGAGTAAGCAGCATTAAGATAGTATAAAAAGATAAATGATCCTAGTTTGTCCTATGCGGTCTGTACAGAGAGAAAAGAGGAAAGAAACTAGGATCAATTCCCAACAGTATGACGAAGACGAGAAGTAGAGTCAGAAGAAAGTCAAAAGACAGAGCATCATCTATCCTTCAAGCAAATAAAGTGAAACATTCCGAGCAGATCATTCAAAATCTAGATTCATCATTTTGCTGAATTTTCCTCCAACATTTGACTTGTGGTGTGTAAATATGTGCCAATCTCAATACTGCAAAATATGTAATTGCTCAGAAAATACACATAGATCTGGAGTTTTGTGCGAATCACTACAGAGAGATCCAGAACAATAATTAGTAAATAGCTGTAATTATGCCGGTAGAAGATCATTAGAAGAATATTTGGGACTTTAGTAAGCACAGCTCCTGAGAGTTATCAAGTGCTAAAAGTAGGGGAGTAATTAAAGAAATTTAGGAAGTTTAGACTTAAGGGTATCTGTACGCGCTGAAGTATTTGCAGAAATTTCTGCACCATTTCTGCATCTCTTGGCAGGAAAAACAGCTTAAAAATGCATGTTTTAGCAACGTTTTTGCCTTTTTTTTATGCATTTTTTCATACGTTTTCAATTGAATTCAATGAGTGGAAAACGCAGGCAAAAACGCTGAAAGAATTGACATGCTGCAGATTCTTTTCTGCACCAAATCTGCAATTAGAAAATATTCAATGTGTGCACTACATTTTAGGATTCTCATTGACTTTGCTGGCATAAAGATTCACTCAAAAACGTGAAGGAAATTGCCAACAAGTGGCCGCTGGGGCGCTGCACTCCTTCACCAAGGATACTCTGTGTGTGGTTTTGAATTCAGTTGGGGTGCATGACACTTACTGGTTTTTTCAGGCCTGTGTCCATCACCTTGCTGGCAGTAGTCGTAGACAATTAGTAACACACGTAACACCAGAGCTCACTTAGCCAACCAGAAATCTTCACTGTTATACTTCCCACCGTTATGACAGACATGGCCTTCCTTTTCTTCCTCTCAGTTTCGGGTACTAATCCTCGACCAGTCTCCCTCTGCTATGTTGGATATTGGCATGAAGCTCCAGGGTCTGTGTCTCCTTTCCTCTAGCCGGACTACTCTCTAAGCCTATTGAGATGAGCCATAGTGTTACGGGGGGCTGTCTGATAATAACCGAAAGGAGTATCAGACAGTCAGGGTCCACCGTGCAAAGACTCTGCTGCAGACTATGGCAGAGTGCAATACCTCTGTTAACTCACAGAAGGATATAATAAGTAAGTAAAGCAATTCCTGACTTACTTGGAGGGTGTGTGGAATGATCTCTGTTAATAATCACAGAGACAAAGGCAATGTGTGCGAAATGGCACCTACCTAGGTCCGCTCTTCTAGTGGTGCAAAAGAGACGAACAGCAGCGTAAGCCGCACAAAGCTCCTACCTGCGTTCGCTCCACTAGTGTGCGAGGACACAAACCACTAGATATGGCACCTGCCTAGGTCCGGTCTTCTAGTGGTGCAAAAGAGACGAACAACAGCGTAAGCCGCACAAAGCTCCTACCTCTGTTCGCTCCCCTACTGTGCGAGGATACGAACAACTGCCAGACGCAGTATAAGGAACGTTACCCTAGCGGCAACGTCCACCTACGAGTCGAATCACAAGGCCCAGCCAGACCATGTGCCTCAGGCACCTGCCTATGTCCGCTCCCCTAAGAGGTAAGGATACGGACAGCAGCCGAAGCTGTAAGGTATAAGAACGCTACCCTGCCGGTAGCGCTCACCTAGCATAGACAGAGGAATGCCTAGAGGAACGCACACAGAGCGTCTACTCTTATGCATGAACCAAGAGGACTGAGCGCCATGCGGCGTGTGTCAGGGTCTTATATAGACTCTGTGCCTCATCCAAGATGGAGGACACCAGAGCCAATCCGCTGCCAGAACGACAAGAGTGACGTCATGCTGGCCTATCACCGAGCAAGGCGTCACAAGCACATGACCAGCGACCAATCGGCATAGAAGGTGTCAGAGACATGTGACTTCGTGTCAGCGATGATGTCACCCGCACATGTGCAATGGCTCCAAGATAGGACTTAGTCTCCAGCGCTCGCACATGTGCAGTAGCAAGAAATCTGGACTTAGTCTCCAGCGCTCGCACATGTGCAGTAGCAAGAAATCTGGACTTAGTCTCCAGCGCTCGCACATGTGCAGTAGCAAGAAATCTGGACATAGTCTCCAGTGCTCGCAGCAACCGTAACACATAGGCTCTGGGCCTCTTGAAGTTACCTCAGGGTTCCCTGACTGACCCTAACACCGAGACCACGTTTTCTCACACTTGAACCCTATTCTTTGCTGGCTCCTCTCGAGACCTCCGAGCTGTCATCTTTCCAACATCTGTCACTTCTCCTTTAACCCTGCCTCTTCCACCCTGCTACTATCACTGCCCAACCACTAAGTAGCGCCTTTGGTGACAGTCCTGCTCTACTGTACCTGGAACCTGCCCTCAGCTAGCAGCATTACATAATAACATATACAATTGGCTGGCTAGAGAAATCAGGAGCAATGTCTAGTTGCAATCCATTCCCGAGTCTTCCAAGCAAGCTTTCTCAACCTTGAAGACAGCTGTTATTTTCCAAAAGCTTAGGCTCTAGACCTTAAACTAAAGGGGGCTTTACACGCTGCGACATCGCTAATGCGGAGTCGTTGGGGTCACGGAATTTGTGACGCACATCCGGCCGCATTAGCAATGCCATTGCGTGTGACACCGATAAGCGATTTTGCATCGTTGCAAAAACGTGCAAAATCGCTAATCGGCGACATGGGGGTCCATTCTTAAAAATCGTTACTGCAGCAGTAACGAAGTTGTTCCTCGTTCCTGCGGCAGCACACATTGCTTCGTTTCTATGGTAACCAATGTTACATCACTTGAAACCTTATGTGTCTAATATATGTTTTCAATATTTTGTGTTTGTTGCCTATGTCAACAGTGTTCTACGCACGTGGGAAAACAAAATGGTAGAGTAAAATGTTATATTCACAGGAACTGAGAGCAGAGGAGTGATAAAATGTTTGTATCAACCACTGAGGACTTGAGTTCTTTTAAACAATTTTTTTTTTGTTTCTGCAAGGAAAGTCCGCGAAGGATATTCATGGTGATATGTCGCATACATTGGGGGATCAATGCCTTTCATATTCCTGAGTTAAGTACTGGGTTGCCAAATTTAAAAAAGGGGCCTCTTCAGCACCAATGATGAAGAATGTCCTGGACGATCGAGAGTGGTTGTTGTTCTGGAGATCGTTGATGCTGTGCACAACCTCATACTGGAGAATCGATGGAGTTTAGATAAAGCAATAGCAGACATCATGGGGATTTCCCGTGAATGAGTTTGTGTCATTATCCATGAACATTTAGACATGAGGAAGCTATCTGCAAAGTGGGTCCCCAAATGTTTGACAACAGATCAGAGAAGCATGCGAGTGAAAACTCCCGGTCCATTTGTCAGTGTTTCCGGACTGATAAGAACTTCCTGGATCAACTGGTCACTACGGATGAGACCTGGATCTATTTGTATGAAGTTCAGTGTGCAAAAATCAGCCATTAAGGTGATGGCGTCTGTGTTTTTGGATAAGGAGGGTGTGCTGCTAGTGGACTACCTTCAAAAGGATTCCACCATCAATGCAAGGTATTACATTGAACTTTTGGACCAATTGAAGGCAGCTCTGAAGGCCAAAAGGTGTGGCAAGCTGTCTAAAGGAATCTTGTTCCTGCAAGACAACGCCTCCGCTCACAGTGCACAATTGACCACGGCAAAACTTGCAGAGATGGGCTTCCAGCTGGTTGACCACCTACTTTATTCACCAGATCTAGCTCCCTCTGACTATCATCTGTTTCCAAATCTGAAGAAACACCTCAAAAATACCAAATGTCACACCATTTCTGATGCCATGCCTGCTCCGGATGCCTGGTTTGAGGCACAAACAAAATCCTTCTTTTTGCTAGGATTACAGAACTTGGGATACCAATGTAAGGAGTGTGTTGATATCAGTGGAGAGTATGTGGAATAAATGTAAAGTTTCATCATCCTATCTTGTTTCTTTCTGGGTTTGTCCCAGCTTGGGGTGCAAGTCTGCAGACACTTTACGTGACTACAGATTTGTGAATTCTCACACAGCGCAGTGTGCACGCTGTCAGGATTCTCCAGAGCTGACGTGCACGTGACTGCAAGCATGCGTTTTGCATCCATGATGTCATAGGTCAGTAGACGTGTGTAGCCTCAGTTAATACAAGTGAACTGAGCGAGGCCGGACACATCTGGTCTTAATGTGGCTGCAAGTATGCAAATCACATACTTGCGGTCACATGATCACCTGCTCCCAACACCGGCAGCGGAGAGTCCTGACAGCGCGCCCACTGCATGCTGTGAGGATTCAAAAGTCTGCAATCACTTATAGTGATAGTAGACTTGTGCCCCAAGCCTGGACAACCCCTTTAACAAGCACATAAAGAAAATAACTTCTGATGGTAGTACCATATGCATGTCATGGTAGCTGAACACAGCAAACTGCAAAAGACTAAATATCTGCCAAAGGGTTAACGCAGAAAATGTATAAAAGAATATAATAATAAACATTACATCTTATACTTCGATGTAGTAAAAATAATATAAATATTTCAACTATGAAACCATTTTATAAAACTTACATTTATTGCCAACGCTGGAATAATCTTGAATAATGAGATAATTGTCAAATCATTTTTTCTTTTTTTTTTAGTTAATGGAACTGATTATAACTTGAGACAAGTAAAACAGTCTGTGTTTTTTGAGTAATTTATAAGTGTTTTTATCTTGTTCCTTAATCTCCTTATTATTATTGTAGGCGGTTAAATATTTTGACCAAGTACAAGAACATATTGTAGCCCCCGCTAAATCACTGCTGACACAAAGTTTTTACACTGAACACATTTGGTCTATAACACCAAAACTTATCTTCTGGATTTTGTAAAATATTTTCTTAAGGTTTCGAAAGAAGATAAATATTCCCAGGCCTTTAGTTGAGATATTATTTTTCAGGACGCCTTTGGTAATCCTATATGAGAAGAAATGTCCTCCATTGGTGAACACAAATGACCACAGCTGTTTCTCAGGCTTATGATGTCATGACCGGATATATCACCCTCAGGACGAACGGCCTTTATTAGATGTTGGTTTATACAACATTTGATTCCGGCATCTAACAATTGTTGCTATGTAGCTACACAGAAATTGACTAAAAGCCAATATACTTCTTTAGGGAATTTAAAATCCTTGACTTCATTTAACATTTTATGTAAAGGAAATGCTCACTCCTAGATCCGCTACTTGTGGTTATTAAGTTATATTTTAGATTTGTGTTTTTTGTCTTTTTGTGACTTTCACAGTAGGATGATTTATTGGACGACTTTTCAAGGGGTCTGGAATGGATGACGTTCTTGTAAAATGTAATATAACTAGTTTTCGGTAGTAGGCAGCGTTTGATTGGCTACCGGAGAAACTGGCAGTAATACCAGTCCTGGCCGTGGTTACCTGCATTGAACTCCGGAGCTGTCACCTGAGCTCCGGAGTGCAGTCTGGACTGAACAGCGGGTTTGCAGGACTGAGCTGCGAGTGCTGACTGATTCCCTGGCTATCACAGTGCAGTCCATGACACCTGCGGCCAGGCTGGGCTGAACTCCTCAGCTCAGGTGAGAGCTCCGGCGTTCAATGCAGGTAACCGCGGCCAGGATTGGTAGTACTGCCAGATTCTCCGGTAGCCAGTCGGACACTGGTAGTAGGTACATCATTGATCATAGAGTTTATTCCATTTGCCAAATGTCCATTTTTCTCTAATATAAGCCAGGTGGCTATTATTTAACCCTAGAACACACACCTGGGGCCTGGCAGGCCTGCTAGGTTACTTGTTTTCTATTGTAAATTTCTATGGTTGCGCGTTCTAGGGTTAGAAGGGGTTGTCCACTACTTGGAAAACCCCTTCTGATACCCCATTAAAATAAAAATAAAAAAGTTTATACTCCTTTCCTGTGATGGCGCTGTTCCAGCAGTATCGCAGCTCAAGTGACGTTGTGATGTCACACGAGACCCGCGCCCAATCAGACCAGCTTCTCTCTCTCCACCTTCAGATGTGTGAGTAATCAACAGGAAGTGAGAGCTGCGGATGCCACTTAATTTCTGTTGATTACTCATAGGTCCAAAGATGGAAAGAGAGAAATCAGCGGTGATTGGGAGCGGGGCTCGCGTGACGTCACAACCCCACATGAGCCCCAGCAAGGTGGGTGCTGACACCACTGGAATGGCGCAGATACAGAAAGGGAGGATAACATTTTTTATTTTATTGGGGGATGAGAAGGGGTGGTCCAAGTAGTGGAAAACCTTTTTTATATAATACCCACCTGGCTTATATTAGGGGAAAATAAATATACTAAAATTATAGGCCGGCAGCTTTTAAAAATCAGCCTAGCTTACTTGACTTTTCCATAACTCTTAGAGTACGTGCCCATGATCTAGAGAAAAGGAAAAAAAGGCACCACAGAAAAATGGCTGTGATCAATCCAAATAACACACCATGCAACAATGTGGACAAAACAAAAAGAAAAGTGACGGGCAATAATTTAGGATCACCGGTAAAGTATCGATACTTTACCGTTGGATCCCAAATTATTGCACACCACTTTTTCTTTTTGTTTTGTGACCATGATCTGGCGACACTGCATTCTAGATGCAATGTATCTTCTCTTGCGGAGACGCGAGTGTTTGCGGGATAATGCAGCGGTCCATGCCCACAATCAGGGTTCAGAGTGCAGCGGATTTTCAATGTGTTCTTCATCCAAGAATACTTGCGTCTCTGCAATCATAAATTAACATGCTGAGGCTTGGAAAGCCACGCTACATGTCAGTTTACACTGCGGAAGAAGAGCAGTGAGCTTGGGACTTCTATAATTCTCATCCAATGTGCTTTTGCTGTACAATGTTTTGGTCATAGGGAAAACATGCTGCACCCAAAATGCTGCAAATCCTGATCGTGGGAATGTACCCTTATAGATTTCAATGCAGTGAACCTGCCGGCTGTGTGGTTTGCAGAGCAAGGGACAAAGGACCCTGTGTTTTGTTTTTAGTTGTAGATCCCAGATACAGATATTTTAGGTTGTACCAAACCTAAAGGCAAGATGCAGTTTGCTTCTTTAACAATGATTCTTAATACCCTTCCCAAGGTAGAGTCATTCATTAGCGCCATCCGTGCAACCCAGCAAATAAAGCTACCTATACACAATAACAGCTGTCAGATGAAAGATCCCATATGGAGGAAGGCTTGGAATGGCACAGTGTACATGTGTTCTCTATGAAAGAACAACTGCTAGACTTCAGTAAGAGCAATGACTTCTCTCCAGAAGAAAATCTGGATTTTTCTCTCCCCCAACATCATCTGTTGGGCAGGAGTTAGTAGAGCTCCATACATTTTAGATAATTGACCAATATTGCTTAAACAGTCTGGTTCAGCCAACCTTTGTATGGGGGGGTTTCATTTTTCGCTCTCTTATTTTTTTCCTTTAAATACATTTTTAATGGCGTGGTTTTAGCTGTAGATAAATATTCTAATTAGGCATGAGCGAGTATACTCGTTACTACTCGGTACTCGCCGAGTAGTACGGTAATCGGGCTACTCGTTGCTCCGCAAGTATCCTTGTAATTGCTGTTAGGAGTAGCGAGTCCAATGTATGTCAATGGGAAATGTGAGTAATTGTCTGCTGGACCCTACAAAGAGATCTGGGGGCGGAGTAAAAGGCTGAAATGGCTGTATGATTGTTTAAAAGCCGGGCGGTAAAAAGCTGCCGGATTATTTAAACAATCAGCTGATGCACACTCCCCACCCGGGTCCTTCGCTCCCTGGTGCTGTGCTCCCCGCTGCCTGGTTCTTTGCTCCCCCCGCCGCCTCCCCGCCCGTTAGGACCGGGCAGGGAGTACAGCACCAGGGAGCAGGGAGCAAAGCATAGGGAACAGGGGAGCGCAGCACCAGGGAGCAAAGGACCCGGGCGGGGAGCGTGCATCAGCTGATTGCTTAAAGCCAGCGGCATTTTATCGCCTGGCTTTTAAACAATCATGCATCCATTTCAGCCTTTTACTCCGCCCCCAGACCGCTTTGTAGGTTCCATCAGCCAATTACTTGCCTTTCCCATTGCCTTGCATTGGACTCGCTACTCGTAATGAATAATCGAGTATTAGGACCTACTCGTTATGAGTATAGCGAGTCCGAGTATTTCACTACTCGCTCATCCCTAATCTAATGCATTACTTAGGTATTATTAAAATTAATTCCAAAAAAGACAACTCTGACAATCATGGCCCATAATGTCAAGGGCAGGAGTATAACAGATGGCCAGGGGACACAGGAAACCCTATGCAGACCCTAAGACTGTGGTCCCTGAGCTCACCCTAACACCTGCAAGTAACCATAAAAGGTAGACAGGTCTGGGCCCCCGACCTAACCCTGCCTCCTGTCGTGGCCCTTGACAAAGTCCCCACCACACCCACCACCCAGGAGACTGACCAGGACGGAGATCCCCCAAACTACACCAACAATGAACAACAGACATGCGTAAGATAAAACTTAATACACAGCAAAAACCTACACCAGGAACAACCAAGGATATATGGATAAGGAATGACAAGGGAAAGGAAAGGAGGTAGTACAAAAACAAACAACTTGCAAGAAACCGCAGCAGACTCTAACAGCAGTAACAACCACATAATCTTTGCTCCCAGGCTAGCTCCTAACTGAATAGAATAGCCAGCACCAAATCCAGGAAGCAGAGGGCTTATATCCCATCCAAACGTGATAAACTGGTGTCAGCTGAGCAAGTCTTTTGCTGCACCAGAGAAGGAATTAACCCTTAATATGCCCAAAGGAAAAAAACCTACATTTAAAGTGCATGGTCTCAGATGGTATGGTAAAAGCTACTTACAATGCTAACAATATAACATAAAATTCAATAATTGTTATATACAGTGTCATGTTGTATCCTGCCTGGAATGCAAAAGTTATTATTATAACAAGTCCTTTCCTGGTAATTTATAAACTTAAAAACTGATGAAATATAGATCTTATACCTCATTTTGTTAACTAAAAGAATGTAGAGATAACCAACAACAAAGCAAGAGATTTCAAAAGCTGGAGAAATCTCAAGATAAAAGTAGGGAAAACTAAAACAATAAGGTCAAAATTAGTAAAATGTTTACAGAATTACAAAATGAGTGTTGCTGTGTAATGCAGCTTCTTATTTTGTTTTTGTGGCCATAACTAAAATGATGACTAATTTAACAATCATTACGATTGTGTAATACACCACTATATATAACTTTACATTGTAAACATCATCTAACCACATCTTCATAACTTTAATGCCTTCCAATTTGCAGTCACTTAGTTAATCAGTGTTAAAAATGGGATTTGACTTTTGAGACAGATTACCAGTAGTTCTGTAGAGAGAATCAGGTGGATAAATTGCTAGGATTCTTGAGGTTATTATTAGAGTTGAGCGGACTATGACTAATCCGGGTCCGTCAGATCCGTCGCGGGTTGTCAAAGAAGTCCGGATCCGATCCGAACCCATGTATGTGAATGGGGAGCGGATCAAGGGACGAGAGAGAGGGGGAGAGAGGGGAAGAGGGGGGGGAGAGGGGGAAAGAGGGGGAGAGAGGGGGAGAGAGGGGGAGAGATGGGGAGAGAGAGGGAGAGAGAGGGAGAGAGGGTGAGAGATGGGGAGAGAGAGGGAGAGAGAGGGGGAGAGAGGGGGAGAGAGGGATAGAGAGGGGGAGGGAGAGAGGGAGAGAGGGAGAGAGAGGGGGAGAGAGGGGGAGAGATGGGGAGAGATGGGGAGAGAGAGGGAGAGAGGGAGAGAGAGGGGGAGAGAGGGAGAGGGAGAGAGAGAGAGAGAGAGAGAGAGATCGTGCAGCTGGATTGCCGCGGCCGGGTCGGGTCCGGATCGGACGCTGAAACCGCGCGGATCCGGATTTTTACAGTTCAGATCCGCTCAACGCTAATTACAAAAACTTATTGATCCCATGGAATCACATGGATCATTAGTACCATTGATAACAGCATAGCATTTTGGAAATATTCTCGTTTGAGAAAGCTTGTAGCAGCATGTCCACATTTGCAGCCAAATATTAGTATTCCATTATACAAGTCAATTTTAAATATACTCTTGTTTACACAAAATCTCCTATCATTTTGTATATGGAGCTTTTATACAAACTCAGTCTGTCTCCATGGTAACAGACTACAAACAAACCATCATGTAGTCTGATCTGGTAGTCATAGTCATTTTTTTGTACTTTTATCCAGAATACCTTTGATGTCAGGAAGGGTGGAATGGAATATGTCTGCAAGATGAAATATAGATTTTAATCCACCTTGTGTTTAGTACAAACAAATCATATGATAATTAAAGTGACCACACTAATAAAATAGCTACTTCAACCAAAAAACCTTATATATACACACACTGAACGTAAAGGGAATCTGTCAACAGGTTTTTGCTTCCTAATCGAAGAGCACCATATTGTAGGGGCAGAGACCCTGATTCTAGTGTTGTGTCACTTACTGGGCTACTTGCTGTAGTATTTATAAAATCACTTATCAGTAGGAGGTGATCACTGGAGAACTAGTTTGTTACTTGTAGTTAAACTACTCCCCCCTCTCAAAAACTGGTTGACAGCTTTCTGTCTATGCACAGTGTAAACAGAACATTGCCAATCAGCGGAGTGGGCACCAAATAACCAAAAAGGCAAATCCGAGAGCCTAAAAGATTATAAAGGACATAAAGAAGAACTGTACAGAAAACTATACAAACAACATAATTTACAAGCCCACCCTGGCCAGAGCATTCAGAGAACTACTAGATTTGCAGCAGGTAGAAGGAGTTTTTAATCAGGACTGCAGCACCAAGAACAGTAAGTGACACATCGCTGGAATCAGGATCTCCGATTTTGACTGATTCCCTTTTATAGAATGTACATGTGTTTTCAAAGCAAAGGGGAAATAAACCACTGTCAAACTCCTCTAGCAGCAACTTATATGTCCTGGGAAGAAAAGGATGAACTGCCACGCTCGCCGGGTGTAGCATGCGTGTCAAGGTGCATTCAGACCTACGGGTGTCTGAAGCACAACAAAAAACACCCTAAAAGGGGGGCACCAGAGACACAAAAACAACGGGTGAGAGAGGTAGGTGGGCACCTCCTAACCTCACCTGCAACTGTCTCTCCTCACCAGTCCCTATAAAGTCTCCGCAACTGTCGCCGAACAGGTACCTGGGACCCTTGGAAGACCCTATAGAAACCCTGACTAGTGATGGGCAGGTGGGGTTCTCTAGAACTCACCGCTGCACTAACAACACACCAGGGAAGTAAAGACAAATGGGGGTAAAATAACAAACAAAAGAATATTGCCTGAACACAGGAACTTGACTTGCAGAACCTTTCTCAAAGGCAGCCAGGACACAAAAGACTTTGTATCTTCAGCAGGGAATGCTGGGATACAGCACTATTTAAAGCTGAAGAGCATGACTACTTAGTAAGTGCAGCTGACCACTCAGTAAGGAACTGCTTTGGAAAAGCTGCAATAGCAAAGCTGGCATTTAACCACTTCTGTGCCAAGAGAAATAAAACCCATTAAAAAAAGACAGCCAGATGAGAGGCGCCAGTCCAAAGGCTGTCACTGGTCTTAACATGCAGGGAGATGATCGTGACATGAACATTTAGACTATAACATTTGTTATAAGTCCTTCATATACAGAAAATAAATGATTGATCCCTCAATATCTACACACACAGCCATCTTTCCTTGGATATCTATGTGGTCCTTACAAGGAAAAAGTGTCTTGATTCATCCATTTCATGGCAAATCATTGATTTTCATGTCTACAAAGGGAACATTTCTGATGTTGAATTGTTGGTGATTACCTCGAAGAGGAGGCAGTGGCATAACTACAGTATAAACACATTTACAGGATCCAGATATGACTATTATATGCAGATATGAGAAGATGAAGTACAGAGGGCCCTTTCATGTACTTTGATCTATCTTATAGTGGGTGGCTATGTCAAAGACCGTTCATGCAGAAAATGTGCATCACTTCAAGCATGAAAGACAAGTTAACTAAGTGGAATTTGTTCCAACACTAACTTCATTTTAAACCAGTAACAATTTGACAAAAACAAGATTCCTAAGAAAAGGATTAATGTGTGTATAGGACAGCATGGCCTTCAAGGAACGCAAATAAATGAAGTTCCAAAGCCTATGTGGTGATCCTTAATAGCTGCTTAGTTAGTAACCAATAGACATATCGGGTGAAATAAGTTTTGAATGTCACCAACTTTCTAATTAAATATATTTCTAAAAAGGTGCTATTGACATGATTTTTTTTATCACTTTTTATCATTTTTCAACTTCTTAGTTCTTACCTTAAGATTGGTGCCTGACATTTTCCCACCATTGTCCGCTCCTGCGAGTTCTGCTTTGATCACCAGGCAACGCCAAGTTCACACCGTGGACAGTGCTGGTGATGGGAGAGGAGTCAGTGCCAGTGGCTCTGGTGGGCACAGGCTCCGCTCATCCACTAAGCTGGGTTTACCTGGGACCTGTAGTACCAGTGGCTGACTGTAGGTGCGTGTATCTTCCAGCTGAAGTTACCACCATTCAGCTACAGCCAATGGGAAGACACCACATCCTTCTAATTCCCCCTCCTGTCTGCTCATCACTGCCAGAGATAGTTTTGTATTCTTGCTTTCTGGTTCCCGCTTTGTTCTGAAAAATTATCCCTGTATTTTGACCTCTGCCTGTTCTCTGACTACCCTCCTGCCTGCCGTTTTTGTACCTCACTGCCAGATCTGGATTTGACCTCTGCCTGATTTCCTGACTACGTCCTTGTCTGTCAATTTTGTCCCTGTTCTGCATCTCCTGGTTTGACCCAGCCTGACTGCTAATTTCCTCTGGACTGCAGCCTTCCACAGGTCTTTGATCTACGGGGCCCTGCAGTAATTCCAAATCCCTGTATAGGGGTTAAAGGGTTTCGGGGTTCTCCTTTGTGAGCGGCTGTTCTCTAGCCTATCCCTGACAGTGAGTCTGAGTCTATGGTTCCAGGCAGGCGTTACAGTGCCTTAACTTTTTCTAAAGTTGATCATACATCAGATGTCTCCCCACTGTCAGCTCGGCCAAGAATGTATATGTTCGGTATGGGGAGGGTGGAATAAGGTACCTATACGCCTTAGATAGTTGTTGCCCAAACAAGCATTCATGTGTGATCTTGGCTAAGGGGTCATGCATTTTCAGTTGGGAGAAGGGAGAAAGCCAATGTAACGCCTGCCTGGATCAACAGACTCAGATGGGATGTAATGGACAGGCTAGAGGGAAACCACTCACCAAGCAGGACCCCCAGAACCCTGAAACCCTTTAACCCCTATACAGGAATTTGGAATTACACAGGGCCTTGGAGATCACTACCTGTGGAAGGCTGCAGTCCGATGAGAGTAGTCGTCAGGCAGGGTCAAACCAGGAATAGCAGAACAGGGACAGAATCGGCAGGCAAGGACGTAATTAGAAAACATAGTAGAGGTCAAACCCAGATCGGGCAGCAGGTACAAAAACAGCAGGCAGAAGGGTAGTCAGAAAACACGCAGAAGTCTGCACACAGGAATCACAAAACAGAATAGAGCGGACCAGGAGCCAGGAAATCAGAACTATCTCTGGCAGAGGTCAGCAGACAGGAGGGGAACTAAGAAGGGTGTGGTGTCTTCCCATTGGCTGTAGCTGAACGCTGGCAACTTCAGCTGGAAGACACACGCCACCTACAGTCAACCAGTGGTACTGCAGATCCCAAGATAACCCAGCCCAGTGGATGATCGGAGCCTGCGCCCACCGGTGCCACTGGCATCGACTTCTCTCCCACCACAAGCACCATCCACGGCAGGCACACGGCGTTGCCTGGCAATCGGAGCAGAAGTCGCTGGAGCGGACACCGGTGGTGACGTAACAGCCGACACCTCATCTGCTTAGGGAGAATAGGGAGGACCCCATACATATTAGACAATCTTTTGATGGCCTGCCTTAACATTATTACCCTACAGCTCTGTGTCACGGGTATGACATGGTAACCATGGGAATGGGCACCTAGACTGGCTCTCAGACTAGGGGGCCCTAAACTGTCCCTGATTTCAGGGGTAAACTCAATGGTAGCCAGGTCTGGACCACGAACGTTACTCTGACTCCTGAGTAGCTATGGTCTAACAACCAAGTGGAGGGCTGGGACCAGGATAAAGAATCCCCCAAATACAGACAGACAAGGAAAAACCAAAGCTCAACATCACTGCAAACACTCAAAGTGGAAACAACAATAAGTGCTCAGGGAGAAATAAAGTATAGCAAACAAAGAGGATAGTTTCACAGCACACCAAAAAGCATACAGCCGTTCATCAACAACTGGGTCACCATGCACAAAGACCAATAACACTGGAGTAATGCTAGATCTATCTTCGACATGTGAGGCTGGGTTCCACTATCTTTGAAATGGTGGGGGCAGCTGTGATAGTAGGTCAGCAACTTGTGATCCCAGCAGCAATTTACCAGCCAGCAAGAATTAACTCCTCCTAAACCCAAAAGCAAAGAGCACAAAACAGTTGCGTCCCGACTCTGACGGAGCAGCTAAGATGCATTAGGTTGCCTGCCAGACTCTGCAATGTGAATAGTGTCTGACATGACACTCTACATCTATCGCCTTATCTCTAGTAAGAACAAAAGTTTTGTTTGTTTTTTTTTAAAACTACCTGATCCTTCCATCTTTTGTTGGGGGAGAGACATGTGGTCATGTGACGCCCCTGACCTTATCAGGGTGTCACAGGGAACTGCACCCCTTTTTCCTTATGGTGCAGAACTCACCCTCCATGGTTCTGGGATCCTAACTATTGATATTGCTTCCATCATCATTCAAATCCTAGTCACCTCACACCACACCCTGTCAGGCATACCAGTGGGTGGTCTAGTTGGAAGAGGGCCACCTGCCTAGGGGTCAGGCAGACTGGTGGGAGGGACTTAGTCAGTTGAGTGGTAGCCCTCAGAGAGTGAGGAGCTAGGGGAGTTGTAGCTCCCTTGGAGACTTTAGCTAGGTCGCAGATGGTGGTCTGGGACCGGAGGAGTCGGAGACCCGGTCACAGGGTATTGGAGAAAGGAGCCAGACTTAGTTTTGGAGAATGGGTCGGCACCGGAATATCTAGTAATCGGACCGGTACCGAGCATGGCGGGGTACTGGACCCTAGATCAGGGAGTAGCTTCACGCAACCTGATAATTAACCTGTGGAGGATAGTCTCTTTATGAACTTTCCCCAAGAGCTCAGAGATCGAAGGCACCAACACAACGAGGGAGATAGGGCTTTCCAACTGATGCGGCCCACTGAAATCCCAAGTGTCAGCTATCGAGAGCACGGCTCCTCTATTTAAGTATAGGGAGCTGGACCCTGACAGCTTGAGGCCGAGGGGTCACTCAGAAACGTCTAAACATCAGTGCATGGAGGCAGGTCAGGACCATCAGCAATACCAACGGGAGGAGCTCCCCAGAGTGGCAGCGGCACCCAGAGACTTGGTTTACTCCTGTGTCAGAGTCTACTTAATGGTCACACCAATATCCACATGGCCTGAGTGAGTACGCTGTTCCCCCCCCTGCATCCTGCCTGCTGCATTGTCTGCACCACGTTTCCCTGCGCCTCCACCATCCAGAGTCCCGGGGCCTTCCCTTACCCATGAAGGGAACATCATCTGGCTGCCCCACTCCATCTCCCTGGGTACTCCCATCGGCAGCGGTGGTACTCTCCTTACAGCGAACAACGTCACGAACACTAATCCCCTGTAAATAGATCCCCCTTTTAGTTTTGAGTGGCCGCGAGCCCCCGACTCCGGAGACCCTCGAGCCACAGCAACCCCCGGATCCGAGCAGTCCGACTGCTGCAGGGGCGGTACTGTCCCTATACACAAGAGATGGGCTCGGCCAACGTTAATGAAATGTCTATAAAAGCCTTTATGGCTCTGTTCACATAAGCTTCATGCCTTTTGTGAATGGATATAAAGGAATCAGGATAGCTATGCTACATTTGCGCTCAATGTTGCAGTCACTTGTGACTGCAGTCATGTGCCATTCCAACTAAGCAAGAAAGCAAGGCGGCCAGCGCGGGCTTGGGTAGCAGTACAGAAGCCGCGAGTGATCAGCAGATGAGTATATACTCAACTCCTCTACAAGTGTCTACAGATAATTTTTTGCACTTTTTGCTCCTCCTAGTGCAATGAACAGTTTTCACCTAAATTCATATGCCCCCAGTATGTATAACTTTACAATTATCACTTTACAAATATCATGAACATGCAAAAAAATATAACAATCCCAAAATATATACTTGTAAAGCTATTAGACATCCATTCCTTGCAGTGATGGTTTTTACATGTGGTGGTGTGGGAATCATTGAAATCAAGGACTCTTACCAGATGTTAGCAGAATGCCCCATATCTCCAGAGACCTGACATTGCTGAGACTGCTTGATTTGTGTTTGCTTGAGAAAGACAATGGACAGTGGAATCCAGTGGTGTAATTTTATGTTCATCTCGGGGGAAAGATTGAGATCTTAATATCTTTTAGAAATATATTTAATGAGTAGACTACTGGAGTGATATATTTAGGATTTTTGTATTTTAAAATGAGTGCTGGGGTTTTAGGAATGAACAAGGCATTTTAATGTGCAGCTGTAAAGAGTAAATATTGTTTGAAATTTTATTTACTAATCAATTTACTAAGCAACTTTGTAATATTTCTTATCAGACAAATTTGCTTCTTTCTCTGCCAGAATTGATCAGTCATTATCAAAATTCTCAATTTTGGAGGTAAAATCTGTATTCAGTGAAGACTTTCCCATTACTGAGATAGGAGATGGCAGATGTTACTGATGAAATTCTATAATGATGGGAGGAGAGAGGAGCAAGAGGCAAAGGGAGGAGCTAGAGGCAGAGGGACGAGCTAGAGGTAGAGGGAGAAGCAAGAGGCAGAGGGAGGAGCTAGAGGCAGAGGGAGAAGCTAGAGGTAGAGGGAGAAGCAAGAGGCAGAGGGAGAAGCTAGAGGCAGAGGGATGAGCTAGAAGTAGAGGGAGAAGCAAGAGGCAGAGGGAGGAGCTAGAGGCAGAGGGATGAGCTAGAGGTAGAGGGAGAAGCAAAAGGCAGAGGGAGGAGCTAGAGGCAGAGGGAGAAGCTAGAGGTAGAGGAAGAAGCAAGAGGCAAAGGGAGAAGCTAGAGGCAGAGGGATGAGGTAGAGGGAGAAGCAAAAGGCAGAGGGAGAAGCTAGAGGCAGAGGGATGAGCTAGAGGTAGAGGGAGAAGCAAAAGGCAGAGGGAGGAGCTAGAGGCAGAGGGAGAAGCTAGAGGTAGAGGAAGAAGCAAGAGGCAAAGGGAGAAGCTAGAGGCAGAGGGATGAGGTAGAGGGAGAAGCAAAAGGCAGAGGGAGGAGCTAGAGGCAGAGGGATGAGCTAGAGGTAGAGGGAGAAGCAAAAGGCAGAGGGAGGAGCTAGAGGTAGAGGGAGAAGTAAGAGGTAGAGGGAGAAGCAAAAGGCAGAGGGAGAAGCTAGAGGCAGAGGGATGAGATAGAGGTAGAGGGAGAAGCAAGAGGCAGAGGGAGGAGCTAGAGGCAGAGGGTCGACCTAGAGGTAGTGGGAGAAGCAAGAGGCAGAGGGAGGAGCTAGAAGAAAAGGGAGGAGCTAGAGGCAGAGGGAGAAGCTAGAGGCAGAGGGAGAAGCTAGAGGCAGAGGGACGAGCTAGAGGTAGTGGGAGAAGCAAGAGGCAGAGGGAGGAGCTAGAGGAAAAGGGAGGAGCTAGAGGCAGAGGATCGAGCTAGAGGTAGTGGGAGAAGCAAGAGGCAGAGGGAGGAGCTAGAGGAAAAGGGAGGAGCTAGAGGCAGAGGGAGAAGCTAGAGGCAGAGGGAGAAGCTAGAGGCAGAGGGACGAGCTAGAGGTAGAGGGAAAAGCAAGAGGCAGAGGGAGGAGCTAGAGGAAAAGGGAGGAGCTAGATTTGTGTCGCCCAGGGATAGGGGGTACTCAGATCCGGGCCAAGGGGTCACTTCTGCAGGTATCCCTGTGGCGTGACCCGGTCTGTGATCCCAGGTTCCACAATAAAAAGGGGATTAGGTAAGGGAGATAGTCTATAACGCCACCCGTGGGTTGTGGTGATGAGGTGGCGGCACCGCCACTGCCTCTGGGGATCATGCCCGGGACTGGTGGTGTGGGGCAGCAAGGTGGAGTCCCCTCCACGGGTAGGGGAGGTGTAGTCCCGGGGCCCAATTGGGAGTTGTTGTGATGGCAGGGATTGCAGGGACCAAGGAACTCACCGTCCGGTTGTCTTGGTGTTGGATGAGGCTGGGCTCATGTGGAGGGTCAAGAATACACAGAGTCCTCTGTAAACCAACTTGCCGGTGACCGGGAGTCTTTTGGAGGGGTGTGCTGGTCCCACACATGGTGCAATTAGCAGGAGCCCTCTTTTGTTGTACTGCATCTTGTTGTCTGCTTAGCTCCTCTGATTGGAATGGGGGAAGTCCACTTCCCTGCACTATTCCGGGTTCCCGATGCCGGCGGGCCACTACCCTGTCCCGGTCCACTTTGGGTCCCCTCCTAGGGCCTTACCTGTTCCCGCAGTCCAGGGGCTCCAACCCCTGACCGCTCTGCAACTTTCTCTGAAGCCCAGGAGACACACTCCTGACTGCTCTGCTGCTCTCCTCTGACTGACTGAACTCCTCCCCTGCTGCTCCTTTCAGCTTCTAACTGGGGGGGAGGGGCGGCTGCTCATATGCACCGTGTGGGTGTGTGTGTGTGTGTGTGTAATCCCAAGGAGGAAGCGATTCCTGTACCCCTGGTGGGGGGTACAGTCATCTGACTGTGACTACCTGGTTTTGCCAGGGCGTCACAGAGACAGTGGGATGATCTAGAGGCAGAGTGAGGATCTAGAGGCAGAGGGACGAGCTAGAGGCAGAGGGAGAAGCTAGAAGCAGAGGGAGGAGCTAAAGGCAGAGGAAGAAGCTAGAGGCAAAGGGAAGACCTAGAGGTAGATTGACGAACTAAAGGCAGAGAGAGGAGCTAAAAGCAAAGGGAGGAGCTAGAGGCAGAGGAGGAGCGAAAGACAGAGGGAGGATCTAGAGGCAGAGGGGGGATCTAGAGGCAGAGGGATGAGCTAGAGGCAGAGGGACAAGCTAGAGGCAGAGGGAGGAGCTAAAGGCAGAGGGAGAAGCTAGAGGCAGAGGGAAGAGCTAGAGGTAGAAGGAAAAGCAAGAGGCAGAGGGAGCAACTAGAGATAAGGGGAGAAGCTAGAGGCAGACAGAGGAGCTAGAGGTAGAGGGACGAGCTAGAGGCAGAGGGAGGAGCTAAAGGCAAAGGGAGAAGCTAGAGGCAGAGGGAGGAGCTAGAGGTGGAGCGGTGAGTTAGAGGCAGAGGGTCAAGCTAGAGGCAGAGGGAAGAGCTAAAGGCAGAGGGAGGATCTAGAGGCAGAGGGAGATGCTAGAGGCAGAGGGAGGAGCTAGAGGCACAGGGAAGATCTAGAGGCAGAGGGAGGAGCTAGAAGTGGAGGGGTGAGTTAGAGGCAGAGGGTCAAGCTATAGGCAGAGGGAAGTGCTAAAGGCAGAAGGAGGATCTAGAGGCAGAGGGAGAAGCTAGAGTCCGAGGAAGGAGCTAAAGGCAGAGGAGGGCGCTAGAGGCAGGAGGAGGAGCTGGAGGCAGAGGAAGGAGCTAGAGTCAGAGAGAGGATCTAGAGGCAGAGAGAGAAGCTAGAGGCAGAGGGAGGAGCTAGAGGCACTGGGAAGATCTAGAGTCAGAGGGAGGAGTGAGAGGTGGAGGGGTGAGTTAGAGGCAGAGAGTCAAGCTAGAGGCAGAGGGAAGAGCTAAAGGCAGAGGGAGGATCTAGAGACAGAGAGAGGATCTAGAGGCAGAGGGAGAAGCTAGAGGCAGAGGGAGGAGCTAGAGGCACTGGGAAGATCTAGAGTCAGAGGGAGGAGCTAGACGCGGACGTGTGAGTTAGAGGCAGAGGGACGAGCTAGAGGCAGAGGGAGAAGCTAGAGGCAGAGGGAGGAGGTAGAGGCAAAGGAAGGATCTAGAGGCAGAGGTAGAAGCTAGAGGCAGAGTGAAATGCTAGAGGGAGGAGCTAGAGGCAGAGGGAGAGCTAGAGGCAGAGGGATGACTGGAGGCAGAAGGAGAAGGTAGAGGCAAAGGGAGGAGCTAGAGGCAGAGGGCAATGCTAAAGGCAGAGGGAAGAGCTAGAGGCAGAGGGATGAGCTAGCAGAAGGGATGGAGCTAAAGTCAGATGGATGAGCTAGAGGTAGAGGGAGGAACTAAAGGTGGAGGAAGGAGCTAGAGACAGAGATAGAAGCTATAGAAAGAGGGAGGAGCTAAATATAGAGAGAGGAGCTAGAGGCCTGGGAGAAGCTAGAGGCAGAGGGAGGAGCTTGTTTGAGAGAGGAGCTAGAGGCAGAGGGATGAGCTAGAGGTAGAGGGAGAAGCAAAAGGCAGAGGGAGGAGCTAGAGGCAGAGGGAGAAGCTAGAGGTAGAGGAAGAAGCAAGAGGCAAAGGGAGAAGCTAGAGGCAGAGGGATGAGGTAGAGGGAGAAGAAAAAGGCAGAGGGAGGAGCTAGAGGCAGAGGGATGAGCTAGAGGTAGAGGGAGAAGCAAAAGGCAGAGGGAGGAGCTAGAGGCAGAGGGAGAAGCTAGAGGTAGAGGAAGAAGCAAGAGGCAAAGGGAGAAGCTAGAGGCAGAGGGATGAGGTAGAGGGAGAAGCAAAAGGCAGAGGGAGGAGCTAGAGGCAGAGGGATGAGCTAGAGGTAGAGGGAGAAGCAAAAGGCAGAGGGAGGAGCTAGAGGTAGAGGGAGAAGTAAGAGGTAGAGGGAGAAGCAAAAGGCAGAGGGAGAAGCTAGAGGCAGAGGGATGAGATAGAGGTAGAGGGAGAAGCAAGAGGCAGAGGGAGGAGCTAGAGGCAGAGGGAGGAGCTGGAGGCAGAGGGTCGAGCTAGAGGTAGTGGGAGAAGCAAGAGGCAGAGGGAGGAGCTAGAGGAAAAGGGAGGAGCTAGAGGCAGAGGGAGAAGCTAGAGGCAGAGGGAGAAGCTAGAGGCAGAGGGACGAGCTAGAGGTAGAGGGAAAAGCAAGAGGCAGAGGGAGGAGCTAGAGGAAAAGGGAGGAGCTAGATTTGTGTCGCCCAGGGATAGGGGGTACTCAGATCCGGGCCAAGGGGTCACTTCTGCAGGTATCCCGGTGGCGTGACCTGGTCTGTGATCCCAGGTTCCACAATAAAAAGGGGATTAGGTAAGGGAGATAGTCCATGACGCCACCCGTGGGTTGTGGTGATGAGGTGGCGGCACCGCCACTGCCTCTGGGGATCATGCCCGGGACTGGTGGTGTGGGGCAGCAAGGTGGAATCCCCTCCACGGGTAGGGGAGGTGTAGTCCCGGGGCCCAATTGGGAGTTGTTGTGATGGCAGGGATTGCAGGGACCAAGGAACTCACCGTCCGGTTGTCTTGGTGTTGGATGAGGCTGTGCTCATGTGGAGGGTCAAGAATACACAGAGTCCTCTGTAAACCAACTTGCCGGTGACCGGGAGTCTTTTGGAGGAGTGTGCTGGTCCCACACATGGTGCAATTAGCAGGAGCCCTCTTTTGTTGTACTGCATCTTGTCGTCTGCTTAGCTCCTCTGATTGGAATGGGGGAAGTCCACTTCCCTGCACTATTCCGGGTTCCCGATGCCGGCGGGCCACTACCCTGTCCCGGTCCACTTTGGGTCCCCTCCTAGGGCCTGACCTGTTCCCGCAGTCCAGGGGCTCCAACCCCTGACCGCTCTGCAACTTTCTCTGCAGCCCAGGAGACACACTCCTGACTGCTCTGCTGCTCTCCTCTGACTGACTGAACTCCTCCCCTGCTGCTCCTTTCAGCTTCTAACTGGGGGGGAGGGGCGGCTGCTCATATGCACCGTGTGGGTGTGTGTGTGTGTGTGTGTAATCCCAAGGAGGAAGCGATTCCTGTACCCCTGGTGGGGGGTACAGTCATCTGACTGTGACTACCTGGTTTTGCCAGGGCGTCACAGAGACAGTGGGATGATCTAGAGGCAGAGTGAGGATCTAGAGGCAGAGGGACGAGCTAGAGGCAGAGGGAGAAGCTAGAAGCAGAGGGAGGAGCTAAAGGCAGAGGAAGAAGCTAGAGGCAAAGGGAAGACCTAGAGGTAGATTGACGAACTAAAGGCAGAGAGAGGAGCTAAAAGCAAAGGGAGGAGCTAGAGGCAGAGGAGGAGCGAAAGACAGAGGGAGGATCTAGAGGCAGAGGGGGGATCTAGAGGCAGAGGGATGAGCTAGAGGCAGAGGGACAAGCTAGAGGCAGAGGGAGGAGCTAAAGGCAGAGGGAGAAGCTAGAGGCAGAGGGAAGAGCTAGAGGTAGAAGGAAAAGCAAGAGGCAGAGGGAGCAACTAGAGATAAGGGGAGAAGCTAGAGGCAGACAGAGGAGCTAGAGGTAGAGGGACGAGCTAGAGGCAGAGGGAGGAGCTAAAGGCAAAGGGAGAAGCTAGAGGCAGAGGGAGGAGCTAGAGGCACAGGGAAGATCTAGAGGCAGAGGGAAGAGCTAGAGGTGGAGCGGTGAGTTAGAGGCAGAGGGTCAAGCTAGAGGCAGAGGGAAGAGCTAAAGGCAGAGGGAGGATCTAGAGGCAGAGGGAGATGCTAGAGGCAGAGGGAGGAGCTAGAGGCACAGGGAAGATCTAGAGGCAGAGGGAGGAGCTAGAAGTGGAGGGGTGAGTTAGAGGCAGAGGGTCAAGCTATAGGCAGAGGGAAGTGCTAAAGGCAGAAGGAGGATCTAGAGGCAGAGGGAGAAGCTAGAGTCCGAGGAAGGAGCTAAAGGCAGAGGAGGGCGCTAGAGGCAGGAGGAGGAGCTGGAGGCAGAGGAAGGAGCTAGAGTCAGAGGGAGGATCTAGAGGCAGAGAGAGGATCTAGAGGCAGAGGGAGAAGCTAGAGGCAGAGGGAGGAGCTAGAGGCAGTGGGAAGATCTAGAGTCAGAGGGAGGAGTGAGAGGTGGAGGGGTGAGTTAGAGGCAGAGGGTCAAGCTAGAGGCAGAGGGAAGAGCTAAAGGCAGAGGGAGGATCTAGAGACAGAGGGAGAAGCTAGAGGCAGAGGGAGGAGCTAGAGGCGGACGTGTGAGTTAGAGGCAGAGGGACGAGCTAGAGGCAGAGGGAGAAGCTAGAGGCAGAGGGAGGAGGTAGAGGCAAAGGAAGGATCTAGAGGCAGAGGTAGAAGCTAGAGGCAGAGTGAAATGCTAGAGGGAGGAGCTAGAGGCAGAGGGAGAGCTAGAGGCAGAGGGATGAGCTGGAGGCAGAAGGAGAAGGTAGAGGCAAAGGGAGGAGCTAGAGGCAGAGGGCAATGCTAAAGGCAGAGGGAAGAGCTAGAGGCAGAGGGATGAGCTAGCAGAAGGGATGGAGCTAAAGTCAGATGGATGAGCTAGAAGTAGAGGGAGGAACTAAAGGTGGAGGAAGGAGCTAGAGACAGAGATAGAAGCTATAGAAAGAGGGAGAAGCTAAATATAGAGAGAGGAGCTAGAGGCCTGGGAGAAGCTAGAGGCAGAGGGAGGAGCTTGTTCGAGAGAGGAGCTAGAGTCAGAGGAATGAGCTAAAGGCAGAGGAGGGCGCTAGAGGCAGAGGGAGGAGCTGGAGGCAGAGCTCCACCCCTCCTTCCTCTTCTATCTACATAAAATCTCATTAGTTACAGCTGCTATCTCTTATCTCAGTAATGGGAAAGTCTTCACTGAATACAGATTCCATCTCAGAATTTTGATACTTTTGATAATGACTGATCAAGTCTTTGGAGTGTGGGAACAAATTGGAGATCCCGGAGGCAACACATGCAAACATGGGCAGAACATACAAACTCCTAGTATCCTACGTTATTTACATGTACTATTAGTTTTTACTTATATACGTACATGCTTATTTTTCTTCCTTCTTGAGTTTTGTCAAGATTAAATTTTGCAGGTATTTAATAATTTTTATCAAGAAGGCCAGCAAAGAAGAGTACACCCACAAGACTTTAATCATCCTTCAACCTAATAGGGGTAGGTTTGATTATAAAATGTTGCAATTAACTTTGTGATACTTTTATATGCAATTATGTTGGGTGTTTTCAAATGATGGATGAGTTTTTTCTTTACTTCAGGCATCCTATTCAACAGTTCCAAGATCTTAAAATTACATAACTTAAAGTATATAATATATTTTCATAAATAGCCAAACTGGTGTTAGAGAACTTTTCAAAAAGTATGCAGGAGCTTGTTGGATAGCTATGCTGAAAGCAAAATACTGTCATTCTTTTGCCTATGTTTGTGCTGGAAAGCTCCCGAACACTGCGGCGAGAGTGGCAGACACTTCACTTTTCACAAGTGCTCATCATCTGTTTAAACTGCAGTATATTTAGGTTTGTAGGGATGGAAACCATCGCTACCCAGACCAGAGCATAAGCTGTTACTTTACATGAAGGTTTTCCTGTCTCCATTTATATAAATATTTTGAAAGGCTGACCTGATGGGGTGGTCTGTTGTCTATGTTGACCTGGGAGCTCGCTGCTGTTCAGTTTCACATTCTGCCCTAATGATGGGAGTGATATAAGACAAGGAGGCTGCCACATCTCAACTATCTATGTCATATTGTAAACACACATGTTCCACAAAGTCGTTAGATGGTCTCAAGAACCAGATCTGGAAGAACATGGGATTTCTACTGTAATCTGTACTAGGAATGTATACAGTAAAAAAAAGCGGTGACATAGACCAGGTAGGCCACAGGCTTCAGGTGGCTGCGAGACCGGGTTTCCTTTCTGTTTCCTTGATTCTTTCTCAGGAAGTATGAAGACTTAAAGGATTACTTAATAAAAGCTTCTCTGGAGGACAAAGAGATTGTAGTATCAACATGGGTAAATTCAAATACTGGAAGTTGTTAGTATTAGACCCAGATAATCAATGTTACATGTTCAAATAATTCTTAAGATTAGAAAGGACAAAGGTACAACCAGTTTGTGTTTCTCCAAGAGGAAGTCAAGAAAAAATACCAGTTAGTCATCGACCATAATATCAGAAAGGAAAAATACTTCTCTTAATTAGGGATGGGCAGGCTCACAGATATCCGGGGTCGATGCTAACCTAGTTAAAAAAAAAAAAAGGTTCTGATCCTGAATTGATCCCATATATCTAACCGGACGCCACTCTCCATACAAGTCTATGGGGACCTGAATCTGGGGCAGGAATATGGTGTAACAATTTCAGCAACATTTCTGCATCTCTTGGCAAAAAAACAGTAGTTTTCTGCCAGGGGATGTAGGTCTGTGAACTCAGTGACCTCACCTAAGGTTAGGTCACTGAGTTGAATGAGGTCACCAGAGGTCAGCTTACCTGCGATCACAGGGGAAGGATTCTGGCAACCTCCAGCTGTGACCGCAAATAACCTGAGTGACGTTACTGCTCATTGCTGCGTTTCAGTCTCTGCCTGAAGCTCACAGCAGGCCATCATGTTGTATATCCATGCACCGTGCCTTTAGATGTAGCAGAGCTGGAATCTTTATGGGACCTCATGTGGATTGGATTGGACCTGGGTGTTTTGTGGGTTAATAAATTAGTGTAAGAGGGTAGTTTTTTTGTATTTTATTTCAAATAAAGGATTTTTCAATGTTTGTGTTTATTTCTTTTCACTTACAGATTAGAAATGGGGGGTTTCGTAGACGCCTCCCATTACTAATCTAGGGCTCAGTGGCAGCTATAGGCTATTATTAACCCCTAATTACCCAGATTGCCACTGCCCCAGGGCAATCAGGAAGAGCTGAGTAAAGTTCTGGTATCGTCACATCTAATGGATGCAACAATCCTGGGCAGCTGCAGGTTGCTACTTTTAGGCTGGGGGGCCCAAAAAGCATCAGTCTCACCAGCCTGAAAATACGAGCCTCCTACCTGTCGGGGTTTATCATGGCTGGTTATCAAAATTGGAGGGGGAACCTTTTTTTAAATTATTGATTTAAGTAATTAAAAAAAAAAAAGGAACATGCAGTTCCTTTTACTCTGATACACAGTCAAGATAAGCTCACGGATGGGGGCTGCAGCCTGTAGCCGTATGCTTTATCCGTGCTGGGTACCATAATATAAGCGGACCTTATGCCAATTTATATATTTTTATACCACTATATAGACCCGCAGACAGGGTTTGTGATTGCAAGCAGTCAGACACTGTCACACAGGCTGGCGGTATGTCTGACTACAACAAATCACAGATGCCAGGAAGGCTGGTGGGCAGAGGAAACAGTAAATATGTATGAGGCTAATGAGCGGCCCCGGAAGAAGAATGAGCAGCCTGGAATTAGTTACAGCCATAGCACAATTTATTTTTTTATTTCCCGAGTTGCCAGACCTGGATCATTAGCCAGAGTTCCCGGAGAAGTCTAGGCCCGGCCCCCGGATACTTATGAAACCGCTCGGATTCGAACTTTGACATTTCAGGTCCAGCCATCACTACTCCAAATCCATATACTGTATAATTCAGTTTGAATGTCTTAAGTCAGACCCATAATGACTAAAGGTATTAAAGAAATGGCATTAAAGACAATTTAAAATGGGTATCAGACAATAGTCCGAGGAGGCAATGCAAGAGCAATTGTAAGTCCACAACCTCGTTAGTTTGTCCTAAAGTGACTTTTAAGGACTTTAAATGGTTTCTTTGTGCTTTAATCCTTAAAGATAATAGGTTTTGATTAGAAGGATGTTAAATATTAGTCTAATTATTCACTTATAATCTGACACATGTCAGGAATGTTACTACATGATGATAAAACAACATAAAACAATGAACTAAAATCAGATAGACAGTAAGGGTATGTGCACAAGATGTCTTTTTCAGGCGACTTTTGCTTCAAAAACCTAAAAAAGCACTAGTTAAACGCTCAAAAGAACATATTAATTTCCAAGTAAAAAGGGTTTAAACTTTTGAGTCTCTATTAACCCATGTGCAATGCAAACAATTTCCGTTTTTGCATTTTTTTCCTCCCCTTCTTCCCAGAGCCATAACGTTTTATTTTCAGCCTAAATAGACATATGAGGTCTTGATTTTTGCAGCACGAGATGTAGTTTTGAATGACACCATTCATTTTACCACTTATTGTATGGTAAAATGGAAAAAAAATCCAAATGTGGAGAAATTGGCGACACCCCTTTCCCCCCCACAGAATTCTGTCATTTTTTGGGGGGGGAATTGTTTTTATGGTGTACATTTTGTGGTTTAAATGACCTAGCAATATGATTCTCTTCATCAGTATGATTACGGAAATACCAAATATGCCCAGTTTTTACTTATTCTGGTAAAAATGGTAAAAAAAAATTAGAAATTTGCAAAACAAATTGGGGGGTTGTGTCGCCATTTTCCAAGACCCGTAACATTTTCATTTTTTGTAGAGTGAGAGAAGGGTTTTACTGATACAATTTTGGGGTAGATATCACATTTTGATAGCTTGTTACAACTTTTTTTTGCGCGGTATTACACAGACAAAAAACCCATACTTTTGTCATTCTTGAATTTTTCTTTGTTTACAGTGTTTACCAATTGTGTTAATTATTTTTATATTTCGATAGATGGGACATCTTCTGAGCGCAGCAATACCTTGTGTATTTTTTTATTATCTTATTTTTAATGGGTCAAAAAAGGGATGATTTGAACTTTTGTGTTCTTTTATTTTTTCTTCAGCAGACCCCCTGATGTCATAGCAATTCATGTGCGACCTGAGATCACGTCACGGGTGTGCGCCGATGGGATCTTAAAATGATGTACCCCTATGCCGTCACGTGTTAAGTCTCGATGTCAGAGTTTAACCGAGGGATTTAACAGGTTAACAATCGTGGGCAGACCTTCCGAGTATGGGGTGAACTAATCCTGTAAGCCCGGTCCATACACCCACTTCCGATATGGGCAGCAGATGTTAGTTTGGGGTTAACCAGTTCAGGTCTCCAAAGAAATCAAGTGACTACAAAAGTTAGTTGACCATTCTTCAGGCATTAAAGGATCTGAAGATGTTCCATTGGTTTTCGTAGAAGGCTCAAAAGCCGCCTGGAAGATGCCGGAGTGTCTTTTTGAGTCTTTTGATAGCATTTTTGCTTGACAAACCACTAGTGGCTTTTTCACTGTTATAGCTAAAAAAGGAAAAGCCTGGAAAATGCATAAAAAAACTGCCAGTGGTCAAAAATGTTGGAAAAGTGCTCAGGGAACAACACAACAAAAAGACAATTGCTAACAAGATGCCTCAAAAAGAGGCTTTCTCTTGAAAGACTCAGCCAATTCACCTCCGTGAAAATGATGTTGTGTACTCTTAAAGTCCATAACAGGGTCTGTAAATGGCCATGGGTGTTTTTATTACTTTATTAACCTTTGTCAGGCTGCATAATTTTGCCAAAATTTCTCGACCCCTTATCTCGGAAGGGGGTGGAGATATATTATTGAAATTTGGCCAATATATTCTGGACCAAAACTGCTGAGATGTCACGAAATTTCAGCCCTCTACGGCTTTTCGAAAAAAAAAATTATTGCAATTTAAAAAGGGAATAGTTACAATTGTACCTATTCAGCCGGACAAAGGCTAAAAACATCTAGTAGCCGTTAATGTCTCCTAGCCAGTCATTACCATATGCAACCAGGTTTTGATCAAATAAAATCTTACAGTTTAATATCAAACAGCAACAAAATCACAACATAATGGAATTAATAATCAATGTGAATAGCAAAGTAATGGTTCTCCATTAGGAGATCTGCTGAACATGGTGTCTTAAAGGCAATGCTCTATGGGAGAAAGATACGCAAATTAGCTCTCTTGCAGAAAGAAAAACAATTTTGTAGCAGTATCTGCCCTCTATTTCATTGCTCCAGGCTTTAATTAGTCTTGCAACATGACCAGGAATAAAAGTCAAGCCAGAAACTCATTTTACAGTCCAGTCAGCCACTTTTTGTGATGTTTGCACTTCACCAGGGATGAATTAAGGGGTACTTTGCATGTTGCGACATCGCTAGTGCGATATCGTTGGGGTCAAATCGAAAGTGACGCACATCCGGCGCCGGTAACGACGTCGCAACGTGTAAAGCCTAGGAAAGAAGATGAACGAGCGTGAAACAGTCAAAAATCGGTGATCTGTGTCATGTCGTTCATTTTCATAATGTCGGTGCGTCCGCAGGTACGATGTTGTTTGTCGTTCCTGCAGCTCCACACATCGCTGTGTGTGAAGCTGCAGGAGTGACAAACATCTCCTTACCTGCGCCCGCCGTCCACCGGCAATGCGGAAGGGAGAAGGTGGGTGGGATGTTTACATCCCGCTCATCTCCGCCCCTCCGCTTCTATTGGCCGGCCGATTAGTGACGTCGCGGTGACGTCGCTGTGACGCCGAACGCACCGCCTCCTTGAAGAAGGGATTCTTCGGCAGTCACAGCGACGTCACTGACCAGGTAAGTGTGTGTGAAGCTGCCATAGCGATAATGTTCGCTACGGCAGCTATCACAAGATATCGCATGTGCGACAGGGGCGGGTAATATCGCGCTCGGCATCGCTATTGTCAGGGCCAGGTGGACGGGCAGACCCAGGAGGTGGATCCACTGGGCCGAACTCCTAGATGGTGGTAAGGGGTCCGGTAGCTGGAGCACTATAGGCAGCAGAACAGTCCGTGCATATGAGTTTAACGGAGAAGTCCCTGGGACCACGGAGTCACTGATGGTAGTCCGGGTGACGTAGCTCAGGTTCGGAAGCCGAGAAGATGTCAGGTGGGGTCCGGAACCTTCGGAGCGAGATGACGGGTCACCGCAGGGATCCGAGATGGTACGGACTGTCAGGATGGCAGATGGACAGCGTTCGGGATTCGGCAGGACCGGATGGCGAGGCAGGCACGGCTCTACAAGAGAGACAGGTGAGTATATCATATAGACACCAGGAGACCTGACTCCTAGCTTGGGAAACACGAAGATCAGGCCCCGCCCCCTTGGACATTAAACCCCTTTATACCCTGTACCTGTTTGCATCATTTCCTGTTAATGGACGCTGGCCCTTTAAGAAAGGGTCAATGACCGCGCGCGCGCCCTAATGCGCATGCGCGCGGCCCGAGTGCCAGAAGCCAGGGCAGGAAGCTGCGAGGAGGAAGCAGCAGGGCTGGGCTGGGGCTGAGAAGCCGACGGGCGCCGGGAGCGGGGACCAAGACGCCGGGGACGGGCTGGCAATGGATGCTGGAGAGCGGGGAGCGGTGGTGACCGGACCAAGGAACCGGGAAGCGAGGCAGGGAAGCCGGGACGCGTGACAGGTGAGCCGGGGGACAGTGCAGGGGACCCGGGGAGCGTGACAGTACCCCCCCCTCCACGCCCCCCTCCCCGCAACCGGGACAGGAAGGCACGGATCAGCGGAGTACCCACATTCTCCCGGGGCTCCCAGGATCTATCCTCAGGACCATACCCTGCCCAGTCCACCAGGAAGAACTGTCGACCCCGGACGGTTTTCATGGCCACGATATCCCTTACCGCATAGATGTCGTCATCGGCAATAGGAGGAGGAGCCGAACTGGCAGCAGCGGAGAAGGGACCAAGGACAACCGGCTTGAGCAGGGAGACGTGGAAGGAATTGGGTATCCTCATCGTGGCCGGGAGCTGTAGCTTGTAGGAGACCTCATTGATCTTGTTGAGGACTTTAAACGGACCGATGTAGCGAGGACCCAGCTTGTAGGATGGTATCTTCAATCGGACGTACTTGGAAGCAAGCCAGACTAGATCTCCAGGAGAGAAACACGGAGGGTCCAGACGTCTCTTGTCTGCGTGTCTCTTCATCCGTAGGGAAGCACGCCCAAGGGACGCCTTGACAGAGTCCCAAATGGTTGCAAAGTCACGGGCTACAGTATCGGCAGCAGGGACATCCGAAGAAGGGGATACAGGCAATGGGACGGAGGGCTGAAGTCCGTAAACGACATGGAAGGGAGAGCTGGAGGACGACTCACTGATGTGGTGGTTATGGGAGAATTCAGCCCAAGGAAGAAGCGTGGACCAGTCATCGTGATGGGCGTTGACATAGTGACGTAAGAAGGAGGTCAAGATTTGATTGACCCTCTCCACTTGGCCATTAGACTGAGGATGGTAAGCAGAAGAAAAGTCCAGAGTCACTCCCAGATGTTTGCAGAGCGCCCTCCAGAAGCGGGAGGTGAACTGAGTTCCTCTGTCGGATACGATGTGTGATGGAAAGCCATGCAGGCGGAAAATGTGATGTATATAGGCGTCTGCGAGTTCCTGAGCAGAGGGCAGTCCAGTCATAGGGACGAAATGTGCCATTTTAGAGAAACGATCCACCACGACCCATATGACTGTGTGTCCGGAGGACAATGGCAAGTCCGTAATAAAGTCCATCGCTATGTGTTGCCACGGAACTGAGGGTATCGGCAGAGGCAGAAGACGGCCATATGGCAGGTGTTTGGGCGTCTTGTTCCTGGCACAAGAGGAGCAGGCAGAGACAAAAGCAGCGACGTCCGTGCGAAGAGATGGCCACCAGTAGTGACGTACAATCGTGCTCCATGTTCTCTTTTGACCAGCATGACCGGCTGTTTTCGAGGCATGGCCCCAGTGTAACACTTTTTGCCTGTCAGTCTCAGAGACATAGGTCTTCCCGGGCGGTATCTGGGCCAGGGTGACAGGAGTCACCGGAATGATTTTGCTAGGACAGATGATGGGTTGGGTAGTCTCCTCCTCCTGCTCCATGGGCATGAAAGACCTGGACAAGGCATCAGTGCGTACATTCTTGTCCGCAGGTCGGAAATGGAGCTGGAAATCAAACCTGGCAAAGAATAAGGACCACCTGGCTTGCCGTGGGTTCAGTCGCTGAGCGGACCGCAGGTATTCCAGGTTCTTGTGGTCCGTGTAAATAATCACGGGGTACACTGCTCCTTCCAGAAGGTAGCGCCATTCCTCCAGAGCCAGTTTGACTGCCAAGAGCTCTCGGTCACCGATGGTGTAGTTGCGTTCAGGCGCAGAGAAGCTCTTGGAGAAGAAACCGCAAGTCACCATCTTCCCGGAGGAGGACTTCTGCATGAGGACTGCTCCAGCTCCCGAGGAGGAGGCATCCACCTCCAAGGTGAACTGGCGGTTTAACTCCGGACGGTGGAGTACAGGAGAGGAGGCAAATGCCCGCTTCAGAGAGCAAAACGCGGCGTCGGCCGCAGGTGACCAGTCCTTTGGATTAGCCTCCTTCTTGGTCAAAGCGGAGAGAGGAGCAGTCAGAGCAGAGAAGTGAGGGATAAACTGGCGGTAGTAGTTGGCAAATCCCAGGAAACGTTGGATTGCCTTCAGTCCAGAAGGAGGAGGCCAGTTGAGAATGGAGGAGACCTTCTTTGGATCCATCTGCAGTCCGGTATCAGAGATGATGTACCCCAGGAAGGGGAGAGAGGACTGCTCAAAGACACACTTCTCGTACTTGGCGTACAGACGATTCTCTCTCAGTCTTTGTAGAACCAGCTGTACGTTCTCTCTGTGGGTCTGGAGGTCCGGAGAGAAGACAAGGATGTCATCCAGATACACTACCACACAGACGTAGAGAAGGTCCCGGAAAACGTCGTTCACCAGTTCTTGGAAGACGGCTGGGGCGTTACACAGGCCGAAGGGCATCACGCAGTATTCATAGTGCCCATCGCGAGTATTGAACGCAGTCTTCCATTCGTCCCCAGAGCGGATGCGTACCAGATTGTAAGCACCCCGAAGATCCAGCTTGGTGAACACACGAGCTCCCCTAAGCCGGTCAAACAATTCGGGGATGAGCGGCAGAGGGTACTTGTTTTTCACGGTGATCTGGTTCAATCCCCGGTAGTCTATACATGGGCGTAGGTCGCCCTCTTTCTTCTTCACGAAGAAGAAGCCTGCTCCAGCAGGAGAGGAGGATCTCCGAATGAATCCCCTTGCCAGGCTCTCTGTGATGTAAGTAGACATGGCCCTTGTTTCGGCTGGAGACAATGGATATATCCGTCCTCGAGGTGGTGTTGTTCCTGGGAGCAGGTCAATGGCACAATCGTAAGGACGATGTGGCGGAAGTACCTCAGACTCCTTTTTATCAAAGACGTCTGCGAAGGACCAATAGGCCGAGGGCAGTCCTGGTAGGTTCTCTGGAACCGGAGGCCGTCGGATGGGTTGTATGGACTTCAGACACTTCTCATGGCACGAAGAGCCCCATCGGGTGATTTCGCCAGTGCCCCAGCTGACTGATGGTTCGTGTGTCCGCAACCAGGGAAGTCCCAGCAGGATCTGATGGGACATGCGTGGAAGGACATAGAGAGCGATGTTCTCGGTGTGCAGGGCACCGATACGCAGTTCGACCGGCCTGGTGACCCAGGAGATGGTGTCAGAGAGGGGTCTCCCATCCACAGAGGCAATCACTAGGGGCTTGTCGAGTGGAGTAACAGGCACCTGGTACTTGTCCACCGTGGCCTGCTGGATGAAATTGCCTGCTGCCCCGGAATCGAGGTATGCTTCAGCCGTGAACCGCGTCTCTCCCGTTGTCACTTGCACAGTCCACGTAACCGGGTCTGAGAGAGTCCCAGCACCTAGGGTGGCCTCTCCTACCAACCCTAGGCTTTGGAGTTTCCCGGCCTCTCTGGACAGGAGCGTAGCAGGTGTGTGCCCTCTCCGCAGTAAAAGCAGAGACCCTTGGCGAGCCGCTCTGCTCGACGTTGTTCAGATTGCCGCACTCGGTCGATCTGCATGGGCTCGTGGACGGGGGCCCCAGCTGTCGATGACTGAAGTACGGAGGGCTTCTGCGGAGGAGAGGAATGCCGTACCGGACGTCTCTCACGGGACACTTCCTTGGCTCGCTCCTGAAAGCGAATGTCTACTCGTGTCGCTAGGGCAATCAGGGCATCCAGGGTGGTCGGTACGTCACGACCCGCCAGCTCATCTTTAATTCGCCCCGAGAGTCCTTCCCAGAAGGCGGCGGTTAGGGCCTCGTTGTTCCAGCCGAGTTCCGAAGCCAGGGTGCGAAACCGGACTGCGTACTGACCCACCGTCAGAGTCCCCTGACGTAACCGGAGAAGAGACGAAGCAGACGCGGAGGCGCGTCCGGGCTCATCAAAGGTGCCACGGAATGCCTGCAGGAACTCTTGGATGTTCGTGGTCACAGGATTCCCCTTCTCCCACAAGGGGTTCATCCACGCCAGTGCCTCACCCTCTAGATGGGACATGATGAAGGCGACCTTGGCTTGGTCGGAGGCAAACAAATGCGGCAGCTGCGTGAAATGGAGGGAGCATTGGTTTAAGAATCCCCTGCAGGTCTTGGGGTCTCCGGCGTACCGGGGTGGTGAGGCCAAACGAAGTCTGGAAGTATCTGAAGAAGTCGCCACGGGAGCTGGAGCCGTGGCTTGACTAGTGGAAGCCCGGGATGTTGAAGACGCAACTGCTGCTTGTAGCGTGTTCAGGCGGGCGTCCACAGAAGACATGAATTGCAGCATGCGGGTCTGAGTCTCACGCTGGCGTTGGAGTTCCTCCTGTACGGCTGCTAGTGCTGCAGCGGGATCCATGGCCTGATCTTACTGTCAGGGCCAGGTGGACGGGCAGACCCAGGAGGTGGATCCACTGGGCCGAACTCCTAGATGGTGGTAAGGGGTCCGGTAGCTGGAGCACTATAGGCAGCAGAACAGTCCGTGCATATGAGTTTAACGGAGAAGTCCCTGGGACCACGGAGTCACTGATGGTAGTCCGGGTGACGTAGCTCAGGTTCGGAAGCCGAGAAGATGTCAGGCGGGGTCCGGAACCTTCGGAGCGAGATGACGGGTCACCGCAGGGATCCGAGATGGTACGGACTGTCAGGATGGCAGATGGACAGCGTTCGGGATTCGGCAGGACCGGATGGCGAGGCAGGCACGGCTCTACAAGAGAGACAGGTGAGTATATCATATAGACACCAGGAGACCTGACTCCTAGCTTGGGAAACACGAAGATCAGGCCCCGCCCCCTTGGACATTAAACCCCTTTATACCCTGTACCTGTTTGCATCATTTCCTGTTAATTGACGCTGGCCCTTTAAGAAAGGGTCAATGACCGCGCGCGCGCCCTAATGCGCATGCGCGCGGCCCGAGTGCCAGAAGCCAGGGCAGGAAGCTGCGAGGAGGAAGCAGCAGGGCTGGGCTGGGGCTGAGAAGCCGACGGGCGCCGGGAGCGGGGACCAAGACGCCGGGGACGGGCTGGCAATGGATGCTGGAGAGCGGGGAGCGGCGGTGACCGGACCAAGGAACATGGAAGCGAGGCAGGGAAGCTGGGACGCGTGACAGGTGAGCCGGGGGACAGTGCAGGGGACCCGGTGAGCGTGACAGCTATCATCGGCTAGCGATGACGCAGCGGGCAAAGTACCCCTTAGAGTAGCCAGGGCTCTGGGTAGTTTAGTCCACCCCGGATGTATCAGAAAGCTCATCTGAGTTTAGAACTGGTTACGATTACTGTTTGTTATGACTTTATTAATACATTGGCTATATTACTGATTTGCATTGTATCTGTACTTTAATTTTGTTTGTTGTATGTAATACATTCTAATTACCTGGCATCTTGCATGACCATATCATTTTGAATGCATATTTAGAGTTACCTTTTAAAAATATATTCATATGGCACATGCACTTTATAGCTTTGGGGATCCTATGGCTGCTCACCCACTTTACGTTTATCGTTTGTTTGTTTGCTGGAATTACATGTACACCTTCCCTTATATTGCTTTTAAACTACACGTTCAACAGACGATTATTTTTGTCCTGGTACAATTTTTTCTTTGGTGTACCTATTTAAATACTGCCCCTTTGAGACATTCATCAAACAATTTAAAATTTATGCAAAAATTGCAATTTTTTTTTCTTTTTTTTTTTTTTTTGAATTAAATTGTGCAAAGGGCTATGCTGTTTCAACTGTTCACTGTTTTCAACCTCCTGAGTTTAAAAATTAAGTGACGGGGGTGTTGGGTGTTAAGGGGGCTTTACACGCAACGATATCTCTAACAATATGTCGCCGGGGTCACGGAATTCGTGACGCACATCCGGCGTCGTTAGCGACATCGTTGCGTGTGACACCTTTGAGCGACTGTTATCAATCAACAATACTCACCTAATCGTTGATCGTTGACACGTCGTTCATTTTCATAAAATCGTTGCTGGTCCAAGACGCAGGTTGTTGGTCGTTCCTGAGGCAGCACACATCGCTACGTGTGACACCCCAGGAATGACGAACAACACCGTACCTGCGTCCTCCGGCAACGAGGTGGGCGTGTCTTTCCTGCGGCTGCTCTCTGCCCCTCTGTTTCTATTGGACGCCTGCCGTGTGACGTCGCTGTGACGCCGCACGAACCGCCCCTTTAGAAAAGAGGCAGTTTGCCGGCCACAGCGATGTCGCTAGGAAGGTAAGTCTGTGTGATGGGTTCTAGCGATATTGTGTGCCACGGGCAGCGATTTGCCCGTGACGCACAAGCGACGAGGGCGGGTGCTTTCACGAGTGACATCGCTAGCGATGTCGCTGCGTGTAAAGCAGCCTTTAGACTGCAGGGATCTGATGTTGTTGATCTATCCATGCACCATGTAGATGTAATAACTATGATTAATGGTCATTTCACATCACAACACTTTATAATATTGTATCTATGTACAGTTTATCTTATTTATAAACTCTATGCAGGTGCTTTAAAGAAAAAAAAGGTACGTTTACTTTATACTGCACCGCTAATCAGTGTTGTCTACTGTTTCCCTACCAACAATAGGCAGTTGTGTGCACTAAGCGCCCAGAGGGCTCTGATGTCAGATATGTACAGTATGCAGGACATAAGATAATAAGAATAGTTTCTTTTTGTATTTGCTGAAGAAGAGCCGCTGAACAAGGACATTATTACGGAGAGAGGCCCAGGGTGGAGGTCATTAGATCAGTATTTGGGACATTATTCCAGAAAGGAGCCCAAGATGAACTATATTATATCAATATGGGGGACATTATTATTGGACGATGCCCAGAATGGGGAACATTCTACCAGGATGGTGGACATTATTCCATGAATGAGCCAAAGATGGAGGACATTATACCAGGATGTTGGACATTATTACTGGAAGAGACCCAGGATGGACATTATACCAGGATGGGGGACATTATTACAGGAAGGTGCCCCGGATGGGGTACATTACTGGAAGAGGCCCATGAAAGGGGATATTATTACTGAAAGGGGTCCAGGACAAGAGACTATATTACTGGAAGGGACCCTGTTTGTTGGACATTATACCAGGAAAATTCCCATAATGAAATACATTAAACAAGGAAGGGACCAAAAATTAGGTATATTATTACTGGAAGTAGCCCAGTATGGGGGACATTATATCTGTAAGGGGCCCAAAATGGGGGACATTATAGCAGGAAGGGGCCCAATTTTGGGGACATTATACCAAGATGCGGGGCATTATAACAGAAAGTGGCCCAGGAGTGGATGTCTTCTCTGCCTGAGAGTTTTTGACTGGCTCAGGCCACACATTTAAACGGGTTTTGTTTTTTTGGGCACACGAGAGGTTACTTTCAGTCTTGTTGCAACAGCAGACTCTGCTAGGCAGCTTGGCTGCTCCTGCTAATGTCCACTTCCGGCCTGGATAAAAATCCACTGCTTCCAGTTATTCAGAATAATTCTGGAGCTGGGCTCGGGGTGGATGGATGTTTTTCTTGCTGCCGCTGTGGTCTGTGCTTTGTTGTTATGGGAGTATTACCCTGGTGTTGGTAGTTTGCCTTTTCCCTTCCCGGTACTTGTACATACCAGTGTGTTTTCCCTGTGGTGAGTGAGTTGTTATTACCCCTCCTATCTGTTGTTCATATGGGTGGGTGTTTTGGGGGTTCTCTGTCCCGATCTGTTCCCCCAGGTGGTGGGTGAGTTGGGGACATTACCATCAGGGCCAAGACAAGAGATAGGGAGAGGCTGAGGACTCAGACATCACTACCTTCAAGCGTAATTCTGTGTTGAGGGTCAGCCCAGGGTACCTCCCTAGCTTGAGGATAACTGGCAGGAGCCCCTCTTCCACTTGCTCTCCCAATCCCATCACGCCAGCGTCACAGTGGAGACCTTATACCAGGATGTAGGACATTATACCAGGAAGAGGTCCAGGTTGGGGGCATTATACAAGTAAGAAGCATAGGATGAGGGGGCATTATACCAAGAAGAGGCCCATGATGGGGTAAATTATTACTAAAAGGAGCCCAGAATGGGGACATCTAATGTATAATGTTCTTTTGTCAATTCTACCGTCTTGTCAATTAAGTAATTCATGTTATTATTTAAGTTATGCTGCTGTGATACCATAATTTCCCACGGGATCAATAAAGTGTATCGTATCGTATTACTACAAATAGGGGCAAGGATGGAGGACATTTTTTCAGGAAGGGGCGAGGATGGGGCAACATTATTACATGGGAGGCCAAACACGAAGATAGGATTTAGAGCAGTAGAAGGGCTCATACATCTGACGAACAAGCAGGTGGGGGTCCAAGTCCAAATTTTGTACCTTGATTCATAGGACTCTACCTACGCCACTGGTTGAAAGAAATAGCTGTTGGCTGGACAATTGGTCTTCCGTCAGCTATCTAATGTGAATAGGAGCCTTTAAATACGTAGATAACAGGGAGGGATCCCTCATTATCTGCTTCCTAAAGTGGGAGAGTGGCAAAAAAGAGCATCTAACTCTGCAAGACTTGTCACAATTCACAGACAGCTCATTGATTTCAATGAGAATTGAGTAGTGTGTCATTTCTCCTGTAGAGGCGTTGCAGGCGAATTGAACACCTGCCGCCTGATTTTCAGCACAGATTATAGCTGAACACTGGAGGTCCTAGCTTTAAGACACTTTGTAATCATCTTGACATCTGGGTACTTGTCTCACAAAGAGGAATTGTCCAAAGCAGACCTTCCCTTTTAATTTCATCTTTTCTGCTATAGTAAGAGTAAAACGTCCAAGAGGATTTATGTAAAGTTTCAGTAGGTGCTAAGACTTTCCAGTTGTAAAATTAGTGATCATTGGTAGAAGATCATAAATGTTACATTCTAAGACCAGACTTCTGGCTCTTGCTAACTTTAAATATAATTTCTAAAACCGCAAACTAAAAGTATATTCTTTGCCATGTGAGTGGAAAAAAAATCTGCATACATTAAAAACTAATATACCACCTGAGCGACTCATTACCTCGTTGAGTCATGGGTTCGATTCCACTGCAATGTTATTCGAAGTCAAAAGAAAGACGGAAAAGAAAAGAAAAAAAGGATTATTTTCGGCTTGGCATCACATTACCTTCAGCCTTTACGTAATAGTGAAAAAAGTCTAATCCTATTCATTGCATATTGTGTTGCTTGCAATTGATGATGGGACTCCAAATATTACATTTTCCTCCAAGCAGAACCTGAGGGTAAGATTCCTTGTTTTCCTCAGTGAGGAGGTAACCTGTTCTCTCAAGCTATGTCTTCTGTAATTCTGTCTTCTGCAATTCTTCTCATTCCATGAAAATGGGAAGTTAGAACCTCACTTTTTTTTTTAAAAGGTCTTAACTGGACAATCTTTTCTCTGAAGAAAGCCACCAGAGTAATCAGTCCATCATGGGTTAGACGTCTGAGACCCTCAAAGATCAGCTAGCTTTCCCAAGGGGCAAGTTCATGTGAAATTAGTATTTACATATAAATTTTAGAACGCTATAGCAAAAATCACTCTGGCTCTCTCTTCTGATTTATACAGAAAAGTCCTGAGACTTGTCACATCCCCCGCCAGAGTCCGCTTCAGCCCCCTTCACCAGGTGCCACCGTATTACCACTGCAGGCGGTGCTGGTGATGGGGGAGGAGTCAGTACCAGTAGCTCTGGTGGGCACAGTCGTCAGCCATCCACCAAGCTTGGTCTGGCTGGGGCTTGCAGTACTGCTGGCTGACTGTAGGGGTGTGTGCCTTCCAGCTGAAGTTATCAACTCCCACTCCAGCCAAAGGGAAGGCACCACACCCTTTTTATATCTTCAGTGGTCTGCTGTTCTGTGCCAGATATAGTCCTGTGTTTGGCTAGAGCTACACCCTTTACTGGTACGGTGCATACCTTGCTGTTTTGTTCCCTGTTTGACCTTGGCCTGTTTTCCTGACGTTCCTCCTGTCTGCTGATTCTGTGCCTCGACTGACATCTTGGTTTTGGCCTCAGCTTGTTTTCTGGACATTCCTCCTGTTTTCAGATTTTGTACAATGCTGACTTCCTGGTTTTGAGACTGCCTGGTGACTATCCCAGTCTGTGGACTGCAGCCTTTCCATAGGCAGTGATCTCCTGGATCTTGCAGAAAATCTAAATCCCTGTATAGGGGGTTAAAGGGTTTCAGGGTACCTCGGGATCCTGCTTAGTGGGCAGCCTGCTCTAGTCAGTTTAGGTTAACCATTTTGTGTCTGTGGTCCCAGATTGCCGTTACAAGACTCTTCTTGATACAACTTATTCACTTGGTACAATCAAAACCCATAAGATCACAAATTGCTCTTTGCTATGACTCTCCACTCTGGATAACAGAAAAGGGTTCAGAAGGAAAGACCCTTCTTGCTATGACTTTTCAAGTTGAAGAAGTGGTTCTCCATTTTATTTAAAAATATTTTTAAATATGCTACTAGTTTATTTATATATCCCTGCTAACGCATTTGTAGTAGCGACGTTTTACTGATATCACCAAAGGTCTCGTGTCCAGTTTTAGCACTGTGCATGACTGTCTTGTACCCAGTGGCGTACCTAGAGTTTGATGGGCCCCGGTGCAAAGTTCAGACCTGGGCCCCCCCTCCACGTACACCGACACTTAGGGTACAGGATAATGACACTGACACTCGGGGTACAGGATAATGATGCTGACACTTCGCTCTTACCCACAGCACCCACCTTTCCCATGATCTGAAATCCCTCTATCAGTACCCAGCTTTCCTATGTTCTGATATCCATCTTGTCCTCGGCACACTGCATCCCCATGCTATGCTATACATCTTTCCCTCAGCACCCAGCTTTCCCATATCAGAGCATGGGAAAGCTGGGTGCTGAGAAATGATGTATAGCAGAGCATGGGAAAGCTGGGTGCTGAGAGAAGATGTATAGCAGAGTATGGGAAGGCTGGGTGCTGAGAGAAGATGTATAGCAGAGCATGGGAAAGCTGGGTGCTGAGAGAAGATGTACAGCAGAGCATGGGAAAGCTGGGTGCTGAGAGAAGATGTATAGCAGAGCATGGGAAAGCTGGGTGCTGAGAGAAGATGTATAGCAGAGCATGGTAAAGCTGGGTGCTGAGAGAAGATGTACAGCAGAGCATGGGAAAGCTGGGTGCTGAGGGAAAAGAGCCTTTTTCCCTCAGCACAAAAGTTCCCATCCCCTGCTTGTCTCTTTGTCCCCCCTTGTATATAGTTCTCCAAATACAATAATGGCACCCACATAGCCTTCCATATAGTATAAAGGGTCCCACATAACCCTTCATATATTAGAATACACTTCCATAGTTCTCCATGCATTATAATTCACCCCATAGTACTCAATATATAATACTGCACCACATAGTCCTCCATATATTATAATGCACCCCCATAATCCTCCATGTATAAAGTAGCCCTTCAATTATTATCATGAATTTCTCATAGTTCTCTATGTATTATAATTCACCCCATAGTTCTCCATGTATTATACTGCACCACATAATCCCCAATGTTTTATAATGCACCCCCATAGTCCATGTATAAGGTAGCCTCCATAGTCCTCCATATATTATTATGCAGCCCCCATAGTCCAATATGTATTATAATGCAACCCCATAAAACTTCATATTGCATTATGCAGCCCCATATTCCATGTATAAGGTGTCCTTCATTTTGTATAATGAAGCCCCCCAGACCTCCATATATAATAATGCAGCCAGCCTCTCCAGGCCTCCATGTATAATAATGCAGCCAGCCTCCTCAGGCCTCCATGTATAATGTAGCAGCCAGCCTCTCCAGGCCTCCATGTATAACAATGCACCCAGCCTCCTCAGGCCTCCATGTATAATGCAGTATCTCCAGACCTCCATCTATAATGCAGTATCTCCAGGCCTCCATGTATAATGCAGTATCTCCAGGCCTCCATGTATAATGCATTATCTCCATGCCTCCATGTATAATGCAGTATCTCCAGGCCTCCATGTATAATAATGCAGCCTCCCCAGACCTCCATGTATAATAATGCAGCCTCCCCAGACCTCCATGTATAATAATGCAGCCTCCCCAGACCTCCGTGTATGATAATGCAGCCTCCCCAGACCTCCATATATAATGCAGCCTCCCCAGACCTCCATGTATAAAGCAGCCTCTCCAGGTCTCTATGTATAAAGAAGCCTCTCCAGGCCTCCATGTATAAAGCAGCCTCTCCAGGCCTCCATGTATAATAATGCAGCCTCTCCAGACCTCCATGTATAAAGCAACCTCCTCAGACCTCCATGTATAAAGCAGCCTCTCTAGGCCTCCATGTATAAAGCAGCCTCCTCAGACCTCCATGTATAAAGCAGCCTCTCCAGGCCTCCATGTATAATAATGCAGCTTCCCCAGACCTCCATATATAATGCAGCCTCCTCACACCTCCATGTATAAAGCAGCCTCTCCAGGCTTCCATGTATAATAATGCAGCTTCCCCAGACCTCCATATATAATGCAGCCTCCTCAGACCTCCATGTATAAAGCAGCCTCTCCTGGCTTCCATGTATAATAATGCAGCTTCCCCAGAACTGCCTTCCCAAGCCTCTGGCCACCGTTTACTCACTTATATTAGAATAAAAAAAACAAAAAAAACAAGTACTCACCTTCTCTCTTCCTTCCTGCTGTCCTCCCCGCTGCTCGTTCTCCTGGTGCTGCGGTCGGCGTCCTCCCGTCCTGCACTCTGTACACTCAGCACAGCAGTCGCTCGGGAGTGACGTCACCGCACAGGGGGAGAATGGTGATGCATAGCGCGGCACCGGCCGCGCTATGCTTCATCATTACTGTGGACCGAAAAATAGAACAAAAAATTCTAAAGGAAACCGGTTAGTTCAAAAAGTATAACAATTTTATTATTAAAAATGATTGCCAACTGGCAGAAAACCTAAAAACAGGGGCATCACATGTATAAATATTGTGTGCAGTAAGGGCAGGTATCAATGTACAGGTATTACAACGTTAATATTGAGGCTGATGAATGACATACAAAAATGTAAAATCAATTCACAATACTAAAGCTGATGGTTGCTAGAAAAATTCAAAAAGAATGAAATATCATATCAAATTGACATCAATAATATGTATATGGTGGTTGACCAAAAGATAGCTCTTTTAATAAAAGATAAACATATATAACACTAGCCATAAAGAAAAAAGCCAAATACACAATTATCAACCTGCACGTGTACAGTGATAGTAACAATGGTATGTAAAGTAATAAAAATTTACATGTAAAAGTATATAAAAGTCAATACCAGAAGGAATATGTGTAAAAAGGGGTTAATCAAGGTGTATATACACATGTGTAAGTGGAGGTTGAAAGGGTGTACATGCGAGGCATGTATAGATAAGAGTTTGATAGAGCATACATAATAGTTAGAGATCTATTGTGCAAGGAGTAACTGTGGCAGAAAATCAGCCGAGATATGGATGTAAAGAATACATAAAGAAAGGTTTTTTACCTGGACACGGGGATACCAATGCTCACATGTGATGCCAGCCCCGACGCGCACGTTTCGGCGTCACCTTCGAATAAGTACTAATTTCTTTACACCTTATACTCTTTAGTGTGGTGCACGGTCATTTTCATTGATCAAATTTCTGTTTTTCATCATTACTGTGCGCGGTTACGGGGGAGACGCCGCAGCCGCTGACACCAGGCAGGGGGGCTCGATGTCGGCGGCGGCAGCGGGTCAAATAGCGGCGGCGTGGTCTGTGACAGATCAGCGCGGCTCCTCTCACACTGACAGGAGCTGGCTGCTGATCTGCCGGGCGGCCGCCGGGCCCCTAACCTCCCGGGCCCGGTCGCGACCGCTGCGACCGCAGTAGTTACGCCACTGATTGTACCATCAAGATAGTGTCCTAGGTTTTTTCTCTGCAGCCTACAGAATATAAAGGTTTCATGGAACAGTGTGAAGACCTTCAGCCAACCATCTAAGGAGAAGACTTAGAGGACAGTGACTCAAATGAAATCCTGTGACATTTGAGCCAGATGTGAAATTAACGAGGATGTCCACTACTTGGACAGCCCTTACTCATTCCAGATTTTCACCCTGTAAAAATAAATAAGCCTGTACTCACTTCCGGGGTGGCCGCAGGTCCAGCGATGTCTGAAGTCGCGTCCCCAGGGCCGACGTGACATTGTTATGACACATAAGCCCCACGACCAATTAGCGCCCGGCATTTGTCTCCTCACCTTCGGACATTTGAGCAGAATGTGAGCACAGCGCTGACTTCCTGCTCATATGTCTGAAGGCGGGTTGAAGGAAGACGGGAATGTGACTTGAGACATTGCTGGAGCCGCGGCCACATCGGAGGTGAGTATTGGCTTATTCATTTTTGTGCAGCGAACAAGGAGAATGAGTAGGTGTTGACCAATTAGTGGACAACCCCTTTAAAGGAGAAGAGGTATGGTTGAGATAACCATGCTCCTCCTGATAAAATTGGATTTAATGCAATGGCAGACCTAAAAGGTTTCTATGATCGAGATGTTGATCAGATGAATGTGCAGATGAAAACTTTAAAATTACTGAAAATATAATGGGCCCAAAACATAAAAAAAATTAGTTAGAATTCCTTCATAAAGCTGCTAAAAGATTTAGCGGCTTTTGTGCAGTTTACACCAATCACGGCCAGTTCCACCTACTTTTTGAAGCGGAATGGAATGGGGTGTGACCAGGTGTGCAAAATAAATTCATCATTTTCCCCATACTTTAGACAGCAGTTTTGCTTGTTTGGATTGGAACAAGATCAGTAAGGTGTGAGACTCAATTTCATTACAGCAGGAATAAAAAGATAATATTCTATGACACAACTAAACTGTGAAACATAATTGCTTAAAATACAGCATAAAGACAAGAGGCATCACATATTGCTATGAATTGAAGATACTTGATACTTTAATTAAGCAAGTCATCTGTGACACCTCGGGGTGACTACCTGAAGAACAAAGGAATGCATTTTCTATAGTGTTACATTGTACATAAATGAACATAACCACATTATCTGTCAAGACGCTGTCAGAAGAGACAATTGACCCTGTGGTAACATCATTTGAGCTATGTCTTGTAGAACATATAGATTAAGTGGTCCTTGAAGCAGAACTTTTGATGTTATTTCATAAAATATGTCAATTTGTAATAAGAAACTTGAGTTATTATTGTTGAGTGGATCTGGGGATTGCGGCACAATGAGATGAACATAATATAGTCAATCATTGAAGAATTATGCCTGTAAAAACCAGAAAAATTAAGAAAGGTGTCATAAATGGAAAATATTAGGGAGTGATGTACAAAGAAGCGAGAGGGCTTCAGAGCAAAGATCAAAAAGGGCCTTCCATTACAGGTATGATGTTTGGTTTCCAATCCAGGTCCCTTTTGTCATGATTCACTTATGGCTCTGCTGTTTGCAGAGCCATTGTGTTCTAGATGTTTTCTTGTTGTCTGCATTCTCTGGGTTTAGGCTCGGTGGGAGGGGCCTATTTGGTCGTGGCTTGTTACAGGTGATCATTCTGCCTTATCTTGGAGCTGTTTCACCCGGAACGCCCCCTGTAATAGCAATCCTAGTGGTCCTGCTCTGCAGTGTACACTTCTGGTTTTTGTGAGTTGTTCTGATCTTGTCCCATTACCTTGCGTCCCATTCCCTGACCTCCGTCCCTCCCGTATTGTCTGTACTCCCTGTCTCCCTGACCCTCGACCTGTTTTGTGACCCTGGCCCTGCTCTCTCCTCTGTACCTTTGTGTCTTCTCGGCTTCTGACCCCAGCTTCTTCTCTGACCATGGCTCTGCTCCCCTTCTGTTCCTGACGCTACTTCCTGGCTTACCGACCACCGGCTTGTGTGTGATCTTGGCTTCTCTTGCTCCTCTGTACTGACGTGACCTCCTGGCTTCTGACACTCGGCTTGATTTGACTACTCAGCAGACTGTCCCCACCTTGGTACTAGTGACTCCTAGCGGTCAACCACCTCACTACACGTAAGAACTCTGCACCATTCTAGTGTACCTGTGCCCCCTGGTGGTGAGCATTACACCTTTTATGACACTAGGGCCAATACCGCAACCTCTTGCTTGTTAAAAATGCGATTGTTCTGGGAAGGTGTTTGAGCCCAGTAGCAAAGATGATCAGATCAAAAATGGGATCCTACGTAGTCATATTATCAGTCTCTATTGTACATAGGAACATGAATATTGTGTGTAGACAATCAGTATTTAAGACAAGTTTTCATCAATTTCTAATTTAGGCTTTTGTTTAAACAGGGCCTATTTGGTGCCATTTTGATCTTCCATCCAAAATCAGGAATTAATCCTACAATAAAGGAAATGCCGAAACCACAAGTTGTTCCAATGAAAAAACAACATCATGAAATGCTGGCGTTTTCTTAGTATTTTTTTGTCCTGAAACAATTTTGAATAAGTTTGTTAACCTATTCTTAAGGCATTTTCTGGAAAAGCATTTGGACCCTTAATTAGGGTTGAAAAAAGTTTTAAAAAATACTTAGGCATTTTTGTAGTCTTCCCATTAATTTATATTGTAAAGTAGAAAACAGCTTCATAGCGGAAAATACCTGAAGAATGGTCAGGAAACTTTATTTAAAACACTTGTTTTGTAATCGTAACACTAATAAAAAACAATCAAAATCCTGAACATTTGAAAGGCAGAGTTGTTTTTTAAATACTATAGACAAAGATTGTTTCAAGCATTTTTTTTAAGAAACTATTTGGATGTTTTTTGGAGCAACAATACCAACAAGTTCAACATTATTGAGATTTAACAGGTTTTGGTGGATCATCGGTAGTAATTTGAAGGATATTCGAGGGAAGGGCTTCAAAAGAAAGGCAACACAAAATGTACTTTCTACATAAAGTCTGATAAGTTCAACAATATAAAGACCTAACAGGTTCTGGTGGATCATTGGTAGTCACTTGAAGGATATTCGAGGGTAGGGTCTCAAAAGGAAGGCAACACAAAATGTACCTTCTACATGAAGTCTGATAAGTTCAACAAAATCGAGACCTAACAGGTGCTGGTGGATCATTGATAGTCATTTGAAGGATATTCAAGGGAAGGGTTACAAAAGGAAGACACCACAAAATGTACCTTCTACATGAAGTCTGATAAGTTCAACAATATCGAGATTTAACAGGTTCTGGTGGATCATTGGTAGTCACTTGAAGGATATTCGAGGGTAGAGCTTCAAAAGGAAGGCCACACAAAATGTACCTTCTACATGAAGTCTGATAAGTTATCTTTCATTCGTCTTCTCCGAAAGGAAATAGAAAAAGTTTACAAAATTTTAGTTCAATGGCTGGGAGCGTGAAATATTCAGTTTTTATTTTGTTTTCTGTTGAGAGGTTTCTCATTGATTTTCTCTTCTCAGTTTTCTCTCCTATTAGTGTCTTTTCTCTCCTAGTAATTTTAAGATCCTATGTGTCTTTATGGTGGAAACTATTGCCAGATATCCGTATTTCTGCGCCACCGGATGCAAAAACAAAACAAATTTTTTTTCTATTCTCGTTACTCCTCACAGCCAAAATATGACCAGGCTTTCCTTTTCTTAAGTTGCGCTGATTTATGTCTTCTTGTATGTCCACTCACAGCTGAAAGAGGAAATACTATTAGGTACTTTGAACCATTTTATGACATCTCTTGACCTCAGAGACCCAGTCCGACAAGCTATAAAGTGTTCCGGGAAATATGGATGCACAGATTGTTGCCTACAATCCCAAGCCTGTTGCACAGATGTCATACTTAGTGCGCGGAAAAACTTTTCTTTTACAGTAAGAATCTGCTCTGTTCCTTAACATCCTGTGCTCAAACGTCACACGTGAGAACCAGTTTAGCATGCTAGGAAAATAAATAACTAAAAATAAAATTGCGTTCTAGGCACAAACTGTTAGATTGCCCGAAGGAGGAAGGCCTATGATCACCATAAGGAAGTAATATCCTGTCCTACACCTCCCCCCGATTCTGTAATCTGAGCTTCACAATACCCACCAGCTATAATACAATCTGAGATGTTTTACTCATTGCTGATTTACACATGCATGTATGTGGTGATCTGTAAAAGAAACACATGTCTGTCAGCCTTTCCCTGCACTGATAACAGAAATTGCAGGCCCAAGGGACTGAAGTAACAGCGCAGTTTGACACCTTTGACCTAATATACTATGAGTAATCAAACAGACACACAAAGTATCGGAGGGGGTACTCTGCTAAATGTGTAACCAATTAGGTTAGGAATTAGACTACTTCTAAAAAATAGACCATATAAATCCTGCAAATAAGCGATATCAACCACACCCGTAGCCCCATATATTCTCCTATAAAGCCATCATGCCTAGATGGAACTAATTTGTATTTCTTAGGTTTCCTTAATCTACAGATAATGTTCTTTGCACCATTGTAGGTTCCATCTCCTTTGGGAAAGTCAACCGCATCCCTTTATGAATCAATGTGGACAATCCTTCACCACTGTCATCCATCGTATGAGAGAAGAATCCTTCAAATAAGCGAACCACACCCGTAGCCCCTATGTATTCTCCTATAAAGCCATCAGTCCTAGATGGAAATAAATTGTATTTTTCAGGTTTCATTAATCTATAGATAATGTTTGCTGCACAAGTGTAGGTTCCATCCTCTTTGGAAACCTCAACTGAATCCCATAATTCAATGTGGAAATCCTTTACCATGGTCATCCATCGTTCGAGAGAAGAATCGGCAAGGTTGTGGTACGCTACCCAATAAAAAGTGCAATACCTAGTGAATTATATTACATTTATTGTGGTCCACACATTAACAGATCACAAACCAGTTCTCTGCTCCCGACACGAGCCTTCGCCAGATTAATAACCTGACGAAGGCTCCGGTTTGGAGCTGAAAACCGGTTTGTGATCTTCTATCAATTGCTAACCTGCTCATGGTGCTGCTCCACCACTTCGGAAAAGCATAGTGAGGAGTGGAGACACCATTGGATAAATCACCTGACAAAGGCTCCTGTTTGGAACTGAAAACCGGTTTGTGATCTATCATTTGCTAACCTGCTCACGATGCTGCTCTTCTTCCACCACTTCTGAAAACCATAGTGAGGAGTGGGGACAGATTAACTAATGGAAGGTATAGCTTTCACTTTGTAACCAAAGGACAGCTTATAAATATCAGAGGATATTGATGTTTATCAGTTTTTTGGCACAAAGAGTCATTCATTTTGGCACACAACATATTTGCACTAAATCAGCAACTCTTTCAACCTTCTTACTACTTGGCAGCTATAGATGCTTCTACAGGTAGAGGAAAAATCAATCCACAGAACTCTATGTTTGCAACGTCATAATACTGAGATGTTGCCTAACTTATTTTTTATCACAAAATACCTCCTACCAGGGCCGCATTCCAGTATTTTCCCACAAGGGGGTTACTTTGTTATTGAGTGTGCCCCCAACATCATAAAAGATAATATGTGGCAGAAGAAATGTTTAGCATCAGTATTTTTTTTCATGGCTAGCACTCGTACCTATGACAGTGACAGAGATCATGCTCTTCTTCCAAAGTTAGTGAATCCTCTCGTTCCATCATAGTTGTCTGTGGCTGTTACGTCACCACCGGAGTCCGCTCCAGCGACTTCTACTCAGATCGCCAGGCGACGCCGTGTTCCTGCCGTGAAGGGTGCTGGTGATGGGAGAGGAGTCAATGCCAGCGGCGCCGGTGGGCGCAGGCTCCGCTCATCCACTGGGCTGGGTTTCCTTGGGATCTGCAGTACCACTGGCTGACTATAGGTGGCGTCTGTCTTCCAGCTGAAGTTACCATCATTCAGCTACAACCAATGGGAAGACACCACACCCTTCTTAATTCCCCTCCTGTCTGCTGACCATTGCCAGAGATAGTTCTGATATTCTGGTTCCTGTTCCACCCTGTTCTGTTTTGTGATTCTGGTGTTCTGACTTCTGCTTATTTCCTGACTACCTCTCCTGCCTGCTGTTTATGTACTTCGCTGGCCGATCCAGATTTGACCTCTGCTACGTTTTCTGATTACGTCCTTGCCTACCGATTCTGTCCCTGTTCTGCAATTCCTGGTTTGACCCTGCCTGACTACTCTCTCGGACAGCTGCCTTCCACAGGTAGTGATCTCCAGGGCCCTGTGTAATTCCAAATCCCTGTATAGGGGTTAAAGGGTTTCAGGGTTCTGGGGGTCCTGCTTGGTGAAGTGGTTTCCCTCTAGCCGGTCCATTATAGCCCATCTGAGTCTATGGATCCAGGCAGGTGTTACAGTGGCCTATGCATCGTTGTCATGTATTTGTGATGAAAATCTATTTACCCATTAAGAATATGTCATATTGACCAGATATTTCATACTATCTGAAAAGCAAAATGTAATTCAAGAGCTGTACACAGGAATCATGGGTTCCATAAAGAAAAATTGAAATGAGACTCCTCATTGGTAGAACCATGGCATATTACCAAGGATCTCCCTTCCCCCTTTTCCCAGTCCGGATTACCAGCCTGTCACCTGTTCAATTCTTTTAGACTCGTGCAATTAAGGGACCTTTGATTACATTTTGTCACATGACTGTGAAGTCAACAAAGATCCTTAAACAATCTTAACTTTGGAATACAACTGGTTCCTAATAAAATGGGAGCCCTGAGAAATTGCACAGTTTGACTCTCCCTTAATGCTGGCCTGACTGTAACTAGCGCTTATTTCTGAAGTAGGGCTTATATTTCAAACACTCCCCAAATCCTGTAAAATTATGCTAGGGCTTATTTTTGGAGTAGGTCTTATTTTCATGGGAAACACAACAGATCAATCTATGCCCATAGGTTGTTATTAATCTCGGCAGCACAAGTCATATTTAGACACAATAATGTGCTGTCCTGATAGAGGGGCGTTGGGGTGCGGTGGTAGTCGTAGTGGGTACCGCTGTATGGCTGCAGTGCAGCTCAGGGTCAGCACTTTGCACCACAGCCGCCTCTCTAGTAAGGGGAAAGGTTGTTGGTACTTGCGGTGTGGGACACTTTAAGGCCAGAGGCTAGGACTAGTTCTTGCTTCTTCTGGGCCACCTCCCAGCTGCCGCCTACAGCAGGCCCCAGTGTCCCCAAACACCACTTACAGACACATACTTTCTTGAACAACAACGTTTCTTTACTTAACAATTTCTTGCACCAATACACATCATGCCAGCTGCGGGCACATCTCTTTCCATTTACGGGGTTCACAGTCATATTTGTCATAGTTACTTCAGCCATCTGCTCCGGTACCCCATCGGGGTTGTTCATAGTGACTGAAGTCACAGTTAATTGGCCGACCATCCACTTCCCTGGTACTCGTGCCTTCGAGCCCCTTCTTCCCCTCACTCATCTTCATTCTGTTGGGCAGATTTATATAGTTCTCCAGGGGTCTGTCTCCCATTCACAGGGATTAGGCCTAAGCCATTAGGGGGGTCCCTGGGGATTGCAATCTTCTGTTCTGGTTCGTCAGGACCTACTCCTACTGGAGAGCCCACTGACCTTCAGCCTGGTGTGGGGGTTCTTCGGGTATATGCCAGAAGGTGGCCACCATCCAAGCCATCCGGACTTCACCCTTTTGGGACGTGGTTAGATCAGCCCAACTCTCACCAGGGCCCCACGTGTCCAGCACTGGAATCTGACCTAGAGGGTCCAAATTAATACAAGTCTTCAAGGTATGTCTTCTGCACACCTACTTGAGGTGTGGGTCACTCCACTTCCACAGGGAGTCTCCTGTCTCTTCGTGTGCATTCCCCTTTTTGTCTCCTACTCTCCTCCCACACTAACTATTTTCTGCCTAGCAGGCACCAGGGAAGTGGCTCAACAGAATGGTCACCTAGTGGCAGAACACACATATTAAACATGAATACAATAGCATACACTGAATATATAATCGGTTTGCAGGTCTGGGGTGGGCTGAGCTCCGCAACCCCACACATCGATAATGATTTTTAAAGGAAGCTTACAAATCAGTTGACCCAATGAAGATGGGTTTTGCTCATACCCCCAGTGATTGGCAGCCTATTTATACTGCATGATCAGATACAGAGCATCCTAGGAATGCTCGTTTCTGATAATTGTGCAGTATAAATGCACCCTTAGGAAACATCCAGCTCTTTTTCCAACTAGTGATAAATTCTATACAGCTAGTAGTCACAGCTGAATAAAAAATAAGAAATGACAAGGGATTATTAGCAAACACGTGTATCAACTTTCCTCCACTCCCTGAGACACATACCCTCAACAGTTTATTTTAAACAGATGCTCAGAAAATGGCAATTTAGTGTTCAGTTGCTAAAGAGGAACTATCAGAACTCTAAATGACAAGCAGTAAATCATAGACAAAGCAAACCTGCCAAGTTTACATTTTTACCAAAAATAAAAAAAATTCCAGGTTCATCGACCACGTCAATAATCTATAAATAATCTGTGCTTGCTGAATGGGAGACTTTTGAAAAAAACGTTCTGTCTAACGGTATTCGTGGCTCTTCTTTTGATTAGCAGCCTTGTAAGATGTAACGTGCAGCACGTTACATCGATGATGTCACACTAGGCTGACTAGTCAAAAAAAGAGTTAGAAGGTTGTCATGGTTCCTGTACAGAGGACAAAGAAAAGATAGGTTACTCATGTGGCTGGTGGACTAGGGTCTGGTGAACTGATTGGCACCAATTCTAGTGCTGTCAAATTAAGTATTTAATAGAGTAATATTATTATACTTGTACTTTGCATCCTTGCTCAGCACACTCAAAAGGCATATATTTTTCAGAACCAGACACAACCCATCTACAGGCGGGGCACTGTTACTGAAAAATATGAGCTAATCCTGTAAAACTCCTTTAAATTAGAATAATCATCCAGTTTATCACTTTTAAACACATTGATGATGATGATAATGATTATGATGATGATGATGATAGCAAAACATTCCTCAGTAAATGACTACAGGTTAAAGAGCCATACTGTCACAATGAGGTTTTTACAAACATCGCCGATTATCATGGTGGCATTATTGTCTGTGGAGACTTTTGCAGATTCTGGCACTCTGCCTGCTAATTTCTCTGATGTCTGGGATTAGCGTAGGCAGACTCAGTCGTTGACCCACAGACTGGTAGTTCATAGGCAGGCTAGCAAGAGTTAATCTCTGCTGGGCAGCTTGTTAGTCTCCTTTGATCACATGTTGTGGGAGACCCAGTCACATTCGCTCCTTTCCTACATATGTTGGCTGGTCTCTTCCTTTAATGCTAGCTATAGCTTCTCTATATTGGTCTGGTGAGGTGTTATGATTTAGACTTACTGGTGGTTCTTGTTTTTTATTACTGTGCGCATTTGTGGTGTTAACTCTCATTGTCCTTTTGTTGCTGCCTTACTTCTCTTCCTTTTCTCCTTAGTGTCTTACTGTTTGCTCCTGTGAGTTTGCAGTGTGTCTGAGTTTTGTTTTTTCCCTGTCTATCTTTATCTGTGTTGTGATGTCTCTCCTGTCCCTTCCTTCCCTGGGTCAGGAGAATAGTAAGGCACAGGACTCTGGCATCTTCACCATCAGGAGTAATCTAGAGGCTAGGGATAGCCTAGGGCCCCATAGTGTGAGGGACTGTATAGGAATCCCCTGTCTCTTGCTATTCTGCAGTCATATTGTGACAGATACTTAATAATCACACTTTTTAATACTGATTCGATTTTACTTAGAAATGACCCCATTATGGTACCTTGCAATACAAATTAGTATTAATCCTACTCCATTGGTCATCTGATCCCCAGAACGGTCTTGTGAAAAAGTAGACTGCGGGCCGATATACATCTTTTCTAAATGTCTGCCCTCATGGTCACTTATCTTATATATGTCCAATTCTGAACCCTTTGAAAGCATTTCTATATATATTTGTGAATTCTAAGAGCAATCCTTTGTTATAAAGTCTAACAGTTATAAGCTTTCTACATCAGATTTAGTAGCCCTATAAAGGAACGCAATGATCAGAAAATTACCTAGTGTTTAAATAAAGTTTTTGTGTTGCATGTATTTTTTCATGTTTGGCAATGATTTTTATTTTTAAAATATCATAATCTGCATTAAAAATAAAAGCTAGAAATATTGCAATTTCCACACTTGCCACTGGGTCTTTTTTTTAGACTCAGACTTCTTTTTGTTTCAGTAAACAACACATGTACATAGCCAGAATAATCATATACCAACTTTATCTTTCGTATTAAAGCATCAATTGAGCCTTAGCAAAGATTGTTGTGATAAAAGAAGGAGTAAAGTCATCTGTGATATTACCTATTGTCATTGGTGAATCCTGTGTTATTAGCTGTGTGTAAAGGTGTTACCTGCCACTGCTGATAAGAAGTCTGCTAAAAACTCTTCCTGACAAGACACATCTTAAAAAGCTGCAGCAGTCAGAGTAAAGGCCCCGTTACATGCTATGACTAACGATATATCGCCGGGGTCACGGATTCCATGACGCACATCCGGCATCGTTAGTGACGTCGTTGCGTGTGACAGCAAGGAGCGACTGTTAACGATGGAAAATACTCACCTTATCGACCATCGTTGGCACGTCGTTCCTTTTCAAAAACTTGTTGGTTGTTGAGGACGCAGGTTGTTCGTCGTTCCCAAGGCAGCACACATCGCTACGTGTGACACCCCGGGAACGACGAAGTACAGCTTACCTGCGGCCGCCGGCAATGTGGAAGGAAGGAGGTGGGCGGGATGTTACGTCCGCTCATCTCCGCCCCTCAGCTTCTATTGGGCGTCCGCTAAAGTGACACCGCTGTGATGCCAAACAAACCGCCCCCTTAGAAAGGAGGCAGTTCGCCGGCAACATCGACGTCGCTAGGCAGGTAAGTCCCATGTGACGGCGCCGAACAATATTTTGCTCCATGGGCAGCAATTTGCCAAGAACGCACAAACGACTGGGGTGGGTGCTTTCACCAGTGATATCGTTAGCGATATCACCACGTGTAACACCCCCTTAAGGCTATGAGCACATTAATCCTGCATTTTTCCAATTGTAATCAATAAAAGCAAGGAAAAACCATCCCAGCAAAGTCTATGAGAATCGTGACTTGCTGTGCACACACTGCTTCTTTTTTTCCTTGCAGATTTTGTTGCTGAAATAAGAAGCAGCATGTCAATTGTTTCTGCACTTTATTTTTCTGCATTTATATAATCCTCTGCAATGCTTTATCACTACAGTGTATTATAAGGCAGCACTTTGCCTCACACACCGTGCATACAGCATGGTGTGTGACGCTTTCCGTAGCTCAGTAACCCGGGGTCGTTATGAAAATGACCCAGGATTACTATGGTAGCGATCAGTTTCCTGTGATCCCATTACTGGAACCTGATTGCTAGGGAGAGGTAAACGATTCCTCTCCCTGCCTTCTGAATGCTACGATTGCACTGATCGCAGTATTCAGGGGGTTAAACACTGGGAGCGGCGTGGGCACCACTTTGGGCAGTGAGAGCCAGGCGCGGGGTGTAACATCAGCTGGAGATCCAGTAGCGATCGCAAGGTTACAGCGTTTTGACTAAAAAAAAAAACAAAAAAAAAACTGCAAGTGAAAAACTGCGCAAACGCAATAAAAAATAGTTTTTCAGCTGCTTTTTCTCCTGCCGAAACATGCTTTATATGTGCAGAAAAGAAGCACACAAAAAAGTAACATGGCCATATAGCCTAAGCATTGCAAAACTATTTTTTTTTTCATAAAGATAATAAAAGTAGTTGTTTTTGGAAAAAAATATTTTAAAATATACATATACACAAAAACCTCATGTAAACTATAGGTCATTTCTGGATGATGGATTTCCTTTACCAGCCTCCTTTGTAAATTTACAACATATGCTAAACTTGACTACACAGATGAGTTCGATTTTCAGTTTTTATACTGAAAATGGTCATTATTCCTATTCTTAGTTGCAGCAAGATTTAAACTTTTTTTGCAGGCTGTCACATTAAAAATAAATTAAGCGAGTTGATGGCAATTAGCCTGGAGCACAATGCTTTCCTTAAACCTAGAGACTTGAGCATTATCTGATACTGAGCTGCTGCTGGAGAAATGTGAGTAAAGTCCCAGTTCCACCAGCTTTTATCTCCTCAGTATATTTGACCTTCCCATGTTACCAACCACAAAGAGCCCCATCTCTATCCTTGGCCAGTTCAAGCTGTTTGGCCACATCTCGTTCTCGGGTTTCACTCCTGAAAATCTGCAACTAAATGCTGGACAAATAACCTTTTCCTGTATCTGAAAGTCTACCCCCAGCAGCAGGCTATTGTTGCCTTCCCACTGAGATCCATCTTCTCCTCCCTTCGGCGCACAAGTCTCAGCATGTTCCCACAAGCCGTTGCATGAATGAAATCTTCAACTTTTCAAATGAAAGAAAGATTATGAGACTTTACAATTAATGACGTGGTCAAGTGTATTCAATGTATTACTGAGCTATTTCTAAAATGAAATTACTTCTGCTGCTCTACTAGGTTCTACTTGTTAATACCTTCTATACTCAATACTCATTCACTTATTTATTGGGGGAGAACTGTTGATTTTATGAAACAGATCCCAAATAAAATATATCCATAAGCGAAAAAAATTGTTTAAAAGAACTGAAAGTTCTCAGTGGTTGACTAACCGAAAAGATGGTAATAAATAGCAAGCTTTTGAGACTACTCAAGTCTCTTCATGCCTCCATACCCGATGAAGAGACCTGAGTAGTCTTGAAAGCTCGCTATTTATTACCACCCTTTCAGTTAGTCATTTAAAAAGGTATCAGCCACTAACAACTAACTGAAAAGATGGTAATAAATAGCGAGCTTTCGAGAGTACTCAAGTCTCTTCATGCCTCCATACCCGATGAAGAGACCTGAGTAGTCTTGAACGCTCGCTATTTATTACCATCTTTTCAGTTAGTCATTTAAAAAGGTATCAGCCACTAACAACTAACTGAAAAGATGGTAATAAATAGCGAGCTTTCAAGACTACTCAGGTCTTTTCATCTGTCACGCAGTTTGGTAAACCACCCCAACAACTTTTGCTATTGCTATATTTGTGATGAATTGACTTTAAAATAACAGAGAAGTATAATGCAAATGGTGAGGTAAAGTTATTTCCTCTATTTTCAGTGTAAAATTGGAGATCAAGACAAACTTTGGGCCTTCCATATTTGTTGCTTATCTTGTGTTTTACTTTTCACAAGTTGATTCAATAATAAACCACGGCTCATGGCATTTGCTGTTCCAATGGTATGGAGGGAGCCAATAGACCATTCTACAGATTGCTGTTTATGTATGACAAAGATTGGTAGAATAACAAGTAAAACAAGAAATTCAGTGGAATATCGAAACATTCCTTCAACAATTAGGCCGGTCTCATATTGCTCAGAGGTGTCAGTCCCCACTCCTCCAACATATTGAACCTTGGATCCAGAAGAAGATACACAAGCTGATTTGGTTGCAGAAGAAGCGGATTGAAAAGATCCCGATTTTCAAGGCCATGAGTCTGGGAAGCCTCACAAACTAAACTCGGTTGACCTAAATACTGGTTTAGTTTGTACTCCTCTCTACAGTTCTGGTCACCTCAATTCAAGAAAGACATCAATATATTGGAGCAAGTCCAGAGAAGAGCAACCAATATGGTAGAAGGTCTGCAAACCATGTCATATAAAGACCGGCTAAAAGAACTAGGGATGTTTAGTTTGCAAAAGAGAAGGCTGAGAGGAGACTTAATAGTGATCTACAAATATTTGAAAGGAAGTCACAGTGCAGAGGGAACTATCCTGTTGTCGTTAGCTCAAGGAAGTACAAGAAGCAATGGGATGAAACTAAAAGGAAAGAGATTCAGATTAGACATTAGGAAAACCTTTCTGACAGTGAGGACAGTCATAGAGTGGAACAGGCGACCACGGGAGGCTGTGAGCTCTCCATCAATGGAAATCTTCAAGGGGAAACTGGATTAATATATGGCTGGGATGATTTAAGAAAACCTGCACTCGTGGGGGGTTGGACTCGATGGCCCATGAGATCCCTTCCAACTCTACCATTCTATGATTTAAATTATTTAGTTTGAGATCTGAGCCTATCAAAAAGTCAGGAGGAGCTTTTGGCTTTGAGGCTCAAAGGTTGGCATTTGCTGGATCAGGGGACCAAAATATGTTCTTTTCACCATAGGCAGCAAAAGCTTGAACGCATATTTTCCATGGAAGGGGACATAGTTTACTGCAGTGATGTGAATTCTCTGCTAGATGAAATGCGACAAGAGAACAGACCTCAAGAATGGAGACTTTTTATAGACTCTTCAAAAACAAGTTTAAAAAGAGTACATCAGCATAATGGCAATTAAAATACATCTGTTCCTCTTGCTTATGCAGCAAGTCTGAAAGAAACATATGAAACTATGCGTCTTCTGCTTTCAGAACTCTGTTACGAAAACTACTAGTGGAATATTTGTGGTAATCTGAAGGTAATAGCCTTGGTGCTTAGGTTGCAGTTTGGCTATACATAGTTTTGTTATTTTCTGTACGAATGTGACAGCAGAGATAGCTAAAAACATTTCACAAAAAAATAGTGGTCACCAATAAAGAGTTTGACTCCTGGAAGAAAAAATGTCCTGCATCAGCTTCTGGTAGCTCTCCAGAAAAGGTTTTCCTTCTGCCACTCCACATAAAACTTGGGCTGATGAAGAACTTTGTCAAGGTGATGAATCGTGGTGGAGTGGGTTTTCCATACCTCAGAAACAAGTTTCCACAAATCTGCGAGGCCAATCTCAAGGAATTTTCATGGGGCCACCATTAAGAGAAATTATCAAATACACTGATTTTGACACAAAACTAATAGAGACTGTGGCACCGACGTGACAGTCGTTCAAAAATGTAGTGGTGAACTTCCTTGGCAACCAGAATGCACCAAACTATAGAGACCTTGTGATTCAGTTATTACAACGCTACAAAGAATTGGGAAGCAATATGTATCTGAAGATACATTTCCTGGACTCCCATTAAGATTTTTTTCCCTGATAACCATGGAGATGTCATTGACGAGCACGAGGAGTGGTTTTATCAGTACATCACACTACTGGAAGGCCATTGTAAAGGGAAATGGAGCCCAAAATGCTCATAGACTACTGTTGGGGACTAAAAAGGAACTCGTCTGCAACTATTCAAGAAAATCAAACTATTATTTTTAAAATAATTTAAAAAACTAAAATTTGTATTAAGCAATTTTAGTTGTAAATAAAAAACTTCAAAAACGATTGTTACAGAAAATCCATATCCAATAGAACATTTGTGAAAGCAGATTTGGAATCAGAGGACGAATTACCATAAGAAACAGCCTATTTGATGGACTTAACACACAAAAAAGAAAAATTTGTAGGACAGTGTTATTTGTCCTTTTCAGATAAGCTTGCCTTCCATCAGTTCTCAGTACATGGGTAAAACTGACTAGATGATGGGCTTGTAGGTAAAGGGTATGTATTATGTTCCAACCATTTGTATTATGCTAATAAAAAAATATTTATAGATCTGAAAATAAGGAGCGCTGATAGTGTAACACCAAAGTGATCAGTGGGGTATACCTGGAAAATGTACACTCACCTGGATCAGTTGTGACAGTCACAACCACTAATGCGAATGAGATAATGGCGTCTGCTGCAGCCCCACGTGGATGAGCATACAAGATAGGGTAGAGAAGGGGTTAATGCCGCGCATCAGCCGAATGAAGACGTATAATGTTGATGAAGATGAGTATTCTTTTATTTCATAGGTCTACGCGTTTCGAGGTGAAAACCTCTTCCTCAGGACCAGTGCATCAACAACAAGACTTGTTCTCCACAGCTTCTGGAAGTGATGATATGAGCCCCACAGAGTTCTGATCTTAACATCAAGTCTGTTTGGGATTGCATGAAAAGATAGAAGGATTTGCGCAAGCCTATATTCACAGATTATTATTATTATTATTATTATTTATTATTATAGCGCCATTTATTCCATGGCGCTTTACAAGTGAAAGAGGGTATACGTACAACAATCATTAACAGTACAAGACAGACTGGTATAGGAGGAGAGAGGACCCTGCCCGCGAGGGCTCACAGTCTACAGGGAATGGGTGATGGTACAATAGGTGAGGACAGAGCTGGTTGCGCAGTGGTCTACTGGGCAGATAATCTGAGGTTGGTTCTCCAAGCTATTTGGAACAACCTCCCTGCCACATTACTTCAAAAATGTTGTGAAAATGTTTCTAAAAGAATTGATGCTGATTTGAAATCAAAAGGTACACAGGTATAACATCTGTCTGAGGTCACAGGCTCAAAATGGCTCTCTCGGACAGACTGGGCACAACCTACTCCGTTTGGCAGAATCCAGAGAAACCCTAACACGCTTTAACCCCTATATAAGGATCTAGATTAACAATGGGGTCCAGTGGATTGCTACCTTTGAAAGAAATACCGTCCAGAATTGCGAACTAGAGGTAGGTAAGAGTAGCCAAGAAGTGGGGTCAAAACCAAAAGGTTAGCAAAGTACAATATCATCAGGCAGGAGAAATGTCAAATAAGCTGATGTCAAACAGGAAAACACCATTTCTAAGCAGAAAACACAGAGCTATCCAAGGAACCACAAGCTATATTTTGCCAATTAAATGTTTGGACACACCTGTTGATGCAATGGTTTTCTGTGTTCTTATTGGAATGTGCACATTGTAAATTCAGACTGAAGACAGCAAGACCATAAAGGAGCACATATGGAAACAAGGAGTAAAGAAACACCTATGAGAAAAACTAGAATATGTGTTAAAACCTACAGTGCTCAAAGTACCCCCCTTTTTATTTCGATGACAGCTTTGCACACCCTTGAAATTCTCTCAAGCAGCTTCATTCGGTAGTCACCTGGAATGGCTTTCCAACATCCTGAGCACTTTTTGGCTTCAATCTGCAGTCCACTCATCCCAAAACAAATCAATTTGGTTGAAGCCAGGTTATTGTGGAGACTATAGGTGCAGAGCTTGGAGGTTTTCTTTGCGTCGTTGCCATGTTGCAACATAAATGATAGTCCCACTAACTGCAAACCAGATGGGGTGACATGTTGCAGAATACTGTTAGCCATACTGGGTAAGTGTGCCATGAATTTGAAATATAATCACCAAAAGCCCTCAACACCTTCCCACCAACCCCTTCATTGTTCAGGGTGGACACCACACAAGTAGAAACCATTCGCTCACATTTTCTGCATATTTAAAACATGGCAGTAGCTTCCAAAAATGTAAAACTTTGACTCATCAGACTATAGTACAGATTTCCACTTATCTAATGTACAATCCTTGTCCCAAATAATTCTCTTCTTCTTGTTAGTGGTTCTTAGCAGTGTCTTCTTTGCAGCAATTCAACTGTAAAGATCTTTTTGTAGTCTCCTCTGAGCAGTTAATATTGAGATATGCCTTCAACTTAATGTCTGTGCATCATTCATCAGGGCTGTTATTTGCAGTGGTGTTAATTTGTGTTTTTTTTGTGGCTGGTGACTCTGATGAACTTATCTTCTGCAGCAGTGGTAATTATTGATCTTCCTTTCCTGGAGTAGTTTTCATAAGAGCCAATTTCATCAGAGCAATTGATGTGTTTTATGACAGCACTTAGGGGCACTTTGCACACTATGACATCGCAGCTGCGATGTCGGTGGGGTCAAATCGAAAGTGACGCACATCTGGCGTCGCAGTCGATATTGTAGTGTGTAAAGCCTTTTTGATACGATTGACGAGCGCAAAAGCGTCGTTATTGTATCATCGGTGTAGGGTCCGGCATTTCCATGAATTGGGAAATACCGATGTTACGAAGTTGTTCCTCGTTACTGCGGCAGCACACATTGCTGTGTGTGAAGCCGCAGGAGCGAGGAACTTCTCCTACCTGCGTCCTGCGGCTCACGCCGCCTATGCGGAAGGAAGGAGGTGGGTGGGATGTTTATGTCCCGCTCATCTCCGCCCCTCCGCTTCTATTGGCCGCCTGCCGTGTGACGTCGCTATGATGCTGCACGACCCGCCCCCTTAATAAGGAGGCGATTTGCTGGCCAGAGCGACGTCGCAGGGCAGGTGAGTGCATGTGAAGCTGCCGTAGCGATAATGTTCGCTACGGCAGCTATCACCATGATATCGCAGCTGCGACGGGGGCGGGGACTATTGCGCACGGCATCGCAGCATCGGCTTGCGATGTCGTAGTGTGCAAAGTGCCCCTTAAGGATACATTCAAGGTTCTAGCAATTTTCTGGATTGACTGACGTTCTTGGCATATTCTGGCTTAGAATAGTTGTGGAAAAAGGCTCGGCACTTTATCAAACTTTGTACCAACACTGCTTCTACAAAACACACCTGTGAGTTGCAAACACTTTCTGAAGATTGGTGATTCCACAAGTGAACTGTCAAGACCTACCTGTTTATTGGAAGCCATTCCAGATAACTACCTGATGAAGCTGCTTGAGAGAATGCCAAGTGGGTGTAAAATGGTCATCATAGTAAATGTAAGCTTTAACACACATTTTGGTTTATTTGGTTTATTTCACACGTGTTTCTTGACTCCAAGTTTCCATATACATTCATTCATAGTTTTGCTGTTTTCAGTTTGAATCTGCAAAGAGCACATTCCAATAAAAGCAAGGAAAACCACTGCATGAACAGGTGTGTGTAAACTTTTACCTCCATGATTAAGACCTTCACTGGTCGAAACATGTAGGAATTTTCCTCTGTCCTTGGGTCATCCATTTTTTTCTGTCCCCCCACAAGGTGGTCTGTACCTTTGTATTTTTTTTACTGGACTTAATAAAGTTTGGAGTTTTACTTCCTGAGTCTTCCTGCTAAGGCGCTGGATCTGCCTTTGTTTCTGCATCGTTTGTTCCCGGTTGGGTCTGGGCGGTTTTCCGTGTGCCGCCGATTTTCCATGAAGTGAAGAGGGGTGAGCTGGATTTTTTCCTTTTTTACCTGTAAACTTTTACTGTTACTGTGTGTGTATATAGACTGTATGTTCAACGTATACTTCGGAATTAAGGCAGACATACTTCAACGTATTATACTTCATACATCTGCAGATGGACAAATGTGAACCTCACCTAAAATGTGCTCTAACAATAGATAGAGGAGTGCCAGAACTTTCCAGATCCTTATATTCTGTGGATATTTAATAATTGTGACAATGATGTGTGCCGCCGCTGCAGCAGTCGAACTGCTCAGATCTGGGGTTCCTGTGGCTCGAGGGTCTCTGGACCAGGGGGCTTACGACCACTTCAAATGTAAAGGGGGGTTATTTACAAGAGAGAGTTCATGACGCCACCCGTGGTTCGTGGTAAGGGGAGTACCGCCGCTGCCGATGGGAGTACCCAGGGAAGATGGAGTGGGGCAGCCAGATGGTGATCCCTTCACGGGTAGGGGAGACCTCAGGACTCTGGAGATAGGTGGCAGATAGCGCTGTGCAGGCTATGCGGGCAGGCAGGTCGCAGGGAGTGCAGTGTACTCACTCAGGTTGTGTAGACGTTGGTGCAACCATTAAGCAGACTCTGACACAGAAGTAAACCAAGTTTCTGGGTGCCGCTGCCACTCAGGGGAGCTCGTCCGGGTATCCATTCCCGCTGGTATTGCTTAGTGGTCCGGAGCCTGCCTCCATGCACAATTTTGTAGATTTTCCTTAGTGACCTTTTGGCCTGAAGCTGTCAGGGTCCCGCTCCCTATAGTGGTATAGTGGAACTCTGCTCTCGATGGCTGACACTTGGGATTTCTGTAGGCCGCATAAGCTGGAAAGCCCTACCCCCCTCGGTGTGTTGGTGGCTTCGATCTCTGAGATCGTGGGGAAAGTTCATAAAGAGACTATCCTCCACAAGTGAATTATCAGGTTGCGTGAAGCTACTCCCTGATCTAGGGTCCTGTACCCCGGCATGCTTGGTACCGGTCTGGTAACTGGACTTTCCAGTGCCAACCATTCTCCAAAACTAAGTCAGTACACCCGTTTCCAATACCCTGCGACTGGGTCTCCGACTCCTCTGGTCACAGACCACCGTCTGTGACCCAACCAAGGTCACACAGGGAACTCCAACTGCCACAGGTCCTCACTCTCTGAGGGCTACTCTCGACTGACTAAAATCTCTCCTACCAGTCTGCCTGACCCCTAGGCGGGTGTCCCTTTTTCAGCTAGACCACCCACTGGTGTGCCTGACAGGGTGTGGTGGGAGGTGTGGTTAGGATTTGAGTGCTGATGGATGCAATACCAGTGTGTAGGAACCCAGAACCATGGAGGGTGAGTTCTGCACTATAAGAGAAAGGGGTGCAGTTCCCTGTGACACCCTGATAGAGTCAGGGGCGTCACAGATACATTTGCTTACTCATGTCACCTGCATCTAAAAAAAACATCTCCAGAATATGACCCCTTCTCACTTCTTAAACTGCAAAACCTCTTAAGGTATGTGCCCATGATCAGGACTCATTGCATTCTGGACGTGGTGGGTCCTGACCTGCGGGGCTTCTCTGCAGGAGAACGCATGAGAGTGCAGCTGCTCACACCCACGATTAGTGTTTGGTGCGTCCAAAACGCTTTTGGCACGTACCCTTACTGTCTGTCTTATTCATGTTCATCTGGACTACTGCAACTCTACTGATTGGTCTCCCTCTAACCAAAATTTCTCCTCTCCATTGTGTGATAATGCCGCAGCAAGGAACGTATTTCTGTCCAGCCGCTACACCAATGCCTCTACTTTGTGCAAGTCATTGCACTGATTAGCCATCTGCTACAGAGTACAATATAAACATTGCTCTCACCCACAAATCTCTCCACAGTTCAGCACCATCACACATCTCCTCCTCCATCTCTATAACCCTACCCATTCTTTCTGTTCTACAACTGAGACCATCATTCTCCATGATCCAAACCTCCCACTTCAGTCTCCAAGACTTTTCTCGTGCTGCACCAGTTTTCTGGAATGCACTACCCCAGACTATCCAATTAATTAAGTGTGCTTTAAAAACACATCTCTATAGACAGACCTACCACCTCATTTCACTAATGTAATTCAGTAATTTAATTCTCCCCTGCCCCCACCCCCCTTCTAATTTTTTCTCAGAATCTGGTCCTTCTTATTTCTTCTGTTTCCACAACCTCCATGCACCCTATCGCACTTGGTAACTGTACTTAGACTGACCTAGTCATGCAACTTATTATCCTAACCCCTATTTATTATAACGACGGCTGGACCATACATGACAGGCACGTTCTACCTATTGAGTCTCCCCCTATTTCCTTATAGATTGTAAACTTGTGAGCAGGAACTTCAATCCTCCTGTAACTGATGAACTAGGTGTCACTTTGTAATGTCTTTTTTCTCTGTACATGTCCCTCTCAATTTTAAAGTGCTGTGCAATATGTTGGTGCTATATAAATATTTTGTTTATTATTGTTATTGTAATTGAGATTTTGATATATCCCAGTATTATTACCTTCCTGACAAGGTTGCAGCGTGTTACTTAGGTGGTTTCTTCTAAATAAACCTAATTATGCAGCAGAAAATGCAGCCACACCTGCCTGCTATAACAATAGGTAAAGTAAACAGATACAGGGCCTGTGCAGACAACGTCTCCAGAACGGTATGACAGATGGCAAACCAACAAGTCCCTTTATAAACTCAACAGCAGCTATTAATATCAGGAATATATATATATATATATATATATATATATATATATATATATAGCTCAGTGTATGTATGTATGTCCGCTAAAGGAATTTGCACCGTCGCATTTACAATCACGAAATTTTGCACAGACGCCCCATGTGACCCAGGGAACGTCATAGACTATGTTTTGACGGGAAAATTTAACCCCGCACTTTACAGTTAGTCTCCAAAATCCTGCCTACATTATACTGAATAGAGGTGGGAGCTACTGGCTATTAACAGCAACTGTCAGTGGTTGCTATAGGTACAAAATAAACTGTTAAGGTGGCTTTACACACTGCAACATCGCAAACGACATCGCTGTAACGTCACCGGTTTTGTGACGTTATAGCGACCTCCCCAGCGACATTGCAGTGTGTGAAACACATCAGCGACCTGGCCCCTGCTGTGAAGTTGCTGATCGCTACAAATCGTTCAGGACCATTCTTTGGTCCTTTGTTTCCCACTGTGCAGCAAAGTTTCAGTGTGTAAAAGGACTTTACAGCGACTTTGTTAGCCACTTCCCTTTCAAAAAGCTGCTTTACAACGTCCCCAAAGACTAGCTAGGTCGTTCTGCAGGTCCGGATCGCTGTTGCGTCGTTGGCCAGCTTTGCCTGTTTGACAGCTCACCAGAGACTTTGTAGTGATCCCGGCCAGGTTGGGATCGCTGGTTGGATCGCTAGAAAGTCTCAGTGTGTAAAGGGGCCTTAAGTATAAGAAGCTTATGTGTGAGGTAATAAGATGTCGGTGGTGAGACGGATAAGAAGAGACAGAAAGAGACAGACAGACAAAGACAGACGTGGAAAGAGACAGATGGGCAAAGAGACAGACGGGCAAAGAGACAGACGGGCAAAGAGACAGACGGGCAAAGAGACAGACGGGCAAAGAGACAGATGGGGAATGAGACAGACGGGGAAAGAGACAGACGGGCAAAGAGACTGACGGACAAAGACACAGACGGGCAAAGAGACAGACGGGCAAAGAGACAGACGGGCAAAGAGACAGACGGGCAAAGAGACAGACAAAGACAGATGGGGAAAGAGACAGATGGGGAAAGAGAGAGACAGACAGACACACATATAGAGACAGACACAGAGATAGAGACAGACAAACACAGAGATGGAGACAGATAGACTGATACAAATACAGACAGAGAGAAATAGAAACAGACAGACAAAGACATAGACACAGACAGACAATGAAAGAGACAGAGAGACAGACAGACAGCGACTGGGAGAGAGACAGAGAGACCGTTACTATCCCGTAGAATCACGAAATTTTGCACAGACACTCCATGTGACTTAGGGAACGTCATAGACTATGTTTTGATGGGAAAATGTAACCCCGTGCTTTACAGTTACTCTCCAAAAAACCTGCCTCCATTAAAGTCAATGGAGCTGTGAGCTACAGGTTATTAGTAGCAGCTGTCAGTGGATGTTATAGGAACAAAATAAATTGTTAGTATAAGAAGCTTATGTGTGAGGTAATAAGATGTTAGTGGTGGAGAGACAGACACACACACAGAGAGACCGGGAACGAGACAGACCGGGAACGAGACAGACAGACCGGGAGTGAGACAGACAGACCGGGAATGAGACAGACAGACAGAAAGAGAGAGACAGGCACAGAGACTGATACAGACAGACAGAGACACACAGAGACAGAGAGACAGAGACTGGGAGAGAGACAGAGAGACAGTTACTATTCCGGGCAACGCCTGGGTACCACAGCTAGTATATATATATATATATATATATATATATATATATATATATATATATATATACATACGTATACACACATGTGGTCTTTCTTCTTCAGCATTTCCACCTAAAATAATAATAAAATCCAAGTAAATATAAATTCTTGAGTGTTCATCCCAGCACATAATTTGGCAATTTGGCATTACAGCTGGCCATACACAGATAGATCCTTTCGGTGTACATCTGTGGGCAAGAAAGATGCTGGTTGACACCTCATATCTTCTTTGAAAATTAAAGGGAATCTGACACCTGGCTTGCTTACATAATCTGAGAGCAGCACAACATAGGGGGACAGAGAACTTGATTCCAGCAGTTTATCACTTACGGGGTTGACTAGAGTAGTTTTTATAAAATTATTGCTTTATCAGAAGGAGATTATCAGTACAGGATTACTTTTCCTGCTGCTAGATAGTCCAATCAGGCCCCCACTACATATGCACAGTGTACTCAGAAAGCTGCCAATCAGTGTTGTGGGTGGGGTTATACAGAGCTCAGCATTCAGAGAACTGGTAGATTGGCAACAGATTAAATATTTATTCAAAATTAAAGCACCCAGTACAGTGAGTGACACATTAGCTGGAATCAGGGTCTTTGCTTCTATATCATGCTGCTTTCAGTTGGGGTAGTAAAAACCTGGTAACAGATTTCCTTTAAAGGAATGAGCATGTTGAAATCAAGCAGCCCGATTCTTTTCCCTGCACTTTTATAGTAGTATAAAGACTGAACACCCCTTTGCATCTATTAGATGGTCAACAACCAGTTTCGTTAACAACTGTCACATGTATATTTTCTGTATATAAAAAATATTTATGTGTTATCCCAAGAAAATCATGCTAGGACATACACAGGATTGTATATTGCCTTTAGCAATGGGCCTAAAGCAGCAAAGGCAGAAAAATTAGCTAGTGTCCGGTCTCAAAAGAAAAGCTTGCAGCGGCTCTTTGTAACTGCAGTCCGACGATATTTCACAGTGTGTGATATGCACACTGTCATGACTTCACTGTATTCACTGTGCGATTTGCATACTTGTGGTAACGTGGCAACTAATCTCACTAGACTTCTCTCCATAGAACAGAATTGGGATAAGTACAAAAGTCTAGTTGACATATGATTACAAGTATGCAAATTGCATATATGGGATCACGTGACCACCCACCTGCATGGGGAATACAGAGGAATTGTGACAGTGAGCACATTGCATAGTGTCACAGTTTGGCAATCTGCAGTCACATACTGTACATTAACTGCAGACTTTTTTCCTGGACACTCAGACTTTCTATTTTTGCCATTTTTGATGTTTGAAGGTACTACTACATAGGGCTTAGAAAGATTCAGCTAGTTTTTAATCACATGTCATAGGCCTTATGGAAAATAGAAGAATTAACTGGATAGAAGGGCTAAATGAGAAATTGTAAGTACACAGTGCTATATAATAGGATGACTGCAATATATACAAAGAAGATAAAAATTGAAACGGGAGTGCTTCTTTCACATCCCCATCCATGAGGCTGTAAGAGTAGTGGACTGTTGCTGTCACATGACTCTGGAAAGGCTGACTATAGGCCTTCCTTTGACCAACCCACCATCCCCCACCCACCAGGGTGAAGAATATCTGAAAGGAGGGGGTAAGTGAAGGTTGACAAAAACCGTACGATGCAACACCGGCTCCACCACCTACCCTCAGCCACACCACACCGGTTCGAGGGCACTTAGCCAAATGTTGCCCACCTAATGTCCCGCTGAGACTCAACCCAGCAAGGACCCGAATCACCAATTACTTGCACCACCAGAGGAAACCCGCTCCTGCATTGGATTCCCCCCTCTCTTTTGTGCAGACCCCACCTTCAGATCCCCCCTCCTTTCCACTGCTGTTGTGACAAAATCACCAAGTCCTCTTCTTCCAATTTCGCTGTCAAGATTATTAACAGGGCGGGCGGGCGGGAGACGATTCGGGACGCTGTCCAGGTAAAAAAGGACCATCCTTCACCCCTGACCTTAATAAGACCCCATCCCCCACCACCCCCTGAGTGTGAAAGTGGGCACATTGCATAGTGTCATAGTTTGGCAATCTGCAGTCACATATATTAATTGCAGACTTTTTTTCTGAGTCCGGATAACCATTTTATCCCTATAATCTCCCATTTACAGCACTTTTACTGATATTCAAAGAAAATGGGGAAGGGGTAAAAATAAATGCATATAGTGTGATAGCAATTTTATTGTTTTTTTTTTAGTGGCCTATAATATAATATCTGGTATTTTGGTAATTATCTGATTTTCACATAGAAGAGTATATTGTACAGTTTTTGAGACTTTGTCCTGCTCCGGTTTTACATATAGTAATGTTATATGGGGTTGACGGATTGGGTTTTGGAATTATTATTATTACTAGAAAAGGGATTACTAAGGAAATACAAATAACAGTGAACAACCTATCATTGATAGACTGGATCAAACGGGGAGTGAGACAATCTACAAGATGATGGGGAAAGAGACAGTAGGTTGGGGGGTTGCAGTAGCTCCAGTAGTGGTTAGGTGACAGCGGAATCTTCTTAAATGGATGAATTATCATCAAATTACACCTGAAAGGTCTGAATGTGGTGGATAAGTCGGACATGTTGGGGGGGCAGAAATAAAGAGGATGGGGGATACTCGGGAGAAGTCATGGAGATGACTGGGTGAGGAACATTTCAGTGTGGGGGACTGGATGTCTGGGGAGGACATGTGGGAAGATAGCAGATTAGTTTGAAGATATACAGTGCCTACAAGTAGTATTCAACCCCCTGCAGATTTAGCAGGTTTGATAAGATGCAAATAAGTTACAGCCTGCAAACTTCAAACAAGAGCAGGGTTTATTAACAGATGCATAAATCTTACAAACCAACAAGTTATGTTGCTCAGTTAAATTTTAATAAATTTTCAACATAAAAGTGTGGGTCAATTATTATTCAACCCCTAGGTTTAATATTTTGTGGAATAATCCTTGTTTGCAATTACAGCTAATAATCGTCTTTTATAAGACCTGATCAGGCCGGCACAGGTCTCTGGAGTTATCTTGGCCCACTCCTCCATGCAGATCTTCTCCAAGTTATCTTTGGGTGTCTCATGTGGACTTTAATCTTGAGCTCCTTCCACAAGTTTTCAATTGGGTTAAGGTCAGGAGACTGACTAGGCCACTGCAACACCTTGATTTTTTCCCTCTTGAACCAGGCCTTGGTTTTCTTGGCTGTGTGCTTTGGGTCGTTGTCTTGTTGGAAGATGAAATGACGACCCATCTTAAGATCCTTGATGGAGGAGCGGAGGTTCTTGGCCAAAATCTCCAGGTAGGCCATGCTATCCATCTTCCCATGGATGCAGACCAGATGGCCAGGCCCCTTGGCTGAGAAACAGCCCCACAGCATGATGCTGCCACAACCATGCTTGACTGTAGGGATGATATTCTTGGGGTCGTATGCAGTGCCATCTAGTCTCCAAACGTCACGTGTGTGGTTGGCACCAAAGATCTCGATCTTGGTCTCATCAGACCAGAGAACCTTGAACCAGTCTGTCTCAGAGTCCTCCAAGTGATCATGAGCAAACTGTAGACGAGCCTTGACATGACGCTTTGAAAGTAAAGGTTCCTTACGGGCTCGTCTGGAAAGGAGACCATTGCGGTGGAGTACGTTACTTATGGTATTGACTGAAACCAATGTCCCCACTGCCATGAGATCTTCCCGGAGCTCCTTCCTTGTTGTCCTTGGGTTAGCCTTGACTCTTCGGACAAGCCTGGCCTCGGCACGGGTGGAAACTTTCAATGGCTGTCCAGGCCGTGCAAGGCTAACAGTAGTTCCATAACCCTTCCACTTCCAGATGATGCTCCCAACAGTGGAGACAGGTAGGCCCAACTCCTTGGAAAGGGTTTTGTACCCCTTGCCAGCCTTGTGACCCTCCACGATCTTGTCTCTGATGGCCTAAGAATGCTCCTTTGTCTTTCCCATGTTGACCAAGTATGAGTGCTGTTCACAAGTTTGGGGAGGGTCTTAATTAGTCAGAAAAGGCTGGAAAAAGAGATAATTAATCCAAACATGTGAAGCTCATTGTTCTTTGTGCCTGAAATACTTCTTAATACTTTAGGGGAACCAAACAGAATTCTGGTGGATTGAGGGGTTGAATAATAAATGACCCTCTGAATAAACTTTTCACAATTAAAAAAAAAAAAAAAAGAAATAACATTCTTTTTTGCTGCAGTGCATTTCACACTTCCAGGCTGATCTACAGTCCAAATGTCACAGTGCCAAGTTAATTCCGAATGTGTAAACCTGCTAAATCTGCAGGGGGTTGAATACTACTTGTAGGCACTGTATGTAGGAGACAGATTATGGACAGCTTTGTAGGTCAATGTTAGTAGTATGTTGTGGAATTGGGAGTCAATGAAGGGAGTTGCAGATGGCAAGAAGTGGAGGAAGAGTGAGGAGAGTAGTGGATTAGTTGGGCAATAAAGTGAAAAGGAACATGTCACCAGTTTTCCTCATATAAAGTACGACAAGCACTCTGCTACGGTATTGTAGAATGCAGTATATATGTCCCCAATCTGTTCTGCAAAACAAAACAAAAAATTAGCTATTATTATACCCACCTATGGGGCAATCTAGTCCAGTGAGCGTTGGTGGTCTTGATCCGGTGTCTCCTCTTTTCCTGAGATCGCCTTCTTCTTTACCTGCTTCGTTTACATGACGTGTCCTACATCAACCGCACCGTGTCTTTCATTGCTCTCCTGTGCAGGTACATTTCTCTCTGCCCTACTGAGGGCAGAGCAAAGTATTGTAGTGCGCACGTGCTAGTGCTCTTTCCCCATGCATACATTCTACGGTACTTTGCTCTGCACAGGAGAACGATGGATGACACTGTGTGGATAACATATGACACATCATCCACATGAAGCAGCGAAGAAGGATGGTGATCGCCAGATGAGAGGAGGCGCTGGATCAATATCAGACACACCCATCGATCTGGACTGCCTCAACTTGAGTATAACAAAAGCTATTTTTTTGCCATGCAGAGCGGATTGGGGACATATATACAGCATTCTACAATGCTGTAACAGAGGACTTACAGGTGTTGTACTTTATATGGGGAAAACCTAGAGATAGTTTCCCTTTAAGGACAGACTGGAGATCAGCCTGAGTCCCTAAAACAGAGACTGCCAAAAGTTCTTCATCATTAGTTTAATGCTGCCGCATTTGAGCGTATCCTTGCGCTTGTATCATAGGCATTGATACCTCCACTATATTACTTATTAAATTCTTGTCATGCGGTGTTTGGTTCCACACTCGGGGGTTGTGACTACGGTATCGGACTCTGTTCACATTGTAGCGTCTGACAAACAACCTGAGATCTCCTAGTTACTCAGCCTGAGCAGGACATCGGCTGATTCATTTCTATTGCCCTCCCAGCCCTGCAGGAGTTAATTCTTGTTGATTTGTGTGCAGCTCCTAGGAACAGGTTACGAATTACCACCCACAGCTGTCTATTACCTTTTTAAGGTATGGAAGCCTTTGTTTCAGAGCCGATAATAGCTTCAGCATAGCTCCAGTGATTCCAGTCTTAAGCCTGCTTTACACGGTACGACCGATTGTGCGATTTCACAATCGATCGTACCCGCCCCCGTCCTTTTTGCGTCACGGGCAAATCGCTGCCCGTGTCGCACAAAGTTAGTAACCCCCGTCACACATACTTACCTCTCGTGCGACCTCGCTGTGGGCGGCGAACGTCCACTTCCTGGAGTGGGAGGGACGTTTGGCGTCACAGCGACGTCACACGGCCGCCGGCCAATAGAAGCGGAGGGGCGGAGATGAGCGGGACGTAAACATCCCGCCCACCTCCTTCCTTCCACATAGAGCCGGCGGCGGCCGCGGGAGGCAGGTGAGCTGCTCATCGTTCCCGTGGTGTCACACGGAGCGGCGTGTGCTACCACGGAAACGATGGTCAACTAAATTAAACGATATTATGGAACCTAGCGAGCAGTACCCGACTCACGATTTGTGAGCGATACTGCGTCGCTAGGAGGTGTCACACAGGCCGGCATCGCCAGCGATGCCGGATGTGCGTCACAAAAACCGTGACCCCGACGATCTATCGCACGATAGATTGTCTGGTGTAAAGCAGCCTTTAGGGGTGATCCAGTCTTTGAAGATCTGTAGTTGCTATTCTGCGTGGTGTGGAAATTTCCCTTTCGTTAATTTACTTCATTCCTCTGTACATGAACAGTCTCTCCTTTGTGTTTGAGTGCAGTGTGTGCGAGTCTTTGTTCTCTCCTTTCTGTGTCGTTTTAGTGTGGGGTTTTGTTATTGTGTTTCTGGCGCAGCCCCAAGGATGGGGGAGAGGGGGAGTAAGATCAGGGTCACGCTGGGGGCTCAGACCTCGCTACCAACGAGCAAACCTCTGAGATAAGGGACAGCCCAGGGTATCAAGTCTGAGGGACAGCATAGGAGCCCCAAATTTTTATTGCATTCCACTTGCTCCGTATTACTTGCCATGTGTGCTAGCCCTAATGTGTATAGGGGCCTGTACATTAAAGCTGTCTTTGCTACCCATAACAACCAATCACAGTTCAGTATTCATTTTACGAGAGCAGTTTAAGTAATGAAAGCAGAACTCTGATTAGTTGCTAAGGGCAACTTATGCCTGCTTCACACAAGATGACCGATTGTGCGATTTCACGATCGATCGTACCCGCCCCCGTCATTTGTGCGTCACGGGCAAATCGCTGCCCATGTCGCACAAAGTCGTGAAACCCCCATCACACGTACTTACCTGCTGAGCGACCTCGCTGTGGGCGGCGAACACCCTCTTCCTAAAGGGGGAGGGACGTTCGGTGTCACAGCGACGTCAAACAGCCGCCGTCCAATAGAAGCGGAGGGGCGGAGATGAGCGGGGCGTAAACATCCCGCCCACCTCCTTCCTTCCGCATAGCCGCCGGGAGCCGCGGGACGCAGGTAAGCTGTGTTCATCATTCCCGGGGTGTCACACAGAGCAATGTGTGCTACCCCGGGTACGATCACACAACCTCTTCATCCCACCATCTCTCTGTTGGCGTCCCTCAAGGCTCTGTCCTAGGACCCTTACTTTTCTCTATATACACATTTGGCCTGGGACAACTCATAAACTCCCATGGCTTCCAATACCACCTATATGCCGACGACACCCAGATCTACCTCTCTGGCCCAGATGCCACATCTCTGCTGTCCAAAATCCCGAAATGTCTATCTGCTATATCCTCCTTCTTCTCCTCTCGCTTCCTAAAGCTCAACGTGGCCAAAACTGAACTATTATTATTATTATTATTATTTATTATTATAGCGCCATTTATTCCATGGCGCTTTACAAGTGAAAGAGGGTATACGTACAACAATCATTAACAGTACAAGACAGACTGGTATAGGAGGAGAGAGGACCCTGCCCGCGAGGGCTCACAGTCTACAGGGAATGGGTGATGGTACAATAGGTGAGGACAGAGCTGGTTGCGCAGTGGTCTACTGGGCTGAGGGCTATTGTAGGTTGTAGGCTTGTTGGAAGAGGTGGGTCTTGAGGTTCCTCTTGAAGCTTTCCAACTAATCATCTTTCCTCCGTCTCACGTACACTCTCCACCTGATCTATCTATTACAATAAATAACACCATGCTCTCGCCAGTACCCAAAGTTCGCTGCCTCGGAGTGACCTTTGACTCTGCCTTATCCTTCATACCACACATCCAATCCCTCACCACCTCCTGCCGTCTTGAACTCAAAAATATTTCCAGAATCCGCCCCTTCCTCAATTTGCAATCTACTAAAATGCTAGTGCATGCCCTCATAATCTCCCGCCTCGACTACTGTAACATCCTCCTCTGTGGCCTCCCTGCCAACACGCTCGCCCCTCTCCAGTCCATCCTTAACTCTGCTGCCCGACTGATCCACCTCTCTCCTCAATACCACCCCGCTTCTCCCCTCTGCATGTCCCTCCACTGGCTTCCAATCTTCCACCGTATCCAATTCAAACTACTAACACTGACCTACAAAGCTGTGCATAATCTTTCCCCTCCGTACATCTCCGAACTACTCTCCCACTACACTCCAACACGTCACCTCCGGTCCTCCCAAGATCTCCTTCTCTCCTCCTCTCTCATTCGCTCCTCACGCAACCGACTCCAAGACTTCTCCCGAGCATCCCCAGTCTCCTGGAACTCGCTGCCTCAACACGTCAGACTATCCCCTACCCTTGCAAACTTCAAACAGAACCTGAAAACGCACCTGTTCAAAAATGCCTACAATCTACAATGAACTCGCTGCCGCCCGACCACCGTGCGGAGCTGTCGCCCGACCACCATGCGGAGCTGCCGTCTGACCTACACCCCACCTATTGTCTCCTCCCCATAATCCTATAGAATGTAAGCCCGCAAGGGTAGGGCCCTCTTCCCTCTGTACTAGTCTGTCTACTGTAACTTGTATATGTATTTTGTATGTAACCCCCTTCTCATGTACAGCACCATGGAATTAATGGTGCTCTATAAATAAATAATAATAATAATAATAATAATACGATGAATAACCAGTGCCATTTTAATTAAACATTTTTTTTAAAACTGAGCGACGAGTACATGACTCACGATTTGTGAGCGATACTGCGTCGCTCGGCGGTGTCACACGAGACGACGTCGTGAACGATGCCGGATGTGCGTCACGAAAACCGTGACCTCGACGATGCATCGCACGATAGCTCGTCTCATGTAAAGCCCGCATAAGAGTTTTGTGTTAGATAGTATTTATAAATAAGGCCTATGGCTTTTGTCACACTTTATAAATGAAGCAGTGTGATGTGTAGAAGAATAAGGCTGAAAATTCAGGCATTTGCTTAGCTGTTTTTGATATATTACATGATAATCCATACTGATTTTTTTGCCCTGAATTATAGTTTTCAATCTCATAGGAAGGTGGATCTCAATTAAAACAAATGGTATTTTCATGTCATGGTGCTTGAAAAACATTCTTTGTACAGGTCTTGTTTGTGCATTCAAGAAGCTGTTTGGAGAATGCTATGCATGAACGCCTCCGCTGATCAATCAATCCCGGGCAGGAGAGGACTTCTGGCTGCAGCAATAACAAACCTGCAGGAATTCAAGATCTCCATTGTGTGTCCTGCACACCAAACCCTGTGCACAGAACATTTCATTGAAGTGCACGCCGATTCCACACCCAAAATGATCCTAAACATCCTGTAGGATAATATGGTTTAGATAAGAAATACTGACTTTAGAGAAATGGGAGTTCCACAGCATAAATATTTATACCACTGGGAATCCACCCCAGAAATGTATCTTGTCAGCACAGTCACAGGAGGTACACACCACGGGAATGGTTTTAAGTCTGGACCCCAAGGCAGAATCAGTATCAGCATCCGCCTACAACCAGGGTTGCCAACTTGACTTTTCATTTTTTTTCTGGAAAGTTTATCAAGAAATCACGGACTATAATAAATCACAAATATTAGTGTTAGATGTCTACAGCCCATAGTTCTGAAGACTTCAATTGTATTCACTGTAAAGGCCCCTTTACACGCAGCAACATTGCTAACGAGATAACGCTGGGGTCATGGAATTCGAGATGCACATCCGGCCTCGTTAGCGACGTCGTTGCGTGTGACACTTACCAGCGACCGCTAACGATCCGAAATACTCACCAAATCGCTGGTTGTAGACACATCATTCGTTTTCAAAAAATCGTTGCTTGTTTGATACGCAGGTTGTTCGTCGTTCCTGAGGCAGCACACATCGCTACATGTGACACCCTGGGAACGACGAACAACAGCGTACCTGCGTCCTCCGGCAACGAGGTGAGAGTGACGTTCATGCGGCTGCTCTCCACCCTACCGCTTCTATTGGTGGCCTGCTGTGTGACGTCGCTGTGATGCTGAATGAACCGCGCCCTTAAAAAAGAGTTTGTTTGGCGGCCACAGCGACGTCGTTAGGAAGGTAAGTTGGTGTGACGCATACCTGCGAGATTGTTCGCCACGGGCAGCGATTTGCCCATGATGCACAAATGACGGGTGCGATCGCTAGCGATGTCGCTGCGTGTAAAGCAGCCTTTAGGGTACATACGCACGATCAGGACCCGTTGTGTATGGGACGCGGCGGGTTCTGACTTGTGGGGCCGAGAGTCTCCACAGAAGAACGCAGAAGACCGCAACTGCCCTTGCCCATGATCAGGGTTTGGGGCACTGCGGTCTCTCGCTTGTGTTCTCCCTACGGAGAACGCTTGCGACTCCACAGCAAAAAATTGATATGCTCGCGGTTCGGAAAGCGGCGCCGCAGGTCACTTTCATTGCGGGCTATACACGCACAGTGGCCATGGGATTTCTAGGAATCCCATCCATTGTGCTTGTACTGTACAATGCATTGTTTTGCACGCATCGAAAACACAAGCATCCAAAATGCATAAATACTGATCATGGGCAAGCACCCTAAGGGTACGTACCCACGATCAGGGTTAGTAGCATTTTGGACGCTTTGGAGTCCAAAATGCTGTGTTGTACAGTACAAGCACAGTGGATGGGATTTATATAAATCTCCTGCCCACTGATCTCAGGCGACAACAGAGCAGATGCTGTAATTGTACAGCTCACACATTGCACAGCGATCAAGAAAGGACACAGCAGGGAAGAGCACAGCCACTGAGACGAGCGTCATTGATGATGCTTTATTTCATGGAGGGGCTCTGCTCTGATGATGCTTTGTTTGGGTATCTCACCATACACAAACCGTCATCAGACAGGGAATAGAAATAAAAAAAAATAGAAAATCAGATAGTGTAGTTAGGGAACGGTGAGGAATTTTTAATATATTTATAGTTGAAAATAGCTTATATAACGAAACTAAATAGATAGGGATTTAGATGGAAATTTAGTTAGACTTTGGACCACCCCTTTAAGATAATCTTCCGCACAAGCAATACTATGTTTGTTTCACACAAACATAATACTCATGCGTTTCTGAGTAGAGATGACCAGAACTTAAGTTCAATGTTGGTATCGAACACAGACATTACAAAACAAAAAAGTCAGTGTTCAAGTTTGAAGTTCGGGTGCTTTACATATGAAAACCACTCGTGCGAGCATCGCTGTGCTTGGGTACGCTCTGCCCAGTGGGAGACACTTGCAGTCTCTGACTGGCTTGCACTGGGAGTAAAAATAGCATCATTGGATGTAGTGTGCACAAAAAAGTGAAAAAAAATCTTGCCCTTCCTCCCCTGGAGGTGATCTGTTTATGGCTGGCTGTATGTGGGCGGAAACCCAAACTGCCCAATCAGTGACATCCAATGAGGTTCTTTATCTAAAGTCCTTATGAACCTGCAGAACCCGAACTTCCATGGGTCCTCTCATCTCTATTTTTTTTGAGTCCATGTCATAACTTCAATTCTAGCCCAACCACATGTGAAGTGATGGCCCAGGGGCACCTCTGGCTGTGTAGTCGTGGCACTGGTACTGAGGCAGACCCCTGGTTTCACCACTTCTTTAACTTCGGGGGCTGACTTGATTGTGCAGTGTGGGACGTCCCTTTCACCGGCCGATGCACAAAGAGTCTTCAGGCAAAAGTTGAAATGCATAAAAACTGACATTTATTCACACAGAAAATAACACTCCGGTCAGCAGATTCCGGCAATATTGGTGGAGCTGGGGACAACCTGCCCAAACGCGCCCTCTGGTGGGGATATGCCCTAGATACTCCTCTTCTCTGGGCTCCCACGCTCCGGTCAAGCACGCACTGGACCCACACCAGCGGAATAGACCCTGAGGTTGCGTCCACCTCCTTTGCTCCGGTGTCCCCTGGTGTTCCGCTCACACACTCACACTTGCCGCTGCAGATGTTCACTGCCTGCTGTCCCGGATCCTTCTCCCTCTACACACACTCAGCCCTTCCCTAGATATCCGGCCGACTCCTCCTCCCCGGTGGCAACAGCCGTCCCACCCGGCCACTAGGGGGTGCCCTAACACAACACATACAATAATAAAAATCAACACTTTTAATAATCACAATGCCGGGTAAACTATGCTGAACTAGTAGGGGGTAGGCCCACCCACTACATGCCTCCTCTCTTAAAATCCGAGCCTCCCGGCAAGGCTCCTAACTATAAACACATTAAAACACAAAAACCTTTTAGGTCAGTCCACGACAACAGCGGCACCAGTTCAGCGGCGCTCCCGGTCTTTAGGGGCGCTTGGAGGCGCAGCAGCGCTCCCGGTCTCTAGGTAGCGCCCGGAGGCTCAACAGCGCTCCCGGTCTTACGATGGCGCCCGGAGACGCAACAGCGCTCCCGGTCTTAGATGGGCGCCCGGAGGCTCAACAGCGCTCCCGGTCTTAGTTGGCGGGCAACAGACCCGTAAAACTTTTAACAGAACTTCTGCCGGTTAAACAGCACCGGACTTAAACAACAGGTGGACAGTAGGGACTTACTCTGGGGGCCAGGCCCGCTTCCATTCCTCCGCTTGCGCCTGGATGTAGGCCCCCAGAGATTGTCCCGGCTGACGGCGGACCCGTCGGAAGGACAAGGGGGCAAAGGGTGGTTCTGCTGGCGTGGCTGCCTCGGCTCCTGGCGGGGGTGAAGGTGTCGCTACCCGGGGTGGCGGTGGCGCGTCCAAAACAATGACCGGCTGATTGGTCACATGCTGACTCACGGTTACCACTGGAGAAATCTTCTCCGGGTCAACGGTCGGCCCAGACGATGGTTCCGGGGCAGCAGCCACGGTGCGCCGGGGGTGAGAGGGCTCGGACGGGACCGGTCTTGCATGGCTCCGGCGCCGCTCTTGTTGCTCCTCCCACTCCAGCTCCTCTTGCCACTGAGCCGCTTCCTGGGCGGTCGGCATCCGGTTCACGGCAACGGCAAATAGGCCGCGACTACCTGCGTCCGGCAGAAATTGAACCTTTTCGCCCGGCCAGAGTGTGTGCAGCCGTTTGGGCAGCCCCTCCACGTCCAGGTGGACTCTATTATAAAAATAGTCGTCCCCGGTGCTGACCTCGCGGATGAAGCCGTACCCCTCCTTCTGATTGAATTTTACCACCACGCCGGTGGTAAACTGCAGGGCCAGCTCCTCTCCGCCCGGACCGGACAGCATCTCCCGGACAGGGGTTTCGGCCAGAAGACGTTCCTGAACAGGGTCGGGCTTCGGGGACGGAGCTCTGGGGCGCGGTTCGGCGGACGGGACGATTACCGGGTCCCAGATGAAGCCCTGGTGGTCCTTCTCCAGACGCTCGGCAAACACTTCAGCCGGCTCCGACAAGGGAGTAGATGGTGTGGCGGCGGCGCCAAGCTGTGGGGTCTCCCAAGGGAAGGCTGTAACCCCCGAACGGCTTCCCGGTGGCGTAGCATACGTCGCCCTCACTTCGGTGATGGTACTTCCAGTCTGTGCGTCCCAGGTGGTTTTCCAAGACACCTTATCAGGGCGCGTAGAACCTCCCGGTCCCACTGGAAGATCCACCAAAGCTGCCTCACTGGCAGGGGCAAACCTGGGTCGGCCCCGGCCTAAGCTGATCAAAGCCATGGTTGTAGCCAGTTCTTCCGGTTGCCCAAAAGCTGCCATCTCGGATCGCTGTGCTGTAACTAGCGGTGGTGTCAAAGTGAAGACTGAGGGAAAAGAAGGCGGGCCTCTGCTTCCCGCTCTTAAACAGTATCCTCCCCCAGCTTCACGCAACATCTTGACTCCTCCGCGGCGGTACTTCTTTCTCTTCAGTACACCGCCCTCTCTACATGTTCTTCGGCGTGCCCTGGGACTGGCGCCTCCCCTCTTTGGGCGGAGTACTCTGTACCTCTTCCTCGGCACCGGCCAGCCCCAGGCTCTTCTTTTGGCGCCAATTTTTCGCGCCTTTTCTTCTTCTTGGGCCCGGTCCAACGCTACGGGCACTGTGTTCTCTTCCCACCAGGGGGCTGGGAATTTTCTTCCATAGTCAGGATCCTGTGCCTCAGGCACTACCTGATCTTCAGCTTCCTGGGTCCCCGGCAGGGAACTCGCATCCTGCCGACTACGCCACATGAAGTGATGGCCCAGGGGCACCTCTGGCTGTGTAGTCGTGGCACTGGTACTGAGGCAGACCCCTGGTTTCACCACTTCTTTAACTTCGGGGGCTGACTTGATTGTGCAGTGTGGGACGTCCCTTTCACCGGCCGATGCACAAAGAGTCTTCAGGCAAAAGTTGAAATGCATAAAAACTGACATTTATTCACACAGAAAATAACACTCCGGTCAGCAGATTCCGGCAATATTGGTGGAGCTGGGGACAACCTGCCCAAACGCGCCCTCTGGTGGGGATATGCCCTAGATACTCCTCTTCTCCGGGCTCCCACGCTCCGGTCAAGCACACACTGGACCCACACCAGCGGAATAGACCCTGAGGTTGCGTCCACCTCCTTTGCTCCGGTGTCCCCTGGTGTTCCGCTCACACACTCACACTTGCCGCTGCAGATGTTCACTGCCTGCTGTCCCGGATCCTTCTCCCTCTACACACACTCAGCCCTTCCCTAGATATCCGGCCGACTCCTCCTCCCCGGTGGCAACAGCCATCCCACCCGGCCACTAGGGGGTGCCCTAACACAACACATACAATAATAAAAATCAACACTTTTAATAATCACAATGCCGGGTAAACTATGCTGAACTAGTAGGGGGTAGGCCCACCCACTACACATGTCTACTGACCCAAGCTGATCAAAAGTTGTATAATGTCTTAAAGGGAATCTGCCCTCTTAGGGTATGTGTCCATGATCAGGACTCACTGTGTCCTGGACGCAGCAGGTCCTGACCTGCGGGGGCCGCGCGTCTCCTCCATAGGAGACTGCAGCTGCTCATACCCACGATCAGGGTTAAGTGCGCTGCGGTCTCCTTCGTTCTCATGCGGAGGAAGCATGCAAATCAGCAGCAAACAATTGGCATGCTGCGGTCTGGAAACATGCACTGTTGTCATTGTTTGATGCGGAAAAAACAAGCACAGTGGGCACGGGATTTCTAGAAATCACATCCTCTGTGCTTGTTCTGTACAACGCAGCGTTTTGGACGCAGCTGAAGCATACTACGTCCAAACCTCTGCAAACACTGATCGAGGGCACGCACCCTTAAACCACCACCAGTCCTGTATGAGGCTGTTTCCCTGTATTCCAACATGATATTGTAATGCTAAAGCCCAATGCAACATTTACGCAAAAATTAACATTGAATGTTGTTTTGAGTCCAATGTAAATCATCTTCTTCTAAGCAAGTGGGCAGTGCTGGGACCTAGTTCATTATTATTAGTCAGGTTATCAATACTATAAGGCTAGATTCACATTTCCGTTGTTTTGCATCAGTCACATGCGTTGCTTGACGCATGTGACTGATGCGTTGTACAACGGATGACAAAGAACAGAATTCATTGTCGGACTCCGTTGTGTGCAGGGGGTGGGGTGGGTGGAGCCGAGCGGGGCCGTGGCGCTGAGGACGTCAGTGCCGCGGTATGCATGGCTGGGGACAGGTAGATGTGTGTGTGTATACATGTGGAGTGCGGGAGGCAGCGGAGCCGAGCGGAGAAGTGTCAGGCTCCCTGCACACGTAGCTAGGGTAAATATCGGGTAAAAACTAAGCAAAGCACTTGCTTGGTTACCCGATATTTACCTTGGTTACCAGCATACGCCGCTTAGCGCTGGCTCCTTGCACACGTAACCAGGGTAAATATCGGGTAACTAGGCAAAGCGCATTGCTTGGTAACCCAATGTGTATCCTGGTTACATGTGCAGGGAGCCAGAGAGAGCATGCGCAGCGAAATCCTACGGATTGCACTGCAAAAAACGTTACATGCTGCGTTCCTTCCGCCCCGCGGTCAGTCGTTCCACGACTGATCAGTCGGGCGGCGGATGCAACGCAGCATCATCAGTCACAATCCGCCTCTCATACAAGTCTATGGGAACAACGGAATCCGCCAAACGGATTCCTTAGTTTACCAGAGCAGCGGATTGTGACTGATACAATTTAACGGAAGTGTGAACCTAGCCTAACATGTTGGGAATACAGAAGAATCACAAATAAAGGAATGGTATTAGTTTATAGGGGCATAATGATATGACAAGTTCCCTTTAAGCTAAATAGACAACTGTAAGTAGAGCAATATTGCTACTAAAATTGCTGGTGATTTATCAGCTACTCTGAAACATATGTATTTTGGGATTGAACTCATTGATTGACTGTCCTACGATTATGCGTTTTTTCAGCATTTTTTTCTGCAGGCAAAATCTACTCTATTGGCAGTGAAGAACCTGCTTATGAAAAATAGTTTTTTGGGTTTTTTTGCTGTGTTGTTTTGTGTGCAGTTAATGTGTGTTATTTGTCTATATTTTATATATAATAAAGTTAATTTTATTCACCAAAAATATATAAATACGTTTCTTGCTCTCATTTTTTTATGGGTGAAAAAACTCTGCAAAAACACTGAACTGATTGACATTCTGCAGATTTAAAAATCAGTAAAAAAAACAAAACACAAATATGTGCACAGGATTTCTGAAATATCAGATTTTAATTAGCATAAAAAATGAAGAAAAAAAAATGCTGCAAAAACACTACGTAGGAACATAGCCTAAGGCTGTGTGCGCACTTTGCGTTTTTTCATGCGTTTCCGCAGCGTTTTCAACTGCAGCGTTTTAATGCAAAAATGCATGGATTTTGATTTTCAAGCAAAGTCTATGGGAAATTGGGATTTCTTGTGCGCATTATGCTGTTTAAAACGCTGCGTTTTAGGTGCAGAAATTTTGTCAAAATACCTGCGTTTAAAGATGCAACATGTCAATTGTTTTTGCCATTTTGCAAAACGCATCTTAAATCAAAATACTAGCGTTTTACATGCTTTTTTGATGCAGAAAACATGATTTTTTGACAAAATAAATGCATGCATTTTTGACTTTATAATAAGGGCATGATATGTCCCTTTACATACACACACAGTCCGACAATTAAATTAATGAAAATCCATAATTTACCGTTATTTTATACATAAATATTAGAACACAGTTATAATTATAATAAAATTAGTTATTTTGTGTATGATTTTAATCATGATATTTGTTATCATTTTTTTCCTTTTTTTCATAGTGTTTGAATGTTTAAAGTTTATTTAGCAGTGTATTTGTAATCAAAACGCATCTGACTTTAAGCAATGAAAAAGCATGTAAAACGCGGTAAAAACGCAGCCAAAACGCAAGCGTATATTTAGCGCTTTTGTGGTCAAAACCAAATTTGACAAAGACAATTTCTACCAGAGGATGCGTTTAGAACTGCAACAAACTCAACGCAAAGTGCGCACATAGCCTTAATGTTCCAAACTGATAACTTTTGTCCCTATTCTTCATAATTAGAGATGAGTGAATCCACAGATGTTCAAGTTTGGTGGGTCTGGCCGGACTTAAAAAAAAAAAAGTCTGCTTCAAGACTGGATTTGAACATCTGCCTGGACGCCGATCCCCATATAAGTCTATGGAAACCCAAACATTACCTGTAAAATAAAAGGGTTAAAGCAGAAGAATATATTGGTACTTACCAACACTACTGCATAGCTGTAACGCTACTTCAGGGTCCGCTCATCAGTCCTCATACATAGTCACTGCTTTCCCCCGCCCACCGATGGCTCTGATTGGCTGCCGATACACCACACCCTTACCCTCTCTAACAGCGCCTGTGATTGGTTCCGTTTGTGTTACGTCACCACCGGAGTCCGCTCCAGCGACTTCTGCTCCGATCGCCAGGCGACGCAGTGTTCCTGCCGTGGATGGTGCTGGTGATGGGAGAGGAGTCGATGCCAGCGGCACCGGTGGGCGCAGGCTCCGATCATCCACTGGGCTGGGTTATCTTGGGATCTGCAGTACCACTGGCTGACTGTGGGTGGCGTGTGTCTTCCAGCTGAAGTTGCCAGCGTTCAGCTACAGCCAATGGGAAGACACCACACCCTTCTTAGTTCCCCTCCTGTCTGCTGACCACTGCCAGAGATAGTTCTGATTTCCTGGCTCCTGGTCCGCCCTATTCTGTTTTGTGATTCCTGTGTGCTGACTTCTGCGTGTTTTCTGACTAACCTTCTGCCTGCTGTTTTTGTACCTTGCTGCCAGATCCGGATTTGACCTCTGCTACGTTTTCTGATTACGTCCTAGTCTGCCGATTCTGTCCCTGTTCTGCTATTCCTGGTTTGACCCTGCCTGACGACTACTCTCATCGGACTGCAGCCTTCCACAGGTAGTGATCTCCAGGGCCCTGTGTAATTCCAAATCCCTGTATAGGGGTTAAAGGGTTTCAGGGTTCTGGGGGTCCTGCTTGGTAAGTGGCTTCCCTTAAGCCTGTCTATTACATCCCATCTGAGTCTGTTGATCCAGGCAGGCGTTACAGTTTGCCAACAAGAGCCGGATCCTTTGGATCCTAAATGGATGCCCATTAAATATGTCGCCATCCCAGGTGAACACGTATTTAAAATCATGTTAATGTGGCCAAAACCCTGCCCACCAGCCTCTAACCCCCGCCCACTGGCTACTAAAACCCCACCCACTAGCAACGAGGCAATTAAATTGTGAGGGGACAAGGTTTTATTCAGTTGGGCGGGGTTTCAACCACCAAACACTAGACTTTTACACCCAGTGAGAACCATTAAGAATTTACAGTATGTGTGAACGTTGAGCTTTTGGTGCAGAAATTTTCTGCATAAAAAAAAACAAAAAACGCACCTGTAGGCAAAACTTTGTGTGTTTTTGGGTGCGCTTTTTTTACTGAATTCAATGGCAAAAATGAACCAACAATTGACATGCTGCAGATTTTTTTCTGCACCAAAAACTGCAAGGAAAAAAGAAGCAACATGCGCACAGCACTTCAGATTTCTCAGACTTTGCTGGGATAAAGGCCACTTTACACACAGTGACATCGCTAGCAATGTCACTGGTGAAAGCACCCGCCCTCGTCGGTTGTGCGTCACGGGCAAATCACTACCCGTGGCCACAACATCGCTAACACCTGTCACACATACTTACCTGCCTAGCGACGTCATTGTGGCCAGCGAACCGCCTCCTTTCTAAGGGAGCGATTCGTGCGGCGTCACAGTGGCATCACTAAGCGGCCACCCAATAGAAGTGGAGGGGCGGAGATTAGCGGCCGTAACATCCCGCCCACCTCCTTCCTTCCTCATTGGCAGCGGCCGCAGGTACGATGTTGTTGCTCGTTCCTGCGGTGTCACACATAGCGATGTGTGCTGCCGCAGGAACGACAAACAACTGTGAGAGTCTGAAATGTGATTGTGTCAGCAGTGCACTAGGACCCTGTGAGTTCTGCCTGCCTGCAATGATCAGCAGGGTTTTGGGTCAAAGACCCTGTAGATGCAAAAGTTACCTCAGAGAAAAGTGTGCTGAGGCCGGGCTGCCTGAGAAAGACCGGGCTAAGACAGCATTTGTTCTGCCAATGGGGCTCTACGAATTCAATCGCATGCCTTTCGGACTTACTAATGCCCCGGGAACCTTCCAGCGCCTGATGGAACATTGCTTAGGCAATCTGAATTTTGAGTCGGTCCTGATATATTTGGATGACATTGTGCTGTTCGGAACATCATTCGGAGACCATCTCGAGAAATTGGGCCAAGTGCTCCGACGGCTCAGCCGTTATGGCTTGAAAATAAAACCAAAGAAATGTCAACTGTTCAAAAGCCATATAGAGTATTTAAGCCATGTAGTGACCCCCGATGGGGTGTTACCCGCAGCCAACAAGGTCCTGGCGGTCCAGGAGTGGCCCCCTCCCAGTACCTTGCGGGAGGTTCGGGCTTTCTTGGGATTGGCGGGGTATTATCGACGCTTTGTGCCCAGGTTTTGGGTCAGAGACCCTGTAGATGCAAAAGTTACCTCTCTCTGATCTCTTTCTCTTTTCAGACTGTTTTTTAGCCCGCAGTCACACAACTGTCTCTCTCAGGCAGCCCGGCCTCAGCACACTTTTCTCTGAGGTAACTTTTGCATCTACAGGATCTCTGACCCAAAACCCTGCTGATCAGTGCAGGCAGGTAGAACTCACAGGGTCCTAGTGCACTGCTGACACAATCACATTTCAGACTCTCACACAACATCGTACCTGCAGCAGCAACGATATTTGAGATTAGAACGACGTGTCAACGATCAACGATATGGTGAGTATTTTTGATCATTAACGGTCGTTCCTGTGTTTCACACGCAACGACTTCGCTAACGAGGCCGGATGTGCGTCACGAATTCCGTGACCCCAACGACATCCCGTTAGCGATGTCGTTGCGTGTAAAGCAGCCTTTAGAATAGACATGCAACAAACTGCACGAGAAACTGTACGAGAAACTGTACCAAAAAACACATCAAAAACTGCACCGTACGCACAAGGCCTTAGTGGCTCTCACTGGGGTGCCGACTCCTGTCATTCACATCAGGGAGCCAGCTCTTTGTGTCGGATCGGTCGCGACCAACACATTTCTAGTTCAAATCCCACTAAGGACAACATCTGCAACTAGTTTATACAGTATGTTCTCCCTGGGTTTGTGTAGGTTTTCTCCCACGCTCCCAAGTGCCCCGACATGGACAGTAATGATCATGTCTGTAAAGCACCATGGAATACAATGCTGTTATCATAGAAAGCAAAATAAAGAGTACACTGTTGACAGTAATTTAAAGTGGTGGGTTTTTTTGCTTTTTTTTCGGAAACTGCTACTTTTCATGATGTCACCAGAAGAATGTTCACAAGGAGTAAATAAATGTTAGGCAAATCTAAAGAGTGTTTTTGCGGTGTAAAGAGAGGCAGATCCTTGGGATTCTGACGCAGATTTGGAGTCTTCAGTGTTGCAGTTCCACAACCATTTTCTCCATTCAAACCGCCTGAAAAAAAAAAATCTTCAATACTTGCCAATAAAAAAAACAAAACAGCAAAATAATTCATCAATTGAAAACAGTGTGATGATTTAAAGACATTTTTCATGCTTATATTTGTAGGGAACATGCACAGATTCCAAGACTTTTCTGCGGAACCAGCAAAGTGAATGAGGTTTCTGAAATCTCATGCACATGCTGTTTTTTTTTTCTTGCGGATTTGAACTATCAAAGCCTTTTTTTTTTTTTTTTTTTTTTTTTTTAAGATCTGCGTTTTTCATCTATTCATATGAATGGAAAAAAAAATGCAACTAAAATCACATGTATTGTTATGCAGCATTTTTAATGGCAATATTCTTGAAAAAACTGCTGCAAATGCACAACGTGTAAACATACCCTAAGGCCACGTGCACACATTGAGGTTTTTTTCCCTCAGTATTTGTAGCCAAAACCAGGAGTGGGTAAAAAATACAGAAGTGGTGCCCGTGCTTCTTATACTTTTCCTCTGATTGTTCCACTCCTGTTTTTACACATACTAAGGTAAAAAAACTCACTAAATACGCAATATGTGCACATGGCCTAAGGCCACTTTCCGCAATGAGTTTTTGATGCTGCGTATTTTCATTGCATCAAAAGCGCAGCATCTTACATTTCCAGCAAATCCCCGGCCTCGGTGCTTCTTTTTCATTTAGGATGCGACCGCACTTTGCGTTGTGCTACTTGCAGTTCAGAACGCACGTTTTTGCCTTAATTGATTTAGCCAAAGTTGCCTTTTCCAGAAATTTAGCGCTTAAAACGCATGCATATTTACCGCGTTTTAGATGCGTTTTCAGCGCTTTTTACATGCTTTTTCACCTGCGTTTTGACAGATGGGTTTTGAACATCAAGACACTGCTAAATAAAGATTAAATAGTCAAACAAAATAAAAAAAGAGAAAATAAACTAATACATTTATAATTTGTTAATTAATAAAGAAAATAGTTATATTTCATGAAATTATAGCGGTTTTATAATATGTAATGCTAAAATAGCAATAAAATCATAATTTTCTTTAATTTAATTGTCGGACTATGTGTGTGGGTAAAAGGACATATTATTTCATTATTTTAATGTCAGAAAAGCATGCGTTTTTGAAGTCGAAAACGCATGTTTTCTGCACCTAAAAAGCAGGTAAAACGCAGGAAATTTGAAGTTTCTTGGTTTTTGCCATTTCTCATTGACGTCAATGGTAGCAAAACGCACCCAAAATGGCAAAAACAATTGACATCCTGCTTCTTTGAACGCATGGTTTTTGCCACAAAATATGCAAATTAAATGTAGCTTTTTAAAACGCAAAGTGCGGTCTAGAAATCAACATTTTCCATAGACTATTATGGAAAAGCAAAACGCATGCCTTTTGGCATGAAAATGCTGCAGCTCAAAACGCTGCAGAAACGCAGGTCAAAACGCAAAGTGCGGTCATACCCTAAGTGTAAACTGACCCGCTATGTGTTTAAAATCTGCAACAAGTAAATTTCTATCTCGGGTACGCTGAGTTTCTGTGCAGAGTTTCCCCATAGACTTGCGTTAGATGTGAAAAATCTGCAGACAAAAAATGCAGCATGCACACACAGCCTAAGGGTACGTGCCCACGATCAGTGTTTGCAGCGTTTTGGATGTAGTGCATTTCACTGCATTCAAAACCCTTTGTTGTACAGTACAAACACAATGGATGGGATTTATAGAAATCCCATGCCCACTGTGCTTGTTTTTTCCGCTGCTAACACTGACCTGGGGTGCATCTGTCCAGACTGCAGCATGTGAATTATTTGCTGCGGATTCGCATGTTTCCTCTGTAGGGAGAACACAAGCGAAAGACCACAGCACGGATCGTGGTCTACGAGCAGCTGCGGTCTCCTGTGGAGGAGACATGTGGCCCCGCAGGTCAGGACCCGCTGAGTCCATTACGCAGTGAGTCCTGATCGTGGGCACATACCCTTAGGGGTACTTTGCACGCTGCGACATCGCTAGCCGATTGTAGTGATGCCGGGTGCGATAGTCCCTGCCCCCGTCGCACATGCGATATCTTGTGATTGTCGCCGTAGCGATCATTATTGCTACAGCAGCTTCACACGCCCTTACCTGCCCTGCGACGTCGCTCTGGCCGACGACCCGCCTCCTTCCTAAGGGGGCGGGTCGTGCGGCGTCACAGCGACGTCACACGACAGGCGACTAATAAAAGCGGAGGGGCGGAGATGAGCGGAACGTAAACATCCCGCCCACCTCCTTCCTTCCTCATTGCAGGCGGGACGCAGGTAGGAGATGTTCCTCGCTCCTGCGGCTTCACACACAGCGATGTGTGCAGCCACAGGAGCGAGGAACTACATCGTACCTGTCGCTGTAGCGAAATTATGGAAATGACCGACACTACACAGATCACTGATTTACGACGCTTTTGCGATCATTTATCGGTGCATCTAGGCTTTACACATTGCGACGTCGTTACCGGCGCCGGATGTGCGTCACTTTCGATTTGACCACGACGACATCGCAGTAGCGATGTCTCAACGTGTAAAGTACCCCTTAGGCTTCATGCACATGGGCGTATTACAGTTCTGTATAACCTCTGAGATGTACGGAATCATAATAGTGCACCCGTAGACTTCTAAACTGTGGTCTATAGGGTTTTTTTGGTTAGATTCTATTAGGCTATGTTCACACGCCGCAGTTTTGTGTTCACCACAAAACTGCACCCTGTGGCCCAAAAACACATCCAAAACTGCATGTGTTCTCCATGCATTTTTTGACCATGCGTTTGGCAAAAAACGCAGTGTGCGCATAGAGCCTTAGATAGCATATAAATATATAAGCTATACAAAGATATTTTCACATAGCAGCATTCGTTTTTTTTCTTTTCAATTACATTTTATTGCACACACATACATTTTCTATTAATCTATCAAAGGTTAATATGGTGAAATGGTACAGATACTCTGGTCTGCTTGGTCACTTACGGAAAGCTTTGCCAGACTGAAAAGGCTTATAAATCAGCAGAGACAACCCATGTCCCTCCAAGCAGCTGCCTTGAATGCAGCTCTGTGGTCCTGACAACATTTCCTACTTGCAATACTTTCCATCCCCTAAGCTCTGGCTCTGTACTCCTTTGGTCTAGCTAGAGGGGAGATAGGAGATTAGTGAGGAATGTGGAACAGATGCTGTGGCTAGAAAGGAAAGGGGGCTGGGATCCAGAGGGGTGGCAAGAGAGGAAGGACTGGGTCAGGGATTTGTCAGCCGCCAATAAAGGTCAGCTCTGCCAATGGTAATTACATGGTCCTCCTCATTCAGTCCCTTTAAAGTCAGGCAGCAATTCCAACCCTCATGTCTCATTGTTGCCTTAGGAAACTACTAAATGCATAGGATGAGGCTCATTTCACCCCCTTACCCTTTACACATCCAGGACATGGGATAACTAATCTAAAAGAAATCAAGAAAAATTATGAGTTTGATTTTGCACATGTATGCCAACTTATTATTATTATTATAGCGCCATCAATTCCATGGCGATTTACATGTGAAAGGGATATACATAATAGGGACAAGTACAATAGTCATGAGCAATAGAAAACACAGACAGGTACAGGAGGAGAGAGGACCCTGCCCGCGAGGGCTCACAGTCTACAGGAGGAGAGAGGACCCTGCCCGCGAGGGCTCACAGTCTACAGGAGGAGAGAGGTTCCTGCCCACGAGGGCTCACAGTCTACAGGAGGAAAGAGGACCCTGCCCATGAGGGCTCACAGTCTACAGGAGGAGAGAGGACCCTGCCCGCGAGGGCTCACAGTCTACAGGAGGAGAGAGGACCCTGCCCGCGAGGGCTCACAGTCTACAGGAGGAGAGAGGTCCCTGCCCGCGAGGGCTCACAGTCTACAGGAGGAGAGAGGTCCCTGCCCGCGAGGGCTCACAGTCTACAGGAGGAGAGAGGTCCCTGCCCGCGAGGGCTCACAGTCTACAGGAAGAGAGAGGTCCCTGCCCGCGAGGGCTCACAGTCTACAGGAGGAGAGAGGTCCCTGCCCGCGAGGGCTCACAGTCTACAGGAGGGAGAGGTTCCTGCCCGCGAGGGCTCACAGTCTACAGGAGGAGAGAGGTTCCTGCCCGCGAGGGATCACAGTCTACAGGAGGAGAGAGGACCCTGCCTGCGAGGGCTCACAGTCTGCAAGGGATAGGTGAGGATACAGTAGGGGAGGGTAAACTGGTTGTGCAGCGCTATATCAGACTGAGGGTTATGGCAGGTTGTAGGCTTGTCAGAAGAAGTGGGTCTTCAGGTTCCTTTTGAAGCTTGTCAAGGTAGGCGAGAGTCTGATGTGTTGTGGCAGAGCATTCCAGAGTATGGGGGAGGCATGGGAGAAATCTTGGATGTGATGGTGGGAAGAGGAGATGATTTCTATTACTATGTAGTTTCAAGGGGTAGTCAATTGAGAACAAGTTATTATCACTAGAGTTGAGCGAGTAGCTAACTATTCGTACTCGCCATACTCATAACGAGTACTGTCTAATACTCGCGTATTCGTTCCGAATAGCATGTGCAATGCAAGTCAATGGGGAAAAACTCGCAATGTAACGAGTAACCGGAATTCCGCACTATTCGCTACTTGCACGAATAGTACGGCATTTGGGTTGCTCGTTACTTTGCGAGTATTCCCCATTGACTTGCATTGCACACGCTATTTGGAACTAATACGCGAATATTAGGCAGTACTCTTTGTGAGTATAGCGAGCACGAATAGTTATGTACTTGCTCAACTTTAATTATCACCTATCCAAAGGATGCTGATCGATTGGGGTCTGACCACTGACACACTTCAATCAGCAGAACAGGGAACCTTGATCCCAGTTAGAATGGAGTTGAAGTGGATATGATCAAAATACATTCCATTCATTCCCTATGGGACTGCTGATCATTTTTTTCCGCAGCCCCATAGGGAACGAATGAAGTTCAGGTCTAGCATTATAAAAGTTCCCCACCGGGAATAAGAATTCCCTGATCTGCAGATCAGTGCGTGTCCCAACGGAGTCATAAAGCCACCAATCAGCAAATCGTCATCTATCTTGCGGATTGGTGATAACTTGTTTTTACTATACAACTATTCATGCTCTTCGTCACCCACCCCGTTTTCAACTTCCTCACCAGGCGAATTTTTTCAATTCTGACCGGCGTCACTTTATGAGGTAATAACTCTCGAACGCTTCAATGGATCCCAGTAATTCTGATATTGTTTTTTTGTGACATATTGTAAAGCATGATAGTGGTAAATTTAGTACAATATTTTTAGCATTTATTTGTGAAAATATTTGAAATTTGGCTAAAATTTTGAAAGTGTATCAATTTTCAAACTTTTAATTTTTATGCCCTTAAAGGGAACCTGTCACCAGATTTGGCTACTATAAGCTGTGGCAACCACCAGTGGGCTCTTATATACAGCATTCTAACATACTATATATAAGAGCCCAGGCCACTGTGTACAACATAAAAATCACTTTATAATACTCACCTACGGAGCGGTGCAATGCAGACTGTTCGGATGGGTGTCTCCCTTCTGCGGTACCGGCACCTCCTCTTTTGGCCATCTTTGATTTCCTTCTTCTGAAGCCTGGGTGCATGACGCGTCCTATGTCATCCACACAGTCTGGCATTGAGGTCCTGCGCAGGCACACTTTGATCTGCCCTGAGAACAGACACACCCATCCGACCTGTCTGCACCGGACCTCCCCTTAGGTGAGTAAACTTATCAACTGGATCTCTCTAGGAATTGAAATAAATGTGTAGTGAACACATTGAACCCCAAGGTTCTTTACAGAATTTTATAATGTTGACCTGAGAAAATGAAAAATCATATTTGTCCCACAAAAATTTTGTTTTAGCCCTAAATTTTGCATTTTTACAAGCATAACAGGAGAAAATGTACCATACAATTTGTTTTGAAAGTTCTCCTCCATATGTGGTGGAAAACTACTGTTTGAGGGCACAGCAGTGCTTGAAAGAGAAGGAGCGCCATGTGACTTTTGGATAACAAAATTGACTGGAATCTTTAGCGGACGCTATGTGCCTCATGTGCCTAAACTATGGAAACCTCCCACATGATATCCCAATTTGCAAACTAGACCCCTCAAGGAATTCATCTAGATGTGTAGTGGGCATTGTGAACCTACAGGGTCTTCACTGAATTTTAGAATGTTGAACTGTGAAAATGAAAAAAATTTTTTTTTTACAACAAAAAAGTTGCTTTAACCCCAAAGGTTTTCATTTTTGCAAGGGTAACAATAGAAAATGGATCAATTTATTGTGCAATTGCTCCTGAGTACAAGGATACTATATATGTGATGGAAAACTAGTGTTTTGGCGCACGGCAGAGCTATTTGAATTTTGGAGCACCATTTTGGCTGCCATGCACAAGCATTGCAATACAATATACCTGTCAGTGTGGCACTGGCATGGTCTCACAGGCTTGCCGTAGATGGCTGACCTGGGATCATGTTGCGGGGGTCCCTCTCCCAACCTCTTAATTGCTGTGATCACTATTGATAATGGCAGTTAGGGGGCTAAACAGCCAAGGGCCATCACTGGCTGTGGCAGCTAGCTATAACTTACACCGAGGTCCCTATGGCGATCGGTGGGCACAGCCCCTGTGCACGCATGATCACTATGACATACATTTATTGCATTTTGCGGGAATCTCTTTCTGACCATGGTGTAAGAGTATGTCACGTGCCGTGAAGGAGTTAAGTCACCTTTAGTTCATACCAGACATCAGTAATTTTTCTGGATATCAAAAACTGGTTTGATTTTTTTATCCGATTTTCTTCCGTGTTTGGTCAGTTTGTGAGTTTTTACCATTACAGTTTCCTCGGTGACTTTCTTGTATCAAAAAATAAAATGTAAAACTTTTGCTATTCATTGCAATGTTAATTACGGACAGTACATAGATAGAAATTATACGTGTTCTATCCATCTATCCATGAAAAACACAAATACAATACGTACGTGATTCACAGGCGTCTGAATGATGCCTAATTGTGATACTTCCATTAGTGTACTAAATACCCGAGGCACGGAATTCACAGCAGGGGGATAATTAAGAAAACTGGTGCAGAAAAAAAGATGTTGTATTCCCGCTGTTTCCTTTTAAGGCTATGTGCACACGCTGCGTTTTTTTGACGCTGCGTTTTTGTGCGTTTTTTGGCTGCTAAAAACACCCAAAAACGCACCCGCGGCAAAAAAAAAATGCATGCGTTTTTACCGCGATTTGGTGCGTTTTTAACTGCGTTTTGCTGCATTTTTGATCTCTGCGTTTTTTTCTACGTTTTTCCAGTGCATTGCATGGGGAGAAAACGCAGAAAAACGCAGGAAAGAATTGACATGTCCATTTTTTTTTTTTAAGCTCAAAAACGCAGCTTAAGGCTATGTGCGCACAGTGCGTTTTTGGCGGCGTTTTTGCGCGTTTTTCGAGTACGTTTTTGGCCTCAAATCTGCATGACTTTGCTTCCCCAGCAAAGTCTATGAGTTTTCAATTTTGCTGTCCGCACACAACTGTTTTTTGAAGCTGCGTTTTTGAGCATGTGTTTTTCATGGATAGATGGATAGAACACGTATCATTTCTATCTATGTACTGTCCGTAATTAACATTGCAATGAATAGCAAAAGTTTTACATTTTATTTTTTGATACAAGAAAGTCACTGAGGAAACTAATAGTAAAAACTCACAAAGTGACCAAACACGGATGACAATCGGATAAAAAAATCAAAAACGCAGCAAAACGCAGCCAAAAACTCGCCAAATCGCAAATTTTTTTCACGCGTTTTCTCGACGCAGGTTAGTTTTTGTGCGTTTTTAGCAGCCAAAAACGCACAAAAACGCAGCGTCAAAAAAACGCAGTGTGCGAACTTAGCCTAAAAAAAAAGTTGTGTGCGGACAGCAAAAATGAAAACTCATAGACTTTGCTGGGGAAGCAAAGTCATGCAGTTTTGAGGCCAAAAACGCACCTGAAAAACTCGCAAAAATGCCGCGAAAAACGCACTGTGTGCACATAGCCTTAATCTGCTACAAAATTGGCAATTCTAATGAGTGATCAACTCAAGATAAATGCGTAATAGTCAGAAATTTATATTTATTCATTTATTATTTAGAAATCAGGGAAAGTAAAGGGGAGATAGCTGCTTTGGATAGAGTTGAGTCATATGTCTAGGGATTGGGGTAATCACCTTGTTTACATGGACCAGATTTCGTGCAGTTTTTGTGTGTGTTTTGGGATTGAGCTTTTTTTTAATTTATTAAATAAATTGCAAAAAAAAGAAAGATAGGACATGTTTTATTTCAATATTCCTTATCTTTTGTTCCAACAAGTCATTGCAGACCAGCAAGTAGCACAGGCTTGTCCTTTACTGCCCCACTGAAATAAAGATTGTCCGCAGTTAGTCCTGAGTACGAACGACTTTATTACTGATAATAAGTATGAATTTGTGACGCTGGATATTTTAACTACATAAAAAGACTCCGCAGTGTCTTAGGCCCCTTTCAGACGTCCATGTTTCAGGTACGTGTGACATCCGTTTTTAACACGGATGCAACACGTACCCATGTTATTCTGTAGTGTTACTTACAAGTCCGTGTTTTCTTGGATTCTCCCAATAGACTTACTTTTAGATGCGGAAAATACACACAAGTAAAAAACGCACATTTGGATACGCACTAAAAATTCGTGTAATCCGCAGATGACAATCAGTAAAGTTTTGAAAAAGCCAAATACCAGGTAGTAACAAAAACAAAGCAGCTTTATTTAATACCTAACATATCAAACAATAGGCAAAAAAAATACAAAAACTCCATAAATCCTCAATGAAAAAATGTAAGTAACTTTATTTATCTAAGGCCAGAGTCACATTTGCACGCATCTCGTATCGCATCCACCGACACGGCTGCACACTCTCCTGACAGGAGCGGGTTGGCTGCATGTATCTCTATGCAGCTGAGATGCTCCTGTCTGGACAGTCTGCGGCCGCGCCGGGTGATGCAATGAGATGAGATGCGAAATTTGTGTCAGATACGTGCATGTGTGACTCCGGCCTAAGGCCACACTCCCGCTTTCAGGGTTTGGTGAGTTTTTACCTCAGTATTTGTAGCCAAAACAAGAAGTGGAACAATCAGATGAAAAGTACACGGTGTGCAGAATTATTAGGCAAATTAGTATTTTGATCATATCATAATTTTTATACATGTTGTCCTACTCCAAGCTGTATAGGCTTGAGAGCCAACTACCAATTAAGTAAATCAGGTGATGTGCATCTCTGTAATGAGGAGGGGTGCGGTGTAACGACATCAACACCCTATATAAAGTGTGCTTAATTATTAGGCAACTTCCTTTTGTTTGAAAAAATGGGTCAGAAGAGAAATTTGACGGGCCCTGAAAGGCCCAAAATTGTGAGATGTCTTGCAGCAGTCTTGAAATTGCCAAACTTTTGAAGCGTGATCACCGAACAATTAAGCGTTTCATGGCAAATAGCCAACAGGGTTGCAAGAAGCGTGTTGAGCAAAAAAGGCGCAAATAACTGCCCATGAATTGAGGAAAATCAAGCGTGAAGCTGCCAAGATGCCATTTGCCCAAAGTTTTGCCATATTTCAGAACTGCAACATTACTGTAGTATCAAAAAGCACAAGGTGTGCCATACAGGGACATGGCCAAGGTAAGGAAGGCTGAAAAACCACCACCTCTGAACAAGAAACATAAGATAAAACGTCAAGACAGGGCAAAGAAAGACTAATTTTTCAAAGGTTTTATGGAGTGATGAAATGAGAGTGACTCTTGATGGGCCAGACGCTGGATCAGTAAAGGGCAGAGAGCTCCTCTCCGACTCAGACGCCAGCAAGGTGGAGGTGGGGTACTGGTATGGGCTGGTATCATCAAAGATTAACTTGTGGGACATTTTCGGGTTGAGGAAGCTCAACTCCCAGACCTACTGACAGTTTCTGGAAGACAACTTCTTCAAGCAGCGGTACAGGAAGAAGTCGGTATCGTTCAAGAAAAACATTATTTTCATGCAGGACAATGCTCCATCACATGCAACTACTCCACAGTGTGGCCGGCCAGTAAAGGTCTAAAATGTGAAAAAATAACGACATGACCCCTTTGTTCACCTGATCTGAATCCCATAGAGAACCTGTGGTCCCTCATAAAATGGAAGATCTACAGGGAGGGAAAACAGTACACCTCTCGGAACAGTGTCTGGAGGCTGTGGTAGCTGCTGCACGCAATGTTGATCGTAAACAGATCAAGCAACTGACAGAATCTATGGATGGTCGGCTGCTGAGTGTCATCATAAAGAAAGGTGGATATATTGGTCACTCATTTTTTGGGTTTTGTTTATGCATGTCAGAAATGTTTATTTCTAAATTTTGTGCAGTTATATTGGTTTACCTGGTGAAAACAAACAAGTGAGATGGGAATATATTTCTTTATTAAGTTGCCTAATAATTCTGCACAGTAATAGTTACCTGCACAAACAGATATCCTCCTAAGATAGCCAAATCTAAAAAAAAACACTCCAACTTCCAAAAATATTAACCTTTGATATTTATGAGTCTTTTGGGTTGATTGAGATCATAGTTGTTGATCAATAATAGAAAAAATCCCCCAAAATACAACTTGCCTAATAATTCTGCACACAGTGTATAATAGACACACGGCCACCACTTCTGTATTTTTCATCCACTCCTGGTTTTGTTTTACAAATACTGAGGTAAAAAAACCTCACCAAATACTCAACATAAGTATGTAACCTAAGGTCACGTGCACACATTGAGTATTTGGTGAGTTTTTTACCTCAGTATTTGTAAGACAAAACCAAGCCAAATATAGAAGTGGTGCCTGTGTTACTTTTCCTCTGATTATTCAACACGGGCGCCACTTCTGTATTTTTTTATCCACTCCTTGTTTTGGCTACAAATACTGAGGTAAAAAACTCTCCAAATACTCAATGTGTTAATGTGGCCTTACAGATTCTGAGGTAAAAAACCCGCTCAGTGTGTGCATGTGGCCTGTACACTGATATAGCCATGGGGTTGTAGGTTACAGATACATGGTAACATAAGGCCCACATACTTAAACCGTTGTCACACTTGCGATTGCCTCGTGTGTATTTCACGTGAGTTTTGCGGTGCATCACCCGTCACAGAGTCACACTCTGCTCACAGGAGCAGGTCGGTTGCATGCATCTTTATGCAGATGTGAAGCCCACCTGCAGTAGTCGCCCCAGGGACATCACTCCGCCTTTAGGGACGCCACAGGGTCTTCTTTTGGGTATATATGGCAACAGGTATGTCGGTTTTCTATATATATGAGTCGTGACGCCACTCACAGTTTGCAGTCAGGGATATGGGTGACCGCTTCTGCAAATTTAACGAGCGCCTGGGGCTGATGGAGTCTGCAGTCGGATGATATGGCCTCCCGTGAGTGAGGCTGGCCCCAGGGGCTCAGGTGTGTAGAACAACAGGTTCCAGAATAACTCAGGCTCAGTCCGGAAAGTCTTTCAACTTGTTTTTACTCACTTTTGCTGTTATTGTGAGGTAACCCGGGCGATGCTGAGACAAACCAGGTGGAACCAGGAACTCCTTCAGGCCGATCTGAGGGTAACCATTAACTCGCCTTCCTAGCACTTCTTTGTTCGGATAACCTCTGACTTGAAGTACCGTGGGGTCCATCCAGGAAGTCGCTACTGCCTTTTCTCCCTTTTTGGCCCATTTGCCGGCAGCGTGGACGAGGTGAGATGGCTTCAAGCTCTGTCTCCTTATGGGTCCCCGCATTGCTGCTGAGGCTCGGACTCTGTATGGTTGGTGAGGTACCTCTAGTCCCCTCACCGGCAGGTTTAGCAGATCAATAAATGGACGTCTACTCTAGGGACCTGTTCCCCATGCGTGTCTAGTCACCAGCAGTCCCCGTACTTGACTGCCTCTCTCCAGGTGTCTTTCTGACTGACTCACTGATAACCATTCTCCCTCGCTAACGGCTACTTCACGTGCAGAGTCTGACTAGCGTGTGTGCGGGTCTGCGTCTCTTAGCAACGGACGCTCACTGGTACCAGACTGGCTCGCTCCACTTCTTTCCTGCCAGCCTCTGCAGCTTAGCTTCCAGCCCCTCCACTACACCCCTTGACAAGAATTGAAGGCTAGTCTCCTCTAGAGGCTACCCAATGGTCCCATCTAATGGTGTGGGAGACCTGGTTGCTATGTGTCTATGCGTACACACCTCATTCTGGCCTTTGGAATTACCTGGAAGCACTGTCCCAGCATGGGTGCAGTACTCAGTGGTGCCTGACTAGGTCAGGGGCGCCACACAGCCGACCCACTCCTGTGAGGAGAGTGTGAGTCTGTGCCGGGTGATGTACCGCGAAACTCGCGAGAGATACATGCGAGGCAATTGCGAGTGGGACACCGGCCATAAAGTTGTAAACTGACAGCTTATATACCTCAACTTCTCGCACTTTTTCAAAACCAACCAATGAGCACACTCAAAAAAATGTGCACAACAGGCTGATCAAACCAGATCCAGCCTGCTCGCGTTGCCCCTAGACCATAAACAAAATTAACCCTTCACCAGCAAGACAACTCATAATAAACACAGTAAGGGGTGTTACGGGGGCTGTCGGATAATAAGGGAATGGAAGGCTATCCGACAGTCAGGGTCCACCGTGCAGAGCTCTGCTGCAGAGTATGGCAGAGGATAGGGGAAACCTGTACAACCAAAGCGGTACTGACACTGTTGCGTCACAGTGTCACGAAGACCAATAGCGGCGTATACTGTTTAAGTCACAGCGACTACCTTATTAGAATAACATAGGAGTGGAAATGCAAAAGAGTGAGGAATACAACATAAAAGTGCATAGAAGTCTCACAGTCTGTGAGCGTGAAAGCACCTGTCTCAGTTAAGTCACAGAGACTAGGTGTAGTGTGTGCAATATGGCACCTACCTATGTCCGCTCCACTTGTGGTGCAAGGATACGGACAGCAGCAAGGCTGCTAGCTTGAAACTCCTGCCTATGACCGCTCCCCTAGTGTGCGAGGATACGGACTGCTGCAGGAGGCAGCGTAGTGGAGCGTTACCCTAGAAGGCAATGACCACCTAACCTACCTATGTCCGCTCCACTAAGGTGCGAGGACACGGACAACAGTACGGCTGAAAGGTACAGGAGTGCTACCCTAGCGATAGCGCTCACCTCAGAGTAGAACCACAAGGCCCAGTCAGACCATGTGCAGCAAGCACCTGCCTATGTCCACTCCACTAAGGTGCGAGGTTACGGACCACAGCATAAGCTGCATGGTACAAGAGCGTTACCCTACCGATAACGCTCACCTAGATAGAATAGGTGCCGCAAGGGACATGCACAGAGCGTCTACTCCTATGCAGGAACCAAGAGGACTGAGAGCCGGGCGGCGTGCATCAGGGTCTTTTATAGACTCTGTGCCTCATCCAAGATGGAGGACACCAGAGCCAATCCGCTGCCAGAACGACAGCAATGACGTCACGCTGGCCTATCACCGTGCAAAGCGTCACAAGCACATGACCAGCGACCAATCGGCATAGAAGGTGTCAGAGACATGTGACCACGTGTCACAAGCACATGACCAGTGGCCAATCAGCTTAGAAGGTGTCGAGACATGTGACCTCGTGTCAGTGATGATGTCACCCGCACATGTGCAATGGCTCCAAGATAGGACTTAGTCTCCAGCGCTTGCACATGTGCAGTAGCAAGAAATCCAAACATAGTCTCCAGTGCCACAGCAACCGTAACAAGGGGCCTATGCCACCATGTGATCCCCATACTATTCGTTGCTGGTGATTATCCATTCGGGTCCCAGTGATGTAATATAGACTATGTTCTTCCACATAGAAGATCCCAAATACTATTTGGCAATTCCCTAACATTATGCTAATATTAGAATTTCATTTTTTTTTCAGCAGCCGTTGTTATAAATGTATCTATCTCTAAAGTGATTGTAAAGAGCAATCACTACTCAGCAATTTATTGATGATTGGAATATCTCCTCACTCCTCACCATCTCAGGAAATCCTGCTATGACATCGCTAGCAATTTCTAGCGATATTGAGCGTGATAGCACCCGCCCCCGTCGTGGATGCGATATCGTGTGATCGCTGCCGCAGCGAACATTATCGCTACGGCAACGTCACACGCACTTACCTGATCGGCATCGAGGGACTGTTCGGCATCACAGCGACGTCACCGCGACGTCACTAAGCGGCCGGCCAATCAAAGCGGAGGGGCGGAGATGAGCGGGATGTAACATCCCGCCCACCTCCTTCCTTCCGCATTGTGGCCGGCGGCAGGTAAGGAGACGTTCCTCGCTCCTGCGGTGTCACACACAGCGATGTGTGCTGCCGCAGGAGCGACGAACCACATCGATAATCAACCATTACCGATTTTTGGTTTTGGGACGACCTCTCCATAGTGAACGATTTTCACCATTTTTGAGGTCGCTTAAGGTCGCTGGTAAGTATCACACGCTGGGATATCGTTAATGACGCCGGATGTGCGTCACTAACAACGTGACCCCGACGATAAAATATTAACGATATCGTAGCGTGTAAAGCCCCCTTTAGGGCATGAATATAATGGAGGATGGGGCTCTCTACTGCAGTGTCACTTTCACTATTAGGCCTCATTTGGACATCTGTGTTGCTCATACGTGTTGTATCCTTTTTTATCACAGATAGCACATGCACCCATTATAATACAGTATACGTCCATGGGTTTTTTTTGCATACTATGCGTTCTGGCAAAATTCACTGAGATTTGTCCATTTTGTACCGACGGTAGAGATAAAAACTACCAATATAAGTTCATGGGACAGTGACTAAAGATGAGTGAACTCAAGGTTTGGTGTTTGTACCAAACACAGACTTTACAAAAAAAAAACCACAGAGTTTCAGGTGCCTTACGTATGAACACTAGAGTTGAGCGAGTACCTAACTATTCGCACTCGCCATACACATAACGAGTACTCTCTACTACTCACGTATTCATTCTGAATAGTGTCTGCAATGCAAGTCAATGGGGAATACTCATAATGTAAGGAGTAACCAGAATTCCGCACTATTTGCTACTCGCACGAATAGTACGGCATTTGGGCTACTCGTTACTTTGCAAGTTTTTCCCCATTGACTTGCATTGCATACACTATTCAGAACGAATACGTGAGTATTAGACAGTACTTGTTATGAATATAGTGAGTGCGAATAGTTAGCTACTCGCTCAATGCTAATGAACACTCCTCGTGCGAACAGCGCTGTGCTCGGGTACACTCAGTGTTCTGCTTAGTGTGAGCCACTTGTAATGTTTGAACAGCTCGGACTGGGGGTAACAACAGCGTGATCATATTTAGTGCACTAAAGAAAAAAAATGGAAAAATCCGCCCACCTGCCCCCAGAAGTGATCTGTATATGGCTGGCGGAATGTAGGCGGAGACCCAAACTGCCCAATTTGTGATTTTTATTGGGATTCCGATCAAATCCGAGTCCCAAACCTAAAGTCCAGGTGAACCCGCCGTACCAAACTTCCACGGGTCCGCTCATCTCTAACAGTGACAATCACGGACAGCACGCGGATGGCAGCAGTGTGCAATCCTTGTGCTGCCCATATTGTATTTAACATTGCAATGGATAGAAGTTTTGTAATTTATCCATAAAAATCACTGATGATAAAAACAGTAATAACGGAATGAGGCAAGGTCTTAGCGCTCATTCAGAAGAGCGAATAGTATATACATGTGCTGCCCAAGTAAGGGTTTACTCACAGTGGCGTATAACTCCAACCAGTATAATGCGTGGAAAAAAAGGATTGTGCTCACACTCATGTTATTCAATGAGGTAGAGCAGATCTGCAATTTTTTTTCTCAGCTGTATTTGGCCTGAGGGAGAAATTACAGCATGTTGTGAGTGAATGCGTAAATTGGATAAGAGTCACCTATGTGTGTGACAAAAAAAAATGGACACTACACGGACCATCCTAGTGGCATTCGCATTTACTATTATCTTCCAAGTATTGGATAAGACTTCAAGTCTATAGGTGTGTATTCAAGTCTATGGGTGCACATTCAGGTCTATGGGTGCCCATTCAAGTCTATGGGTGCGTATTCAATTCTATAGGTGCACATTTAAGTCTAAAGGTCCGCAATCAAGTCTATAGGTGTGTATTCAAGTCTATGGATGAGCATTCAAGTCTAAAGGTGCACACTCAAGTCTAAAGGTGCACATTCAAGTCTAAAGGTGCACATTCAAGTCTAAAGGTGCACACTCAAGTCTAAAGGTGCACACTCAAGTCTAAAGGTGCACACTCAAGTCTAAAGGTGCACACTCAAGTCTATAGGTATGCATTCAAGTCTATAGGTGCGCATTCAAGTCTGTGGGTGAGCATTCAAGTCTATAGGTGCACATTCAAGTCTGTGGGTGAGCATTCAAGTCTAAAGGTGCACACTCAAGTCTAAAGGTGCACATTCAAGTCTAAAGGTGCACATTCAAGTCTAAAGGTGCACATTCAAGTCTAAAGGTGTACATTCAAGTCTAAAGGTGCACACTCAAGTCTAAAGGTGCACACTCAAGTCTAAAGGTGCACACTCAAGTCTAAAGGTGCACACTCAAGTCTATAGGTATGCATTCAAGTCTATAGGTGCGCATTCAAGTCTGTGGGTGAGCATTCAAGTCTATAGGTGCGCATTCAAGTCTGTGGGTGAGCATTCAAGTCTAAAGGTGCACACTCAAGTCTAAAGGTGCACATTCAAGTCTAAAGGTGCACATTCAAGTCTAAAGGTGCACATTCAAGTCTAAAGGTGCACACTCAAGTCTAAAGGTGCACACTCAAGTCTATAGGTATGCATTCAAGTCTATAGGTGCGCATTCAAGTCTGTGGGTGAGCATTCAAGTCTAAAGGTGCACACTCAAGTCTAAAGGTGCACATTCAAGTCTATAGGTATGCATTCAAGTCTATAGGTGCGCATTCAAGTCTAAAGGTGTGCATTGAAGTCTGTGGGTGCGCATTGAAGTCTGAGTGCGCATTGAAGTCTATGGGTGCTCATTCAAGTCTATGGGTGCTCATTCAAGTCTAAAGGTGTGCATTCAAGTCCATGGGTGTGCATTGAAGTCTATGGGTGCTCATTCAAGTCTATGGGTGTTCATTCAAGTCTATGGGTGCGCAAAAGAAAATTGGATCCCATATGGATCACCTTCTTTACGATTATTAGGGATACATTGCAATTTGGAAACTGTATTTGATCACATACATTTTAAAATCTCAATGTATAAAACAGATGGCACACAGATGTCAAACGGATGTAAAATATGGACACACGGAAAACAATATAGATGAAAATCGTCAGCGTTTTCTGGCTGAAATATGGATGATTTGTTTTATACATTGGTTTAACCATGGTACTTTCATATGATCGGACCTTTGGTACGGGTGCTGTCCATGGAAAAAACTGCCATCACATTGTCAGGACTGAGACCACTGTAATTACATTGAGCTGTTCAGATAACATTTTTATAATACGAACTGAATGGAAAAATCACAGCGTGTAGAATTCTCTTCCATATTTCAGGTGTGATTCGCCTCAAGTCTAAGCAAGCAAAAAAAAAAAATCGGATCCCATATGGATCAATCTTATAGCATTGGATTTTTATGGCTACATTGCCATTACTCACATAGGAAACTGTTTTTGGTTTTGTTCATTTTTTTCACTGCTGAATCTGCTGGTGTATAAAACATAAGTGATTTAGATTAGATGAATTTTTTTGACTTTTTTTAGCAAAATACTGTGAGGCTCTGTGCACATAGAGTTTTTTTGAGGCAGTCCCACAGAGAGATTGGGCCGATGTTCTGGAAGAGAAGGGGTTGAAGCCCTGCTACCGCAAGGAATCCAGTTAGTTGATTTATGCAGTCAACACGTTTCAAAGATCAAGTCTTCTTCATCTTGACAGAAAAAAAATGTTGATGTTTCTGTCCTGATTAAGGAGACTTGATCTCTGAAACGCATTGACTGAATAAACAATGCTTTTTTAAATCAACTAACTGGATTCCTTGCGGTAGCACGGCTTTAACCCCTTCTCTTGCGGAATATCGGCCCAATCTCTCTGTGGAACTTCTCTTGCGGAACATTGGCACCTCTCCATTTACTAACACTAGGGCTGATGCACTACACAGCTGACATCAACCCCAACAAAAACATTATCCTGATTGAGAAAAACAACAGGGCAATGGGGAAGAGCCAACACAAAGTGCCAGTGCTAGTGGAGTATCTTGTGATGCTCACCTTTCGGGGCGGCTGTGTGCTGGTATTTTTAAGTGGGAAGGGCCCAATAGCCATGGGCCTTCCCAGCCTTACAATATCATCCTGCAGCTGTCTGCATTACCCTTGTTGGTTACCAAAAATAGGGGGGACCCCACGCCGTTTGTTGCCCAATAAGCTCCATATGCCAGGCACTAAAGGATGCAATTTAATAAGGTCCCATTACCCGATATTTACCTTCGTTGCCAGCATCCGCAGCTTCTTGAAGCCGGCTCCCTGCTCACTACACACGTAGCGAAGGTACACATGGGGTAACTATGAGCAAAGGGGTTTGCTTATTAACCCGATGTGTACTCCGGGAGCCAGCGCTAAGCGGTGTGCTCTGGTAACCAAGGTAAATATCGGGTAACCAAGCAAAGCACTTTGCTTGGTTACCCGATATTTACCTTAGTTACCAAGTGCAGCATCGCTTCCACGCGTCGCTGCTGGCTGGGGGCTGGTCACTGGTAGCTGGTGAGATCTGCCTGTTTGACAGCTCACCAGCGACCATGTAACGACGCAGCAGGGATCCTGATAAGGTCAGATCATCGTCGTGATCGCTGCTGCGTCGCTACGTGTGACCTAGGCTTTAGTTTACTTTTGTGATGTGGCAACTAGCAAGAAACACAGTGGACTCATTTCAAATCTGTAGAACTCATGATATACATTAAAGAAGGTGGGTGACTATATTTCCAACCAAACCTAGATCAACATTTTTGCAACATCTTGACCTACTAATATTAATTTTGAATTAAAAATGCTAACAAATCTTTAAAACTGCTGCAAAACTTTAATGCATCAACGAATTTCAATAGATTTATTAATATATTCATCAAAGAAGGATAATACCAGGATATTTGGTGATGTAACCGGTAATAAAAGAGTTTGTCTTAGTTGAATGTACATACATCAGGTCGGAACTACTGCGGAATATTTTTTACCATTAGAGACATTGTATTTGAAACTGCATCAGGTTCATGTTTTGTCCATTATTGTATTTTTGTTTGGCTTTTTGTGACTTTTGGGACATTACTTGCTTGGAATTCACTAATAAAATGCAGAATAAAACTCATTAAAATGAACATGTTGTTTTCAAATTAACTAAAACCTCATGTGTCCAAACCCTTGGGGCTCATGCACACATGTATGAGGGATCCTTAAGTCCTGCAAAACTTCTACCTAACACGAATGTGGATTTCCTTTCTACGCTCAGTTCATCAGCAGCGAATTATTGTATTTTCCATTAGCTGCAAGACAATTGTCTCCATATTGATCAACGAAGGCCTGAAAATTGGATTCACATATATGGGTAGCGTTTGTGTCAGTAGCAGGTGTACATGAACCCCTACTTGAATCCACTTGGCTCCAGGTGATTGTATCCTATAAATATAATGGATCCATAACAAGCTCTCAAATTGGGCTATGGGGCTCAATGTTGCTCAGGAATTGATTTGAACCTGGGCCAGATCTGTATATACATTCATAATAAAGATCAAAGCTTCTCTGCCATTACTGTCATATCTTCATATCTTGAAATTAATTATTTGACAAAGTGCTGACAATTCTTTTTCAGTGTGGATGCCATACAGAGCTGTATGAAGCTTCATTGTTGTATTTGGGTATATGTATGGAAAGTATGTAAGGAAAGTCACATTAGTATGACAAATGAACAATGTGTGCTGCCCTGGTTTGCAGGCCAGTGATGTGTTGCTGTTTGTCTTCACTTCTGTGGTCATTGTCATTGGCCTGGCATCCTGGGCGCATCTGGCTCTTGCTAGGTCCATGGCAGACAGTTTTTGTAGGCCTCTCAGATGCCATGAGAATGCCAACCCCAGAATCAAGTTATGGGGGATATGGACATTGTCATTATGTGACTGTAAGAAAGTGAGGAACAGGAGCTCCTAGTGTCCCTCACACTAGGAATCCCTAGGCTATCCTTAATGTCAAGGTTACCCCTAATGACGGAGATGCTTGAGTCACATGCTTGGCTATGCTCCTGACCAGAACTAATCTGATTCTCCCCTCCTGCCAGCCAAGGAAAGGGCAAGCATGAGAATGAAACATAGATAAAGAGAGACAGGGGAAAACTAAAACTCTGACACACTGCAAACACACAGGAACAAACAATGAGAGACTCAGGAAGGTACCAACAAAAAGACAACAAGGGTTTACTCCATAACTGTGCACAGCAACAAGAACTACAACCACCAATTAGTCTGGATCACAACACCTCACCAGACCAGCTAAGATAAAATATAGCTGGTATAGAAAGAAGGATCTAGCCAGCATATATAGGAGTGGAGCAGATGTGATTGGCTTCCCCACAACATGTGACCAAACTAAACTCACAAGCAGACCAGCAGAAATTAACTCTTGCTAGCCTGCCTATGAACTACTAATCTGTTGGTCGACGCCTGAGTCAGCCTGCGCTGATAACAGACATCAGGGAAGTTATCAGGCAAAGTATCTGAATCTATAGTCTGGATCTACAGATCCTTACGTTGCCATAACAGTTAGTGATGTTTGTAAAAACCCCTGTGTGATAGACACATTCCCAATTTCTTCTTAAATTATGTCATATGAGGCATAGCCACTATGTTTCATTCAACGTCATGACAGGCGTCACCCAACAACGTCATAATATTATGGGCTAGAAAGTACCAGAGGCGCCCAGGAAACCAGTCCAGGGATGCCAAGAGCAGAATTGAAAACCAGCTACTTGGACTGAGCAGAAATGTTGAAATAGTCTAGCATTCAATCAAAATATTGGCCTTTTCGGGGTCCCCCCCTCCCTTCTACTTTTTGATGTTAAGAGCGTTTGCTAAGTATGTTTTTATTTTCAAGCAATAAAGAGATTTGTATTTCTACCACATGCCTGACTGTGCATGTCTACTTTTCTGTCTGATTACGTGGCCTGGCAGGGTTGACATGTGTCGATGGACATGATGGAACTTTAGGAGATACGTTTGGATTGAAAGTAATCTGGCGTGAGGTCAACTGTTCAACTACGCTTACTACTTGGACTGGAGGTTGGACCAGGGCACTGTGAAATCAAACTGCTGTCTCTAATTAGTACTGTATGCTTTGATACTACCATACACATTAGGCTTTGGGTTGGTGTCATAGATAAAACTTTTGTAACACCCATACTGATGTTCCTGCGCTGTCCTGCCCCCCTCCCCCAGCGGTGAAGTCAGTTTCCTCACCTGCCCGGACGTCCTGCGGGGGTTGTCCTGTCCCAGATCTATGCTGCTGTCTCCCAGAGTAGGTGTACACCTCACAAGCTTCCTGGTTCTGTCTAAACGGTGCGCTCGCCCATGCCCCTTTTCTTAAAAGGCCAGCATACCCTGACCCGAAAATGCCTCTCAGGTCAGCTGAGAGGCTGCAGGTATTTAAGGCACTGTCCTCTAAAGGGAGGTGCTTGGGCAACGATTCTCATATGGTACTAGTTCTCAGGTCCCTAGCACTGCTGCTGGCACATTCATCTATACATCCCACCTCGACACCTGCTGCCGCTGTTACCCATCTCCAGAGACTGTCTCTTCCGTACCCCTGGGGCCAGCCGTCACAGTGTTAAGGAGAAATCCCATAATTTTTGGGAAATCTTAACAGTGAATGTCTGCTGTAATCTTAGATTAAAGGTCTCTGAGAGCCAGCGGAGAAATTCAGACCACACAATATAGCTGGTATAAATTCCTTTCTCAGTAAAGTGCACAAATGTGTCGTGCTTTATTATTACAAGCCTTTTTATAGAACCGTAATGGGTTAATCTTTTAGTAAAATTCCTAGGTTTGCCATTGGCTATATTAAAAGCATATGCAAAAAGCCTGTGACATTTATCCATATTTTGGGACTTCCCCTCCACCCCCTCCTGTGTACCAACTCCATAACTTGCAGAGTCTTTGTCATGTACCTCACAGTCATAAATTTGGACTTGCGCAGATACAGCCGGCCATTGTTCTTCACTCTGTTCCCTTGTCTCACAACATCAGCTGCTGACCTTGGTGTACACAAGCTTACAGTATCTTGGTACTCATAAAGAAAAGAAAGCTTAGTTATGAAAAAAGCATATAGAAAAATATATAGTGTATTCTCACAGTAGAAAAGCACATAGAAAAATATATTATATTCTCGCAGTAGCACTAGTCTTCCTGAGTGGCACCCGGTCTCACACCTGCAGGGTAACAGCCTCACTATTAGAGGCTCTGGTCAAAAACAGGTTTGGTTTTGCAGTTAAGCCCCTCTGGGTTTTTCGTGTGCTTTGGCCCAGTGGGTCCGCTAAATCACCTGTGAGCATAACAACTTTCTGATGTGTGCCACATTAACAGCCAATGTGTTTCCAAATTTTGGGATGGAAAAAAAGCTAAGCTATCACACTTTACCAGTCCAGATCCTCTGCAGTAAAGGCTGCTTTACACGCTGCGATATCGTGACAGATATCGCTAGCGTGCGTACCCGCCCCCATCGGTTGTGCGACATGGGCAAATCGCTGCCCGTGGCACACAACATCGCGCGGACCCGTCACACTACTTACAGTTAGGTCCAGAAATATTTGGACAGTGACACAATTTTCGCGAGTTGGGCTCTCCATGCCACCACATTGGATTTGAAATGAAACCTCTACAACAGAATTCAAGTGCAGATTGTAACGTTTAATTTGAAGGTTTGAACAAAAATATCTGATAGAAATTGTAGGAATTGTACACATTTCTTTACAAACACTCCACATTTTAGGAGGTCAAAAGTAATTGGACAAATAAACCAAACCCAAACAAAATATTTGTATTTTCAATATTTTGTTGCGAATCCTTTGGAGGCAATCACTGCCTTAAGTCTGGAACCCATGGACATCACCAAACGCTGGGTTTCCTCCTTCTTAATGCTTTGCCAGGCCTTTACAGCCGCAGCCTTCAGGTCTTGTTTATTTGTGGGTCTTTCCGTCTTAAGTCTGGATTTGAGCAAGTGAAATGCATGCTCAATTGGGTTAAGATCTGCTGATTGACTTGGCCATTGCAGAATGTTCCACTTTTTTTGCACTCATGAACTCCTGGGTAGCTTTGGCTGTATGCTTGGGGTCATTGTCCATCTGTACTATGAAGCGCCGTCCGATCAACTTTGCGGCATTTGGCTGAATCTGGGCTGAAAGTATATCCCGGTACACTTCAGAATTCATCCGGCTACTCTTGTCTGCTGTTATGTCATCAATAAACACAAGTGACCCAGTGCCATTGAAAGCCATGCATGCCCATGCCATCACGTTGCCTCCACCATGTTTTACAGAGGATGTGGTGTGCCTTGGATCATGTGCCGTTCCCTTTCTTCTCCAAACTTTTTTCTTCCCATCATTCTGGTACAGGCTGATCTTGGTCTCATCTGTCCATAGAATACTTTTCCAGAACTGAGCTGGCTTCATGAGGTGTTTTTCAGCAAATTTAACTCTGGCCTGTCTATTTTTGGAATTGATGAATGGTTTGCATCTAGATGTGAACCCTTTGTATTTAATTTCATGGAGTCTTCTCTTTACTGTTGACTTAGAGACAGATACACCTACTTCACTGAGAGTGTTCTGGACTTCAGTTGATGTTGTGAACGGGTTCTTCTTCACCAAAGAAAGTATGCGGCGATCATCCACCACTGTTGTCATCCGTGGACGCCCAGACCTTTTTGAGTTCCCAAGCTCACCAGTCAATTCCTTCCTTCTCAGAATGTACCCGACTGTTGATTTTGCTACTCCAAGCATGTCTGCTATCTCTCTGATGGATTTTTTCTTTTTTTTCAGCCTCAGGATGTTCTGCTTCACCTCAATTGAGAGTTCCTTAGACCGCATGTTGTCTGGTCACAGCAACAGCTTCCAAATGCAAAACCACACACCTGTAATCAACCCCAGACCTTTTAACTACTTCATTGATTACAAGTTAACGAGGGAGACGCCTTCAGAGTTAATTGCAGCCCTTAGAGTCCCTTGTCCAATTACTTTTGGTCTCTTGAAAAAGAGGAGGCTATGCATTACAGAGCTATGATTCCTAAACCCTTTCTCCGATTTGGATGTGAAAACTCTCATATTGCAGCTGGGAGTGTGCACTTTCAGCCCATATTATATATATATAATTGTATTTCTGAACATGTTTTTGTAAACAGCTAAAATAACAAAACTTGTGTCACTGTCCAAATATTTCTGGCCTTGACTGTACCTGCCTAGTTACGTCGCTGTGACCGGCGAACCGCCTCGTTTCTAAGGGGGCGGTTCGTTCAGCATCACAGCGACATCACAGCAGCGTCACTGAACCGCCGCCCAATAGATGCGGAGGGGCGGAGATGAGCGGGACGTAACATCCCGCCCACCTCCTTCCTTCCTCATTGCCGGCGGGCGCAGGTAAGGTGAGGTTCCTCGTTCCTGCGGTGTCACACAAAGCGATGTGTGCTGCCGCAGCAACGAGGAACTACATCGCTAGCTGCAGCAGCGATAATCGAGAATAGGGGGACATGTCACCGATGAGCGATTTTGAACGTTTTTGCGACGATTCAAAATCGCTCATAGGTGTCACATGCAACGACATCGCTAAAGCGGCCGGATGTGCGTCACAAATTCCGTGACCCCAACGAGATCACTTTAGCGATGTTGCAGCGTGTAAAGCGGCCTTAAGGCTATGTGCCCATGGGACTCTGTACCCGCGGATTTTGCCTATTATCCTATGGTACATGGGGAGTGCTGTGTCCATGCTGCGGAATGTGCGGCTGCGGAACATGCTGCGGATGTTTGCAGCCGCACGTAACTGCATGTCAATTATTCATGCGGAAATACCTGCGGAATTCCCGGCCCTCCACTATGGAGATAGAGGCCGGGACTTCCGCAGGTAAGCCGCATGAATGTCCGCCGGTTTACCACAGATATTTCGCTGGAATCCCACAGCTATGAATAGCTGCAGATTCCAGGGAGCAGCTGCGGTAAACCTGCGGATGTACCTGCGGATATACAGTTAGGTCCAGAAATATTTGGACAGTGACACAAGTTTTGTTATTTTAGCTGTTTACAAAACCATGTTCAGAAATACAATTATATATATATAATATGGGCTGAAAGTGCACACTCCCAGCTGCAATATGAGAGTTTTCACATCCAAATTGGAGAAAGGGTTTAGGAATCATAGCTCTGTAATGCATAGCCTCCTCTTTTTCAAGGGACCAAAAGTAATTGGACAAGGGACTATAAGGGCTGCAATTAACTCTGAAGGCGTCTCCCTCGTTAATCTGTAATCAATGAAGTAGTTAAAAGGTCTGGGGTTGATTACAGGTGTGTGGTTTTGCATTTGGAAGCTGTTGCTGTGACCAGACAACATGCGGTCTAAGGAACTCTCAATTGAGGTGAAGCAGAACATCCTGAGGCTGAAAAAAAAGAAACAATCCATCAGAGATATAGCAGACATGCTTGGAGTAGCAAAATCAACAGTCGGGTACATTCTGAGAAAAAAGGAATTGACTGGTGAGCTTGGGAACTCAAAAAGGCCTCGGCGTCCACGGATGACAACAGTGGTGGATGATCGCCGCATACTTTCTTTGGTGAAGAAGAACCCGTTCACAACATCAACTGAAGTCCAGAACACTCTCAGTGAAGTAGGTGTATCTGTCTCTAAGTCAACTGTAAAGAGAAGACTCCATGAAAGTAAATACAAAGGGTTCACATCTAGATGCAAACCATTCATCAATTCCAAAAATAGACAGGCCAGAGTTAAATTTGCTGAAAAACACCTCATGAAGACAGCTCAGTTCTGGAAAAGTATTCTATGGACAGATGAGACAAAGATCAACCTGTACCAAAATGATGGGAAGAAAAAAGTTTGGAGAAGAAAGGGAACGGCACATGATCCAAGGCACACCACATCCTCTGTAAAACATGGTGGAGGCAACGTGATGGCATGGGCATGCATGGCTTTCAATGGCACTGGGTCACTTGTGTTTATTGATGACATAACAGCAGACAAGAGTAGCCGGATGAATTCTGAAGTGTACCGGGATATACTTTCAGCCCAGATGCAGCCAAATGCCGCAAAGTTGATCGGACGGCGCTTCATAGTACAGATGGACAATGACCCCAAGCATACAGTCAAAGCTACCCAGGAGTTCATGAGTGCAAAAAAGTGGAACATTATGCAATGGCCAAGTCAATCACCAGATCTTAACCCAATTGAGCATGCATTTCACTTGCTCAAATCCAGACTTAAGACGGAAAGACCCACAAACAAGCAAGACCTGAAGGCTGCGGCTGTAAAGGCCTGGCAAAGCATTAAGAAGGAGGAAACCCAGCGTTTGGTGATGTCCATGGGTTCCAGACTTAAGGCAGTGATTGCCTCCAAAGGATTCGCAACAAAATATTGAAAATAAAAATATTTTGTTTGGGTTTGGTTTATTTGTCCAATTACTTTTGACCTCCTAAAATGTGGAGTGTTTGTAAAGAAATGTGTACAATTCCTACAATTTCTATCAGATATTTTTGTTCAAACCTTCAAATTAAACGTTACAATCTGCACTTGAATTCTGTTGTAGAGGTTTCATTTCAAATCCAATGTGGTGGCATGCAGAGCCCAACTCGCGAAAATTGTGTCACTGTCCAAATATTTCTGGACCTAACTGTATCCGCAGGTACAAAGTCACGTGGGCACATAGCCTAACTGCTCAAGCAAACGCTGTCCACCCTCACTATTACTGATCTTATACATGTTTTGTTCTTCTGTATATACATGACAACCCCAAACACCAGCCCGAATTGTAGAGTCACGCCATCTGACACTATACAAAGGGAGCATATATTTCCTCCTATTTGTCGTATGCAAAACACAAAGCTGCAGAATCCATTATCCCGCTTCATATTGCAGCTTTAATTCACAGCGCTGGCAATTAATATGACAAATTGACAATGATTTTGAAAACAGATGAATCCCAGGCTAGAAATCAAGCACATCTGTTAGCAAAATAAAGAAATAATCCATGCCGCCATTCAGTCACCAGTATTGTTCTCTTTACTAGAAGTTTTCAATGGTTCAGCAATTAAACTTGTGACAAAATACAATAGACTGAGTAGTGTGTTATCTGTATAGAATGGAATGAACTTATCAAGACAATACTCCCATTCAGGACATTGATTACCAAGATTACCCGACTATCTGATTCCAAACAGGTGGAAAGGCATCCGGATCATTCACTTGTTAGGATAATATTTTGTTAGCTGTGGGTGCCTCCTATATGGTAATTTTCGGTTATTTTTTCCAAGAGTTCTCAATGTCATCTCACATTTCACTCTTATACAGTGTTTCTTTTTATCTTTATCTCTATATGGTCTTATTTTCATACCATGATAATGTTTTATATAGCGTGGGGTGCAAATAATAAGGGTGTAAAAACCTTAACAAGTTTCCTTAACAAAATATGTGCAGTATATTGGGATATTGCCTAAAATTATATTTTTCTAAGGCTAGGTTCACATTTCCGTTGTTTTAAATCCGTCAGGTCCGTCAGCGATGGATCCGTCGGTTTTTAGATGTCAACTGACGCAACGGATGTGTTTTTCAAGAATCCTGTGAAAAAACTGATCCGTTGCATCCGTTACATCCGCTGTGCGTCCGTTTTTTGATGGATCCGTCATGATTTGTTTGTGTTTGGGACAGCCCAGTGGGTGTGCCAAACATTCTGGGCATCCTCAGTAGAGCATGACGGAGTCCAGTGCTGGATTCCGTCGTAAGACAGATTACGACGGAATCCAGCACCATAGACAAACATTACAAGCTTTGACGGATTGTGACGGATTCCTGCGCAGTGCGTTAATTTTGACGGGCCAAAAAACGTTACATTCTGCATTGTTTCCGCCTGGCGGTCAGTCCAAAAACGACTGACCGCCGCGCAGCTGATGCAACGCAAGGTCATCAGTTGCAATCCGCCACTAATACAAGTCTATGGGAAACAATAGAATCCGCCAAACGGATTCCGTTGTTTACCAGAGCCGCGGATTGTGACTGATACAATTTAACGGAAATGTGAACCTAGCCTAACATAAATGGTTAGATAAGGAAAAGCTGCACGCCAAAACTTTCCTGGTGCCAATATAACTATGCTTGCAGACGTCTACAGAATTGAGGATGGGACAGCTCTTATCCTGTGACACTGAACCGAGCAGACTCTAGCTTTATATCAGCCTATGGGCGACATAGAATAATTGGGCCCCTCTGCATTGTACATTTTTTCTCCGTACCTTCCAAGAGCCATAACTTATTTATTTTCTAGTTGATAGAGTTATACGTGGGACTCTTCTCTTCCAATACAATTTCTCTTCCAATTTTTAACCATTACCATTTTGGGATATATACAACTTTCCTATCACTTTTTTTTCCATTTTTTTTTTAATCAAAGTAATCATTTTGATTTTTTTTTCATTCCGGAGTCCTATATATTTGATATATATTATAATACTTTATTACTTTGGACAGTTATGTGCATGATGATACTAAATACGTTAAAACATCACTCCAGCATTTTTTTAATTTCAGTACTGGAAACCTGGAAACCAGTACTGGAAAATTTCAAGGGAACCTGTCAGGTGCCATATGCACCCAGAGCCACAAGCAGTTCTGGTTGTATATTTCTAATCCCTGCCTAACCATCACAGCATCTAGTAGCATAGATAAAGAGATCTTTAGAAAAAGTATTTCTAAAATTCCTTTATGATATGCTTATGAGCGCAGGGACTAGTCGCAAGGGCGTTATTTCCCCCAACTAGTCTGCTCTTTTAGCATGTTAGCACGCCCACAATATGTTATTCATTGCCCAACGTCATCAGCTGTGACGCGCGTACCTGTGTCCATTGTCAACGCTTCAGAACGCCGGACTTAGGGTCAGTGTGCATGATCAAAAGTCTCGTCACTTCCGGGCATGCGCACTAGACCTCTCTGAAGCCGAGATGTGTACACTCAGCTTCATAGTGCGCATGACCAGAAGTGCTGGGACTTCTGATCATTCTCACTGACTCTAAACCCGGCATTCTGAAGCAGTGACAACGGACACAGGTACGCGTATAACCGCTGATGACGCTAGGCAATGGACATTTAATAACATGTGAGTACAACCCTGTAGGTGTTCTAACATGCTAAGACGGTGGACTGGTTGGGGGAAATAACGCCCTTGTGACTAGTCCCTGCGCTCATTAGCATATCATAAAGGATCTTTAAAAATATGTTTTCTAAAGATCTCTTTATCTATGCTACTAGATACAGGGACAGTTAGGCAAGTATTAGCAATAAGCACCTGTGCCGCCCCCGTGGCAGCAGCCGAGCTGCTTGGATCCGAGTTCTCAGTGGCTCGAGGGTCTCCGGACTCGGGGGTCGTGCGGCCACTCAAATGAAGAGGGTATTTACAAGGAGTATTATAGAGTTTGTGACGCCACTTGTGGAATGTGGTAACTAGGAGTACCACCGCTGCAGTTGGGGAGTACCTGGGGATGATGGAATGGGGCAGCCAGGTGTTGTAACCCTCCATGAGTAGGGGAAATACCCCAGGACTCAGTGGTTGAGGGGGTGCCATTGGGTGCAAGGAGGTCTCTTTGGTACTCACTCAGTCCATTAAGCAGACACTGACAACTGGTCAAACAAGTCTCTGGACACCGCTGAGGCTGAGGGGAGCTTAGTTCGGGTCCCGTCCCCAATGGTGCTGCCTGGTGATCCGTGACCTGCCTCCTGGCACTATGTTTACTTCTCTGATGCTCCCAGTAGCGTAAAACTTACCGGGTCTCGCTCCCCACTCTGGCTAAGTGTGGGAGCTTTCTCTCAGGGATCACGCTTGGGATTTTCCTCCCTTCCCCAACCCACCAGGTGGGCGACTCTATTCCACTCAAGTCGTCCACTGGTGTGTTTGATGGGTGTGGCGCAGGGTGTATCTAGGATTTGATTAGCTGATGTAGGCAACACCATATAGTTAGGGACCCAAACCAAAAAGGAGGTGGATATTGCACGGGAGGGCAGATTGTGCAATACCCTGTGATGACCCGATAGTCCAGGGGCGTCACACACTCAGCACTGCTCGTGTTGCTGGGTGCATATTGCACCTGGGAGGTTCCCTTTAAATGTAAGTCCCCTGCCCCTAGTCTTATACTCACCTGCCGCCGTCTTCATCTTTTTCCAATGTTTGCTGGGGGCCACAAATCAATTTAACTCTATGAGAGCCTTGTTCTGGCTTCATTCTTGCTCTCTAAAGCGGGCTTTACACGCTACGACATTGCTCAAGTGATCTCGTTGGGGTCACGGAATTTGTGATGCACATCCGGTCACTTTAGCGATGCCGTTGCGTGTGACACCTACCTATGAGCGATTTTGCACCGTTTTGGCTGTCAAAGCCTTCGTCAGCCTTCGTCACTCCCCCTGACGAAGGCTTTGACAGCCGAAACGGCCGTCGTGTAGATACAGGTCCCAGTGTGCTCCAGGATTTTCCCTCCCAGGTATGTTACCATCCAAGCAACTCTAGGTTTCATGGTCCTTTTACATGTATACTTTTGTGGGGGCTGGTGTGGCTCAATTGTGCCCTCTGTGGTCTTCATATACCTTATGAGCCCCTGTTAATTAGTAATCAATTACACTGTTTTCTTGACCAGCATACCGCCTCCCATCCCTGACACTGATGAACATATAGCTCTTCCTGGTTGGTGTATTTTGCTGCTCCCTATATCAATTGTGGTTAAGGGATGATACCATGTGTATCCATTCATTTCCTTGAGCATTCTCTATTGATACTTATTTGTTTACAATAGACCATGGACTAACTGTGACCTGTAGTCTCACTTGTAATTGTGCCGCTACTCACCTACCCTGTGTTTAATAAAGTTCATCACTTTCAATCATTGGCGTTGTTGTCGCAGTTCTCTTTTCTATATGCTTTACATTAGCGACCTGCCAGGGTCCTATCCCGCCATGTATGTTTATGATACAATTCTATACATAATATCTTGTTAAATCATGGTGTGGCTGTGGCTTTTGTTTAAGATTTTATTTACATTCTAGGAAAAGTTGTCCAATATGAAGTTATATATTGAAAACATATTTTAATATTCTTTTTTACATTTCTTATTAATAAACCCCAAAAATGTTTCCAGTTTATGTTAAAATTAACTATGGTATCTTGTAGAAACTTGGCAGGCATGGGGACCTTCTGAAGGTTGCACAGCTGCCATTGTTTAGGCAACCCTACAATCATATGACATCCATCCATACATACAAGTGAGATCTTCCCCCATTTCCAACCTCCTAAATGCCACAGTCATGATTCACAGTGGAACCTAAGCGGTTAAACATTGTACTTCTTTCAATATTATTTTCTCTGATGAAGCCCCCTTCAGACTGCTCAGGACATCTTGAAGAATACTTGTATGGAAAAGAAAAAATGGGCGCTGCAATGAGTCCTGTGTCATGCCAACCATGAAGCATCGCAAGACCATTCTCGTGTGTGGTGGCTTTTCATCCATGCAGGAGGCTTAGGGGTACTTTGCACGCTGCGACATCGCAGGCCGATGCTGCGATGCCGAGCGCGATAGTGCCCGCCCCCGTCGCAGCTGCGATATCCTTGTGATAACTGCCGTAGTGAACATTATCGCTACGGCAGCTTCACATGGACTCACCTGTCCTGCGACCGTCGCTCTGGCTGGCGACCCGCCTCCTTATTAAGGGGGCGGGTCGTACGGCGTCACTGCGACGTCACACGGCAGGCGGCCAATAGGAGCGGAGGGGCGGAGATGAGTGGGATGTAAACATCCCGCCCACCTCCATCCTTCCGCATAACCTACGGAAGCCGCAGTGACGCCGGTAGGAGAAGTTCCTCGCTCCTGCGGCTTCATACACAGCGATGTGTGCTGCCGCAGGAGCGAGGAACAACATCTGACCGTCGCGTCAGCGTAATTATGGATTACGCCGACGCTGCACCGATGATACGATTATGACGCTTTTGCGCTCGTTAATCGTATCATCGAGCCTTTACACACTACGATGTCGCATGCGATGCCGGAAGTGCGTCATTTTAGATTTGACCCCACCGACATCGCACCTGCGATGTCGTAGTGTGCAAAGCCCGCCTTAGGCTAGGTTCACATTTCCGTAGTTTTAAATCCGTCAGGTCCGTCAGCGACAGATCAATTGTTTTTTAGATGTAAACTGACGCAACGGGGGTTCCTGTGAAAGGAATCCTGTGAAAAAACTGATCCGTTGGGTCCGTTACATCCGCTTTTTTGATGGATCCGTCATGATCCGTTTGTGTTTGGGACAGCCCAGTGGATTTGCCAAACATGCTGGGCATGCTCAGTAGAGCATGACGGAATCCAGCGCTGGATTCCGTTGTAAAACGGATTACGATGGAATCCAGCACCATAGACATCTATTAGAAGCTTGACGGATGCCGACGGATTCCTGCGCGGCGCGTTAATTTTGATGGCCAGAAAAATGTTACATTCTGCACTGCTCCCGCCTGGTGGTCAGTCAAAAAATGACTGATCGCGACGCAGCGGATGAAACGCAAGGTAATCAGTTGCAATCCGCCACTAATACAAGTCTATGGGACACAACGGAATCCGCTAAACGAATGCCGTTGTTTACCAGAGCCGCGGATTGTGACTGATACAATTTTAACGGAAATGTGAACCTAGCCTTATTCATAAATTTTCATAAGAACACTGCATTGAATAAAGAATGGCATCTAAACAGTCTTCAAAAGCAACTTCTCCCACCAGGAGCAACTTGGTGCTGAACAATGAATTTTCCAACATGATGGAGACCATTTTACAAGGCAAAAGCGATGTATGGCTTTAATTAAGTCACTTTTCTTTCTTGACTTGTGTTTTTCGCTAACCTATTTTGTGCCAAAATCAGCAAAATGATGGATACTCTGAACAATATTTGTTCAGAACCCAAAATTGTCTTTTTTTCTGCTGTTATCAGTTTTGCAAATTTTCAGCTGAAAAGTTGCACCTTCTTCAAAACGCAGGTACATTTAAGCCCTCTAGGGAGGGACTGGAGTAGAGTTGCCACATATTTTCCAATATGTCGCATTTAATAAATCAGTCTAAAAGGTTTGGAAAAGCATCGTTCACGTAAAAAATCAGAAAACTAGCTATAAATAAAGGACAATAAAATAAAAAAAAATCTTAATATTTATATAGCGCTAACATATTCCACAGCGCTTTACATACATCAGGAACACTGTCCCCATTGGGGCTCACAATCCCATATTCTCTATCTGTATGTCTTTGGAGTTTGCATGGAGGAGTTTGCATGGGAGGAAACCCATTCAAACATGGGGAGAACATACAAACTCCCTGCAGAGGTTGTCCTTGGTGGGATTTGAACCCAGGACCCCGGCGCTGCAAGACTGCAGTGCTAACCACTGAGCCATCGTGCCACCCAATTAAAAAAAAAAGGTGAAAATTATTTGATAAATTTGTTGCAAATCACAAAATCACTGTCAGGGATGTGTCATGGGTGACAGGCAGTCATGTGGTTTCTGGCAGTAGAAGGTCACAGTGTTTGGCTGCGTAGAATGCTCCCTGACTTTCTATTGTTCCTGCTGTCAGTATTCATTGGTATAGGTGGCTTTCCTGTTGGATTTTCATCTCTCCCCCTTTTGGACCCAGCAGATGCTCACTTTCCACCCAGCTGCTGATAATCAGTATTCGCTTGGTGCTTAAATACTCCCTTCTTCCCTAGAGTTGTGCTGGTGATATTATTCAGTTAATTCTAGCTCTGGTTGCAAGCAGGTGGCTTGTACTCCTCTGTAGTATCGTTGCTGAAGCTTTACTGAACTTCTGCCTGTGTCATTGGGGATAAGTAATTCATGCATTTTTCCCCTGTGTGTCCTCTTTATGTCTTCCTTTAGCATTTAGTGGAGTGGACAAAGAGATCATCCCACCTGTTCCCTATATAGGGTCTAGCACTAGGGATATCTAGGGTCAGGTATCTGGCTCGGCGCATAGGTTAGGAACCTATCTAGAGTTTTTAGGGACCCCAGAGACCAGCAGAGGGTTTGGTCAGGGGTCACCATCTCCCCCTTCCGTAGATGCAGGTGTCCCCTTCTTACCTTTAATCTTTCACTTGGTACTTCCCCGCACCTACCGTAGCATGACAGGTGAGTATATTGCTGCACTTACACTACTCAAAATACACATCTACAAAGTTTTAGGTCATAAAAAGTTTCACTGCAGCACTCATTTAATAGAACCTGTTCTCGTGACACTTTTTTTTACATTTGCCTATATTGTGACCTATGTAATTGCAATATTATGACACATAGTACTCTCTTATTCAGTTGCAGTATTTTTTTTACCTACATTGCCCAAACTTCATTTTTTTTTAGTTATTTTTCTGTTCTTTTATTGACGTACACTTGGCGCTGTGATAGATTGTTATTCACCAGTTATGAGAAGAATGAAGGAAATGCCTCACATGATTCATGAGCACAGGATCTGTCTCTCCGCCTTTGCAGACGAGTTATGTATGACTTATGAATAAACTCTTGATATTATACAACCGTAGAGCTCAGATATTGATACTATTCTTTATTGGTAACTAGATATCACATATTTTTGCCATAGAAGAAATAAAAGTGAATTTTTATCCAAATCCATAACAAAACAAGTCATCTGACTCGCAAGATCCTACTTTCTAAAGGAGGTTTATTAAACACATTGTTGACTGTCATGGCGGCGTCAGGATCAGTGGAGACTAGAGATTCTGGAACTCTGCCTGCTAACTTCTCTGATGTCTTTGATCAGCGCAGGCAGACTTGGGCATCGATGCATAGACTTGTAGTTCATAGGCAGGCTAGCAAGAGTTAATCTCTGCTGAACTACCTGTTAGTCTCCTTTGATCACATGCTGTGAGGGAGCCAGTCACATTTGCTCCCCTCCTATATATGCTGGCTGGACACTTGCTTTAATGCCAGCTATAGCTTTTCTATAAAGGTCTGGTGGTGAGGTGTTGTGATCCAGACTTACTGGTGGTTGAAGTATTTCCTTGCTGTACGTCGTTGTGGTGGTAACCCTTGTTGTGGTTTTATTGCAACCTTACTTCTATTTCTTTTCTCATTAGTTTCTTAAGGGTGCTTTACATGCTGCGACATCGCTAACGATATATTGTCGGGGTCACGTCGTTAGTGACATCGCAGCGTGTGACAGCTAGGATTGACGATCAACGATCGCAAAAACGTCAAAAATCGTTGATCGTTGACACGTCGCTCTTTTTCATAATATCGTTGGTGGTGCATGCCGCTGGTTGTTCCTCGTTTCTGCAGCACTACACATTGCTGTGTGTGACACCCAGGAACGCCGAACATCTCCTTACATGCCTCCACCGGCAATTAGGAAGGAAGGAGGTGGGCGGCATGTTCCGGCCGCTCATCTCTGCCCCTCCTCTGCTATTGGACGGCTGCCGTGTGACGTCGCTGTGACGCCGCACGAACTGCCCACTTAGAAAGGAGGTGGATCACCGCTCACAGCGACGTTGCAGGGAAGGTAAGTCTGTGTGACGGGTGCAGGGCGAGAATGGCAATAGGTGGCTACGGAGGAGAGAGGGAGAGAAATCCCTCCCGCCCCTCCTCCGTGCCGGCGCGCCCCTCCTCAGCACTGGCCTGCCCCTCCTCAGCACTGGCCCACCCCTCCTCAGTACCAGCCTGTCCCCTACAGCTGAGGTCCGATCGCATGATCGGACCTCAGTCGCAGTGACACTCGCATGACACTTGGCTCCTGCTGTGCTGCCAGCGCGAGCCAAGTGTCATGCGAGGATCGCATTGGTCCCCGTGTGGCCCCGGCCTTATATCTGTACTGGAAGCTCAGTGGAGGGGGTTTTGTCCATTACCGAAGAAGAGGGAGGATCAGGGGACAGAGTGCTTCAGGGAGAGATTTTAGAGAGTGACCGTAAGAGCTTCGGTGGTACTGAAGGTCACACTCATGCCTGGAGTGAGTGTGTCCTTGCTCAGGAATTGCACCAGCGCATTGATGGTAGATGACACATAGAACCTGACCAACAAGAGAAGTGGAGTTTTTCCAGAAGAAAAGGCTACCCGGACTCTTAAGAGAAGTCACTCATTGTTGTGATTGGCTTTTAGCATCATGACAATAACCAACTGTCATGTGATGTTCGGTTCCAGACTCATTAGGTGTCACGGCGGCATTGGGCTCTGTTCACACTGCAGAGCCTGACAGGCAGCCTGATGTCTCCTAAGGCCGGTTTCACACATCCGGCTTTTTGCCGTTTTGCCGGATCCGGCGCTCTCCCGTACAGATAATACAGTACAATGACAGCGCTGTAACTTCCGGGTCACATGCGCCGGTCACATGACAGGATGTGACCGGCGCTTGTTGCGCTGTCATTGTACTGTATTAACTGTACGGGAGAGCGCCGGATCCGGCAAAACGGCAAAAAGCCGGATGTGTGAAACCGGCCTTAATTGTTCAGCCAGAGCTGGGCGTCGGCTGTTTTATGTGCTCTGTTCCTCACTCCAGCAGGAGTTAATGCAGATCTGGGGAACTCTGCTAGGAGCTCAGGTTGCTAATTACTAATCACAGCGTGTTCTTCCTATATAAGGTACTGGATCCTGGTGCTCGGTACTGATAATAGCTCCAGCTTATACAGCAATTCCAAGTCTTATGGTAGTGATCTTATTTTGGTGATCTGTGGTGTGCTTTTTGTATGGTATGTAAGTTTCCTGGTTGTCTGGTTACTTTGTCCCTTTTATTTTATTTTCCCCTGTGCACGTATTGTCGCTCCTTTTTGTTTGATTGCCGTGTGTACAAGTTTTAGGTTTTCCCATATCTGTGCTTAGTTGTGGGGTTTGAGACTATGGTATTGGCTCACTCTTTGGGTGAAGAAGAGGGAGGAGAGTCACACCAAGGTTGGACACGAGTTAGGATCACACTGGTGACTTAGACCTCGCTACCATCAAGAGTACTTCTAAGCTAAGGGATAGCGCAGGGTCCCCAGTCTGAAGGCCAGCCTAGGTGTCCCTGTCAAGTCGTCCCACCCTTACGTGACACCAACCTGAAGCACAACACACTGATTTGGAACACGGCAAGAGGATCCTTGTCACTACAAAGTTCCATGATTACTGGCAAACAATACCACCTAGGTGGCAGAAGTACCTTGTGTACGAACTAGCTTCAAATACTATAAAATAAGGAGGCTATATATTCCTAAGATTGATTGGGTCATATAAAAACAATTCAACAATGACCCCCATTCTGTTTTCACTGTTGATGGTATTAAAGGATATAAATGGTAGGTGGGATGCAGTACATACATTTCAGAGACCATGTACCCTACTAGACGGAGTTGTGAAATTTCCTGCTCTGATACATTTGTTGCATTTGCCCTTTCATCTGCATTTAGTTGCTACAATTTTCACTGCCCAAACTGCTCTTTTTTAGGTTTAATAATGCAAAAATTAAATGTATCTGTCTGCCCTGAATTTTAATTATCGAAGTCTAAATGTTACACAGGCGAAAATATAACAAACTAAATAATTACAGCTAAGGAATATCTTTTGTGTCCAGATCAAAGGCGGGCAACTAGACTATTACAAGGAATGGAGGCCGCCCATATGATGACAGGTTGAAAAAGTTAGATATGTTTAGCTTAGAAAAAAGACGTCTCAGAGGAGATCTCATTTATATGTATAAATACATGTGTGGTCAATATAAAGGACTGGCACATGACTTATTTCTTCCAAAGACAGTACTAAGGACCAGGGGGCACTCACTGCGAGTGGAAGAAAAGCGATTCCGACACCTAAATAGGAAAGGGTTCTTTACAGTTAGAGCGGTCAGACTGTGGAATACACTACCACAAGAGGTAGTAATGGCAGACACTATAACAGCTTTTATATCAGGGCTGGATGATTTCCTCAGTACACAAAACATTGTTGGTTATAAATGACTAAGTGACTAAATGTAGAACTGGTGGAGGAAGGTTGAACTAGATGGACCTAGGTCTTTTTTCAACCTAAGTAACTATGTAACTATGTTTCTGGCAGCTTTACCTACCAAAGAACAGTAGTCCTGTAGTAATTGATAAACATAATTCACATTATTTGACAACAGTAAACCAAATATTATGTTCTGCTCAGTATTCTTTGGTATGAGCCCTCTCCAACCCCCCACCCGATATTAGTGTCCACTGTGTTTCCTGATGAAGTGAAGTAACCACGAAATGTGCGTTGGGGTGGCAGGGACTAAGCTCACAAACTCGGCTTTACAAAATGTAAATGCATTGATATATTTGCTACCAACCTCTATCTGTATTTAAAGAATTATTTAAGCGAGTATTCACACTTAAAATAGTGGGGAAACTAAAACTCCCATTATATATCAACCTTAGAGCCTAAAGGCGACTTTACACGCAGCGACATCGCTAGCGATCACACCCGCCCCCATTGTGCGTGCATCATGGGCTAATCGCTGCCCGTGGTGAACAATATCGCTAGTACGCGTCACACGCACATACCTTCCTAACGACGTCGCTGTGGCCGGCAAACAAACTCTTTTTTAAGGGGGCGGTTCATGCGGCGTCACAGTGACGTTACACAGTGGGCCACCAATAGAAACGGAGGGGCGGAGAACAGCCACATTAACGTCACTCCCACCTCGTTGCCGGAGGACGAAGGAACGCTGTTGTTCGACGTTCCCGGGATGTCACACGTAGAGATGTGTGCTGCCTCAGGAACGACGAACAACCTGCGTCCCAAAAGAGCAACGATATTTGGGAAAGGAATGACGTGTCAACAATCAACGATTTGTGCCGCTTTTTGGATCGTTAGCGGTCGCTCGTAGGTGTCACACGCAACTGATTGATTTGTCACTATCAATTCAGTGCAAGCAATTAACCAAAAAGTACATTTCATGGCAGTAAATCTCTAACAAAGATATAAAGCTGCAATTAATGATAAGGCTGCTTTCACATATCGTTTTTACCCACGTTCAGTGGTCTTGTCGGAGTTTCCGTCCGAGGCTCCCTGGCAAACTGGGTTTCGGAAGCATGTGCCGAAGGGGCTATAATGACTGTAAGGCCTAAAACACGCGGCATGAAAATCGGAGCAAGTGGAATGTGATAAAACATCGCATTCCACTCGGACCAATATTAGCCAATGTGCCAGCACCAATGGACAATCCTAATCGGACCGAGAAAACAATCGCAGGATGCTGCGGGTGTAATGCAATCCTTGTTTCTCTCGCACTCATTCAAGTCTATGGGGCGAGAGAAAAATCGCACTGCACCCGCAGTACACTGCGAGTGCAGAGCGAGAATGGCAATAGCCGGCACCGGAGGAGAGAGGGAGATAAATTCCTCCCCTTCGCAGAACCAGCCCGCCCCTCCTTAGTGCCTGCCCGCTCCTCTTAAGCAGTGGCCCGCCCCTCCTCAGTGCCGACCCACCCCTCCTCAGCACTGGCCCGCCCCTCCTCAGTGCCGACCCACCCCTCCTCAGCACTGGCCTGCCCCTCCTCAGTGCCGGCCCACCCCTCCTCAGCACTGGCCCGCCCCTCCTCAGTGCCGACCCACCCCTCCTCAGCACTGGCCTGCCCCTCCTCAGTGCCGGCCCACCCCTCCTCAGCACTGGCCCACCCCTCCTCAGTGCCGACCCTTCTCAGTCCTGGCTCGACCCTCCTCAGTGCTGGCCCCCCCACCGCAGCTGTGGTCCGATTGCAAGATCGGACCTCAGTCACATTGACATTCACATGACACTCGGCTCCTGCTGTGCTGCCAGCGTTGAGCCAAGTGTCATGCAAGGATCGCAGTAGTCCCCTGTGTGGCCTCAGCCTTACGGAGCAGACGGTGTCACCGTGTGCTCTGTCGTGCACCATTTTCGGGGGTATACGCTTTCTGCAGGCGGACACCCAGACATAATCTGCTATGTCTGGGTGTCCACCTCTGAAGAGCGTATACGCCCGAAAATGATGCACGACACAGCACACGGTGACTCCATGTGCTCCATTATAGTCAATGGCCTTGTCGACGCATGCATCCGAAACCCGTTTTGCCAGGAAGTTTGGATGGAAGCTCTGACGGAACCACTGAACGTAGGTAAAAATGAAATGTGAAAGTGGCCTAATTGTGCTGCACAAAAATATCTTATAAACCATGATATCGCTATATTAAAGATCAGTGGCGTAACTAGAGTTGGATGGGCCCCGGTGCAAAGTTTAGACCTGGGCCCCCCCTCCACATACACAGACACTTGGGGTAAGGCATACCTCCCAACTTTTAAAGAAGGAAAAGAAGGACAAAGTTTGCGGCGCGCGTAGCGCGGCGTGGCAAATTTTTAGGCCACGCCCCCTAACCACACCCATTTCACAGTCACGCCCATATCCACTCCCCATCCACACCCATTCAGCATGGACACGCAGGCAGCCGGCGGGCCTCCAGCATGGACACGCAGGCAGCCGGCGGGCCTCCAGCATGGACACGCAGGCAGCCGGCGGGCCTCCAGCATGGACACGCAGGCAGCCGGCGGGCCTCCAGCATGGACACGCAGGCAGCCGGCGGGCCTCCAGCATGGACACGCAGGCAGCCGGCGGGCCTCCAGCATGGACACGCAGGCAGCCGGCGGGCCTCCAGCATGGACACGCAGGCAGCCGGCGGGCCTCCAGCATGGACACGCAGGGAGCCACAGTGAGGCGGCCGGTCGCCCACACAGTGAGGTGGCCGGTCGCCTTCACAGACAGGCGGCAGGGGGGCGCCCGCACAGACAGGCGGCAGGGGGGCGCCCGCACAGACAGGCGGCAGGGGGGCGCCCGCACAGACAGGCGGCCGGGGGGCGCCCGCACAGACAGGCGGCCGGGGGGCGCCCGCACAGACAGGCGGCCGGGGGGCGCCCGCACAGACAGGCGGCCGGGGGGCGCCCGCACAGACAGGCGGCCGGGGGGCGCCCGCACAGACAGGCGGCCGGGGGGCGCCCGCACAGAAAGGCGGCCGGCCGACCGCACAGACAGGCGGCCGGCCGACCGCACATAGAGGCTCCGGCCGGGGGTGAGGGGGGGGGAGGGAGGGAAATCAGCGCTGGGGAGATTTTACTGTACCAGCAGCAGCACAGGCAGCGCTCCTCTCTGTTATGCCACGTCTACTGGGATGGTAGGAGGGAAAAGCAGGGAGGCGGAGAGAGAGTGGGTGGGCGGAGCCCGGGAGCCGGCCGTCCCGATCGTGGCAACGGGACAAACAACGTAAAGCGTGAAAGTCCCGCTGTATCCGGGACGGTTGGGAGGTATGGGGTAAGGGATAATGACACTGACACTCGGGGTACAGGATAATGACGCTGACACTTGGCTCTCACCCATAGCACCCTGAAATCCCTCTATCAGCACCCAGCTTTCCTATGTTCTGATATTTATCTTGTCCTCAGCACCCAGCTTTCCCATATCAGAGCATGAGAAAGCTGGGTGCTGAGAGATGTATATCAGAACATGGGAAAGCTGGGTGCTGAGAGATGTATATCAGAACATGGGAAAGCTGGGTGCTGAGAGATGTATATCAGAACATGGGAAAGCTGGGTGCTGAGAGATGTATAGCAGAGCATGGGAAAGCTGGGTACTGAGAGATGTACAGCAGAGCATGGGAAAGCTGGGTGCTGAGAGATGTACAGCAGAGCATGGGAAAGCTGGGTGCTGAGAGATGTATATCAGAGCATGAGAAAGCTGGGTGCTGAGAGATGTATAGCAGAGCATGAGAAAGCTGGGTGCTGAGAGATGTATAGCAGAGCATGGGAAAGCTGGGTGCTGAGAGATGTATATCAGAACATGGGAAAGCTGGGTGCTGAGAGATGTATATCAGAACATGGGAAAGCTGGGTGCTGAGAGATGTATAGCAGAGCATGGGAAAGCTGGGTGCTGAGAGATGTATAGCAGAGCATGGGAAAGTTGGCTGCTGAGGGAAAGAGCCTTTTTCCCTCAGCACAAAACATTTCCATCCCATACTTGTATCTTTGTCCCCCCTGTATAAAGTTCTCAAAATACTATAACAGCCCCCACATAGCCTTCCAAATAATTGTATAAAGGGTCTCACATAACCCTTCATATATTAGAATGCAGATACATAGCCCTCCATATATTATAATGCACCCCCATAATCCTCCATGTATAAAGTAGCCCTTCAATTATAATGCATTTCCCATAGTTCTCCATGTATTAAAATTCACCCCATAGTTCTCCATATATTATACTGCACCACAGTCCTCCATGTTTTATAATGCACTTCCATAGTCCATGTATAAGGTAGCCTCCATAGTCCTCCATATATTATAATGCAGCCCCCATAGTCCTATATGTATTATAACACAACCCCATAAAACTTCAGATGGTATTATGCAGCCCCATACTCCTCCATGTATAATTCACCCCTATATTCCATGTATAAGGTGTCCCTTCATTTTGTATTATACAGCCCCCCCGACCTCCATTTTAATGCAGCCCTATAGACCTCCAGTATAATGCAGCCTCATAGACCTCTATGTATATTACACCTCTATATTCAATGTATAAGGTGTCCTTCATGTTTATTATGCAGCCTCACCAGGCCTCCATATATAATAATGCAGCCAACCTCTCCAGGCCTCCATGTATAATATAGCAGCCAGCCTCCCAGGCCTCCATGTATAATATAGCAGCCAGCCTCCCCAGGCCTCCATGTATAATAATGCAGCCAGCCTCCCCAGGCCTCCATGTATAATAATGCAGCCAGCCTCCCCAGGCCTCCATGTATAATAATGCAGCCAGCCTCCCCAGGCCTCCATGTATAATAATGCAGCCAGCCTCCCCAGGCCTCCATGTATAATAATGCAGCCAGCCTCCCCAGACCTCCATGTATAATAATGCAGCCAGCCTCCCCAGGCCTCCATGTATAATAATGCAGCCAGCCTCCCCAGGCCTCCATGTATAATAATGCTGCCAGCCTCCCCAGGCCTCCATGTACAGTATAATGGAGTCTCCCCAGGCCTCCATGTACAGTATAATGCAGCCTCCCCAGGCCTCCATGCACAGTATCATGCAGCCTCCCCACCCCAGGCCTCCTTGTACAGTATCAGGCAGCCTCCCCACCCCAGGCCTCCATGTACAGTATCAGGCAGCCTCCCCACCCCAGGCCTCCTTGTACAGTATCAGGCAGCCTCCCCACCCCAGGCCTCCATGTACAGTATCATGCAGCCTCCCCACCCCAGGCCTCCATGTACAGTATCAGGCAGCCTCCCCACCCCAGGCCTCCATGTACAGTATCATGCAGCCTCCCCACCCCAGGCCTCCATGTACAGTATCATGCAGCCTCCCCACCCCAGGCCTCCATGTACAGATGCAGCCTCCCCACCCCAGGCCTCCATGCACAGTATAATGCAGCCTCCCCACTCCAGGCCTCTAACCACCGTGTACTCATATATATATAAAAAAAAAAACCAAGTACTCACCGCTCTCCTCCTTCCACTGCTGCTCTGTCCTGACGTCTCCTTGTTCCACTGAAGCTGTACTCCCGAGTCCCTGCTCTCCTCCTTCCACTGCTGCTCGTCCTCCCGGTGCTGCGGTCGGCGGCGTCCTCCCTCCCTGCGCTCTGTGCACTCAGCACAGCAGTCGCACAGGAGTGACGTCACCGCACAGGCACAGGGGCAGAATGATGATGCAGAGCGGCGCCGGCCGCTCTTTGCTTCATTATTACTGTGCGCGGTGACGGGGGATGGGGGCCCCGGTGCCGCCGCTGACATCGGGCAGGAGGGCCCGGTGTCGGGGGCGGCAGCGGATCATATAGTGGGCGCGTGCACTGTGATAGATCAGCGCAGCTTCTCTCTCACTGAGAGGAGCTGGCTGCTGATCTGCCGGGTCCCCGCGGGCCCCAAACCGCCCGGGCCCGGTCGCGATCGCGACCGCTGCGACCGCGGTAGTTACGCCACTGTTAAAGATTGTAGTTTCATAACATGTTGGAGATGAGGGGAGGAGGGGTGAGTGTGAGTGGCAGGTAAAGACAAAGGCGCGTAAGAGGTTGCTCCAATGCTCAGGCACATTTAAACAGATCCTTTGCGACTTGCTTTGTACTATAAGTGCAATGATATTGTGTTCCTAGAGATTTCTTCAATTCTCATATGGATTACCTGCTAATTCAGCCTGACCCTTTACCTTGCTCCTGTTATTTCACTGTGTTCCAGCTGTCTCAACATTTCCACTGACATGCCTCACCAGTCAGTAGAGCCAGGCTCCAGTGCCAGGCTGCCACACCCAGCTCCAGCCATCCTGTTGGTTCCTTTCAGACAGTCCTGCTCGTTCAGCCTGTGTCTGTGTGTCTAGACTCCACTAATAATCTCCAAACCTTTGCAAAAGCAAAAGGTTAACAATGTTTTGAACTTTTGACTTTCAGGCTCCATATCTCACCATCCTCTACAGCTTTGAGCGTGAAACGACCTTCATTTTATAGACAATCATCTTGGCTATCTCATACACAAATCTGACATCCAACTATTTAGCATATAATTAGTTATGCAGATTTTTCTCATGTCATTGTATTGTTGTTGTTTTGCTCCTAAAAATTTAAATTTTTATTTTTAGTATTTTGTAAATCCACCTTTGGCTTTCAACGCTGCCTAAATCCTCCTGGGTATGCTCTCAATCATATTCAAGCAAGACTGGACTGAAATCTGATCCCAGGTCTCTTCTACACATTCCCAATGTTGGTGTATACTGGTTGACCCACTTGGGTAGGTATACAGCTTTTTCTTCAACTCTACCCACAAGTATTCAGTTGGGTTGAGGTCTGGGGACTGTGAGGGCCAATCCGGCTCCTCTACTTCATTGTCATTGAAGCATTTATTCGCCAATCTCGATGTATGCTTCAGGTGGTTGTCCTGCTGGAACACTATGTTGTCCTTTTCATACCCATAGTACTTGAGTGTACGAAGTGACTTGCAGGATACTTACCTATAGCTCAGCATTGAGACAACCATTGATCCTGGTTAAGTATCAAATGCCTTTGGCTGTGAAACATCCCCATATCATCAGGCTTCCTCCACCGAACTTGAGAGTTCCTACAATCTCTCAATCCATAGCCCATTTTCCTTTGTTTTTTCCAAGTCCCATTTCCACCCATCAGAGCCTAGTCTATTAACTTTTGTATCATTGCTCCAAATCACCTGTTTACAATTTTCTACTGTTGTACTTTCTTGCAAACTGAAGACGATGCTTCTTATGACAATATTGAAGTCGAGGCTTCTTCAACTTTTTTCGGGCCACCGTTCCAAACTTCGCAGGATGTCTGTGAACTCATTATTACAAACCATACGAGCCTCCTCCACTTCCTTGTTGCAGCAGAACTGTTAGACCTTGTGATGGGCCGACTTGTTGACTCCAATATTTTCCCTGGACGTCCACCTCTAGACTTTAGACTGGATGTGCTTTATTCCGTACACTTAAGTGGGCTTTACACGCTGTGATGTCGCTAGCGAGATTGCAAGCGATCGTACCCGCCCCCGTCGGTTGTGCGACACGGGCAAATCGCTGCCCGTGCCGCACAACCTTGCTTATCCCCATCACACGCACTTACCTGCCCTGCGACGTCGCTCTGCCCGGCGATCCGCCTCCTTTCTAAGGGGGAGGGTCGTGTGGCGTCACAGTGACGTCACAGCGACGTCACACGGCAGGCGTCCAATAGAAGCGGAGGGGCGGAGATGAGCGGGACGTAAACATCCCGCCAACCTCCTTCCTTCCGCATAGCCGTTGGAGGCAGGTAAGGAGATGTTTGTCGCTCCTGCGGTGTCACACACAGCGATGTGTGCTGCCGCAGGAACGAGGAACAACATCGCTAATGAGAGGTAAATGATTTTTTGTTTTAGGATGACCTCTCCGCGGCAAACGATTTTTGCCGCTTTTGCGATCATTTTAGGTCGCACATAACTGTTGCACGCTACGATATCGTTAATGATGCCGGATGTGCGTCACAAACAATGTGACCCCGACGATAAAACATTAACGATATCGTAGCGTGTAAAGCCCGTTTTACACCTGTCATGGCCTCATATGAAGCAGTTTGGCAATTTTCCTGGCCAAGAGACCGCTATTGATGAACTGGATGATGCTGTTTAAGCTTGTTAATGATCTTAAGGCAGCTGTGACCACTGTCATCAAGAAAACCATTGGTAACACATTAGGCCATAAATGCATAAAATCCTGCAGTGTCCGCAAAGTCCCACTATTCAAGAAGGCCCATATGCAGGCCCATCTGAAGCTTGCCAGTGAACACCTGGATGATTCTAAGAGTGATTGGGAGAAGGTGCTATGGTCAGATGAGACAAAAAAATTGAGCTCTTTGGCCTTAACTCAACTCGCCATGTTTGGAAGAAGAGAAATGCTGCCTATGACCCAAAGAACACCATCCCCACTGTCAAGCATGGAGGTGGAAATATGTTTTTGGGGTGTTTCTCTGCTAAGGGCACAGGACTACTTCACCGCTCAATGGGACAATGGATGAAGCCATGTACCGTAAAATCCTGAGTAACAACCTGATTCCCCTGCCAGGACATTATAAAGGAGTAGTGGCTGGGTCTTCCAGCACGATAATGACCCAAAACATACAGCCAACACAACAAAGGAGTGGCTCAGAAAGAAGCACATTAAGGTGATGGGGTGGCCTAGCCAGTCTCCAGACTTTAATCCCATAGAAAATTTATGGAGGGAGCTGAAGCTCTGAGTTGCCAAGTGACAACCTCAAAGTCTTAATGATTTAGAGATTATCTGCAAAGAGGAGGGACCAAACATCCTCCTGACATGTGCGCAAACCTCATCATCAACTGCAAAAAAAGTCTGACTACTGTGCTTGCCAAAAAGGGTTTTGTCACCAAGTATTAAGTCATGTTTGCCAGAGGGATCAAACACTTATTTCTCTCTACAAAATGCAAAAAAAATGATATCATTTATACAATGTGACTTTCTGGATTTTATTTTGGATATTCTATCTCTCACTGTTAAAATTAACCTACCCTTAAAATTATAGACTGTTCATGTCTTTGTCAGTGGGCAAACTTACAAAATTAGCAAGGGATCAAATAATTATTTCCTTCACTGTGTGTCGCAGGGCCCACATTCGGCCCACCGAAAGATGTTATGTGGAGAACAGATGTGAATAAATTTGAACACTGTTGTGCCGGGATGGGCAGAGCATTGTTCATCATTCTACCCCCATCTTTAAGCCTGCTTTACACGAGTCGATCTATTGTGCGATAGCACGAGCGATCGTACCCACCCCCGTCGTTTTTTGCGTCACGGCCAAATCGCTGCCCGTGGCGCACAAACTCGTTTAACCCCCGTCACACGCACTTACCTTCCGGACGACCTCGCTGTGGGCGACGAAGGTTCACTTCCTGAAGTGGGAGGGACGTTCGGCATCACAGCGACGTCACATGGCAGCCGGCCAATAGAAGCGGAGGGGCGGAGATGAGTGGGATGTAAACATCCCGCCCACCTCCTTCCTTCCATTAAGCCGGCGGGTGCCGTGGGACGCAGGTATGCTGTGTTAATCGTTTCCGTGATGTCACACGGAGCAACGTGTGATGCCACGGAAACGATGAACAACCTGCACCCATGAAAATAAATGAGATTATGAAAGTTAACGACGAGTACATGACTCACGATTTGTGAGCGATACTGCGTTGCTCGGAGGTGTCACACGAGAAGACGTTGTGCGCTATGCCGGATGTGCGTCACGAAAACCGTGACCCCGACGACATATCGCACGATATATCGTCTCGTGTAAAGCCCGCATTAGGGGTACTTTGCACGCTGCAACATCGCTAGCCGATGCTAGCGATGCCAAGCGCAATAGTCTCCGCCCCTGTCGCACATGCGATATCTTGTGATAGCTGTCGTAGCGAACATTATCTTTTTGGCAGCTTCACATGCACTTACCTGCCTTGCTACGTCGCTCTGGCCGGCGACCCTCCTCCTTCCTAATGGGGCGGGTCGTGCGGCGTCACAGCGACGTCACACGGCAGACAGCCAATAGAAGCGGAGGGGCGGAGATGAGCGGGACGTAAACATCCCGCCCACCTCCTTCCTTCCGCATTGGCGGTGGAGGCAGGTAAGGAGATGTTCCTCGCTCCTGCGGCTTCACACACAGCGATGTGTGCTGCCGCAGGAACGAGGAACAACATTGTATCTCCTATTGGTGCGACATTATGAAAATGACCGACGTTACACAGATCACCGATTTACGATGCTTTTGCGATCGTTTATCGGTGCATCTAGGCTTTACACGTTGCGACGTCGTTACCAGTGCCGGATGTGCGTCCCTTTCGATTTGACCCCGACGATATCGCAGTAGCGATGTCGCAACGTGCAAAGTACCCCTTAGGCTATGTGCCCACGCTAGAATGTCCCTGCGGATTTTTTTGCCTGAAAATCCGCGACTTTCGTGGCAAATCCGCACCCGCGGATTTGCCGCGGATTTACCGCGGATTTTTTTTTTTTTTTTTTCCCCCCCATTCAAAGCCAAAAATCCGCACCAAATCTGCACCAAACAATTGACATGCTGCAGATTTTTCCGGATCAAAATCCGCGGCAAATCCGCAGCGGAAAAATCCGCAGCATGGGCACAGCATTTCCAAAATGCCATTGAAATGGCTTGGAAGTGCTGCTGCTGCAGATTTTCGGCAAATCCGCGGTAAATCCGCGGCAAAATCCGCGGTAAATCCGCGGTAAATCCTGTAGCGTGGGCACATAGCCTTAGAGCACAATCTGTGGCTTTCAATAAAAATAAAAGAACCCATGTTTTCCCCTATAGTAACAGTTACAAAATACATTTTAAGCAAATGACACGGAGACAAGAGACATAATAATGATGGTATGAATAAGGCCGCTTTCACACTGCGTTATTACCTGCGTTCACTTGTCCCGTCGGAGCTTCCGTCCAAACTACCCACAAAAGGGGTTTTGGACACATGCCCGACGCGGCCATTGACTATAATGATGCAGACAGAGTCACCGTGTGCTCTGTCATTCACCATTTTTGGGCATACACACGTTCTGCAAGCAGACATCCAGACATAATAGACTGCGTCTGAGTGTCCTTCTCCAGAAAGGGTATACGCCCGAAAATGGTGCCCGACACAGCCCACGATGACTCTGTCTGCTCCATTATAGTCAATGGCCCCGTTAATGCATGCGCCCAAAACCCGTTTTGTGGGGGGGGCTTGGAAGGAGGCTCCGACAGGACCAGTGAACGAAGGTAATAACGCATTGTGAAAGGGCCCTAAGAGGCTACATTAGTCTTACGAAAAATACTCATAAAAAACTGTTTATTAATATATATATATATTTATTTAAATATTTTTGGTGTCCAAAAATAGAAAATGTCAAAAGCACACACAAAAAAACTAAATACAAACAAATAAAAAAAATTAAAAAAAAAGCTGATGAGTATTTTTTTGTAAGACTAAAATGGCACGGAGACATTGAAAGAGTTGTATAAAACTAATGAAAATGATACAGTTGCCCAATCGACCGGTCAGATCTGCTTAGGCGAGTATGAAAACAGCAATATGATTGACTGCTGGTATTCTGAGTTTTTGGCAATACTCCTGTCATAGTCACATTAATTTCAGTATTGCCTTGCCCACTGGGGGATACAGACAGAAAAGGGCCCCTGTGCAAGAACAATATATGGGCCCTTTGCAGCACAAGAGCTCATAAAAATGCAAAACTGCACCTACTTTAGAGGAAGGAATAAGCCCCCCAACCACTTGGGCCCCTGTATGGCTGCACAGGTTGCACCAATGATATGTCCGCCCCTGGCCATGCCCCCGCATAAAATGATGATAATCATTAGATCTGAATTTGCAGTGATACAGCTAAAGATGTTACCTAGCCCCAGCCTCACTGCTAAAAATGAGTTGCAGTCGCACGAGTTACGTCTAGTCTCCGCTGGCAAAGTCTTGCTTTACTTGTGACTAAAAATGGTGCAGGTTTCGATTTTTTTTCCAACTATAGCGCTACATTTGTGTTATGTTGCGTCTCCCAGCACGACCACTTTCATGATCATGCTGGGTTTCTGAGTTCAAATCCCACCAAGGAGAACATCTGCAAGGAATTTGTCTGTTCTCCTGGTGTTTGCGTGGGTTTCCTCTGGATTCTCCAGTTTCCTTCAAGACATACTAATATGGAATTTAGATTGTGAGCTCCAGTGGCGACAGTGATGATGTCATTGTAAAGCGCAGCGGAATATGATGCTGAATCCGCATGAGAAAAAAAATTGCAGATCTGCACTGCCCCACAGTATACAAGGGGCTGCTGATAAGTCTTTGCCTTTGTAATCTTTTTTTGTTTCTATGGTAATGAATGTTACATCACATGAAAGCCTTAGGGGTGCTTCACACATAGCGAGATCGCTACCGAAATCGCTGCTACGGCACGGTTTTGGTGACGCAACTGTGACCTCATTAGCGATCTCGCTGTGTGTGACACTGAGCAGCGATCTGGCCCCTGCTGCGAGATCGCTGCTCGTTACACACAGCCCTGGTTCGTTTTCTTCAAAGCCGCTCTCCCGCTGTGACACACAGATCGCTGTGTGTGACAGCGAGAGAGCGACGAAATGAAGCGAGCAGGGAGCAGGAGCCGGCGTCTGGCAGCTGTGGTAAGCTGTAAGCAGGGTAAACATCGGGTAACCAAGGTGGTTACCCGATATTTACCTTAGTTACCAGCCTCTGCAGCTCTCACGCTGCCTGTGCTGCCGGCTCCGGCTCTCTGCACATGTAGCTGCATTACACATCGGGTTAATCGATGTGTACTGTAGCTAGGAGAGCAAGGAGCCAGCGCTAAGCAGTGTGCGCGGCTCCCTGCTCTCGCGGTTATGATCGCTGCTTCGGCTGATGTGTTTGACAGCTAAGCAGCGATCATAACAGCGACTTACAAGGTCGCTGTTACGTCACAGAAAATGGTGACGTAACAGCGACCTCGTTGTCGCTGTCGCTTAGTGTGAACCAGCCCTTATGTGTCTAATATATGTTTTCAAAATTTTGTGTTTGTTGCTTATGGGAACAGTATTCTACGCACGCGGGAAGACAAGATGGCGGCGTCTAATGCGATATTTACAGCAACTGGGAGCAGAGGAGGGATAAAATTCTTGTTTCTGTAAGGAAAGTCCTCAAAGGATATTCATGGTGATATGTCGCAGACATTGGGGGATCAATGCCCTTCATATTCCACAGTTAAGGACTGGGTTGCCAAATTTAAAACGGGCCACTTCAGCCCCAATGATGAGGAACGTCCTGCACTACCGAGCGTGGTTGTTGTTCTGGAGATCGTCGATGCTGCGCACAACCTCATACTGGAGAATCCACGGATTTCAGCTAAAGCAATAGCAGACATCATGGGGAACGTATTTGTGTCATTATCATGAACATTTGGACATGAGGAAGCGATCTGCAAAGTTGGTCCCCAAATGTTTGACCACAGATCAGAGAAGCATGCAAGTGAAAACTTCCCGATCCATTTGTCAGTGTTTCCGGACTGATGAGAACTTCCTGGATCGACTGGTCACTATGGATGTGACCTGGATTTATTTGTATGACCCTGAAAACAAGGAGCAGTCAAAAGAGTGGAGGCACCGTGGTTCTCCTCATCCAAAGACGTTCAGGGTGCAAAAATCAGCCACTAAGGTGATGGAGTCTGTGTTCTGGGATAAGGAGCGAGTGCTGCTAGTGGACTACCTTCAAAAGGGTTCCACCATCAATGCAAGGTATTGCATTGAACTTTTGGACCAATTGCAGGCAGCTCTGAAGGCCAAAAGGTGCAGCAAACTGTCCAAAGGAATCTTAGCCCTGCAAGACAATGCCTCCGCTTACACTGCACAAGCGACCACGGCAAAACTGGTAGAGCTGGGCTTCCAGCTGGTTGACCACCCACCCACCTTATTCACCAGATCTAGCTCCCTCCGGCTATCATCTGTTTCCAAACCTGAAGAAACACCTCAAGGGTACCAAATTTCACCCCATTTCTGATGCCATGGCTGCTAAGGATGCCTGGTTTGAGGCACAACCGAAATCCTTCTTTTTGCTAGGCTTAGAGAACTTGGAATACCGATGTAAGAAGTGTGTTGTCATCAGTGGAGAGTATGTGGAATAAATGGAAAGTTTCATCATCCTATCTTGCTTCTTTCTGGATAAAGCCAAAAACTTATCAGCAGCCCCTCGTAACACTGGTCCAAGTGCTCTCCTATAAAACGTCAGATAGCACTCGGCCATTTTATACAATCGTGTGATTGAGCCCTCATGATTGAATTCAAATCAATAAAAGACAGCTTCACGTGTTTTTTTTTTTCAACAATCATACCATTAGCAAGGAGTAACTACAATAGGTGCAGGGGCTGCAGTCACACACAGACCTGGAGCATAAGGGTGTCCAAAATCCACTGCTTCCATTTGAGAAGGTCTATGCTATTTAAAAGTGACATTTAGGGCCCTTTTGTGGATTTTGATTAATGCCTACAAGTTTCATATGGCACCACTGGCTACTGTCAGATGTAAACTGATGGGTATTGTGTTGCTGCTATAATATCTAGAGAGATCATCAGTCACGCAAGTGGGGAACCACATGTGGATAACTTGGGGTCCGAAAACCAACCTTTGGTAATGTTGTAGCATGCAAATCCACTGCCATGATATTTAGGGAGTTGGAGGGGCAATACACATTGGGAGCACTCCTGTTGGCATATGGATAAAAAAAAAACCAGCCATGGTGGAGGTAGAGAATTGCACTTGGCTCTTCTGATGGAAACCACCGATGGTGGTGTTAGAAGATTGCATGTTGACGCTTCTGATAGAAACCATCCATGGTGGAATTATAGGATTATACTTTGGTGCTCCTAATGGAAATCATCCATGGTGAATTAGAAGAAGGCATAGTGGCACTTTTGATGGAAATCATCCATGGTGAAGTTAGAGGATTGCACTTTAGTGTTTCTGATGGAATCCATCCATGGTGGAGTTAGAGGATTGCACTTTGGTGCTTCTGATAAAATCCATCTATGGTGGAGTTAGAGTATTGCACTTTGATGCTTCTGATGGGAAGTTGGAAGATTACTCGGTGGCACGTCTTATGGAATCCATCCATGGTGGAGTTAGAGGATTACACTTTGGTGCTTCTGATGGGATCCATCCATGGTGGAGTTAGAGGATTGCACTTTGGTGCTTCTGATGGGATCCATCCATGGTGGAGTTAGAGGATTGCACTTTGGTGCTTCTGATGGGATCTATCCATGGTGGAGTTAGAGGATTGCACTTTGGTGCTTCTGATGGAATCCAGCCATGGTGGAGTTAGAGGATTGCACTTTGGTGCTTCTGATGGGATCCATCCATGGTGGAGTTAGAGGATTGCACTTTGGTGCTTCTGATGGAATCCAGCCATGGTGGAGTTAGAGGATTGCACTTTGGTGCTTCTGATGGATTCCATCCATGGTGGAGTTAGAGGATTACACTTTGGCGCTTCTGATGGATTCCATCCATGGTGGAGTTAGAGGATTGCACTTTGGTGCTTCTGATGGATTCCATCCATGGTGTAGTTAGAGGATTGCACTTTGGCGCTTCTGATGGATTCCATCCATGGTGGAGTTAGAGGATTACACTTTGGCGCTTCTGATGGATTCCATCCATGGTGGAGTTAGAGGATTGCACTTTGGTGCTTCTGATGGAATCCAGCCATGGTGGAGTTAGAGGATTGCACTTTGGTGCTTCTGATGGGATCCATCCATGGTGGAGTTAGAGGATTGCACTTTGGTGCTTCTCATGGGAAGTTGGAGGATTGCATGTGGCATTTTTGATGGAATCCATCCATGGTGGTGTTAGAGGATTGCACTTTGGTGCTTCTGATGGAATCCATCCATGGTGGAGTTAGAGGACTGGAGTTGCTGCTGTTGGAGTTTGATTAATATTAAAATAGTAGAAGTTGCAAAATGTCCTGATAATCCCAAATATCTCACAGTCTCCCTACAATCCCCAACTAAATGTATCACCAGAAATCTTCCTCCCACCTCTAACCCCCAATCTCACACTAAAAATAAAAGTCAATCAATGTAAATCCAGCCTGGAAGGTGTTAAAATCTCCATGGCGCACAAAAGTGAATGGGTTAAGTGCGCATTCCTGATGGATGTGTTAAACACTACACGTATTGTGTTGCACACACGTAGAGCGAGTCCCTGCAGGGGTTAAACAGCTGAGCGCCCTCCCTCCAGCATTCCAGGCTTTTGCTCCCCTGTCTGCGCATGCGTCCCTTTGCGCCCAGTGCCAGATCCCTGCGCAGTGCGCCCCGGACACAGGACTGGAGGAGGGGGACGAGTGAGCAGAGCTGCGGCCAATCACTCCGGAGCGGCAGCAGGGCACAGCCACGGCCACACGGCACTTTGCAAACTTCTGGTGCCGAGCAAAAGTCTGTGCGCCCCGTAGGAGAGAGGAGCTGCTGCCCCCGGAGCCACAAGGAAGCGGCGCAGACACTTTGTATCCCTCATCTGTTCCCCTCTGTGCATTCTTTGTCCTCTGCCGGCATCATGCTCTGGATATCCTTCTCCCCTCTGCTGGTTTGCACTTTAGCCGTCTGCAGCCTGAGCGTCCAGGCAGACAAGACGAAAAGTTGTGTGGAGGTCCGGAAACTTTATGAGTCCAAAGGCTTCAACCTGAATGATGCTCCAGCCCATGAAATCAATGGTGAGTGGTTCCAGGGTGGTGATTGGGGGGGGGGCTTTGGTAAAATGTGCAGTGATTTACCCCAGTAGGGTACGGTTGGGTTCAGATCTGGCCCTATGTGGGGATTTTGGGCACACCGGTGCCATACATTGTGATATTCCGATATGACGTGCTGATGTGTCCCGTAACTGGAGTGGGGGCGATGTACCAGGGACTTCTGATGGCACTGCATAGGCTGGAGAAGAGAGGGCGTTAAGGAAGAATCCTTACCCCACCTCCTTTTTGTGGCTGTGGGGCCAGGTAAGAAGGGGGACCTCAAGTGCGGAGTCCCCAGGGTAGACCTTCCATTGGTTCTGGATCAGTAACACCGTTGAGCGGAGACGCAACACTTTACCCACTCAAGAAAAACCTAATTAAGACCATCCCATAACCGATCCTAGTAATCGTACGATTTCGTAATGTACTTCTTGGAAAGATCCCCCTAACATTTCCAGTTGACCATATGTTGTAGGCAGGGAGTAATGATTTGGGCCATTACTGTACAAGACGTGGTCAGTTTAGGGCCAACTAGTGGTTCATACCGGAACCAAGGTCTGGATTGGGTTCACCATCCGGCTTGTGTTCTGCAGACCTGAGGCATTCACTTTATAATTGCACCTTGGGGCAGGATTTCCTCGCTCTACCTTAGGTTATTGGACGCTCCTTCCCATTGTTCGTGCTAATGCATTGTGTCCTTCTGCATTGTTTGTTGTTCCTGCTTGTAGACCTTTGTTCAGTGCTTTATCCTTTTTGTGAGTAGATGATAGCTTTATGCTGATTAGTTGTCACAAAGTTCTCATCTTCCTTCTCTCAATGGGTTCAGGTGTATATATTTAGTCTCTCAATGGGTTCAGGTGTATATATTTAGTCTCTCAATGGGTTCAGGTGTATATATTTAGTCTCTCAATGGGTTCAGGTGTATATATTTAGTCTCTCAATGGGTTCAGGTGTATATATTTAGTCTCTCAATGGGTTCAGGTGTATATATTTAGTCTCTCAATGGGTTCAGGTGTATATATTTAGTCTCTCAATGGGTTCAGGTGTATATATTTAGTCTCTCAATGGGTTCAGGTGTATATATTTAGTCTCTCAATGGGTTCAGGTGTATATATTTAGTCTCTCAATGGGTTCAGGTGTATATATTTAGTCTCTCAATGGGTTCAGGTGTATATATTTAGTCTCTCAATGGGTTCAGGTGTATATATTTAGTCTCTCAATGGGTTCAGGTGTATATATTTTGTCTCTCAATGGGTTCAGGTGTACATATTTAGTCTCTCAATGGGTTCAGGTGTATATATTTAGTCTCTCAATGGGTTCAGGTGTATATATTTAGTCTCTCAATGGGTTCAGGTGTATATATTTAGTCTCTCAATGGGTTCAGGTGTATATATTTAGTCTCTCAATGGGTTCAGGTGTATATATTTTGTCTCAATGGGTTCAGGTGTACATATTTAGTCTCTCAATGGGTTCAGGTGTATATAGTCTCTCAATGGGTTCAGGTGAACATATTTATTCTCTCAATGGGTTCAGGTGTATATAGTCTCTCAATGGGTTCAGGTGTATATATTTACAAATATTTATGATTTGTGTATATTACTGTTTCTTTTACATTGGGACCTTGTCAGGTGAGGGGGGGGGGGTGTTCTCGTCTTTCCTATGGGTTAATCAGACAATAACCCTTTCAGTTCTACAGATGGTCTTTGAGAAGTTACCGTATGTCTGGCACTTTTTCGTTCCTTTTCAAAATGTTTGGTTTGAAAATATTCCTCCGCAGTCTGGACTTGGAGCGATGAATAATACAGAACAGGGAGTTTTTGCATTTGGATAGTCAATATTAGGTTTTGCTGCCAAAACGTGGGCACATATTCTATTTTGTATACCTGTATGATAGGATGAGTGGAGTGCATATGTCTTGCAGCTCTTTTTTTTCCATCTGTGCCTTGCCTGTTTACACCACTATCACTCTCCCCTGGATTGTCCTCAGCTTTAATATTTCTTCACCAGTAACATATGATGGGTGACATCCACTAGTGACAGTCCTGACTCCAATTTCCCTAAAACCCTCAATAACGTTTATATCTGGATTGTTATGTAATGTGATTCTGAATAACAATGGTGATGTACTTGCTATTCATAGTCTGCGAAAGGGTGACAACCCTTATGGATGGTAACAGTTGCCGCTAATACTTTAAGGGTTGTCACCTCTGACTACATTAAATGTTCAAAGACTTTGTAGAACCACTTGCAGGATTGGATGCGTCTGTTTAGAATTTTTTTTTTTTTGGTTGTTTACATATATGGGTGTTGGTCTTCTTGCAGAGATGTACAGTATAGCAGGGACGGACTAATCTCACAACGTAGTTTGTTAGTGTCCCTAAAGTTGCCATTGCTTATTTTTTTACTATTTTAAGATTCTTTTTATTAGCAGCTATGAAAGAATTCCAGTTTGGTCCTAAAGTCTTTGCTTTGTCCTCACAGTATATCTAATCAAAACTCTTTAATTGTCCAAGTAAATGGACACGTCTCCCTCTGAAGCCACGCTCGCCTCAAATCTTCCACTTTATACATAGATTATGTTAATTTCTCTTTCTCCATTAAAACTTCCAATCAAGATGGAAACTCAGCGAGCACAGATCCTCCAGTGTTCTCCTCTGTAGGTGTGCTTTTTCAGAGCAGCTGGTAGGCTCCTGTGTTTTTTTTTTTTTTTTTTTTTTTTTTTCTTTTCCAGGGACATCATTTGGGCCATAAATAGATGCTGTTGGAAAAATGGGAAGTGTCACTCAGTCTGTTTATTTCTGTACTGCGACGTGCATTTTTTTTTTATTTGATTTTTATTCAAGCAAACGTTATGTTAATACATACATATACATACATACATACATGCATAGATATACGCATGCATGCATGGATATACGCATGCATGCATGCATATACACACGCATGCATATACACACGCATGCATATACACACGCCCATATATATATACATATATATATATATATATATATATATATATATATATACACACACACACATATACACATATATATATATATATATATATATATATATATATATATATATATATATATATATATATATATATATATATATATATATATATATATATATATATATATATATATGTATATGTATATATATATATGTGTATATGTGTGTGTGTATATATAATATGTGTGTGTATATATATATATATATATACACACACACACACACACACCCCATAGTAGTAATACTGTATATTTTGAGATCATGGCAACTTTTTATTTTGTGTTTTTTTTTTTTTTGTTTTTTTTTGTGTAACTTTTACTTTTTTTTTGTAAGTTCTCACAAGTTAAACTTACAAGGTAAAAGAACACAAGGTGCAAGAAAGGATAGTCATCTTTTAATAACCCATAAATGTATGGCTTCCTTTCAGTATATGTGAGCTGATAGTTTATGATCTCTGTATATAAAAGGAAGTTTGCTGCTGCTCTGTAATCTCCTCCATTTGGAGAGATGTTGTTCTCTTGATTTTATTACTATCTTCCCACCCAAGTAATCAGCAGAAGGTGCACTATATGTCAGGGATGGACAGGTCACTGTATATTGTAAGAGCCAGTTACAGCTGCATTCATCTGACCTTCCCATACATGCATGCTCAGTTTAGCTGAGCATGCATTCTCAACTGGCGTAGGTAGGTGGTCTGCTGCTAGGCATTGCTGGCACAACTTATCTCACATGAGAACAGAAAATTGGGAATGTTAAAATTCATCATGTCTGATATCTGCCTTGGGCTGGAATCACACTTGCGAGAGACTCGCACAAGTCTCGCATCTTATCACCTGGCACGGGTCCACACTCTGCTGACAGGAGCGGGTCGGCTGCATGTATTTCTATGCAGCTGAGACACTCCTGTCATGGGAGTGCGCGGCCATGCCAGGTGATGCAATGCGAGTCACTCGCAAGTTTACTCTGGCCTTAGAGGGAAAGTTGGGATACACCCGTTCACATTAGTCATCAAGCCATTCCATACTTCAACAGGTAGTTCTGAGTTCATATATGGCCTGCTAGTATGGTTGAGGAGCCATTAATAGGCCTTCATAAACATCCGTAGGTAAAAATGTCCAGCCCCTGAATCAGATTTCCAGTTTTGTTACCTATCTAACTTCTGGAGATTTTCAAACCCTAATGTATGTAAAAGTGGTGGTGACTGTTGCCTCATCAACTTTTGATAGCTTATAACAAGGGGTATCTTGTGGTTTTGGACTTATTACATCAATCAACATTTTGGATTTTTGTCTAAACTGTCCATGCATCTTTTGTTTTTTAATATTATTGTTTGGGGGCCCCTCTTAAAGGGTTTGTCAGCATAAAATGACTGTACAAACCAAGCACAGTCACTTGGTGCACCCTTGGTGTGGTCCAGCAGTACAGTGCACCTTTCCACCTACTTCTTCTCCATCTTTGTTGAATGACAACTCTGGCTTTACAGGAGCCAGTCAAGAGGCAGAGATAGATTGGGGGGAAAAAGTTAATAGTTGCGCTGAACTCCTTGGCTGTGCAAAGGGTGCCCCGAGAGCCTGTTTGTTTTGAACAGTAAATTTGTGTTGACTCTTCGCTTTAAAAAGGAACTTGTCAGTGCCTCCTAAAGCTCAACTTTATATAAATCTAAACTTGGATTATAAGAAGATCCTTCATGTGCCATATACAGATTTCTGAGCATGAAAAATCAAGCTATAAATTTGTTTTGCAGTGTATAAATTATCCAAGACTACTCTAGCAGTGTCCCGATTCCCCCAGACTAGTCCTGCCTTGGATCTAGTAATCCTGTCCAGGGATTAAAGTCCACCACACAGTTGACGTCACCATCAAGACTCAACAACTCTTGCGCGTGAATGTGATGTTCTTCTTTCTTGGCAGGTTGGCATTTGTAACGCCAATCCTACTTTGCGACCAGCACAGCAAAGTGGAGATCGGTGTCCCTAATGACCCCTCTGGGCAATGAGTAGTTCCTCAGCTTCATTACTGTTGGCTAGGAAGGTGGAACATCTTATTCATGTTCGAGAGTTACTGAGTAGAGATGAGCAGGTCCATTCAAGCTCGGTTTGACGGGTTTAGCCATACTTTAAAGTTCGGTTCTGGACCCGGATCTGACCTGAACTTCATTTGAAGTCACTAATTGGCAGTTTGACTCTCCACCTATATGCAGCCAGCCAGAAGCAGAACACTTCCAGGGGGAGATTGGGCAGGGTCTACCCCCCCGCCCCTCCCCGCCCTTCTTCTTCTTCTTTTTTTTTTTTTCTGGCATGCACACTACATCTGATCATGCTGTTGTTACCCCAAGTGCGACCTGTTGAAACGCTGCAAATGGCTCACACTGAACAGAGCGTATCCGAGCACAGCGATGCTCGCGCGGGTGGTTTGCATATGTAAAGTACCTGGACTCTGTTTTTGGAGTATAGTCTGTGTTCAGTCTGAATATTGGGTTCGCTCAGCTCTATTACTGAGCTCTGATGGTGAAATATCGCCAGTGTGGTGGATGGTTAATATCTTGGGGGAGTTAGCACCCCACTGGACCCATTCCTGGATAAGTTGCATACTGTGATCCAGATTTATAACTAGATTTTTCAGAAGGAAGGTGCTTAAAGGGGTGGTTCACTAGTTATTTTTCCATTGCACATCGATATTATGATGAGAAACAAGGTTTCTCACAAATATCTTGTTTTGGCAGTAGTGCCTCTGAGCGGTGCTGTTGTGGTCCGCTCATCCCCCTCTCGTGACGCTATGATGTCTGGTGATGTCATGTCAACTTCCAGTTGACCTGACATCACTGAGCCCAGCCCCAGGCTTCCGTGAGTGACTGGGCTATGGGCGGCATTTCAACGCTTGTCACAGCCCAGCGTCACAGCCCATCATCTCCCTGCTCCCTCCTTCATTGCAGAGCACCCCAAGCAGGAGCGTCCTCTTCTTGTGACCCCCAGGCTTCATGACCTATGATGTCTGGTGATGTCACGTCAACTTCCAGTTGACCTGACATCACTGAGCCTGGCCCCAGGCTTCCGTGAGTGACTGGGCTGTGGGCAACGCTGGGCTGGGATGAGCAATGAAACGCCGCCCACAGCCCAGTCACTCACGGAAGCCTGGGGCCGGGCTCAGTGATGTCAGGTCAACTGGAAGTTGACGTGACATCACCAGACATCATAGGTCATGAAGCCTGGGGGTCACAAGAAGAGGATGCTCCTGCTTGGGGAGCTCTGCAATGAAGGAGGGAGCAGGGAGATGATGGGCTGTGACGCTGGGATGTGATGAGCGGTGAAACGCCGCCCATAGCCCAGTCACTCACGGAAGCCTGGGGCCGGGCTCGGTGATGTCAGGTCAACTGGAAGTTGACATGACCTCACCAGACATCAGAGGTCACGGAGCCTGGGGGTCACGAGAAGGGGATGAGTAGACCAATAGTGCTCTCACAGACACTACTGTCATCACAAGGTATTTGAGAGAAACCTTGTTTCTCAACATAATATCGATGTGCCTTGGAAAAATAACTAGTGAACCACCCCTTTGAGTAAAGTTATGCTGGTGGTTTTGGATGGGCTGGGGAGATGACAGGTTCCCTTTCACTTTCAGGACAATGTGCGCTCCTCTCATTTAAGTGAATCTTTTGCATCAGGCCAGAAATGTGTTAAGGGCTGGTTTTACAACTGAGTAAATCTACATGCTATGATTATCATTGTGTACCTGTTCCAAAATAGTCAGTGCTTTTTAGACTACCTCTTTATATGCGTCCTAAAGTTTGCAGACAACCTTCCCTACCCTTTTTTTTTTTTTTTTGTCTGTTTCTGTAAAGATGGCCAGAAAGACTGAATTTCTCCAGGCGAAATTTGATCTGAGCCACCAGAAATATTTGTACCCTTCAGAATGAGAAAAATGTGCACAGAATTTTCAGGGTTGAGCAAAGTGTGGTGGTAGAGGGGAGACCCTTGACGATTGTCCTAGTGATTCTTTCCTAATAATTTCCACCTTCTCCTTTTTTATTATATATCTTTTCAGCCCTAATTATTTTTGGGTGTTGATGCAAAGCAACATAACTTTGGACGAGAAGCTAAAAGGCAATTTTTCTTTTTTTTTTTATTTAGATTAGTTTGTTGTATTACACTGTATTTTAGATTGCAATGTGTGACTTTATTTTGAAGCTTTTGGGAAATGCTACATGAGATTCTTTTTTAATAATAATAATAATAATAATAATAATAATAATAATAATAATTATTATTATTATTATTATTATTATTATTATTATTATTATTATTATTTTATTTTATTTTTATTTTTTTTTTTTAATGTCCAGATTTCAGATTTTGGGCTCAGTTCCACTTGCATTTTGCATGGACAATTGCAATCCGATAAAACATTGTATTGCTCTCACCCTCGTGCAAAACTATAGGGCAGTGTCCGTCTGCAATTGAGTTCTCATGCCATATCTGCCTGAGAATGGAATCGCAGCATGCTGCGTTTGGCGGTGATTTTCAGCTCACGCACCCCCCTTATACAAGTCTATGGGAGCGTGTGAAACATCGCACTGCACTCGCATGTCATCCAACCGCAGTGCGATGTACGCAGAGACCGGCAGTGGAGGAGATGGGGAGAAAGTGCTCCCTCCCTCTTCTCTGCAGCTGTGATACAATCGCATCATAGTCGCATGACCCTCGACTGATGCTCTCACAGCAGAAGCTATGCGGACGTGGACCTCTACACTTCTAATGAGGTTTGGGAAGGATGAGAAGTTGCCATATTAAAGGGGTTTAGATATGAAAAAATAGAATAAAGGAGGCACTCACCCAAGGCAGTAAAAAACAGTCCTTTATTTCATCCAGACAGAAGGAACAATGGGAGGATGCGGAAGCAAAGACGACGGCTGCCGTTTCGCACCGGGAGTAGCGCTTCTACAGGTCCACGCTTAAAGGGGGTGCCAACAACAAGTTGGCACCCCCTTTAGTCCCGGCTGGTTGCTATAGCTGCTAAGGCCGGGTACACATATCCGGCTTTTCGCCGGTTTGACAGATGCGGTGCACGCCAGTACAGTATGATACAGTACCGTGGCAGCGCCGCAACTTCCGGGTCACATGCTCCGCTCGCATGACAGCATGTGACCGGCACTTGTTGCGCTGCCAGTGTACTGTATACACTGTACTGGCGTGTGCCACATCTGTCAAACTGGCGAAAAGCCGGATATGTGTACCCGGTCTTACTTGGCTCTCAACTTAGGTCTTTGGTGCTGGACTTTCTGCTCTGTTGTGCAGCTACTATTTTAAAGGGATTGACCTAGAAGCTGCTTGTAAATAATTGGCTACTCAGCTCTGTTAATTGGGATTTCCACAGGCAATTATATACAGATTTCTGATCGGTGACCAAATTGAGTCTTCAGGGTAACAAACTAGGTATTTTTGCTAGTTTCTAGGGATTGTACAGTCTAAGAAGAAAAAAAAAAGTAGAATCCTGACAGTGTGCACGTTCCCATGTATTCTCCTTGCGTGTTGGTGGTTATACGGCCCCTTGTGTGTGATTTGCAAATTTACAGTCGCATGCCAACCGGACTCCTCACCATTTCTCAATATTTTAGTGGAGGATAGTCTAATTAGCACGTGACCGCAGGTATGGAAATCACCCGCATGGGGAAAAACTAGAGAATTTGGCAGTCTAGTCACTCGCCAAACCGAAGTTCAACGGGTCCACTCATCTCTATTCCATAACTCTTGAAAACAGGCCAACTAATTTAAGGCCAAAACTGTATCAAGCAATCAACTAGACCTTTCTAGCACATTGGCAGTTTTGACGGGGATCTGTCCACTATTTTTTTTTTGTCTTGTCTTTTTTTTTTAGTAAATGATTGTGTTTCCCATGAGTCAACCATTCTGGAGCATCTTTACTGTGAAGTCTACATAGTGCGGTTCCTTCATTATTCCTCCTGTAAAGTTCTGATTAATATGGCTGCTGGAGGTTACTAGTATGGGGTGCGTCCCTGCACACTTTCATTGTCTCGTTTTACTAAGGATAATGGTACTAACCCAGTTGTAAATTTGTTTATACATTTCGAGGAGGAATAACCGGAGCCGCACAATGTAGAAAGGTCCAGAATTGTTTCATGGTGAATACAAATATTTACTAAAATGACATCTCTGGAGAGAAGTCCTCATTACAGGTGACCCGTGCTCGCTCTCTAGGGGAGATTAGTGGCTATCTGGCATTTTTGGATAATGTAATCCCTTGAAAGAAAATTGGACTGTTGCCTTATTGCTCTTTTACAAGATCAGTGGTCATATCCAGGCCTATTTAAAAAGGTCAATGGACATTCAATGTGCAAAGTAGGTTCTTTAAAGGGTGACCTGGCACCAGATTTGCCCCCTATAAGCTGCGGCCCCCACCAGTGAGCACTGTTGGAGGGTCCTATAAGGTCCCATTACACATAGCGATGTATTAGCGATCCCACCAGCGATCCCACCAGGCAGAGATCGCTGGAACGTCGCTCTTGAGCTGTCAATCAGGCAGATCTCCACAGCAACCAGCCATCAGCCACCAGCGACCCGTGTAACGATGTCTCCCTGCACACTCGGAACCGGCGCTCGTTGGTTTCCCGCCGTCAAACACCCTGATGAGTTCTGCACAGCAGGAGACCAACAAGCAAAAAATGGTCCTGATTGTTTTGTCACGGTCAGAGACCTCGCAGCAGGGGCCCGCTCGCTGCTGCTTGTGACACACAGCGATATCGCTGATACGTCACAAAACCTGTGACGTTTTAGTGTACCGCCCCTGCAGCAGTCTGACTGATCGGATTCAGGGGTTGCTATGGCTCGAGGGTCTCCGGACCTGGGGGCTCGTGGCCACTTGAAAATAAAAGAGGGAGTCTATTTACAGGGGAGGTTATTGTTCGTGACGCCACCCGTGGTTCGCGGTAAGGGGAGTACCGCCGCTGCCGATGGGAGTACCCGGGGAGATAGTGGGGGCAGCCAGATGACGTTCCCTCCACGGGTAGGGGAAGGCCCCAGGACTCTGGATGTTTGCTGGTGGAGGGCAGCGTGGTGCAGACTGAGCAGCAGGCAGGGCGCAGGGGGGGGGTTCAGCGTACTCAGGCCGTGTAGATGTTGGTGCGACCATTAAGTAGACTCTGACACATGAGTAAACCAAGTCTCTGGGTGCTGCTACCTCTCTGTGGAGCCCGTCCGGGAATCCGTTCCTGTTGGTATTGCTGATGGTCCTGACCTAGCTCCTTGCACTGATGTTTAGACGTTTGAGTGACCCCTCGGCCTGAAGCTTGCGGGGTCCCGCTCCCTATATTTTGATAGAGGAGCTGTGCTCTCGATGGCTGACACTTGGTATTTCAGTGGGCCGCATGGGTTGGAAAGCCCTATCCCCCTCGTGTTGGTGCCTTCGATCTCTGAGCTCTTGTGGAAAGTTCATAAAGAGACTATCCTCAACAGGTTAATTATCAGGTTGCGTGAAGCTACTCCCTGATCTAGAGTTTAGTACCCTGTCGTGCTCGGTACCAGTCAACTTACTAGATATTCCGGTGCCGACCAATTCTCCAAAACTAAGTCTGGCACCTTTCTCCAATACTCTGCGACCGGGTCTCCGACTCCTCCGGTCCCAGACCATTGTCTGCGACCTAGCCAAAGTCTCCCAGGGAGCTACAACTCCCCTAGCTCCTCACTCTGAGGGCTACCACTGATCTGACTATAATCCCTACCACCAGCCTGCCTGACCCCTCGGCGGGTGGCCTTATTCCAGCTAGACCACCCACTGGGGTGCCTGACAGGGTGTGGTATGGGGTGTGGTAAGGATTTGAATGCTGACGGAAGCAATACCAATAGTTAGGATCCCAGAACCATGGAGGGTGGGCTCTGCACCATAAGGAAAGGAGTGCAGTTGCCTGTGACACCCTGACTAGTTCAGAGGCGTCACATTAGCGATCTTGCTATGTGTGACCGGGGCTATAATCTGGACCCATCGTGTCTACAAACAGCCATTCACCAAATTATTGGCTCTTCTAAATGGCCCTTTAGCTTGGTCATTTGCTATCTGCCCTTTATCAGGCTTCTTTTCGTTTTTGTATGTTTTGGACTAAACTATCATCACTGTTTTCTTAATGTCAGCAAATTTACTTGTTTTCTCAGGAAATCTTAAACTCCTTTGTCTGGAGATAGGAATGGAAATGAAGGAAGGCTCCGGTGATGAGCTCAGCATTTCTGCATCATTCACTTGCACGGGTTTATTTAGTCATATGTCTTTGTTTTTGTAACATTTTGTTCTTGGAGGATCAAAGGTGTTTATGGAAATATTTGGGGACATTTGTTGGTCATAAATGGAGCACAGTGGAGCGAATATGTTGCAGGGTGGATTTTTAGGATGTTGGCAATCATTGATTAGTTTGGAAGGCAGGTCTGGACTTTAATTGTTTACCCCCTTCCCCCAGGGCCTGTTAACCCTGCTGCTTCCTCCCCCATTCAGTACACAGTTTGTCACATCTACCATGATTCAAAAACCAGTCGCTGAATATTTTATTATTTTAACATAATATAAAATTTGGTAAATGTTGCCTTGAATTTGCTATTGTACAACCCTATGATCACAATGGCGGCAATCGCACAATGAGTTATGGGACGATCTAAATTAGACTGGTCGGGATTGGACCGTATATCGTGCTTGAAGACCATCTACAGAGAAGATTTTCCATAAATTTATGGATGAAAATTGTTGTTTCCAAAAGAGATAAGAATCGACGGTTGTAATTTCATAATATACCATAATTTCCTACGGGATCAATAAATCGCATCGTATCGCATCTTTCTATAAAACATCTTGAGTGCAAATATACGGCCTTACGCCTTCCTTCACCTGTCTGGGTGGGATCCATTTTTTTTTCTCTTCTCAGATGCAACAGATACCCATTATAACCTATCGTATTCTTCACGTGTCCGTTTTTTCCACGGGTGCACAATGACAAGGCTAATAAAAGTCTATGGGTCCGTGAAAAACACGAACAGCACATTAATGGCATCAGTGTACAATCCTTGTGCTGTTCGTGTTTAACATTGAAAGTCGATCCATTGATGAATCTGTGATAAACACTGACACACGGATCATATAAACGGGCACAGGGATGACTCACTGACACCGGTACCATTTTTGCATGTATGTGTTTAAAGGGAACCTGTCACCACTTTTTTGGCGTATAAGCTGCAGCTACCACCACCGGGATCTTATATACAGCATTCTAACATGCTTTATATAAGAGCCCAGGCCGGGGGTATAACATAAAAAACACTTTATAATACTTACCTAACGGTCGCGCTGTGGGCCTTATGGGCGTCTCCGTTGTCCAGTGCTGGCCCCTCCTCTTTCGGCCATCTTCGTCCTCTTTCTGAAGCCTGGTTGCATGACGCGGCTGCGTCATACACACTCGCTGGTCCTGCGCAGGCGCACTATAATACTTTGATCCACCCTGCTCAGGCCAGATCAAAGTGCGCCTGCTCAGGACCTGAATGCCGGTGAGTGTGGATGACGTCGGACCCGTCATGCACCGCGGCTAGAGAAGGAGAACAAAGATGGACAAAAGAGGTGATGCCGCCACTAGACAACGCAGACGCCCATAAGGCCCACCGTGCAACCGTTAGGTAAGGAATATAAAGTGTTTGTTATACCCCCAGCCTGCGCTCTTATATACAGCATGTTAGAATGCTGTATATAAGAGCCCGGTGGTGGTGGCCTATAAGCCAAAAAAGTGGTGACAGGTTCCCTTTAAAAAGGGACGTTGAAGGCCTCGGAGGCCTAAGGCTGCGTGCCCACGATCAGTGTTTGCAGCGTTTTGGATGTAACATGTTTTCTCTGCGTCCAAAACGCTGCGTTGTACAGTACAAGCACAGTGGAATGGGATATATAGAAATCCCGTGTCCACTGTGCTTTTTTTTCCTGCAGCGAAATACTTACCTGTGGTGCGGCTTCCCGAGCCGCAGCATGTCATTTTATTGCTGCGGAAACACGACTGTTCTCTGCAGGAAGAACACAGCGATAGACCACAACTGCCCGAGCCCGGATAGTGGGCACGAGCAACTGCGGTCTGCTGCGGAGGAGACGCGGCCCTGCAGGTCAGTACACAGCGGGTCTTGATAGTGTGCACATAGCCTTAGACTGTTTGCACATGTTGCGTTTGTGCTGCGTTTTTGTTGCGTATTTTAGTGCAGATTTGTTACAAAACTGTAAGCAAATCCTTATACCACCAAAGTTGATGAGAATCCAGATGTGTTGTCCACATGTTGAGGTTTTTTTTTTTTTTGCAGATTTACTGTAGTATTGAAATAAATATCGAAAATAATCTGTAGCATTTCAATATTTTTTTTTTGCTTTTGTCACCGTTTTTCACCAAGAGATTTCAGTGAAAAAACTAACCAAAAACGCATCGAAAAACATGTATTTTTACCGCTGTGTTTTTCCTTCCAAGAGATGCAGATTTGGTGCGGGAGTTTTTGTAATGTGTGCATAGACCCTTACATGGCTTTTGTGCTTTCTGATCTCTTCTTTTATTTTTTCTGGCTACATTGTTTTTTCTTTAAAATTTCTCTGCTTTCAGATCGTATTCTAAAGACATACATGTTTGTATTACAGATCGATGTGGTACAGGTTTGTAGTACGGTGCCCATTGGCTTTTGTTGATCCAGATTGTCATTCTGAAGCACCTATGCAGCCACATTTTGGACTCAGGCTATGTACACAGAGTTCTTTTTATATAATTTTAGAGGATTTTCTTTCATTTTTTTTTCCCCCTTTTTTAAGACTATTTTCACATGGAGTTTTCTGGTGAGGATTGTGGAGCAGATCTATTTGATTGTTTACTTCAAAGAGTATTAAGTGTAAGGGCAGCACTGTTTGGTGGCTCAGTGGTTAGCATTGCAGTCTTGCAGCGCTGGGGTCCTCGGTTCAAATCCCACCAAGGACACCATCTTCAAGGAGTTTGTATGTTCTCCCCGTGTTTGTGTGGGTTTCCTCCGGGTTCTCCGGTTTCCTCCCACACTCCAATGACATACTGGTAGGGAATTTAGATTGTGAGCCCCAATGGGGACAGTGTTGCTGATATATGTAAAGCGCTGTGGAATTAATAGCGCTATATAAATGAATAAATTATTATTATTATTTATTATTTATTATTATTATGCAGATTTTGGAGCAGATCCAGTTCAGAAGCCTAAGGCTGCGTGCCCACGATCAGAGTTTGCAGCGTTTTGGATGTAGCGTGTCTCGCTGCGTTGTACAGTACAAACACAGTGGATGGGTTTCTAGAAATCTCGTGCCCACTGTGCTTGTTTTTTTCCGCAGCAAACACTGACCTGCGGAGCGGCTTTCCGAGCCGCAGCATGTCAATTCTTTGCTGCTGATTTGCATGCATCCTCCGTAAGGAGAACACAAGCGAGAGACCGCAGCGCCCCGAACCCTGATCGTGGGTACGAGTAGCTGCGGTCTCCTGCGTTTTCCTGTGGAGGAGACTAACGGCCTCGCAGGTCAGGCAAGACACGCTGCGTCCAGGTCCTGATCATGAGCACATACGGTACCCTTAGGCTATGTGTCTACGGTAGAATGTTGCTGCGGATTTTTCTGCATGAAAATCCGCGACTTTCGCGGCAAATCCGCACCTTTTTTTTTGCCGCGGATTTACCGCGGAATTGCTGCGGATTTTGATGCGGATTTTTTTTTTTCCCCATTCTATAGCCAAAATCCGGATCAAAATCCGCAACAATAATTGACATGCTGCAGATTTTTCCGGATCAAAATCCGCGGCAAATCCGCCGCGGAAAAATCCGCAGCATGGACACAGCATTTCCAAAATGCCATTTGAAATGGCTTGGAAGTGCCGCTGCTGCAGATTTTCGGAAAATCCGCGGCTTTTCCGCGAGAAATCCGCGGCAAAATCCGCGCATTTTCCTCAGCGTGGACACATGGCCTTAATGTGAACATACTGTAAGCATTTCCTGATGCACTTTGGATTTTTTTTTTTTTTTTTAAATCTTTCCCTGAAGCATTCTTTGCAACTTTTTTCATTTAACAATGCAAAGTTTGAAGTGAATTCCATCAGAATCCACTTCAAAGAAGTGTCCTATTTATATGTACATGGAATATTATAAAAACTATTTTTTTTTTTTTATTTTCCCCACCAAACATTTTTCAGTGAGTGAATTTCCCATATTAAAGGGAATCTGTCACCAAGTTTTTGCTTTCCCATCTGAGAGCAGCATAACATAGGGGCAGAGACCCTGATTCCAGCGGTCACTTACTGAGCTGTGTTCTGTCATTTTGATAAAATCACTGTTTTCTCTGCTGCAGATCTAGCAGTTATGCTATGTGCCCACGTTGCGTTCTGTCCCTGCAGAAATTTCTGCAGCGATTTGAACAGCACACGTGCGCTTCAAATCGCTGCAGAAACAGTCCGTAATGAAAAGCCGATTTCATGCGCTCTGAGTGCAGCCCCTCCCATAGACAGAGCAGGGGCTGCATGCAAAGCGCATGAAAGAAGTGACATGTCACTTCTTAGAACCTAGCGCTTCGGCAGTAGCCGAAGCGCTGCGTTCTAATACGCCACGTGGGCACGTCTCCTGCATAATCTCCATAGATTGTGCTGGGGACGCAGGACGCATGCAGTTACGCTGCGGTGCAGATCGCAGCGTAACTGCATGAAAATACGCTACGTGCGCAAATAGCCTTATACAGAGCTTATGAATATGCTGGACTACCTGACAGCATGCCAAGTAGTCCTGTAATGATGATCTATTGCTGATTTAATCAGTGATTTTTATCAAAACTACACTAAGCAGCCCAGTAAGTGACACATCGCTGGAATCTGTATCTCTGCCTCTACATTATGCTGCTCTCAGATTAGGTGACAAAAACATGGTGACTGATTCCCTTTAATGGGTAGGATTATTTTGCATTAGATTCACTCTAAACGTTATTGGAAAAAGTGTGTAAACATAGCCTTACGATCTCCGCTTACTGTATGTGTTCTTTTCCCACTGAAGATTTTTTTCCCCCTTCGATGGAATGATTAATTGGAACAATTCTAGATGTGCAGTCTTAAGATAGGTGGTGTTTTTTTTTATTTTTATTTTAACAATTCCTTTGTTGTTGCGCCGCTTATTGCTAAGACTTTGCATTCATCTTATCTGGAGCACTTTGTCGATGCATCTTGGTTCGGACCTCTTAGATTCTTCTTAGACACACAACTTGCTTAGACTAGCGCACTGTCAATTATTCTCCGTCCCCACGGGCCTCTTCAGCAGCAATGTTTTCTCTTGTTTGTAAATTGTAACTCTTGCTATCCTGATGTAACCTTTTTCCGTTCCCATTTTTAATGTGTAATGTGAACATATTTGACAACCTACAAAACTCTTCACACACACCTGGGAAACATTTTTTTTTTTTTCCTCCTCCTGTTCCTGGAACGGCAGAGCAGAGATCTCGAGATGTTTGCTGGCTCTGTCGCATACACAGCTTGTGTTAATTGAATTTTTTTTTTTTTTCTTCTCAGGAAATCCTGGTCTAAAAGAACCGTTTACATTCTCGGTCATATTTTAGAATTTTGGACGGCTCCCTTCATACCAGGGATGCGTAAGCAGTGGAAAGTCTGGTGCCGTCTTTCCTGCTTCATAATGCGGCGATTGATTCCTTTTGGACCACGCTTAGTTATTTGCTTGTCTGACTGTGTGCGTTGTACCTGCTCGAGACATTTATTAATGTTTAACTTTAGTGCTTTGATTGGGGGAGGAGTAGGAAATTATATAGTATCGTAGTAATTGATATTGGTTGAGCAAATCGGACTATATGTTAAATCTTACACTTTACCTGTGCTCTCGAGCTGGAAAACCTGGGCTAATGACTTTAAATTGTGACTAATGTATTCTCCCCCAATTTTTTTTTTTTGTGTCCCATCCTTTATCTCCTTCCCAAGGCTGCTGCTCCGCTGCCTTTATTTGGCCTATTGAATGACCCACTGGACGGCTTTATCTCCCGTAACAAAAGAGATGCCTTTTTAGCTAGAAACCTTGGGAGACCACCAAGGACTCTGAGCTCATGCAGTGCAACTCCGCACCACATTCAACAATAACAAAAATGCATGACTGAATAGCTCAAAAATGTGGAGTGGTCGAAGCATTCATCTAAGTCCAGAACACTGTCACAACACAGACAGACCCAAGCAAATACCTCTGGGCTGCTAAAATAGAACGGAGGAGAAGTGTTTACGGTTACTTGTATGACTCTCATATGTGACTCGCGTCGTCAGCCTCGCGCTCCAAAACAAATCTGATCCACTGGATGTTTCCCAGAAATATCAGCAGTGAGGGGCGGCACTTAGGTCTATACGTGTGCATCCTTACATACATTTTGGGAAACGTTACATCTAATAAACCTATGTGGTTTTGAGAAACTGACTTGGAGTTTATTTTACCTTTTACGGTGTATGAGATCAAAAAGTAGATTATTCTTGACATTTCTCGTTTTTTAAATGAGTACTAGAATGTTTTGTAGATTATTTCTACTAAATATCAAGCCTAAATTCAGATGATTTCTACTAAATATTGGGCCTAAAATCGTAGATGATTTGTACTTAATATATGGCTTAAAATTGTAAATGATTTCTTCTAAATCAGGCCTAAAATCAGATTATTTCTACTAAATATTGGAACTAAAATCGTAACTGATTTCTTCTAAATATCTGGCCTAAAACCGTAGATTTTTTTTTTACTAAATATCGGGACTAAAATCATGGATAATTTCTACTAAATATCGGGCCTAAAATCGTAGATTATGTCTACTAAATATCGGGACTAAAATCATAGATGATTTCTACTAAATATGGGGCCTAAAATCGTAGATTTCTACTAAATAGCGGCCTTGAAATCGTAGACTATTTCTACTAAATATCGAACCTAAAATCGTAGATGATTTCTACTAAATATCGAACCTAAAATCGTAGATGATTTCTACTAAATATTGGGCCTAAAACCGTAGATTTTTTTTACTAAATATCGGGCCTAAAATCGTAGATGATTTCTAGTAAATATGGGGCTTAAAATCGTAGATTTCTACTAAATAGCCTTGAAATCGTAGACTATTTCCACTAAATATCGAACCTAAAATAGTACTTGTCTACTAAATATCGGGACTAAAATCAGAGATGATTTCTACTAAATATGGGGCCTAAAATCGTAGATTTCTACTAAATATCGGCCTTGAAATCGTAGACTATTTCTACTAAATATCGAACCTAAAATTGTAGATGATTTCTACTAAATATTGGGACTAAAATCATGGATAATTTCTACTAAATATGGAACCTAAAATTGTAGATTTCTACTAAATATCGGCCTTGAAATCGTAGATGATTTCTACTAAATATTAGGCCTAAAATCGTAGATGATTTCTACTAAATATTGGGCGTAAAATCTGACTATCATTAACTTCTAATTTTATAAATCTAAAATGTAAATATTGTGTACACTTTTATTACGTCTTTTCTTTTTTTTTCCTGCAGGTATCTATAATAGGAATCTGTACTGATTATTGCATTTTTGCAACTTTTTCTCTTAGGCTATGTGCCCACGCTGCGGATTTTGCGCGGATTTTGCCGCGGATTTACCGCAGATTTTCCGAAAATCTGCAGCAGCGGCACTTCCAAGCCATTTCAATGGCATTTTGGAAATGCTGTGTCCATGCTGCGGATTTTTCCGCGGCGGATTTGCCGCAGATTTTGATCCGGAAAAATCTGCAGCATGTCAATTATTGTTGCAGAGTTTGGTGCGGAGTTTGGGTATAGAATGGGGAAAAAAAAAAAAAATCCGCATCAAAATCCGCGGCAAATTCGTGGTAATCCGCGGCAAAAAAAAGGTGCGGATTTCCCGCGAAAGTCGCGGATTTTCATGCAGAAAAATCCGCAGGTACATTCTACCGTGGACACATAGCCTTAAGGTTCTACCATTTGAAGCAGATTTTTTTTTTTTTTTTAAATTTGGCTTTTGGTACGGAAGCATTGGGATTCTACATGGAATCTGTCATGTCAAAACAAATGATGTTAATCTACAGATATAGGTTATTCTGCAAGTTAATAGTGTTCTAGAACTGCCCAGCTGCTGCATTGAAAGCCCTGCTGCCGGGAGGAAGTGAACTTTATTCCTCCCGGTAGCCTCAGGCTTTCAGTCACAGAGGCTCGACCGAAGCCGCTTCAGTCGCCGCTCAGTACACTATAATTAATCATTGTGACCCGTGCCCCGGCACCGACTGACAGCTGGTTCTGTACTAATACATATAGAGAAAAGGCACATAGGTCAACAGCAACAGTGTTTTTCATCCATGTCGAACATTAAAAAAATGGACACGTGAGCAGCTCCATAGACTGAGTACGTGTTGTATCCATGAAAACAGATGGTCCTCATTAAAATGTACATTCTCTAAGACCACGTGCACACATTGAATATTTGGTCCGTTTTTAGTATTTGTAAGACAAAATTAGGAGTGGGTGAAAAATACAGAAAAGGTGCCAGTGTTTCTATTATACTTTTTCTCTGATTGCTCCACTCCTGGTTTTAGCTAGCAATACTGAGGTAAAAAAAACCTCACCAAATACTCAACGTGTACACGTGGGCCTAGAGATTGTACATCTGAATAAAGCCTTAAGCTGGTGTCACACATAACGACAACGACGTCGCTGCAACGTCACCATATTCTGTGACGTTGCAGCGACCTCAACAGCGACGTCGCTGTGTGTGACACATAACAACGATCAGACCCCTGCTGCGAAATCGTTGCTCGCTCCTGAATGCTCCAGGTCATTTTTTGATCGCTGCTATCCTGCTGCGCCATGCTGATAAGCTGATAATCCTTGTGTTTGACACCGCAGCAGCGACGCTACGCTACGTCTGAAACCACACAACGACCGTCGACATCGCTATGATCGCTGCTCCGTCGCTGCTTTTTATAACATGTTTGACAGCTTACTAACGATCATCTATGGTCGCTGCTACGTCACAGAATATGGTGACGTTGCAGCGACGTCGTTGTCGTTATGTGTGACACCAGCTTAAGGCCATGTGCACACCTCATTCAGATATGCAATCTCTAAGGCCATGTGCACACGTTGAGTATTTGGGTAGTTTTTTTACCTCAGTAAGACAAAACCAAGAGTGGAACAATCAGAAGAAAAGTATAATAGAAAAACGGGCACCACTTCTGTGTTCTTTACCCACTCCTGGTTTTAACTTACCAATACTGAGGTAAAAAACTGACCAAATACTCAGTGTGCACATGACCCTTATACCTTTTTGATTTATCCACTCCTGATTTTCTTTCAAATTCTGAGGTAAAAAAAACTTACTAAATAGTGTGTGCACATGGCCTTGAGCCTCATTCAGATGTATGTTCTCTACCTGTGGTTTTCATGACTAGAACATGTACCCATTATAGTCTATGAAGCTGCTCACGTGTCCATTTTTTTTTTTTTTTTTTTTACTGCTCGTCATGGATGATAATCACCGATGCAAGTCCACAAGTTCGTGAAAATCAGACAACACATGGATGTCGTCAGCGTACAATCCATGCGCTGTCCGTGATTAACATTTCAAAGGATAGTAGAAGCTTTGTCATTTATTTACATTTTCATATGGGAAAATTACTGATGTCTGAATGAGGCCTTAAACACACATCGGCCATGAGCTTTCATGAGATCACATCCAATTTGCTTGAACTGTTAAACTGAGCAGATTTTCTGCTTAAAAAGACGAAGCAGAAATGCAGCGTTACATTTTTTTTGGAACATGGCCCAAGACTCCCATATGTGCGTTGGTCTGACTGACCCTGAATAGCGGTGCACGATGGGTGTACGGCTCCACAGTCGCCATGAAGGCTCTGTGTATGAGTCGCCCACCGCTGCGTCGGTCGCCCCAGGGACTCCACTCCACCACCTCCAGGGACGCCGCAGGGACACTTCTCTTTGGGATGATCTTAGGCAACAGGTATGTCAGGTTATATACATCTGAATCGTGACTCCACTCTCGGTTTGCGGTCAGGGTTATAGGAAACCGTCACTGCAGTTTAACGAGCGTCTGGGGCTGATGGAATCTGCAGTTGGATGGTGTGGACTTCCGAGAGTGAGGCTGGCCCCAGGGGCTCGGGTGTATGTGTATAGAACAGGCCGCAGAATAATTCAGTCTCAGTCCAAAGTGTCTTGCAACTGGTTTTTACTCACTTACAAAAGCTTCAAGTGGTACCCGGGCGATGCTGAGATACACTGAGAGAACCAGGTATCCTTTAGGCTGGCATAAGGGTAACTGTTAGCTCGCCTTCCTAGCACTTCTTGTTTCGGATAACCCCTGACTTGAAGTACCGTAAAGTTCATCCAGGGAAGTCACAACTGCCTTTCCTCCCCTTTTTGGCCCAATTGCTGGCAGCGTGGACCAAGGAAGATGGCTCCAGGCTCGATCCTCCTTATGGCCCCCCTGCTGATGTTCGGACTCTGTTTTGGTTGGTGTGGGACTTGTGGTCCACCCCACCGGCAGGTTTAGCAGACCACTAAATGGATGTCTGGCTCTAGGGAGCTGTTCCCCGTGTGTGCCTAGCCCCCATAAGTCTCCGTACACGACCAGCTGACATCCTCAGTGTCTTTCTGTCCAACTTCTGGTGACCGTTCTCCCCCGCCAACAGCCACTACACGTGAAAGGTCTGACTAGCGTGTCCGCTGTCCTGTGTCTCCACTTCAGACTGGCTACCTCCAGCTCCTTTTTCTTATTGCCACTGCAGCCTAGCTTCCAGCCTCTCTACCGCACCCCTTGATTGGATGTGGAGGCACGCCCCCTCCTGGGCCTGCCCAGGGGTCCCCTCAAGTGTGTGTGAGACCTGGTCACTATGTGTCTGTGCGTACACACCCTATTCCAGCCTTTTGGATTACCTGTTTGCACTCACCCAGCATGGGTGCAGTACTCAGTGGCACCTGACCAGGTCAGGGGCGCCACATGTACACCGGTTCAGGTTTTATGCCAGTGTCTGAGCCCTAAATTACACACACACTGTTGATCCAGGTCTCTGTTTACACCTGATTTAGAGGCATTGATAGGATCTTCCTTTAAATATGCCAGACAAAGTAGTGTCATGTTGCGCTATTTTGCCTGGTAAAATGGCAGGCTTCGTGACAGAAAACCAAAGGGTGTCATTATAGTTAAAAAGGGTTTGCTTCGTGCAGGGATTTGGCACTTTTGTTATTTTTAGTGTTCTGTACCTGTGACACAGAAAAACCCAAATAACTAATGCAGATGTGAATAGTTATAATGGTTGACTAGAAATAATCTGAGCATGAAGCTCAGGTCTTAAAGGGAATCTGTCACCAGGTTTTTGCACCCCCATCTGAGAGCAGCATGGTGTAGAGACAGAGATCCTGATTCCAGCGATGTGTCACTTACGGGGCTGATTGCTGTAATTTTTTTTTTATAAAATCAGTGTTTGCTCTGCTGCAGATCTAGCACTTATACAGAACTCATGAATATGCTGGACTACCTGCAGCACACCAAGTAGCCCTGTAATGATAATCTACTGTTGATTAAACAGTGATTTTATCAAAACTACACTAAGCAGCCCAGTAAGTGACACATCGGTGGAATCAGGGTCTCTGTTTCTGCGTTATACTGTTCTGAGATTAGATGGTAAAAACCTGAAGGCAGATTCCCTTTAATAAATAGTCTTCAAAAGTTTGTAAAATTCTATTTTGGATCCGATTCACTCCAAAACTCCTTGGGAAAAAATGTGTGAAAACATAGGCTTATATTACTTTAAAGCCAATGCTTCTGTAACTTTTTATTAAACTCATTTTTTTCATGTTCATGGCGGCGAGTCTTCAGAGCCCAAAATCATTGACAAACTGCCACCATCTTTTTAAAGGGAAACTGTCACCAGATTTTTGCCATCAAATCTTGAGAGAAGCAATCTGTCACTTACTGGGCTTGTTGTAGTTTTGATAATCTCTTGCTGATAAAGATTTTTATCCCTTGAGGACTAATAAACTGCTGCCAGGTTGTCCTCCATGTCCATGAGCTCTTTTTAGCCCCGCCCACACCACTGATTGTGCATAGTTCAGAAGTCTGCCAATGTACACAAACTGCCAATCAGTGGTGTGGGTGGGGTTATACAGAGCTCAGCATTCAGAGAACTGCTAGATCAGCAGCAGATAAAACAGGGATTTTGTACAGAAAGCAGATCAGTAAGTGATACATCTCTGAAACTAGGGATATATATATATATATATATATATATATATACACGTGTATGTGTACGCATGTACATGTATATTTATTAATATTTATATATTATATATTAATAAATATTTATATATTAATAAATATTTATATATTAATATATATATATATATTTATTAATATATAAATATTAATTAATATATAAATATTAATATATATATATATATATATATATATATATATATATATATATATATATATATATATATATATATATATATATATATATATGTATATGTATGTGTGTGTGTGTGTCTGTCTCTATACATGTGTATATATGACCTCCACAGACCGCAACCGTCCCCCACCCCACCCCTTCGTCTACAGCCAATGTCAAAACCTCTTTAATAGATGACTTATTCACAACTGAATCTGTTCCCGCGTGGAAACCACGCACTGCTCAGCCTGCGAATCCGGAGCGGACGTCCAAGGGGCAGCGTAGGATTTCTTCTGTGGCTTCCAGTGGGTTTTTCTATGTTTAATATCACATGTGAATGTGCCATAAGCCTATTTTGCTCGATTACACCCCCTCATGATACTGTACAAACTAATAACAGTTTCGTTCTATCAGAACACTTAGTATATTTAGTTACGTGTTGGACGGTATTTTTTTGCACATATGTCTTGTTTGTGCCCATCTGCTCAGTGTTGGCACGTGTTCATTGATTTTTCTTCTTTTCTCGTTGCTTGTCTTTGCAGGCTGCATTTGCATTATTGTAGAAGACTCTTCCTTCTAAGTATTGAGGTGTGCTCCAGCCCAGTAATAATTTATGAGTGCACATGTCACCGGCCGCCTGAGGCTGTTCTAAACTTTGCTTGTTTTTCGTCTGCCCTGATTTCTTCACAGACCTATCCTGACATCCACCTGTGAACGGGTAAAATCTGACTGCGGACTCCTTGAGGTGTCGCTATTGTTAAAAAAAAACGTTCTTTGAAACGCTTCTCCTAATTTTCATACACTTTTGAATTTTATTAATGCAATATGAAGCAGTTTTGCCAAGTATTTTTTTATGCTGTCCATTCAGTGAAAATGTTTTTGAGCGATACTGTTGACATTTGACGCCCAGACTTTTTTTTTTTTTCCCCTCAACAGTGGTCGATTGACATATGCAATGTCGTAACGTTACCGGAACTGCTCACCTCCAATGTCGAAGTGAGCAGCGCTCTTTAATGTTCTTGGATGGAAGATAGCTTAATTTTCTCAACAAAAGGCTAATTCATAAAACCTCCCATAAACTTTAGGTAGGGGTGGACATATCATTGGTGCACCCTGTGCCGCACAGGGGCCCAAGCTTTAGAGAGCTTGTCTTACTTTTACATTGATGGCCTATCCTTAGGATAGGTCATCATTGTCTGATTGATCAGTGGCCAACACCCCTCACCCCACAGATCAGCTGTTCTCTGTCCCGGTGACGGTAGCTGGCAGCCAGAAATGCTCAGTTCTGGAGCTGCTCCATCTTCTGATAGTGGCTGCGGACGGGTACTGCACATCCGCCTCCCATTCCAATCAATAGAAGGCGGATGTGCGGTACCCGGCAGTGGCCACTATCAGAAGACAGAGCAGCTCCGGAACTGAGCACTTCCGAATGCGGGATGTCAGCCCCCGGCCAATCAGACATTGATGACCTTTCCTAGGGATTGGCCATCAATGTAAAAGTATAGGACAACCTCTTTAACACCTCCAAAGCAGGTGAAACTCTACATTTTGATGGGCTGCAAAGGACCCGTATATTGTTCTTGCACAGGGGCCCTTTTCTGTCCATGTCTCCCAGTGACTTTAGGTATCTATTGGCCGATTTTGGCCGCCAACAATCTTCCCCAACTCTCCAAAATAGCAGGGACTAAAACTTAACTTTTAATAAATACATTACAAAGCTAAATAAATTATGAAGTGCAAATACAAAAACCATAAGGTGCAATAATCAAAAAAGGGTCTCGCCCTATCCTTCTCCACAGATTAATTAGGCACCAATCACATAAGCAAAAAACCACAGGTTGGAAGAAATCCGGTAGAACCAGGGTTATAGGTGTAGCTTATCCCATCTTGTGTCCCATGTATATACTTCCGCCCCGACAAGAGCAGTACCCAAGTATGATGTCTGCCCCGCAACCTCATAAAAAGTCTTCCCGACGCGTTTCCCTCTGTCACGAACATTCATCAGGGGAGAAAAAAGAACACAAAGGTAACCTGCAGTGACAGGGATTGGTACAAGATGCATGAGAAAACAGTGTGTGCAAAACGGACGGTGGTGCCTTCCCCCAACTCTCCCATTCCCAGGAGCCCTCGCTTGGCTTTGTGATGGATACTGTCAGACCTCTCTGGTGGCAGCTTGTATCGGGGAGAACAAGTCAAAAATTGCCCGTGCCGGATGCTTAAACCTCCCTGTTGAGGGCATCCATACTGATTAGACTGTCATCCGAACAGGTCAATATCAGTGGATTTGCTTGAAATTCGTCTTTTGTACAAGGCGGCCTTCACTTTCATTCTCGTTGGCTTAGTTATATATTATTCTTCAATGTATTCCTACTGAATTTTATCGCCAACCTGAGATGGTGCAGCTACGTATATAAATACATATAGCAGTTTCAGATAAAAGTAATGTGAATTTACGTTTGTCTATCCATGCCAAAATATACGGGGGAAAACGTCTTTCCAAATGAAGAGCTGTCTGATGCCAAGCGCCTAGGATCTTTTTTTTTTTAAGTGTTGGGTTGTTTGTTCTCTAGGCTTTGGCAGTACACAGTCGTCTTCTTTTAAAGGTTTGGTAAATATTAATTTAGAGCTCCTGCAGACTTTGCCTTGTTGTTAACTTTTTGAAAGGAGCCCTGTTCATATTTCTGAATGTTTAACACTGCTGTATTATGCGGGTCTAGATTTTGGGACTTATTGGGGAGATGTCCTTTTATTCATCACATCAACCATATTTGCTCAGTTTTATGGACATAGGGTGTGTATTATCTGATGGAAAACAGCTGTGAAAGCTTGGTAAGGCAAGTATATAAACCCGACTGTGGTACTTGATAACTGCGGCTCCACGGGGGACGTCTCTTATGCATACATCCATCTCTATGTATGTAAACATTGACGTGCATTATCATTCTAATGGGTAATATTTCATATCTATTCTTCGGTCATTCACACTCGAGGTCTAGCCCAGCTTCACTTACTGTAAATTTGTCAAGAAAAATGGGCATATTTCTACAGTTGGATCATGATGATTTCATGTGAACTGTCTAACACTTCCCCACCCTTTCTACTTACATTTTATCTGAGATTGTTTCAGTTGCCATAATACAGTCATGACATAAACCAAACTTTGTCTTTGAAAGACGTCCGAATATAAACTGTTATCTCCCCTGGCTTAGCCTATTAACATCTGGGGCCAGATATTAATGTAAAACAAAAACGAGCATGCTATAACCCATCAAAGATCACATGTGGCGTATGCTTCCTACACGAGTCTATATACAGTGGAACCTCGGTTCACAAGTAACTTGGTGTGCGAGTATTTCGCTATACGAACAAAGCTTGCTGTAAATTTGTAACTCGGTTTACGAGCAATCTTTGCTGTACGAGCAAATACCGCACATACTTCCGGTTCCGTATTTTCACCGCGCTCTGACCCGCTCTTGCACTCACACACACACACACACACACACACACACACACACACACACACACACACACACACACACACACACACACATTATGCTCACCTTACCCTCCGTTCTATCGGTGCCCTCCTGGTTCTTGTAGTCCGCAGGTACAGGATGTGTATCTGGTAACCATTGTGACGATGGAGGAACGTCCACTGACCAATCAGAGGCAAGTGGCTCCTGTGTATGACGTTGACGCTGACACTGGAAGCTCTTGGATCCTCATGATGGTTATCGGATACACATACCTGCGGACTACAAGAACCAGGAGGGAACGGAGGGTAATGTGAGCAATAGTGTTTGTGTGTGTTTGTGTGTGTAATGGCACAATAGGGGACCAGGATGGGACATTTAACAAGTTGTGGAACGAATTGTCTGAGCTTCCATTATTTCCTATGGGAAATTTTGCTTTGCTAGCGAGTAACTTTGTTTAAGAGTATACTCCCAAAACGGATTGTTCTCGTAAACCAAGGTTCCACTTTATATATTTGTACGTTTCCTTTTGGATTGGCAACGCTCCAATGCTCAATCATGGAGAGATAATGGTAAGCTGGACGATTCATTTTTCGTAGGGAACAAAGTATTTCCAAGACACCAGAGTTCTAGTTTCTTTCCTTTATGCCTCATCATGGCCATGGTTCAGCGAACAGCCTTTTTGAAGCCTAAGCAAATTTTATCTGCCATTTTCTTATGCTTGAAAAAGGTCGTCTGTTGGGTGAAATGTTGCTATTATGATGCATTTTGGATAATAAAGGAAAGAAGCTAGAACTCTGGTTCCTTTGAAAATACCATATTTTTCGTTTTATAAGACGCACCCCAAATTTAGAGATTTAAAAAGAAAAAAAAAATGGGGTCCGTCTTATACTGCAGTGTTGTTTTGCTGGAGGGGGGCAGCAGTTCTGGTGGAGCAGGGGTCACAGGAGGCAGAGGTTGTGCTCGCAGGGGCGAGTCAGTATGAGCGGTGGCGTGTCAGTGGTGGGAGCGGCGGCGGGTCAGTGGTGGGAGCAGTCATCCGGCGACAGACACCCGACCAGCTGTACGCACCTGGCCGCCCGCACACAGAGCCTCCCCGGTAAGCTATATTTGGATTTTAAGGTGCACCCCTCATATTCCTTCCAAATTTTTGGGAGGAAAAGTGCATCTTATAATACGAAAAATACGGTACTTTCTTCTTTACATTTACTGGTAATTTAGTGGGAAGTTACCCCAAGGAAACACTGAGCCTGTGGAGTGGTGCAAAGAGAATTAACACTATTTATCATGGTTGGGCCAACTTTTATCTAATCTGTATGGCGGTTATTATTCTGTAAGTACACCCACATTCTTCTCTCTACAAGTGACTTTCCCAGTCTTAAGGCCCAGTCACACACAACTACTTACCAGCGATCCCGAAAACGATGCGACCTGATAGGGATCGCTGGTAAGTCGCTGGGAGGTCGCAGGTGAGATGTCACACAGTCAGATCTTACCAGCGATGCAGGATCGATAGAGGTCGCAGTAGCGACCTGTATAACGATCTCAGCAGTCACTGTGACCCTGTCACACAGCGTCAAACACAGCGATGTGTCCTGCCCAGCAGGACATCACCTTTGAAGAAAATGGCCTGGACCATTCTGCAACGACCGGTGACCTCACAGCAGGGGCCTGATCGCTGGTAGGTGCACACATAACAAGATCACTAACGGGATCGCTACTGCGTCACAGAAACCGTGACTCAGCAGCGATCTCGTTATGTGTGACGGTACCTTTAGGCCACTTTCACACTGTTCCTCTCCTCGTTCAGTGGTGCTGTCAGGGCTTCCGTCCAAACCCCCCTTAAGGCTATGTGTTCACGTTGCTTTTTACCTGCTTTTTTGCTGCTTTTTCTTCTGCGCTGTTTAATGCCAAAATGGATGTGTTCTGCTTTTCAAGCAAAGTCTATGGGAATTTGGGTTTCTTGTCCGCACTATGCTGTTCAAAATGCAGCCTTTTTGTGGCAGAAATTTGGGCAAAAACTCAGCTTTTCAAAGAAGCAACATGTCAATTGTCTTTGCCATTTGGGTTTTGCACTGCAAAGCTGAGTTTTTGCCCAAATTTCTGCCACAAAAAGGCTGCATTTTGAACAGCATAGTGCGCACAAGAAACCCAAATTCCCATAGACTTTGCTTGAAGAGCAGAACACATCCATTTTGGCATTAAACGCTGCAGTTGAAAAAGCAGCAAAAAAAGTAGGTAAAAAGCAACGTGGACACATAGCCTAAAACTGTTTTTGGACGTATGTGCAGAGAGAATCGCTGTATGCTCTGTCATGCACCACTTTCAGGAGTATATGTTCTGCAGGGGGTTCGGACGGAAGCCCCCCAGAGGTACCACTAAACAGGGAGAAGAACGCAGTGTGAAAGCAGCTTTAGGCAATGTATATGGCTCTGTGCACAGTGCATTTCTTATGCTTTTTTTTATTTATGCAGATTTGGTGCAGATTGTGGCACAAATCTTCATGTCTCTCCTTACATTAGCAAAATCAATGAAAATTCTGAAGTGTTGTGCGCATGTTGCTTATATTTTGTTTGCAGATTTGGTGCAGAAAATAATTGCAGCGTGTCAATTGTTGGTGCTTTTTTTTTTTTTTTTCTTTTCATAGCTTTTTAGCCCTTCCACCCATTGATTTCATTCAGAAAAACGCATTGCACAAAAAGGCACCAAAACTCATGCACTTTTTGCTCTGTTTTTTTTCTGCCAGAAGGGTCAGAGACTGCAGAAAATTTCTGTACCAAATCTGCAACGTGTGCATATAGCCTTTGTGTGGCAGAAAGCAGTACAAATGTAATAGTGTTTATGCACTCTTTGCTTTCTACGCATGAAAATATGCAGCAGTGCTCCAAATTCAGTCGCCAAAAAAAGCTGCTTGTTCATGAGATTTCTGATATCGCATGGCGTTTTCTGGTGGTAAGGGATAAAATGCAGCAAAAAAAGAAGCTGTAAAAACACTAAGGCTATGTGCACACGGGACAATGTACCCGTGGATTTTGCCGCGGAAAGCCTGCGGATATATCTGGATTTTCTAGATAAATCTGCAGGCTTTAGCAAGTACAGACAATCCCCATGTTATCCTTTGGGACATGGGGAGTGTCTGTGTCCATGCTGTGGTATGTGCGTCTGCGGAATATGCTGCGGATGTCCCGCAACCGCACGTAACTGCATGTCAATTATTCCTGCGGAAATATCTGCGGAATTCCCACTCCTCCACTATAAAGATAGAGGCCGGGACTTCCGCAGGTAGGCCGCATGAATGTCCGCAGGTTTACCGCAGATATTTCGCTGGAATCCCGCAGCAATGGATAGCTGCGGATTCCGGGGATCTGCTGCGGGAAACCTGCGGACATATCTGCTGGTACATTGTCCCGTGGGCACATAAACATGAACATGGCTTTACTCCCTTTTGGACGTAGTTTATGGAGCATGCAGATTATTAGTACCCGGAAAAGAGAACTTTACATTATATCCACTTCCAGCTTCTTCAAGCAGTTTGTTGTCCTGCTCAACATGGCAATATCTTCACGTGGACATTGGACGTGGAGTCTTGGAACATCTTCCATGGACTGGACTGTAGAGTTGGAAGGATTTACTACCACAGATTACAATAAGTTTTGAAAAGCTTAATGTACATAACAATAAAAGTTGTAACATTAGTAAGTTAAAGATGGAGGAGTTATAGCAGTTTCTCCGTACTTTTTTGCATCCAGGGTGGAAATCCTTTCTGATATGTTGTGCCGTGTTATAGGCCCCTTTCACGCCTCAGTTTTTGGCCATCAGTCACATTCCGTTTTCTCGACTGATCTGTCGTAGATTGTGACTAAACTGATGTGACGCATCCATTTTTCGACGGATCCGTCTAGCTGGGAGCTAAATAATAAATTGGAGCATCCTCCATTAAAAAAAGAAAATGGAATCAGTCACTGGATTCCGTCATTTGACGGATGACGATAGATCCTGCGCCCATAGGCTTCCATTCCACTAAACAACATACAACGACCGATCCGTCGCTGTCCGTTTTTTCATCGTACACAAAAAACGTTACTTTGGCCATCGTTTCCGTCAAACGGACAAACCTTTTTCGACGGATGAAACGTGAGGCAATCCGTCGCGAATACAAGTCAATGAGAAAAAAGGGATCCGATTTTTCAAAATTCTACAGATTGTGACTGATGTCAAAAAACTTGTGTTAAAGGGGCCTTACTATGAATTGTCCTTCTGTTGTAGATAAAAAAAAAACAACCTAGTATCTTTTTATTTTCTCTTAATTAATAATTAGTACTTTCTTTACATCTTTTTTTCTTGACTTTTTTTCTTAACCTTTTTGTCTTGTTTTGGTTAGACTGTCAGTTGTCTCCTTTAGTCGTGTTGCATTGTTATCCCTGAAAGCAATTATCCCACAATGCCCAGACCAATAATCTGATCAGCGTTTCCTCTTTGTTTTGTTTTTGGTGTTCTTTATATTTATTTTTTTGTATTTTTGCACTTTGTATAGAAGGACTTTTCTTGAGGTTGTGTTTTCAGAGCAGCATTGTATTTGATTCCGAGCAATGGTTGAGTCCTCACGCGCTGCATTCTTAATCGTATGGGTAACAACAGTGACGGCTTTCATTTGTCCCGTTAGTGGGAGTCTGGTTTTCGTTGGCAGACACTTCAGAGGAAGCGAAGATGCTTTGGCCAGAATAAGCAGTTGTTCTATTCACTCCAATGTATTGTCAAATTATTGCCCATTGTCATAATTGCCTTCATAAGAACTGAAATGCTGTTTATCCATGGCCCAAAGCCGCCTAGGATGGCTAGGTGCAAAGTGGATTACAAAGCCCTGGGTGGAGCGTCTTTGCTTTCAGGCATTGATCTATGACACATTAGCCCTTGATTTGTGTAATTCTCTCATCCAACCAGCAATAGATTGGTTTTACTTAGAGACTCGGGAGAAACAATAAAAGAAGATTTATGACGCAATGATCAATGCTTAAGCCGTCTACTGACCTCCAGATATGATCTCTGCATTTTTAGACATTTAGATGTAATTGGCCTTGTAAGTGGGCAGACGCCGAAGAGAAACGAGACCCTTTTAGCCCTCCTTATTCCTGTTTATAACATTTGTTACGGGTGTTGTCTTCAACTGAACTATCTGCTCATCATGAAATCTTGTAAATCCTGGTAGAATATGACCTTAGAATGGTGTACACATATTGCACCCGCTGCATGTATTTTTATATATAATTATATACTAATCTAATCTAGCGTTGTGGAATTGATAGCGCTATAGATATCACACACACACACACACACACACACACACACACACACACACACACACACACACACACACACACACACACACACACACACACACACACACACACACACACACACACACACACACACACACACACACACACACACACACGCGCGCACGCTGTGTGTGTGTGTGTGTGTGTGTGTGTGTGTGTGTGTGTGTGTGTGTGTGTGTGTAGATAGATAGATAGATAGATAGATATAGATATATCTATATATATATAATATATAATATCTATATATATAATATATAATATCTATCTATACATACATATACACACATTATATATATATATATATATATATAAAATATATTTTGTGTGTGTATATGTATGTGTGTATAGATATAGATATATTTATATATATATATATACATACATACATACATACACTATATATATATATATATATATATATATATATATATATATATATATATATATATAATATATAATATCTATCTATTCTATACATACATATACACACATTATATATATATATATATATATATATATATATATATATATATATATATATATATATATATATATATATATATATATAATATATTTTGTGTGTATATGTATGTGTGTATAGATATAGATATATTGATATATATATATATATATACATACATACATACATACACTATATATATATATATATATATATATATATATATATATATATATATATATATATATATATATATATATATATATATATATATATATATATATATATAATTACACCTACACATACACATACACATACACCTACACCTACACCTACACATACACCTACACATACACCTACACCTACACCTACACACACTACAGACCAAACGTTTGGACACACCTTCTCATCTCTAGAACAACTATTAAGAGGAGATTTTGTGCAGCAGGCCTTCATGGTAAAATAACTGCTAGGAAACCACTGCTAAGGACAGGCAACAAGCAGAAGAGACTTGTTTGGGTTAAAGAACACAAGGAATGGACATTAGACTAGTGGAAATCTGTGCTTTGGTGTGAAAAGTCCAAATTTGAGATCTTTGGATTCAACCACCGTGTCTTTGTAGAAAAGGTGAACGGATGGACTCTACATGGCTGGTTCCCACCGTGAAGCATGGAGGAGGAGGTGTGATGGTGTGGGGGTGCTTTGCTGGTGACACTGTTGGGGATTATTCAAAATTGAAGGCATACTAAACCAGCATGGCTACCACAGCATCTTGTAGTGGTGTGCTATTCCATCCGGTTTGCGTTTAGTTGGACCATCATTTGTTTTTCAACAGGACAATGACCCCAAACACGCCTCCAGGCTGTGTAAGGGCTATTTGACTAAGAAGGAGAGTGATGGGGTGCTACGCCAGATGACCTGGCCTCCACAGTCACCAGACCTGAACCCAATCGAGATGGTTTGGGGTGAGCTGGACCGCAGAGTGAAGGCAAAAGGGCCAACAAGTGCTAAGAATCCCTGGGAACTCCTTCAAGACTGTTGGAAAACCATTTCCGGTGACTACCTCTTGTACATACGCACGCACACGGTGGGCCATAAGTATGGATGCACCCTGATAAAGTGGTTGCTGATATCACCTTACCGTTTGTGGCATTTGAGGCCGGGGAAGCCCATGGCGGCCATCTGTAAAGCCGCCATCTTGAATTCAATTTTAATTTTTTCAATGGGAGGAGGGTCATGTAACACATCAAACACATAGAGAATTGCACAAGAAAAACAATGGTGTGCTCATTTTTAACGTATCTTTATTATTTATCGAGTTATTGACACGTTTGTGACATGGAGCAACAACAGTAACCCACTAAAGGATGTGCTCAAAGTGCTGCCCATTGTGTTGAGTTCTCTTCTCCCACTCTTGACACACAGAGAGCAATACCGCAGATCCAGGATGTGGGTCACCTGAAACAACGGATATAGGAGGCCTGTGGTAGCATTTCTTCTGTGGTATACATACATAGATACATACATAGATACATACATAGATACATACATACATACACACACACACACACACACACACACACACACACATACATACATACATACATACATACATACATACATACATACATACACACAGACATATACATACATACATACACACAGACATATACATACATACATACACACAGACACATACATACATACACACACACACACACACACACACACACACACACACACACAGACATATACATACATACATACATACATACAGACATACAGACATACATACAGACATACATACATACATACATACATACATACATACATACACACAGACATACATACATACATACATACACACAGACATACATACATACATACATACATATATATATATAAATGGCGCCATAATATTATATATATATATATATATATATATATATATTATGGCGCCATTTATTCCATGGCGCTTTACAAGTGAAAGAGGGTATACGTACAACAATCATTAACAGCACAAAACAGACTGGTATAGGAGGAGAGAGGACCCTGCCCTTTCTGGTGCCCACAAAGATGCTGCATGTCAATTATGTCTGCATTTTCACCAGTGTTGTTAAGCCCTTCCAATCAATAGATTTGAATTAAAAAAAGCATGCATTTTTTTTATGCGTTTTTGCTGCGGGGGTGTTGTTTTTTTTTTTTTTTTTTTTCCTCTTGGGAGCCAAAACGTGCATGTTTGTGGTCACCACAATGATGCAGCGTGCGCATATATAGGCTACATCTGTTCCTAAAGGTGTTATGAACATTAAATTCTCAACAGGTGTCTGTAACAACCCAACAAATCAGACCATAGATGTCCATAAATTTAGTGATGTGTCATGAGAAATGACACAGGGAAAAAGTAGTGAATACTTTTTTTTACTTTTATTTTACTTCTTCCTTCTCACTCACTTACTTTTCTTACTCTTATTTATTTATTTATTTAATACTTCATATAAAAGCCTTTGTTGATGATTACCGCTTCAAGGCACCTCTCGTATGGAGAAACTTGTTGCATGCATTGCTCAGGTGTGATTTTGGTCCATTTTTCCAAAGAAACACTGTTCGCATCCTACAGGTCCCGTGTACTCCTTCTATGAACTCAGTTTTAGTTCCTTCCATAAATTTTCTAATGGATTCAGGTCAGGTGATTGGCTGGACCTTTCTTGCAGCTTTATTGCATGATGTCCATTCCATGGTGTATTATGGCATCCATTGAGTTAAATTTTGGTCTCCTCTGACCAGACTATATTCTCCCAGTATTTCACAGGCTTGCTAATTGTTGTTGAGCAAACTTTAACATGCTTTTTATTCAGCAATGGAGTGTTGCATGGTGAGCGTGCGTACATGTTTAGTGTTTGCTTATCTTTTTCTTACAAACAATTGTACCTGCTGATTCCAGGTCTTTATGTACTTCTCTACTCTTCTTAGCGTTTTTCTTCTGAAATCTTATGGGGAGCACCTGTTTGTGGCCGGTTTATGGTGAAATAATCCGGAAATGGAAAGAACATTATGACCCAAACAGGGCTCACTAGAACCTTCAGTAGTTTAGAAATTCTTCCACCCAAGCCATCTGTACAATAAGGTTGTGAAGGTCTCCAGACAGCTCACTGGTTTTACCCATCATGAGATGTTTCTTGTGTGGCACCTTAGAAATGAAACAACTTTTTATAGGCCATCAGTTGAACCAGCTGATATTGTTTTCACACAGTGGCAGGATTGCGTTCTAGTTACTGATAGATTTCCGCTGATGTCATGACTTTTCATGGCTTTTTTGCACCTTTCTTCAGGTGTTCAATACTTTTTTTCCAGTGTCATTTCTCATTATTATAAATCACTAAAATTATGGGCATCTATAGTTTTTGATTTCTTTGCCTGTGTGGATTGGATGGGTTTTCACGAATAACACTTGTACCTCTGACAGTCTATGGGGGCTGTTCATGGCAGTTTTTTTTTCCTTGGACCAAGTAGTCCATGCAAAATCGTGATGACATGTCCGATATTGATCCAAATATCCGATCAAAATTCGCCATGCAAGTCTATGGGTCAGTGAAAAAAAAAAATCTAGTGGCATTCGGGTGTACTCTGTGTGCTGTCAGGTTGTTCCCTAACTAACAGGAAAAGGTAGAGAAACATTTTATTTTATTTTTTTTGAGTGAAAAAAACCCTGACTTTGTGACCAAAATCTGATGCTGTTGAAATGAAACTTTGTTTTTTTTCATACATCAAAAAACCTGATGTCTGAATGAGGCCCAATATATAATTCAAAACCTTCCAAGAGGAGTGAAGGTCCTGTTTGCAAGCTATGAAGAAATAGGGGAGGCCCAAAAGGTAAATTGTGAAAGTATGGACCTAATATAATGGGGTATTCAAATAAGGATGCATAAACTGGTCACCAGCCAGTATGTGTACAAATACAGGTACAGAGGCTATTAAGAGCATGTATGGTGTAAACAGACTATTTGGACCTGACCAGATTTGGAGGAAAAGTTTAAGAGCCAAAAGGGAATAGTTAGATTAGTGAGGTGATAGGCCAGTCTGAAGAAATGGTTTTTTTTTTTTTTGGGGAACGCTTAAAAATGTGGGTATTTGAGAATTAATTGGATTGTCAGGGGTAGTCTATTCCAGAGAATTGGCACAGCTCAGAGAAGTCTTGGGGACGAGAGTGTGAAATTTGGATTATTGAGGATAATAGTCTTTAGAGATTAGAGAAATGGAGGAAACGGGTGGGAGTGAGGGGATTTAGGGCGGTGGAGAGCTTTTCGGGTGAGTGTGATAAGGTTGTAAGTTGTATTATGAAGGTGCAACTAGGCCTTTAATAAATAGGTGGCACCATTAATGTCATAGTGCTGTACACATCATCACTGTCCCTATTGGGGATCACAGTTTTCTTAGTGTGGGAGGAAACCCAGAGAACCCGGATGAAGTCTACAAGAACACTGGGAGAATGTACAAACTCCTTTCAGATGTTGTCCTACGTGGGATATGAACCCTTTATCTATATATGTGCCACGGAAGCTCCTAGCATCGACAAATTAAAATCCATAATATTTTCTCTTAAGGGTATGTGCACGTTAAGGGTTTTTTGCAGACATTTCTACATTAAATTTTTTTTTAGCAAAGTTCCAGAAAGATACTTACTGCTGAATTGTTTAGGATCCTGCTCTTTTATATTTCTTGAATGTGGAGACCGGAAAGCCCATCAGCCACCAATGGGCAGTAAGTCCAAAAGAAAAGTTATCTTGTAATTCCTTAAAGTCTTCAGTTTATTACGAATTCGTAAAATCCATCTTCAGTCAATGGAGGTAGTCCCAGTCAACGCGTTTCGACCGGCTGTAGTCTAAGACCACAATAGGTCGAAATGCATTAACTGTGACTGCCTCCCTTGACTGGTAACCTTTTCCTATCCAATACAATCTCGCCCATTAGAAATCTATTATAGGTCGTCATCAGTTATAATTTATTTCAGCGTTCGGTAGTGAAAACGGAATCTGCTCAAACCCATTGGCAGAAGGCTACATCGACGTCGACCTTCGTACCCTTGTTATCTTCGTCGCTGACATTGGTAGAAAAAACGCTTTGAATTTCTCAGTTCCAACTCTACAACTTAACTTCCATCGTCCGAATCGCTCTCACTATTACTACTTTCACTAGTATCAATTACACACTGCCTTACTTCGTCCGGATCCACGCACCCTCGTTTCCCTATCTCTTAGCCATTTTCACTTGTAAAACGAGAAGAAAAGGAAACTGGGTTGGGGCAAAGTTCATTGAGAACAGATGCAACCATTTGCTACCAAAAATATCACTATACGCGAAGTCCTTCCTACTATGCTTAGAAAAGGGACTTTCCACTCAGTTACCTGCTAGAAGGGACTTAAAACAGTAAAATGCATATGAAATATTGATGTCCCCTGCCAGGGGACAAAGGAACATAACCCCTTCACGACCCATGACGGATATATCTGTAATGGATCGTGTGAGGTTAAACCCCACCCCCTGCCATGGGCAGGCCGCTGCGATACGTGCACGTATCAGCTGTTTTCAACAGCTGACGGGTGTCTGCAAGTTACGAGTGGAATTGCTTTCCACCTGCAGCTTTTAACCCCTTAAATCTCGCTGCCAAAATCTGGCAGTGAGATGTATATGCGTGTGGCCATTACTTTTACTTACCGCCACCCCCACCGGAAGTCACTTGCGTGCGTCTGTGTGTGTGTTTGTGAGATCACGTGACTTCTGGTGGTTGCCATGGTAGCACAGGGTCATATGATGATGCCTCTAGCTAACATGAGTCACTCTCAGTGCCGGCATACTTCCGGCATTGAGAGTAAAGCAGCGTATCTGCAGTTCTCAGCTCTGTAGCTGAGATCTACACATATGGCAGAGCGATCAGATTGCTGATCCATATAGCACCCTAGGGGGACTAGTAAAATAAAAAAAAAAGTCAAATCCCACCCGCCTTTTGCCCCATTGAAAAGTAAAGGGTTAAATAAAAAATATACACATTTGGTATTGCCGCGTTCAGAAACTCCCGATCTATGAAAATGTAAAATCAATTAATCTGATCGTTTAACGGCGTAGCGGTAACAAAATTCCAAACGCCAAAATTACGTTTTTTGGTTGCCGCAAGTTTTTCGCAAAATGCAATAACAGGCGATCAAAATGTAGCATCTGTGCAAAAATGGTACCATTAGAAACATCAGCTCGAGACGCAAAAAAATAAGCCGTCACTGAGCCACAGATCCCGAAAAATGAGCGCTACGGGTTTCGGAAAATGGCGCAAAACGTGCCCCACTTTTAATGGACAAACTTGTGATTTATTTTTTAACCCCTTAGATACAGGTAAACCTATACATGTTTGGTGTCTACAAACTTGCACTGACGTCACGCATCACAGTGACACATCAGTTTTACCATATAGTGAACACGGTGAATAAAATATCCCAAAAACTATTGTGCAATCACTTTTTTTTTTGCAGTTTTTCCACACTTGTAATTTTTTTTGCTGTTTTCCAGTACACCATATGGTAAAACGTATGGTTTCATTTAAAAGTGCAACTTGTCCCGCAAAAAACAAGCCCTCATATGGCAAGATTGACGGAAAAATAAAAAAATTACGGCTCTCGGAAGAAGGGGAGCAAAAAACAACTGAAAACTCCCTGGGGCTGAAGGGGTTAACGGATTATTTTGACCGTCCCCCGGGGGGGGGGGGGGGACTCGGGGTCGGAAAAGGTTAACATGGAATTTACGAATTTGTAATAAATTGAAGATGTTATGGAATTACCGGATAACTTTTCTTTTGGACTTATTAAAGTGTGGGCACAAAACACCACTGCGTAAAAAAGCCCATGCTTTCAATTTGTTTTTATAGGCGTTAGATTGCATGTAAAATGATGAAATAATTGAAATGTTGCAGATTTGAAACTCTTCAAATCTGCAAGGTAATATTAAGCAACATTCATGAGATTTCAGAAATCTCATGGACTTTGATAGGGCAGCAAAAACGCGACATGTGAACATGTATTTTTAGTTGGAACACGATTCATTCATATATAGTTTTGAAACAACATATAATTTGTAGATTTATGTCCTGGGTCCATCTGCAGCTATAACGGATAACAGATCCAAAACTTAAGGGGGCTTTACACGCAACGACATCGCTAACGAGCTGTCGTTGGGGTCATGGAATTCGTGACGCACATCCGGCCTCGTTAGCGACGTTGTTGCATGTGAAATGCAGGAACGACCGTTAACTATGAAAAATACTCACCAGATCATTGATCGTTGACACGTCGTTCAAATCCCAAATATCGTTGCTGCTGAAGGATGCAGTTTGTTTGTCGTTCCAGCGGCAGCGCACATCGCTATGTGTGACACCGCAGGAACAAGGAACAACATCGTACCTGCGGCCGCCCCAATGAGGAAGGAAGGAGGTGGGCGGGATGTTACAGCCGTTCATGTCCGCCCCTCCACTTCTATTGGGCGGCCGCTTAGTGACGCCGCACGAACCGCCCCCTTAGAAAGGAGGCGGTTTGCCGGCCACAGCAACGTCGCTAGGCAAGTAAGTCCAAGTGACGGGTTCGAGCGATGTTGTGCACCACGGGCAGCAATTTGCCCATGATGCACAACCGATGGGGGCGGGTGCTTTCACATCACTAGCGAAGTCGCTGCGTATGAAGCAGCTTTTACTCTCTGGCAGTAATGTTTTAGGTGTATTGGCATCTTGCCTCTTAGACGTTAATCCAATCCTTCTTTAGACCATAAAAAGTTGGCCCAGCACAATCAACTGACATAATTGTCTACAGCTACTTTTTTACATCACTTTGACTTCACTGTCCCATCTCCTTTAAGCTTTGTACTTGTGTTTTTCATCCCTTCTCGTCTTCTGACTTTAGCCTTGAGCAGTGTGTTTTTATATAATTTGCTTAATGTTGATTTATTAAGTCTATAATAAATGGTATCATATGTGACATTTACTCTGATACAGTAAATATTTTTCCCGATGACATTCAAGTGATATTTAAATAGCTAAATAGTGTAAATATTAATTGGCCTCATGTGGTTGGAGTATTTGTTATAATGACCTTTTATGATGATATGGTGGTTTTTAGTGTTGAGAATTACGTATAGTTACATAGTTACATAGGTTGAAAAAAGCCCTTGGTCCATCTAGTTCAATCTTCCTCCACCAATTATACATTTTGTCACTACATCCCTTATAACCAACAATTGAGCAAAGCAGCCCGTAAATAAGAACATGTGTTCTGTGTGCGTTTTTTTTCCTAAAGTTGGGTTTCTTTTGAAGCTTGAAGCTCTCAAAGTCCTCCAAAAAATTAAGTCTTTAGTCTGTACTCCACATCCAACACTCGGGGCCCTTCACAGTTCAGAAGGGAAATACAAATGGGCCATTTATTGTTTTGTGCTGTTTACAAATCATTGTCTCCGGTTTGTAGTGTTCTACATTTAGAGAAGATCTTCCGTGAGGAGCTTGGGTTGTTGTTCGGGAAGCCAACACTAGCAATACACGCGGCTTTTATAGCACAGTCCTTCCTTTTTCTGTGTTGAAAGTGAATGCCTGGGAGAAACGATTACTTTCTTCTATTACACAACACAATAGTCATCCACTTTTCTGGCCAAAGTCACATCAGCGGCTCCCGACGATAAGATGGCTGACAGCTTGGAATGTCGCTTTTATCAGGAGTAAAAATTGGCCGCATTCCCGAACTTTATTTCCCTTTTTAAAACAGACAACTAAAGTTTATGGATTGTACCTCTGTTGCAGTAAGAGGCTTATTTTGTTTCCCGGCCAAACCTTCACATGAAACATGATGTTTTTTTGCAAATCCTTAACACAATTAAGGGATGGAAATGTATGTGGGAACAGATTGCATGATACTGTTTGTTGGGTTTATCTTCAGACTCCTAAAAATGGATCACTTGCCTTGTAAAATACAAAAACCAAAATTATTTTTTTTTTTTTTAGTTAATATATTTTTATTTTTTTATGTTTGGTCATTCGGGTCCCTCAACACTTTATTTCTGTTAGTTCGGTGCAGTGACATTTGTCCTTGATGTGTCTTCAGAAACCGTCATTTTAGTGGTCTTGTGACTGCTCGTTACTTGGGGGCCATAGCTTAGGATGGTTCCTGGATAATTACAGCTCTCACTTTTCAGTGGTGTGGAAACCTTTCCAAACAGAAGTAATAGCTCCAAGGGACATACATCCTTCAACAATGGCCATTTTTTTAAAACTTTTAAACTCTTGTGTAACTCCTTTTCGATCAGTTCTGCTGTATGGAAAACCCTCAAGTGGTCTTTGATATTAATTCCTAAAGGGTCTAGGGTGTAATATTTGTGACTTGTCAAGATTGAAAATTGTTGCGTGGAAATGGTGCAATGCAACTTTATGAAATAAGGCATGCAAGTTTCTCTTCCGGGAAAAACTACCAAAATTTTGTGTCCTCGGTACCTTTTTTTTTTTTTTTTTTTTTTTTTTTTTTTAAGAGGACCAACCGGCCAGGATTTTCTTATATAAACTAAAGCCAGTGCTATACTGGCACTATCATACTGAAGCCAGTGCTATACTGGCACTACCATACTGATTCTATACATACCTTTAGTTGAGAGATCGGATGAATGGTTTATGAAATACAGGCAAGTAAAATTTGTGAAATACACTGTTATTTGATTGACAGCCGCTACAGGGTATCTAATAGGTGGGTCGGGTTTGGCTAGTTATTCCCGCCCCTGTTGTCTGCATGACTGTCCTTCCTCCCCCTGTCTCTGTTTTTACACGGGAAGAAGGCCAGGCAGGCACAGGGGTGGGAATAACTAGCAAAACCATGATCCACCTATTAGATATTCTGTAGCTGCTATTAATCAAATAACAGTGCATTTCACAAACTTTACTTGCCTATATTTCAGAAACTATACATCCGATCTCACAAGTAAAGTTATGTATAGAATCAGCATGATAGCACCAGTATAGCACTGGTTTTAGTTTACATATGAAATTCCTGGTGGTTGGTCCCCTTTAATGACTAATTTTCTTCCAGAAGAAAAAGTAGTTTCTCTAGATCTACCTATTGGACTACAATCGCACATCTTTGTGACATATCTGTTCTGCTCAATCGGACAGCACACAGACCCATTGAGCAAAATGGTTACTTTCAAAAATCCTTTAAAAAGACGGATCCGAGAACGAGATCCGTGAAACTCTGAGCCTATTCTGATCTGGTTTTGGGGATTAGAATAGGACAAGCTCAAAGGGTCTATGTCCTGTCCGATAAAAATCAGAAGCGTTAAACGGATGTGTGAATGCAGTCTTAGAGGTAGCTACCCTATAAGACAATGTTCGACCCTTTAACAAGACTTGGAATGTGACTAAGGATATGTAGGGCTATGTGCCCATGGGACAATGTACCCGCAGATATATCCGCAGGTTTCCCGCAGCAGCTCCCCGCAATCCGCAGCTATCCATACCTGCGGGATTCCAGCGAAATATCTGCGGTAAACCTGCGGACATTCGTGCGACTTACCTGCGGAAGTCCTGGCCTCTGTCTCCATAGTGGAGAGGCGGGAATTCCACAGATATTTCCGCAGGAATAATTGTCATGCAGTTACGTGATGCTGCGGGACATCCGCAGCATATTCCACAGCCGCACATACCCCACATGTCACATAGGATAACATGGGGACTATCTGAACTTGATAAAACCTGCGGATTTATCTAGGAAAAAAAACAGATAAATCCGCAGGTTTTTCGTGGCAAAATCCGCGGGTACAGAGTCCACTGGGCACATAGCTTAAGGGGTACTTCTCACATAGCGAGATCACTGCTGAGTTACGGTTTTTGTACGCACCAGTGACCTCATTAGCGATCTGGCCCCTGCTGTGAAATCGCTGCTCGTTACACACAGTGCTGGTTCATTTTTTGGACGTTGCTCTCCCGCTGTGAAGCGCACATCGCTGTGTTTGACAGCGAGAGAGCAACGATCTGAATGTGCAGGAAGCAGGGAGCCGGCGTCTGGCAGCCTGCGGTAAGCTGTAACCAAGGTAAATATCGGGTAACCAAGCGAAGCCCTTTGCTTGGTTACCCGATATTTACCTTGGTTACAAGCGTCCACTGCTCTCAGGCTGTCGGTGCCGGCTCCCTGCGCACATAGCCAGAGTACACATCAAGAAAATAAGCAAAGCGGTTTTCTTATTAACCCGATGTGTACTCTGGCTAGGAGTGCAGGGAGCCAGCGCTAAGCGGTGTGCGCTGGTAACCAAGGTAAATATCGGGTAAACAAGCGCTTGGTTACCCGATATTTACCTTAGTTACCAAGCGCAGCATCGCTTCCATGCGTCGCTGCTGGCTGGGGGCTGGTTGCTGGTGAGATCTGCCTGATTGACGGCTCATCAGAGACCATGTAGCGAAGCACCAGCGATCCTGACCAGGTCAGATCGCTGGAGCATCGCTAAAGTGTGACGATACCCTAAGACTCGTTGAAGGGTTGGACATTGGCTTATATTGTGGCTGTCTGCAATAGATGGGACTAAAGAAGCTGCATACTGGACAAGAATTTGCATAAATTAATTCCTAAAGTCATATGCGTCTGTCGCATTAGTTGCCGTTATTTGGATGGTGAGATTAGATGATTAACTTGTTGCTTGTTGTTACTCTTGACTTTTTCATAGGGTAATGAGTACACGTTGGTATTCGCAATGACACAGATTGAAATTCTATATCCACCGGGGATGTTAATGTGAAGATAATGGAAGAATGTGTGATTAGGCTGCCAGGGAATCCGAGATTAATTTACTTGATATAATTCTGGATTGTACGATGTCTGGCGGAGCAGAGGTCGGAAATATCTCTCTTGTCCAGGGGCTCCTTGATGCCTTGATGGAGTCTGTTTTTTTTTTTTTTTTTTTTTTTTTTTACTTTTTAGTCATTTACGCTTTCAGGTTGTGGAATGTGGAGAGAAGTCCCGGCTTTCTTGGAATGCATTAATGGGTCTTGGTTGCAAGTCTTGAGTTGGTCTTATGGGTCAAACTTTGAACATGCCTGGCTGCCCAACTAAGGAGCAAAAGAATTCTTGGCTCAAGGAGCATTGTCTTGTAGTTTTTATGTTTTATTGTTTTTATTGTTTCAAAGAGCTCTTTGTACTTGTATTTTGTAGCTCTTGTTTGTTTTAGTGGGTACTAGTAGATAACGCTCCTGAGAGGGTGTCCTGGAAACATGTACAACCGAAGAAACAGTCGTAATACAATCCAAAATATTTAGACACCCTGGCATTGCCTAGTTTCTGTTTTTTTTTTGCGGACTTTTAATTTTTTTTTTTGTTGGTTGTGTCTCAAAATCAAAACCGCGTCTGCCGCAAAAATGGGTTATTTTTATCGCCGCAAGGTCATTCATGTGATATTTGAAAAGTAGAAACTTTTTTTTAACTCCCTTCTGATGGAGAAAATTTTTTGTTCATGCGGTTTAAGGCCATGTGCGCACTAGAAAATGACTTAAGGAAAAACTGGCCCTGTGAAAGAATCCTGCGGTAAAAAAACGCACTAAAACCGCAATGAAATCCGCAGGCGGTTTTGCCGTGTTTTGGTGCGGATTTGGTGCAGAATTTCTGCGGTTTTGCGGCAGGTTGGAAGTGACATGCACATTAATTCCGCAGTGGAAATTCAGCGGGCAAATCCGCAGGGACCAAAAAACGCAGTGTGCGCACAGCTTTTTTTTTTTTTTTTTTTTTTTTTTAATCCCCATAGATTTTGCTGGAGAAGGACTGCAGAAATGTTATAAACATTTTCTGCAGCGAAATTCCGCGGATAAATCCGCTGCGTACGCACATAGCCTAATTCTTTTTCCTCCCCTTTTTCCAAGAGATATGATGTTTGAGGGTTTAGAATTGTTTTTCTTTGCGCCATTTACCGATCGAGTTAATTTAGTTTTATATTTTAATATACGTACCTTTTACAGAAGCAGTGATGCCAAATACGTTTTGTTTTTTTTTCATCTTTATTTATTGGGGGAGGGGAAAGAACTTTTCAAATTTTTTTTTTTTTGTCCCCTTGGGGACCTTAAACTTGTGACTGTCTGATCGCTGAGCGCCGGACGACGGCCGTTTCGCACCACACGGGTGCTTCCACAGGTTCGGACCATTCCTTCTTTTTTGAAGTTCTTTTTTGGATTCTCACCTGTTGGCAGAGCACCACAGAGATCGGCTGGAGGTCCGCGTTCCACGTGAAAACCACAACCAGTGAGTACACACCTGGGCTTGCAGTGCCTGGCTTTCTTTCCTTTTGACTATAAGTATAAGAAACAATTGCAAATTTATAAGACTTATTGGTCTTTAATTTTTTTTTTTTATTTTCATTTAAGGATATGGATAATTTTGAAATAAAATCACTTCTTTTTTTTTTAAACCATTTAACATATAAAATTATATTTAAACAAAAGATGGTTTTCTGATGAGAAGACCGTTTAATGAAAAGGATTAATTGCACATTACTTTTAAATGATTATATCTTTAATGTAATTCGCAATAATATAGAAGGGCAGACTCCCGATGACGAGATTTTATAGTTTAAGTGCTGTTGGCTGAAAATACATTGGACGACGACCTCGGCCGGTTCATTACTGTCTGGATGTTTGGCCTATGCCCTGTACCGGGTGAAGTGTTCGTTTGATGATTTGCACGTGCTCAAATTGCCTACAGATTGATTCATCATGTGTGTGGCCACGATAGATTCTCGAATGTAGCGTGAATTTTGAAGTAGGTAATTAGATGAATGATGACGTTAAATTTTGCTCTAGAAGAAGTCTTCTGCGCTCTTACCACACCGTGCAGGCAGATGTTGCCGCTTTGCAGAGTGAATATTGGCGAGTTTGGACAGGATCTCCCCTTAGCGCTATCTGCATGTTTTGTGTTGGCTGTGAATATTTGACATTATCAGCTTTGGCAGTTAATTCATTCTTTTGTGTATTCAGCTCAAGAAAAGAAATCAATTCAGATCAATGACACTAAAACTTTTTAACATCCCAATTATGTAGGTGCGGCCCGCTCTGTCCTGACAAGCTTAATTCACGGTAAACAAATGTCTACATATCATTTGTCACCGTGCAAAGTACAGCTCAAGAGTGGATCATGTACGCAATCACAATTTCTGCTCGCCGTATATTCCCGCTAATTACAACAAAATGAGTGCGCGGGATTGATAACATTTTCTGTTTTGGGAAAATTTCCTTCCCTAATTAACTTGGGTTAATAATATGTTAGTAGAAAGAGCACTGTCATGCCTTCTTGCCCTTTCTTTGCCCTTGGTGATGTTGTAGCACTGCCTTAAAGGGAACCTGTCACCAGATTAGGGGCAAATAAGCTGCGGCCACCACCAGTGGGCTCTTATATACAGCATTCTAACATGCTGTATATAAGCGCCCAGGCCGATGTGTAGAATGTAAAAATCACGGTCGTTGCGGTAGAGTTGTGTCATGGGTGTTTTTCGTTCTCCGATGCTGTCGCCTCCTCTTTCGGTCATCTTCGTCCTCCTTCTGAAGCCTGTGTGCATGACTCGTCCTACGTCATCCACACTCGTCGGCATTGAGGTCATGTGCAGGCACACTTTGATCTGCCCTGAGCTGGGCAGATCAAAGTATTGTAGTGCGACTGCGTGGGACCGGCGAATGTGTACGACGTAGGACGCATCATGCGCACAGGCTTCCGAAGGAGGAGGACAAATATGGCCGAAAGAAGAGGCACCGGCATCGGAGAACGGAGACACCCATATAGCCCAACTTCACCGCTGCAACCATTTAGGTGAGTATTATAAAGTGATTTTTACGTTCTACACAGCGGCCTGGGCTCTTATATGCAGCATGTTAGAATTCTGTATATAAGCGCTCAGTGGTGGTGGCTGCAGCTTATGGACCCCAAATCCGCTGACAGGTTCCCTTTTAAATGGACTGTCCACAAGTCTGCAGTGACGCTACACTTGCTTTGAGCGCACCGGAAGCAGTCCAATCAGATTTTGGCTTGGAGTTTGCATATTCACGGCCAATTAACTGCCATTCCCGGCTCTGACCCCGGAGAATCCTCATAGTGCATTATGTGAGGAGTCACATAGAGTGACTGCAGACTTGTGGATTTAAAGCAGACAACCCCTTTAAGATGAAGATTTGCTCATTGTGACTGCCTGATAACTGGTTGTTGAGCACTGTGTACCTAACTAGACGTTCCGATAGGTCAGAACTGAATTAACAGTGCTGTGGTATCCGGGAAAGGATGTTTGGCAGCATTTGATTCACATCTATGTGTCTGGTAATCCTGTGTTCACACACTGCATCTTTTATTGCATTTTTGGTGCATTTTTGAGGTCACAAAGATACACCTAAATGCATGCACTTTGTTCTCCCAGCAAAGTCTTAGATTTCTATTTTGCCATCTACACACTGCATCTTTTTTTGGCTGCGGTTTTGATGATGTAGACAAGATGCAGCAGGTCAATTCATTTTGCGTTTTTGAGCCCTTCCAGTCAATAGATTTGACTTAAAATACGCATTGGGCAAAATGCAGTAAAAACGCATGCGTTTTTGCCACAGGTGCGTTTTTTGGGGCCAAAAACACGGCATCTTTGTGGTCAAGAAAAAAAGTGTGTGAACGTAGCCTGAAAAATGTTTTAGCGAATGGCGTAAAAGAATGAGATCCCCTGTCCCTTTTAGTACACCCCTCTATGTGCCCTGCCATTGGGTTTCTGTTTTTTTGCTCAGTATGAACATGTGACCGCAGCCACCAGTCACTAGCTGCAGTCGTGATGTGTTAACTTTCTGCTCTATTTGGACTAACCTATGTTATGGAGACGGGTGGGTTACCCAGGAAGGGTCAAAACGGAAGTAGTGGGGGATCAGTAAGCAGAGTATAACTTAACCTCCACTGATCCTTTGGTACAGACTGTATTATAGCTCACATTTAGTATACAGGTCATCATTAGAAACGGTCGATGAACTTTTTGTCAGACACACATGGCCAATTCACCAAGGAGTTTTTGCTAGTTTTCTCCAAATTGTCCCTCCAGTGAGGAAGGAGACAAACTCTAGCGCCACCTATTGGAAGTAGCAATCCTAAAAGTCAAATGTGGCTTTTTAAACAAACCTTTTCATAAGACTTAGGATTTATACCAGATCAGAATCCCAATTTGCAGACACTGTGTTTCGGGGTGATTGCCCCTTGTCAGTGCAAAGTGTGGGTATCTGATCTGGCTTATGAGGAGTTATGTGGGGACCACGGGGGAAGACTATTCTCCTTATGGAGACCTGACAAACCAGTCTGGCTGCTAGTTTTCTGGCATACAATATATTCAAATATTACAAAATGTTAGTGCAACTCGATGTTGGCACAAAAACTGTGTGACTGTCACGTTACGTACGTGGAAGTACCAAGTGAACAAGAAAAGGCAAGAGAAATGCTGTGTTTAGGGAAGGGGGAAATGACCCCTGACCAAACCTCTACCACTGGTCCCTGGCTTCATTCACCACCCTAGATAGCCTCTGATGTCCGTTGATGTCATGTCAACTTCCGGAATTGGAAGTTGACCCATCATCATTGAGGCGGGACCCAGTCTTCCTGTGTGACTGGGTTATGGGTGCAGTTTCATCGCACATCACAGCATCTTGCGTGCTTGTGGCACTCTGGACGTGCGATGAAACTGCGCCCACAACCCAGTCACTCAGGAAGACTAAGTGCCGCCTCAGTGATGTCGGGTCCACTTCCAATTCCAGAAGTTGACGTGACATCACCAAACATCAGAGGCCACAGCAGGCCACCGGGTCACATGATGGTGCTGAGCAGACAGCAATAGCGCAGCTCACAGGCTGAATTGGAAAAAGAAGGTATTTAGAAAACGCTTGCTTTTAATCAATGTGGCTACTAATACTTTGTAGTGGACCACCTCTTTAAGTCAACTCAGCATTGTCCTAAAATGCCTATTGGTGAAAATTGACATAACGCCACCCCTGCCTCTTATTGCAGTATTGTTCATTTAAAATATGAAGTTTTGGCATCTATGCTGTTAATGTTTGGCTTTATTAGTGGGGTAATCTATGTACAAAAGGAATTTGGCTAGTGGTGAACTCTGAGGCTCATAGCAATTAGTCTCTTCTCTTTCAACGACACTTGGCATTTTGGAAGATTGACCAGTGACCCTCTCGGATTTAGATTTGTTTACAACTTGCTGTAATTTATTAAAGCGGTGAAAGGAAGCTATCCTTGCTAATAGTTGAGTACTAGTAGGTTTGGCTTCACAGGTAGTTTTTTTTTTCTTATGTCAATTAGTCCTCTGTTGAAATTCTGGTCATCGCATATGTTCAGCAAATCCCACCAAAGACGTTGCTGACCTTTATGAATACCATAATGAAGAGTTGTTGAGACATTTTGGACAGCAGGATTATGGATTTGGAAAGTATGTCTGAACTTCGAAAATACAAGATAAAGAACGCTGAATAAGCCTGATACCTGCCGAGGCATGATTCAATCAAGGAGATCGTGGATTACATGTCTCGTTCTTCTAAAGAAGGGACTATTGAGCCCAAATCCTGCTTATTGGGATCTTTTAGATGTATTTTCCATGGACTGTTACATTCTGCATTACATTACAAGTTTAGCATTTTATGTCTCATTATTTAGGGTTTTTTGTGCCAGCCACATTACAACTTTATTGGTTTGCACACATCGTGTCCTACAAATATTAAGATACTGGATGGCTTTCCAGAAGTCCTAAAATAGTCAAAATTGAGAGTCCATCTTGGTTATCCTTTGTTAGCCATTCAAAAGTTACATATAGCAAGCTTTCGAGACTACTTTGGTCTCTTCATCAGTCATGAACAATAAAACAAAACAATTTTAAGAGTCTCATGTTAGTACAATAAATAAGACAAGTGATGGGAAACAGAACTATATGGAACAAGAAAAGGAGAAACCGTTGTGGCCGTAAAAACGGCTTTAGTTCATGGGTGAGTAATTGGAAACTTTATTGTTCACTGATGTTTTGCCCACAATTTTGATGTCCACAGGCAGTCTGAAGAACACATTTCTTAATTGATATAGAATGACACAAATCATTGTGACACACTCAAAGGTTGTACCTGGCTAGTGGACAAGTTTTACCTTTTGTTTGGCTCAACATTATAGAGATTGTCCACTACTAGGACAACCCCTTCTCAATCAGCATGCTTGCCCCTGTCAAAAAAAACACTTAAACTCTTCTATGCTGTCAGCACTGTTCCAGGAGTGTCTGCACTTGCACGCTAAGTTGTCACGTCAAGCGACCCCTGTGCCCAATCGGTATTACAGTCCCCATCTTCGGATGAATCAAACATCAAGAAATGAGCGTCCAGCCGCAGTTCTGGCTTCCTCTTGATATCTGATTCGTTCTGAGGGGTACTTTGCACGTTGCGACACCGCTAGCATCGGCTAGCGATGCCGAGCGCGATAGTACCCGCCCCCGTCGCACATGCGATATCTTGTGATAGCTGCCGTAGTCGCTACGGCAGCTTCACACGCACTTACCTGCCCTGCGACGTCGCTCTGGCCGGCGACCTGCCTCCTTCCTAAGGGGGCGGGTTGTGCGGCATCACAGCGACGTCACACGACAGGCGGCCAATAGAAGTGGAGGGGCGGAGATGAGCGGGATGTAAACATCCCGCCCAACTCCTTCCTTCCGCATAGCTGGTGGAGGCAGGTAAGGAGATGTTCCTCGCTCCTGGGGCTTCACACACAGCGATGTGTGCTGCCGCAGGAACGAGGAACAACATCGCATCACCTATTGGTGCGACATTATGAAAATGACCAACGCTACACAATCACCAATTTTCGACGCTTTTGCGATAGTTTAGCGGCGCATCTAGGCTTTACACATTGCGACGTCGTTACCGGCGCCGGATGTGCGTCACTTTCGATTTGACCTCGACGATATCGCAGTAGCGATGTCGCAACGTGCAAAGTACCCCTTAGGTGTGGAGAGGGAAGCTGATGCTGTAAGCACCGTTGTTACGGTGTCAGCCCTTGCTCTACCAGGGCTCACGTTACGTCATGTGAGCCTTGCACCCAGTCAGCGCCAACTTCCCTCTCCCTGGCTTCGGACGAACCTAACATCAAGAGAAAGTTTGGGCGGGAGCTGGCCGCACACTTTTTCATGATGTTTGATCCATCCAAAGACTGGGACAAGTGAAGCCAAGACTGATTGTGCGCAGGGTGTGCGTGACGTAACAACGCCCAGGTGAGCCGGTGTTGACACAGATGGAATAGCGCCGGAGGTGGGTATGTGTTAATTCAACAAGGGCGAACGTTTTGATTGAGAAGCAGTTGCCTAAGTAGTGGACAACCCCTTTAACACTAAAGAATCCCAGCTGAAGGGTTTCTCTTTTAATCAGCATTTTTATCTACGTACTTGGATCAAAAGGCAAGTCACGTATTCCCACCATTGGGGATGCTCTGGATTTTTGGCCATGGAGTAGATAAAAATGCGTTAAATGCTGATATTGATGACAGTGGCAATTTTTCATTTCAAATTCCCAAGACTGAAAGTTGTTGTGAAGCATTATAGCATACAACATTGGGAAGTCCTAATAATCTTTCACTGTATTGGGAGATCATATTATATCTTGTACCACCATTGTTTTGCAATAGAAATAAAAAAAAATTGCTCAAAATTGAGTCGAACAATGGTTGATGCTTTTTAATGACTACCGTAAATGAAACTATAACACATGGCAAGTCTTCTACGAAAGTTATAGTTGCTTTCGTAGAAGACATGTTTTCAGGACAACAGTCCTCTTTATGGTCCGGTAATTCTTTAAACCATGCCTCTTGTCATATGGTTTCCAAAAATAAATACCACTGACACTGTAAGTTACTGGGTGTGTCGTATGGCCATCTGGCACTGTTGTCCTCTTACAGATTTGTTTTCATGTGCTTATTGTTCCAGACAACGGTATCTGTTTATATTTAAAGGCATACCGGTATGCCTTGTCTTCTATTTTAGTGGCCACTGTAGGGGTAATGTCTCTGTCCTCAGTTTCCCCCATTAATTGTCATTTTATTGCTGTGGGTTTGATATACCGCTTCTAAAAAGTGTTACCCTAAAAAAGCACAACCTCTTGTTAGGGATGAGTTGGGAGTTTTTTTGTTTGTGAGGTTTTTTTTATACATTTGAGGTTTTTTTTTTTATACATTTAGTAACCCAAAAGACTAAGAAAGTAGATGTATAACTTGCATTCATTTGCAAAAACTAACCAACAAGCTCAAAGTGCTTACTCTGATGTTTTCAACCATCTGTCACAGCGGAGACCAGAGATTAACTTTCACTTGACAATTATTTATGGATGCCATTACAAGTCTGGTATGTCCTGGCCCATCTACTTGTAGCTCTGTAGGCTCCTAATGTCTGTGCTGTATACTCACTGCCGGATATTGTCATCACCCTCTTGAGACTTCTGAATTGTGACGTGTTCCGAAAAAGGTCCATGCCTGGGTTGGAACAGAGTGACCTCTTTGTGCTGTTGACATGAAGTAGATTCTCAACTTTAGAACACAAATGGCCCTATCCGCGCTAGTTGTTCTTTTGAAGTTCACCTTCCCGTGAATTTACGTTTTGCCCTCTTTTGGGTAGAGACTCATATGTTTAACACGTGTGCACCTTTTTGCAATTTTTATTTTCATGACTATAAAGCTAACATTTTAGTTTTCAATTTGTTGACTTGGTCTTAATAGCTTCAAGATTTGGTAAATATCAAGTTCGAGTTTAGAGTACTTCTATATCGTCATTCGGAGCCATCGCTCCGAAGATGAAAGGAGCCAGTGACGTTACTGCCATAATTTGATATGTGGTTTGAAATTGGAAATTTCCACTCATCTACTAGTTTGGGAGAAGTATTTTTGATGGCTATATGTTTTAGATTAGCACTGGAATTGTATGCTGTGTTCAGTATTTACTTCCTATAGACCACTCTCCCTTTTCTTTCTAGCGAGCTTATTTTATGATCTAAGCCATACTTGTGTGCCTCCTGCTGAAGAACAAGGGTGATAAAGCTACGGTTCCAATTTCCGAGCTTCCACACTGCGATGTTGTGCTACTAACTGCATTTTCTCAGATGTGCAAATTGTGTTTCCCAGAAAGGAGAGATCCAAGATGTCCTATAGATAAGACACATACCTGGTTTTGGTAGCTGAACTCAATAGCTTGGACAATGAGGTCCGTGACGTCATATATACTTTGTTCATGGTCTGAAATTCATAAACCTGAAAAGAAAGTAAAATTGAGAACTGTGTCAATAAGAGAGGTTGGAAGTGGTTCTTTAACAGTCCTGCAGTGAGGTTTTTAAGTGTAGGCTGGTCTCAGATGGGCAAGTTTTATGTTCAATCTATTTTTATTGTAAACATATCATATTATACATATACAGCATGTAAAACTGAATGACTGACATGTCAAACTTTTTATAAATTGCATAGTAAAGAAATCATGTTTTCTCCATCTGTCTCTATCTCAATTTGACTGAATAGTGAACACTTTACAACTATAGTCCTCAATAGACCTCTTCAACTTGGATTCCAACGAGAACCCAGGAAAAGGGAAGGAGAAGAGAAGAGAGAGAGAAGAAAAAAGGAAAGAAAGGGGGGAGAAGGGAGGGAATTAGAAGGGGAAGTGGGGGGGAGGTAGGTAGGTAGCAGCGTGAGTAAGCTGGGAAGACGAAGGCAGACACACAAGGGAAATGGTGGGTAGTTTGATTTTATTAGGGTGGGGGAGGGGCACTCTCTATCGTATGAGAATCAGGTGATCCTACATTCTTGTCCGGTTCACCCTGACCATGCTTTACTCCACCAATCTAATAAGATGTTATGGCTCCGTCAAAACAGTTTAACAAAATCTGGAGAATCTTTAAATAGGATCCATTCTCCCCAGGTCCTGCAAAATTTGTCTCTAGTGCCCGCAATGTCGGCAGAGAGCTCCTCCATCCTACATATGTTTGCCATTTCAGAGTACCACTCCGAGATGGGAGGTATCGTGGAGGACTTCCAGTACCTAGGTATGACGGAGCGCGCCGCCGCCAGGCAAAAGCGGAGTATGTCTCTCTTATGATAAGCGATTGAGTGTGGTAACATAGAGAGGAGGACTATCTTGGGGCAGTTATTCACTGCTTTCCCAGTTATAAGCTGATAATTAGCAAGAACCTTTCCCCAAAACTGTTTTATTCCATCACACTCCCACCAGATATGCGTCATGGTACCGACATCTTGCCCACATCTCCAGCACATCGCAGACACTGAAGGGAATATAATATGTAGTTTAGACGGAAACTGGTACCAACGTGTCAAAATCTTAAAATTTTTCTCCTCTGCAGAGCACGTGACTGACAATTTATGAGTAAATAAGAAACATTTCTTCCACTCATCGGGGGAGAAGTGTTGCTTCAGCTCCTTTTCCCAAGCTAATTGGTAGCCTCGTTTGCCTGAGACCCCAACTCTGATAAGAATACCGTACAGAAGGGAGATTGTGTGTTCAGGCGGGATATTTTTAGTAAACAGTTCCTCAAAGGCACTACAAGTGCCTCGGACTCGATCAACTGTTCTCCCCGGAGAGACAAATGCCCGTAGTTGGAGAAACTCCAACCATTGTGAACCTCTAGACGGAAGCTGTGTCCGAAAGGTTTGGAATGAGGGTAATTTACCATCAATCAGTATGTGCCCCAAGCGGATGTCTTCCTCCGCCCTCCAGCCGAAGTAGCTTCTCTGTTTATATCCAGGGTGAAATGATGGAGTGTAGAATAAGGAAGCGAGGGGACTAACTGACTGTGGAGGCGACATTTTTTTGGATACTATGTGACTAACTTTGAGCGTTTCTTTGATAAAATTTGAAAGCATCCCCACGCTAGGAAGATCTGAAGGAGGTATCCAAGGGAGGTGTTTGAGAGGAATCTCCATTCCTTCTTGCTCTACCCGTATCCATTGCTTAGAGTCACTGTTGAAATGCCAGTCTAATATACGGGTCAAGGCTGCAGCCTGCATGTAGACTCTGAAATTAGGAAGGCCTGCTCCTCCACACTCCCTTGGAAGGGTAAGAGTGCGTAAGTTGATTCTTGGTTTAATTTTACCCCATATGAATCTGATAATAGCAGATTGAAGGGTACGAAAAAAACTACTGGGAGGAGAAATGGGGATGGTTTGAAAGTAGTACAAAAAGCGTGGCAGGATATCCATTTTAATGACATTCATCCTGCCCATCCAAGATAATTTCAGTCCCCCGTAAGACTTTAAGTTCTTGATTGTACCTTCTAGTAGTGGTAAGTGATTAAGTGTATATAGTTTGGAGAGGTCCGCTGGGATTGAAATACCCAAATATTTAATGGCCGAAGGTCTCCATTTGAATGGGAAGTTAGACATTGCCCGGGAAACTTCAGTTTGGGTCAAAGAGATATTTAAGGCTTCTGATTTTGATAGATTAACTTTAAAGTTACTAAGGAGGCCGAATCGTTCGAATTCCATCATTATAGACGGGATCGATATATGAGGTTGAGAGATGTATAACAGGAGATCATCTGCATATAATGCAATTTTATGATTGGCATCCCCGATCTTGAGTCCTTTGATATTACTATTCCCCCTGAGAGCGTTAGCTAAGTGTTCCATGATGACTACATACAAAAGCGGGGATAAGGGGCAGCCTTGTCTGGTCCCGTTTCGTACAGCGAAGGAGGAGGATAAAGCCCCATTAACCCTGACCTTAGCGGTTGGGTTGTCATATAAAGCGCCAATTTTCTGTATAAATCGGGGTCCCAGTCCCAACTGACCCAATGCTGCCCTCAGAAATCCCCAATGGACTCTGTCAAAGGCTTTCTCAGCATCGATGGCTAGGAGACCCAGCGGGATCGAATTGCTTTTAGCTTTAGCAATAAGAGACAAAGTTTTAATTGTATTGTCTCTTGCTTCACGGCCTTTGACAAACCCCACCTGGTCTGTGTTAATAACGGAGGGCAGGAAAGGGGACAATCTATCAGCCAAAATCTTAGAGATGGGCAAGTTTTAAAGGGGTTTTCCACTATTAGGACAACCTTTTCTGATTCCACATGTTTCCCCCCAGGGAAAATAATAAAGCCTATAATCTCCTCCCTTACTGATGCCCTTCCAGCTCTGTCGCGGATTCATGCGGTTGTGAGGTGACTCGAGCCCGTGTTCAATCAGCGCCGCCTTCCTTCTCCCCGCCTTTGGACCACACAAGTTAATCAACAAAAAGTGACCGCTGCGACTGAACTCACTTCCTGTTTATTGCTTGTTTGGTCCCAAGGGTTTGGAGACTTAAGCTGGCGCTGATTGGATGCTGGGCTTGCATGATGTTACAACCCCACGTGAGCCCCGCCATTGCAAGCTGTGGCACAACTGGAAGGGCGTTGGTACTGGAGAGGTATATAGGCTTTATTATTTTACCCGGGGAAAACGTGGAATCGGAAGGGGTTGTCCTAGTAGTGGACAACTCCTTAAACATCTGTGAATTCTAATAATCTTCCCTTTTTTAACTGATTGGATATTGTCAATGCAGGTGATAACCCCCCCACCCCCCCGAAAAGAAAACCAAAAAAACAAATGAAAAACTGACTCCCAGCTAAGAAATTATTTATGCACTTCTAGGAATATTAGAAAAGGGGAGACAAATGCACATAGGGTAATAATGTATTTTGAAAGTGAAATTGAAGGATTAGGCCGGGGCCACACGGGGGACAACTGCGATCCTCGCATGACACTCGGCTCACGCTGGCAGCACAGCAGAAGCCGAGTGTCATGCGAGTGTTACTGCAACTGAGGTCCGATCATGTGATTGGACCACAGCTGCAGGGGGCTGGCCAGCGCTGCAGAGGAGAGGGATTTATCTCCCTCTCTCCCACGTTGCCAGCTATTGCTATTCTCGCCCTGCACTCGCATAACATCTGTGTACTGCGAGTGCAGTGCGATTTTTCTCTTGCCCCATAGACTTGAATGGGTGCGCGAGAAACAAGGATCGCATTACACTCGCAGCATGCTGCAATTATTTTCTCGGTCCGATTAGGACTGAGAAAATAATCGCTCATGGGCGCTGGCACATATTGGTCCGGGTGGAATGTGATGTTTTAACGCATTCCACTCTCTTCGATTTTCATGCCGTGTGTCTTAGGCCTAAGGCGGTTGCTCACCAAATTGGGTTGTGTACATCACATCTCCAGTAAATGCCCATAGATTATTCACTTGCTGCAATCACATCTGCCCGACCTTCTGCACATAGATTGAGGTCGATGTTCTGGTAGACCACGCTGTTGTGAAAGATGCCTAGTTCCATTTGTGGTAACTTCAAGGTAGCTTTTAGTTATTTGTTTCAGGTTCGTACCGAACTTTCTCAAAACTGAACTACATATCTATATTTAGTTTAGTTTTGAGAAGGGGTATGGTATGAACCTGAAACGCGTAAATAAAAGCTACTTTAAGTATTACAACACGTGGAGCTTCTCCTCTTTCACAGCAGCGCGGTCTACCAGAACGTCCATCTCCTACTTCTTTCTAAGAAGAACAGAGGAACATTACAAAACAGTGTTCTAAGAAAAGATGCTCCAACTTTAAAGTAGTCATATCAGGAGAGCGCACAGATCTTCTCCTAAGTGAATTATGCATAGCTTCAATTATTGTGGCTTAGTTCTGTTTGGGACCGCATGTTTAACTTTGCAGACGTTTCATGTGGAGAATTGTGTTTTATGTTTTGCATCATTTGACATGTATACTTTATCAGTTTCTTTTTGCTTTTATGTGAAAGACGTGATTCTCCAGCTGTAGCGGAAAGTGTTTATGTATTTTTCTTCTAGTAGTGTCTTGCTCAACACATGCATTACATTGGAACATGTGTGCCATTTCTTGTCTGGTTTTAGTTGTGTATTTGTTTCTCTATACCTGAAAGCTATTAACCTATGAGGAGAGAGGGTACAAAAACAAACCTATAAGTAATAATTTATACTGATAAATTTACAGATGTAAAAGTAGCTTTATAGGAAGTTTTTCAGCATAGAACGACTGGTCCAACCAAGCAGAGGTGCTCCCTTGGCCTAGCAGAGCAGCTCCCTTGGCCTAGCAGAGCAGCTCCCTTGGCCTAGCAGAGCAGCTCCCTTGGCCTAGCAGAGCAGCTCCCTTGGCCTAGCAGAGCAGCTCCCTTGGCCTAGCAGAGCAGCTCCCTTGGCCTAGCAGAGCAGCTCCCTTGGCCTAGCAGAGCTGTTCATTCCATTTTTCCCATTTGTTTTCTATGCATCTCTGCCTCACAGAGGTTAGAAGATGCAGTGAACTGGTTGGCTACACCAAGGGTGCTTGGTTTGAATAGTTATTTGTTCTGACAGGCTACTTTTCAAGCCCCCTTCACACGATCATATAAAACATGTGAAAAACTACTACCGGTGTCATCAGTGTTCCATCCGTGTTTTTCCCGGGAAGAATGAAATTATAAAGCTTCTCCTATACTTGACAATGTTACATATACAGCACACGGATTACACACTGATGCCATCTGTGTGCTGTATGTATTTTTCACGGACCCTTAAACTTGTATTGGCCCTTGTTATCAGTTTGCCGAAAGAAAAATGGACATAGGTTATTAGTGATGATCGAATAGTAACTATTGGTCTTTGGATTATTCGTAACGAATCCCAAAGTGCTATTCCAGTGTTCATCACAAATAACAAACCTAATGCAAGTCAATGAAGATCCCAAGCATTATTCTTGAAGGTTTCCCAGAAAAATGCTGAGGTTCCTCATTGACTTCCATTAGGTTCGTTATTCATGACGGATACCGGAATAGCATTTTGGTATTCGTTGCGAATAATCCGAACATGAATTTTTACTATTCGCTCATCGTTCGTTACAGTTGTGCTCAAAAGTTTACATACCCTGGCAGATATTTTGCTTTCTTGGCCTTTTTTTTCAGAGAATATGAATGATAACCCAAAATCTTTTTTTCCCACTCATGGTTAGTGGTTGGGTGAAGCCATTTATTGTCAAACTACTGTTTTCTGTTTTTAAATCATAATGACAACCAAAAACATCCAAATGACCCTGATCAAAATTTCATATACCCTGATGATTTTGGCCTCATAACATGCACAGAAGTTGACACACATCAGTTTCAATGGCTAACAAAGGTAATGTCCTCACTTGTGACCTGTTTGCTTGTAATCAGTGTGTGTGCATAAAAGCTGAGTAAGTTTCTGGGATCCAGACAGGCTCTTGCATCTTTCATCCAGCCACTGATGTTTCTGTATTGTGAGTCATGAGGAAATCAAAAGAATTGAAGTTTTTGTGTTATCATTCATAGTCTCCGAAAAAAAAGGTAAAGAAAAAGCAAATAAATCTGCCGGTGTATGTAAACTTTTGAGCACAACTCTATGGGCTTGTGTGGTATTCGTGAAAAATTGAATGCCACACGTACTGAAAATACGTACAGGCGAAGGTGGGCCTTAAGTTGGCCAAACCTGACCATTTTGTAGGGACTTTCAGACCATCTAATGTCTATAGGGACCTCCTAACTCTTTACTGACAACTGATTTTGGAGGAGAGGGAGTGGGCTCTTGAGGACTGTTGGCAACAAGCTCTTGTAGTCCATGTAATTTTTTTACTTTAAGTTTTTTTTATTTTTTTGTAAGCATGTCGGAAACATCAATTTCTTGACCTCAAATAACTTGGCCTCTTGCAACCCTTTTCTTGCTTGAGAAGACTGAATAAAATCCCACAGACAAGAAGTAAAGTACAATTGTTCTATCGACATGAGTGTCTTGGGAGTGCACGGTTTTGTAATATCTTTAATAAAAATGGCTCAAAAGCAAAACTTCCCTTCACTGTATAGACTTCATATTGATGTACGCTGCCAGTTTGTTAGAAGGATGAGGGTCCAGTCTTTCGGGAGAGGGAGAAAACGCGAGAGATCCTCTTTTGAGTCTTGTCAAACTTGTGGGAAGGGTCAACCAGTCATCCTTGATTTCTGCCATTCACATATATTAATGTCATATCTTGTAGTTTTCTTTTCCCCCGACTCAGTCCCTTGTTCTGTGGGAAATGTCAACGCAGCTTAGAGGGTTTTCTTTGCTTGTGACCCCATCCTCTGGAAATCTGGCAAATCATTGCTTATTTGTTCCTAGTAATGAGAGCAACTGTCTTGAGGCTCAGAATCTGTCCATGTGCCATGAATCTCTGTTCTTATGTCTCCTATTCTCATAAATCTGTTTGTCATCAGTCTCCGGCATTCTTTCGTTCTTTGAGTATTTATTTTTGTAGTTGTATGATGGAGCCCATTTGGGCTTTGCATGTTCTACATGAAAGTTGAGCAGCGATGTTGTGTCGGTATGCATTTAATGTGTATGAGTCAATAATGAAATTCATATGTTCTAACATGTAGGAGAAGCTGCCAGAACGATGAAAAAGCCTTTAATGCAGACTTGTCAAGTACTAAATGTATAGACCGCTTACCCAAGTATTGGCCTGGTGCAAACGATAACTAACATGATGATAATTAACCTTCTTGAGTGACTTAACAAATGTCATTTTGTCTGTAAAATCGATTGCTTGTGAATTAAATAACTGGTAACAAGGCCACTTCTAAGAGACTTAAAGGGAACCTGTCACCACTTTTTTGCCCTATAAGTTGTGGCCACCACCACCGGGCTCTTATATACAGCATTCTAACATGCTGTATATAAGAGCCCAGGCCACTGTGAAAACATAAAAAAACACTTTAATACTTACCTAATGGTCGCGCGGTTGGCCATATGGGCATCTCCGTTGTCCGGTGCCTGCGCCGCCTTTTTTGGCCATCTTCGACCTCCATCTTCTGAAGCCGTAGTGCACGTCGTGTCTAACGTCATACACACTCCCCGTCATTCCGGTCCTAAGCAGGGCAGATCAAAGTATTATAGTGCGCCCGTGCAGGACCGGCGAATGTGTATGACGTAGACGCGTCATGCGCACAAGCTTCAGAAAGAGGACGAAGATGGCCGAAAGAGGAGTTGCCAGCAGCGGAGAACGGAGACGTCCATATGGCCCACCGCACGACCGTTAGGTAAGTATTGTTTTTTTATGTTCTCGCAGTGACCTGGGCTCTTATATACAGCATATTAGAATGCTGTATACAATAGCCCAGTGGTGGTGGCCGCAGCTTATAGTCGCCAAAAAAGTGGCGACAGGTTCCCTTTTAAGATGATTTCAAAGACATTGCGATACAATACTTGTCAATGGGGCTTTGAAAACCGACTCATCTTGTTAAGGAGACTTCTTTGCATGTTTTGAGACACTTTTTGTAGATTTTAAAGGCGCTTTCACCATTTTAGTTTTTAATTCAATGATAAGAATCATCTTTACCCCCTTTTTGCTCAATACCTGCCTTTCTGTGGTCGCTGCAGCCAATCACTGGACCAAACAGTCTTGTGCTGTCTACATCGGCATGAGTCTAGTGATTTGATTTAGCAGCTGTAACGTCACTACTGCGGCCTGTAAAAATAGACTGGGGGACGACAAAGACCAGGATAATTGTGGTATTCTCCACGCTGCTGTACAAAAACACTAAAAAAAAAATAAAAGCAACGTGTATGGTTTATTCGACGCATTTCGAAGAGAGCCCCACTTCTTCCTCAGGAAAATCCATTGGTGGATATCTCTTCGAAAAGCGTAGAATCCATCCACATTGCTTTTATTTTTTGGAGTGTTTCTTTGTACAGCAGTGTGGAGTATACCACAATTATCCTGGTTTGTCTTGCTTCTGCCTTTGGCACATGGGATCGGCTGCAGTGGTTATGTCTTTATTCTGGTTGTGAGTCTCACAACCATTCCAGGTGAGCAGATTTCCTATTAAAAAGTCACCATTCTTTACACTGGTATGACCCTATTACGCTCCTTATATCCACTGCTTGTTTCCTGTCTATTTCCTCTGATGTTGGTAAAATAGACTAGGGACAGAAATTAGACCACAAATGGTTAAAGATGGAAAACCTCTTTGAAACAAGTTATTGCAAATTTTGGCAAATATTTTTGTAAAATTTTCCAAACAATTACTGACATTTTTGAAACAGTGCCTTAGGGCTCGGTAACTACCATGCACTAGTTTATTCTACTGCTCATATGTGTCTCCTGTCCCTAGTGGTGGAAGATTATCAATTTGTCGATCGTTTGTTTTTAGGAAATAAGCCAGTGGATAGTTCTCCTATTATTAATAGTGAAGAGCCAGCATTACCATGCTCAGATCCTCGGTACTTATTATGAGCAGTTGGACTCTTGGATGGGCGTGACTCGTTTACTGAGAATAAAGGAAGTCAATGGAAAGATTTCCCAGAAAAATGCTTGAGTCCCCCATTGACTTCTGTTATACTCTGGTACTAGAGTTATGCCCATCCGAGCATTCACCTGCTCCTTATGATTACTGAGCACTTGAGCATGGTAGTGCTCACTCATCACTAATTATTAATGGCCTTCAGCTCGATCTCGAGACATGGCGACTCGATGGATGGACGCTCTGTAGACAGATTGATCTTGCACAAGCCTAGTTAGGTCCAGGTCTTCGCCGCCGTTATCTTGATAGTATCAAGCCATCGGGTTGCTGGTCTCCCTCTTCGCCTTGTTCCTTCTATTCTTCTGACCATGATGTCCTTCTCCAGTGATTGCTCTCTTCGTATGAGGTGTCGAAATTAGGCAAGTCGTAGCTTGGTGATCCTTGTTTTGAGTGATCTGCAAATTGATTTCTGTGTTCTTCTTGCAAGTTCTCCTTACCTAATTGGAATAATCATACTCAATTGAAAAATGAAACAGTGGTGGTCTTTCCTTGGTGGTAAGGCTTTCCAAAGGTGTCTGTCAGTCAGCTTTATCCACCTCTTTCTCATTGAGATACCATTCATGCTTGATCATGTTGAATGTGTATGTTTGATAACATTTCAGGAATCTCTTTGGGATGTATTTTCATAGAAAACATGGATGACGGTAGAATGACAGCCACACTGTGCGCTTTTACTCAACCTTCATGGAAGCATTTTCTTGTATCTGCAAATCTCATGAGTAGAAATGTCTCTAAGTAAAGCATTTCATTGTGAAGCTTACCACCTTTCATCAGACCTTTGTTGCTTCAGAATCCCTCGAGGTCGTATGAACATTCCTTACTTGCTAAACTAAACATCCAAATATTTAATTTGTTCTTTCTTTGTCAGACACTCAAACAGTTTTTGAAAAAGTGTTTATTGGCAACACCGACCACTCGGCGATCGCCGCTTGCCCTGACCTGGCCTTCTGATCGAGTTTTCTGTATATGCAGGACCACAAAAGGAATAAAGGAATTTCCGTGTCATAGCTAATTAAGTATGCTTGGATCTCCTATCATTTTTCTGCTCTGCTTCACAAAGTAATTAGACTTCCCTTTTGCTGCGAGCTCGCTTTTCAAACACTGTGATCTCGAGAGAACATCTCTCCTGGTCAGTGCTTCAGCGGAATTCCATTCTCAATGTAAAACGAGATCTAGAATTGTTTTTCATTTTACAGAGAGTGTAATTGTGTCAAGGGGCTTTCTGTAAGTTTCCCATATTACGAGTAGAATGGTGAGTTTCTTAAGTAGAGGACCATTCATTTTCTCTGCTGAAGGAAGTTTTGAAATTTTGAGTTAAAGTAATCGTCAATAAATTTATTTCTTGGTTTCCTGTTTTTGGCAGACAAATCGATGTACAATACAAGTGAATTTAACAAAAATGCTTATGTAAATGCTTATATTTCTAAAGATCTTTTACCGTATGCTAATGAGCGCGGGGACTAGTCCCCTGGGCGTTATTCCCCTTGGCTAGTCGGCTCCTTTAGGATGTTAGTACATCCCTGTGGGCGTGCTAAGATGCTAATGAATGCACAGCGTCTGAGGATGATCTCATTCACCTCTACGCTGCCACCGCATCCGACGCTGGATTTCGGCTCAGTGTGCATGACCCTGGAGTTTCGGTCATGCGCATTATGAAGCTGGGTGTACGCGTCCTGGCTTCAAACTGAAGTAGTGCACATGACTGAAATGTCAGGGTCGTTCACACTGAGCCGAAATCCAACGCTGGATATGATGGCGGCAGAGAGGTGAGTGAGATCATTCTCGGACGCTGCACATTCATTATCATGATAGCACGCCCACATGGGTCTCTAACATGCTAAAGGAGCCAAATAGCCAAGGGAACCAACGCCCAGGGGACTAGTTCCACGCTCATTGGCATACGATATAAGAGCGTTACAAATACTTTTCTAAAGATCTCATTCTCTATGCTAGTGTATACAGGGACGGTTAGGCAGGGATTAACAATATACACCCAGAACTGCTCGTGGTTCTGGGTGCATATTGGACCTGACAGGTTCCCTTTTCTTGTGGCTCCAACATATCAATATTTTCTCCTACAAAACCATTTCTGCTCTGGCTATTTAGATTTTAACATTTTCAAATTAGGTTTAACATTGTAACCACGACCTGAGCATATTATTGCCTTTGTCTTAAGGTAGCTAAGGCTATCAGGAAACAGTACTCTCTACTGAGAACAAGTGAAGGGTTCCCTATCCATTCCGCATGGATTGGATAAAGGACTTGGTTATGGTTGACGCAGTAAGGGATCCTGTGTTTGTTTTCTTATTGTTTCATGCTGGAATAAGCAACATTGGAGGAGTTTGACAGCTCCCCAGAACATAAAACATGTTAAAGGGAAATCTGTCAACAGATTTTTGCTATGTAATCTGTAGACAGCACGCTGTAGGTGTTAACAAAGATTTCAGGGATGCATCTCTTATCACACTGTGTGCAGTTGTTTACTTGCAATAATTGTTTTAGCTTTGGGAGATTATCATTGCTGACTAGGTTAACTAGACTGGCACACACCCCTGCCTTGATAAGCAGTACACAGTCTATAGACATTATATATTGCGAGCAGAGTTCACATGCTTTATGTATGACAACCACTTGGCGAGAGCATTGCAGTGCTCAGGTACGCTCTGTGCTCAGCTTAGTGAGAGCTGTTTTCAGTGTTTGAACGGATCTCACTGGGGTTAACAGCGTGATTGGATGTAATGTCCACTAAATTAAAAAAAAAAAAAGTGGAAAAACCTCGCCCACCCATCCCCGGAAATGATCTGTTTATGGCTGACTGCATGTGGGCGGACATTTAAAGTATCCAATCAGTGACTTACATTGGGGTTCAGGTCAAGTCTGGGTTCCAAACCAAACTTTATTTAAAGTCTGCCTGAATCCGCCGAGCCGAACGTCCACGGGTTTGCTCATCTCTAGTTAGGATCACTGCACCCAGTAATCTAAGTGATACATCGTTGTATTCAGGTTCTCTTTGCCTACCTCATGCTGCTCTCAGATGAGGTAGCAAAAACCTGCTGACATTCACTTTAACAGGTGCTTTCTCTGAACCAGGGCCTGCCAATTGATTTGCACCATTTCTTCGAGTTGTGATTCCCTGCGAACGGGCAGATTTGGGAATTGTCAAGCTTCATAGGTGCATTACAAATTACTTTTAAGGAATATGTAAATGTTCTGTTAACCAGATTCCAGGAAAAATATCTCCGGTGTGCAATTGATGAGTTTCCACAGACGTGATCAGGAAAATTGTCATCTAAGCTAATGCTTTGGTGACTTAGTAAATGGAATGCAAATTGACGTCACATACAGGCGAACGTTGAATATTTTATGATTTCTTTTTTTTTTTTTGATTTTTTTTTTTAAACTTGGTAGCTACTGTACATACTCCTTTCTCCAGAATCAATACTCAATTCTTTTAATGTGTATATTCAGATGCTCACAACCACTGTCAAGAAAACAGTATCATTACTAGCCTGCTAATGAAGCTGCAGACATTATTGGGGTGGTCCGAAGGCAAAGTAATTTTAGCATAAGGAGAATCGTACTGACATGCTGGTGACATCAATGGCCTCTGCTGGGTATTCTGATACCGCTATGTTGACGACTTATTACTATTTATCTAAGCAGACAACTGAGCGCGCACTGTGCAACACGCCCAGGAACAGAATAGGTACGCACCCCTGAAACAAGCGTCACCGATGACTCTTCCTTTCAGGGAGAGGTCAGAGGATGCAGCAGTGATCGCAGCCTACACATCGTTTTTTTTTTTTTTTGGTCTGTAATCAGACCTTAAGGATATGTGCCCACAGGGAAAGTGTCCTGCGGTTATATCCGCAGGACATTCCACAGGCGCTCCCAGAAAACCGCAGCACAACTTTGTCTGTTTACATGCTGCGGTTGTATTGCGGAATGTCCTGCGGATATGCTGCGGGCATTCTGCATTGAGGATACAGTACCATGGCTTCGGCACTGCATCCTCAATGCAGAACAAGTGCTGGAGTGATCGGGGAGTTCATACTTACCTCCATCACGCAGCACTTCACTTTCCGGCTGTCTGTACATTGCCGGAGAAGGTGGGCGGGGCCTGCACTAGCTCCGGCTGTCACATGACCAGAGCTCGTGCAGGCCCCGCCCACTTCCTGCTCGTGGCTCCACCACGCTCCTCTGCATCGGAGGAATTGACTCCGGTGTCTTCTATCAAGGCATGTAATTATGGGATCGTGCGGAAAAATCTGCAGGAATAATTGACATGCTGCAGATTTTTCCGCAGGGAAATCCGCGTTATTTCTGCTGCGGAAAATACGCAGCATGGCCACAGCACTCCCCAAATGCCATAGAAATGGCTGGGGACTCGCTGTACTCCGGATTTTCGAAAAATCCGCTGAACTTCCGCAAACAAATCGTGGCAAATTCCACAAATTTTCCGTAGCGTGGGCACATAGCCTAAGACCTCATTCACATGTCAGTATTTTTGCATGAATGTTTATATGTCAAAGCTATGAGTGAAATAGACAAAACCAATAATTGAAAGATTGACACTTATTTTTTGTTTTTGGAGACACTCCTGGTTTTGGCAGATACTGAAGAAATACTGATGTGGGAATGAGGCTTAAGACTGTATTAGAAAATCATTGAGCAAATAAAAATATTTTGCCATGCTTTGATATAATTTATTTGTGTGGTGCTGCGTTTTTTTCTTAGAACAGAAAAATACTCCTGGCTGAAAGTGTTGCCACCCTTGAAATTGTCCCAGAAAATGAAGTATTTCTCCAAGAAAATTATCATAGTTACTCATGTTTTGTTATTAACATGTACTTTGTATATTTTAAAACAAGACCCCCACCCAAGAGAAATAATGTCAAATTGGACATGTCACTCAAAACCCTCAAATTGGGCAGGGAAAAATTGCTCATTCACACTCACCTGTGGCAAGTAACAGGTGTGGGCAATATGAAAATCACGCCTGAACCTATATAAAAAAGGAGAAGTTGACTCAATTTTTGTCTTTGTGTGAGTCACTGTAACCATGGAGGACAGAAAGAGAAGAACACAGTCTGAGGACTTATAACTTTAAGATTGAGTTTTAATTCCCAAGTCCATCTCCAGAGATCTTGATATTACTTTGTCCATGTGCACAACAAAATAAGTTTACAACCCATGGCACTGTAGCTAATCTCCCTGGATGTGGATGGCAGAGAAAACATTGATGAGAAGTACTGAGCACCCGAGCATGGTAGTGCTTGCACATCACTTTTGGCCATGACACTATCTTCCAATCATATATGCCATTTAGGCAAATAAATTAGTATGAGTCTGGAAACACATTTGAGGCATTTTTTTTTTATTCAAATAAGTGTATCACGCATTAAGGAGAAGCAAAGATTATTCTTTTTTTATTTCTAATTTTGTCTTTTTAATCCACTCCTGGCTTCAGTTCAGTAAACTGTCAAAGAAAACTTTATATGTGAATCCAGCCTTAGGGTATGTGAGCACATCTTTAGATGAGGCGAGTTTTCAGACTATAGACTCCTCAGTACAGCGCCTTTTCTCTTTAAGGGTCTTTTTTTATTGTTTTTGCGACTTTTTAATTTTTTATTTTTTTTTTTTTTTTTTTTTTTACATCTTTTGACCACCAACTTTTTTTTTTTAAGTTTTAAATTCCATTTAATAAACTAAAGAGTGACTTTCATGCAGAAGTTTCTTGAAGAATGGGCTGGTTACTTCTTTAAACCGCTTTACGTCATTAGAAAACTGACAGTTAAAAAAAATAAATAAATAAAAAAAATAAAATTAAAGCCTAATTCAAAACGTCCACAGTAAGTTGTTTTACGTTTATTGCAATTCATATCGTCATTCAGTTTGTCACAATGTCACTGTTGGATAGGGGCTCACGTTAGGGGGCCCTATGCTATCCCGAACCTCAGGGATGCTTCTAATGGTGGAGACATCTGAGTCCCATTCCTGGCCCTGCTCCTGACCAAACCTAATCTGATACCCCCCACCCATCGGGGAAGGATGGGGGCAGGAGTGGGATAATAACCAAAGATAAAGACAGACAAGGGAAAAACCAAAACTCTAAAAACGTGCACACGCGATTATACAATAAGGCTTTGTGCCCTCGGGACTGTATACCTGCGGATATATCTGCAGGTTTCCCGCAGGAGCTCCCCGGAATCCGCAGCTATCCATTGCTGCGGGATTCCAGCGAAATATCTGCAGAAAACCTGTGGACATTTATGCGACTTACCTGCGGAAGTCCCGGCCTCTATCTCCATAGTGGAGGGCCGGGATTTCCGCAGATATTTCCGCAGGAATAATTGACATGCAGTTACGTGCGGCTGCAGGACACCCGCAGCATATTCCACAGCCGCACATACCACAGCATGGACGCCGCACTCCCCATGCCCCATAGGATAACATGGGGAGTGTCTGTACTTGCTAAAACTTGTGGATTTATCTAGAAAATCCAGATAAATCCGCAGGTTTTCTGCGGCAAAATCCACGGGTACTTAGTCCCGTGGGCACATAGCCTAAAAAATTCAGGAGGAAAACAAAAGCAGAAAGGTAGCTACAAAAAAGAGCGGTTAACTTCACCACCGCACAAAGCAATAAAAACTACTCCCACCAGGTAGTCTGAAACAGCTCACCAGACCAACTAAGATTAACTATAGCTGGCATAGTTGAAAGGATTCAGCTAACATAAACAGGATTCAGCTAACATAAACAGGAGGGGTGCAGATGTAATTTGCTTTCCCACAACATGTGATCAAAGGAGACTAAGGGCTGCTTCTCACTTGCGAGTTTCTCACAGTAGAGCAATGCAAGAAAATCTCGCATTGGAATCGGACACATGTTAGTGAATGATTCAGCTCTCATCTGCGATTTTTTTTTTTTCTCAGTCCAAATCGGACTGAGAAAAAAATCGCAGCATGCTGCTTTTTTGCGAGTTTCTACTGCGAGTCTCTCCAATGCAAGTCTATGGGAGCGTGTAAATAATCGGATGTCACGGGACGGCACTCACACCATCCTAGTGACATCCGATTTTCTAAATACATTTCTCGCATGTTTCCTAAAACACTGGAAACGAGCGATGTCTCCCAGTGTCTGTCAATCACTATTCTCTGTCAGTCGGTCTCTCCCTCTCGGTCTCTATTCTCTCTCTGTCGGTCCGTCACTATCTCTGTCCCTCTCTCACAGTCTGTCGGTCATTTTCCCCTCCTCTCTCATACTCACCGATCCCCGGCGTGGCGCTGCACGGCATTCACACTGCTCTGGCGGCTTTCACTATTTTGAAAATGCCGGCCGCTCATTAAACAATCTCGTATTCCCTGCTTTCCCCGCCCACAGGCGCCTATGATTGGTTGCAGTGAGACACGCCCCCACGCTGAGTGACAGGTGTCTCACTGCACCCAATCACAGCAGCCGGTGGGCGTGTCTATACTGTGCAGTGAAATAAATAAATAATTTAAAAAAATGGTGTGCGGTTCCCCCCAATTTTAATACCAGCCAGATAAAGCCATACGGCTGAAGGCTGGTATTCTCAGGGTGGGCAGCCTCACGTTATGGGGAGCCCCCCAGCCTAACAATATCAGTCAGCAGCCGCCCAGAATTGCCGCATACATTAGATGCGACAGTTCTGGGACTGTACCCGGCTCTTCCCGATTTACCCTGGTGCGTTGGCAAATCGGGGTAATAAAGAGTTAATGGCAGCCATAGCTGCCACTAAATCCTAGATTAATCATGTCAGGCGTCAGAGACACCCTCCATGATTAATCTGTAAGTTACAGTAAATAAACACACACACACACACATTAAAAAATCATTTATTAGAAATAAAAAACACAAACATATACCCTCATTACCAATTTAATAAGCCCCAAAAAGCCCTCCATGTCCGGCGTAATCCACGAACAAGCAACAACACTGTACCTGCGTCCGCCGCCAATGAGGAAGGAAGGAGGTGGGCGGGATGTTACGGCCGCTCATCTCCGCCCCTCCGCTTCTATTGGGCGGCCGCTTAGTGACGCCGCACGAACCGCCTCCTTTGGAGGCGGTGTGCCAGCCACAGCGACGCCGCTAGGAAGATGTGTGACGGGTGTTCGCTACATCGCACAACATCGCTTTTTGCCCGTGATGCACAACCGACGGGGGCGGGTACACTCACTAGCGATATCGCTGTGTGTAAAGTGGCCTTAAGAGTGACATTTGTGAACACGCCAAAAAGATAGTGACCCTGAACGCCTCCAGATTGCTTTGTAGTATTTGCAGGGAAGAATGCCTTGGCTACACTACTCTCCCAGACAGTATTGGTAAATGTTCTCCACTGTCGAAATTGTCTGGTGTTGCAAATTCTGTGAATAAATTAATAAAACAAGATAAGAGGTTAGCCAAGCGCTCTGCTCTCATGCCTTATAAAGCTGATGCAATAACTCTCAGAATGTCAGCACTGGTGTTCTGCCAATGCACCAGATACTCTGAACTTCTGACCATGTAGGTTTTTTTTTTTCCCTCCTTTTTATATTAAAAAATAACATTGCTCCAGATGTAATCATGCTGAGTGTGGTGGAATTTATAATCCTTCTAGAAGTTTGTCATTTGATGGCTGAACATACATTGGAATATAAAATTTACTCCACAAACCAAGAAAATATTTTTCTCACTTCCACGGAATATTGTATGATGAGCCAGGAACAGGTGTCTGTGGAAAAAAAATTTAAAAAAAAGTTTAAAAACTGTTATTAAAATGCACCTGTTTATGTCCCGAAAGGCAAACCTTTTAACAATGGTCTTTCTGGGGGCAACTAACCAATTCTGTGGGCATGCGGTAAATAGAGTGGGGCATTAATGGGAACAAATTAATGTCATAGGGTCTTGATTATGGAATGGGTGATCTGGTCAAAGCTCTATTACTGGTGCAAAACAGACTTCACGGGAAGAAGGTCCCCCTGCGAGATGGTGACCTGCTGAAGACCACAAATTAAATATAGTAGGGGACTTGTTGACAGGTCCTGTCTAAGCAGCGGCATCTCCAAGCGCGTATAAAGCTCACCCATGTAGATGTTACCGCTTGCTGAATTGAGAATGTGGGGTTTCAGGTATCTGTTTCGTGTAGCTCTGTCCTGCAGTGATCTCTGAATGTAAAGCTGACCTTACACACTTAAGAACTGAGGAGCCACTGCCTAAAACGTTTTGATACTTTTTTTTTTATATATATATATATATATAATATATACAGTATGTTCGATATATATGAACACTGACCTACAAAGCAGTCTATAATCTATCTCCTCCGTATGTATCCAAACTAATCTCCCAATATGTACCATCATGTAGTCTCCGGGCCTCCCAAGACCTCCTTCTATCTTCTACTCTTACTTGCTCCTCACCCAATCACTTTCAAGACTTCTCTCGAGTATCCCTCTTCCTCGGGACTTCTATGCCACAACCCGTCCAACTACCTACCACATTTGGATCCCTCAGATGGGTCTTGAAAGCTAATTCTTCAAGAAAGCTGACAGCCTGCAATTAATCCACTGTCCCCTCACCATGACTAAAGCTGTTGCAACCCCTCAACCTACTGTCTCCTACCCAACCATCCTATAGAATGTAAGCCCACTCTGTACCAATCTATCATTGTTAATTTGTGTACTGTAATTTAATATGTAACCATTCTTATGCTTTGATTTCGTCAATGGGATTAACTGTTAAACCCTCTATACATATTCGATTATCTGATTACCCTGTCAGTATCAACGGGTTTGGCCGTGTGTGTGTGTGTGTGTGTGTGTGTGTGTGTGTGTGTGTTGCTTCAAATAATTTTTTGTTTGGAGAGATATTAATCCAGGTGACTTGATTTCAGACTGTCAATTCTTTTTTTTTTTTTTTTTCTTTCTCACTAAGGTAAGATGCCACCAGATGTGTCTAGCGTCACCTCTCTCAAAAAGAACAAAGTTGCACTTAGCTGGAAGTGCGCTCCTGAATTGGAGAGCCAGCCAAGATTGATGCCGGTTGAAGCATAGTTTAGCCGACATCTTATCTTGTGTATGTTGGACTTTAAAATTCAAGGGGCCAACTTTTGCCGCTAAAAAACCTAGTTGTTCGTTGATCGGTGGTCGTTTCCTAACCTGTTAACACAGGCAGACCGCGCTTCATATATGTATAGAATGATCCATAATAGATCTTTTAGGGTGCCATGGCTGCCGTTGTCGGCAATCCAAGTGATGTTTAAACAGGACAAAAGATCAGTTTACTTGAATGAAATCTCATGTTTTGATTGCAAGATTGTTGTGAACTAGCATTCTTAAGAACAGAGTTGACCATCCTTACAGTTCGTAAGGTGGTTGTCTGCCTATTACAAAGTAGAGAAAAGTTAGGTATTATCTATGCACTTTGAGATCATCCAATCTTGTATTTTTATGAGCCTTTGATAACAAAAAAGATTGGTTTAGATTTTCTTGCGTCTTTGTTTTGAAGCCTCCTGCTTTCTTCGTAATATACTGACATCTGATGCCTATAATCGGTGTAATACCAGGAATATTGTATGCATCTACTATAAGTCCTCCCTTCCGTGGTGTGGGAATACACACTCCATTCTATTGGCTATTTAACAGGTAGTTAAACACTTTTCATGACTCGTGAACTGGAGCGCAGTACAATCTCCCAATTGTGTGGAGCCATATTATGGTGCCCACAAACTTTTTACGAGGTACTACTGGATCTCTGTTTGAAACTGAAATGGAGGCATTCTGTTAGAAACAAATTCTTAAGAATTTTCTTTCGTTTTTGTGTATTTACAGTTTTTTTTTTTCCACTTGAAGTCAACATATCTACTTTATGAAACCCAAGTATTTTCTCACGTCCCAGTCCAACAAGGAGCCATTTAACTTCGCTTTTCTTGTGTGTTGGAGAGGATCAGCGCTTGCGGTAATTGTGCAAATCTCTGCTAATGGTCTCTCTTAATGCTGCCTTGGACCAATGGTTTTTCTAAAGTGTTTGTATTGGCTATCTACTAACGAAATATGGATGATACAGCATTAGGCAAAGGGTGTTGCTGGTAACATCCAGCTGACATATCACTTATAAAATACCAATTCAGCCAAAATATACATCCCGTTTTTTTAGTGCTTTTATTATTGTAGCACTCTGAAAATAATCTGTCTGGCGGTTTTTAATGTATTCTTCTTTTGCGTTCGCTTGGAAAATGAGAATTTCTAAATCCTTCAGAACACATTGCTGCTCAAGTTACCAACCCATGAGAAAACCTTTTCCCAAAGAGTCGGGTTTCTTTGAACAGTGTCATTTTGTATCAGACAATTAATATTGTAATTGGCCTGGGAGTTGATTGGACATACAAAGCTATTGCCTTAATAGAAAATGGTTTGTGGAAGTTGAGGGAAGAAGTTTAACACCATATACTTGTGGTTGTTCTACACAGTTGCACAGCTTTGAGATCAGGTTCATAGTTATTCACTTGCTTAAGAATCGGGTGTTTCAAGAACAAAGCTATATCCTTTTCACAAGTACAAATTGCACTTGTCGATTGTGTGTTTTATTTAAGATATTTTATTTTTTTTTTAATTTAATTTGTTTGCCTTAGTTTTAGAGCTCACTTGTCACCCAATAGATAGCATGGACAGGACTTTAATTTCTAGTTTGTAAGTTATATTGAACATTTTGATAATAAAGGTACCGCTATGGGTGTCTTCCATACCCCCAAATATTTATGTGCATTGATTCCCTTTTTGTAGACCTTAGAATTGTAGACCTCAGAGCTCACTTGTCACCCAATAGATGGCATAGTACAGGACTTTAATTTCTAGTTTGTAGGTTACATTGAACACTTTGATAATAAAGGTACCGCTATGGGTGTCTTCCATACCCCCCAAATATATATGTGCATTGATTCCCTTTTTGTAGACTTAATTGAAGAAAAAGACCGGCACTCTTCTTTATGAATGTAGATTCTTTTTATTGTACAATTCCATGTACAGGCATCAAATATTAGAACGCGTTTCGGCATAAAGAAGAGTGCCCGTCTTTTTCTTCAATTTTGATTGTGGATGCCTTCCATAGACCTGAGCACCGTTCATCCCTGAGTGCCGCCCTGGAACTTTTTTTCCTTTTTGTAGACTTAAACATTGCTCATTTACTTGTGTTAGCTCAGTGAGCTGCAGATTTCCTATGGTAAGCATGTCTGAAGTTCAAGGCTTGTTCTCCCACTGCGTTTTTGTCACGTCCTTCTTTTTTTTTTTTTTTTTTTTCCCCCAGTGTACTTTGCAACAGAAAAAATGCAGTGTTTTAATGAGATTTCTGAAATATTATGCACATACTGCTTTTTTTTTTTTTTTGCAGATTTGAACCATCAAAGCATTTTTTGCTACTCTACAGCATGACAATTCTTTCAGTGTTTTGGCAGAGGTTTATACCAATTCTAATAAAAAATAATAAAACACATTCAAAAAGGCGCTTATTTTACGCCGCATTTTTGATGCCAAAACTCTTGTTCTTGCTACAGCCATATTTGCCGCATATACTCAACGTGTGCACATACTCTTAGGCTATGTTCACAAGCGGCGTTTTTTCCAGGTTTTTTTTTTTCACGAGTTTTATGAAAATTTTAAAGCTGCTTTTTAAGAATGAGCAAAACGTACGCGATTTCAGAAATCTCATGCACACAATTGCTTCCCCCCCGATTAAAATAGAAAACTGCTGCATTTTGAAAGAAGCAGCATGTCTGTTCTTTCAGCGTTTCTGCAGCGTTTTTAAACAACTGAAAGCAATGAGTGCAAAAATGCAACCACTGCGTATTTGCTGCTATTGTAGTGAATAAAACTATTAAACATGCACTGTATGCAAATGATGGACAAAAACGCAGCCCAAAAATGCAGCAAAAAATAGTCAGCGGTAGCGATCTCTGTTATCGCAACTCTGCACACTACATAAATGTAAATCTTCCATGGAGCACTGCTTCCGCCTTTCACTGTATGATTCTGGTGAAATCACACTGTGGAGAGGAAAACTGAGCTCTCCATAGAAGATTTATAGTAATGCAGTGTGCAGAGCAGCGAAGAGCTGTGATAGCTATTCAAATGAGTTGTAAACCAAGTGCAAACCATCGGCTTCTGTCCCGCGATTGAGAGACCCCTTTATTTTCTCACTCTTGAAAATTGGGCCTATTTTTTCGTAAATGCGTTTTAAAGCCGCTTTTACCTTCAGTGATTTCTTATTTGGCCAAAAGCAAAATTGAAAATTGCAAATTTCTCCTAATCATGACAATGTTAAAGACTGATAGCGCACGGATATTGCCGGGGTATAGTCCATGACTTTCAAGTACCCGTAGACTTTTATGGGTGATTCTGCGCCCGGACTCCGATCAAAAACGGCTATGTCTCTGTGATGCATTCTTTTTGCAGATCCAGAGAGTCGCTAGCTGTGAAAAGCGCATGTATATGAAAAACTGTTGTCTGAATGACACCTAAGGCATAATTTACTCAAACGAAAAATTGGCTAATTTTCTTCCAGAAAAGAAATGGATGCTTTTTCATCCGTATTATCATCCCTATGGCATATGTTTTTGTAAAATCAGGGAATAAAATTTTATGGTATATAAAAAAAAAATTTCTAGGTTAATAATGCCAATATCATTAAAAAAAAAAAATCAGATCCCATACAATCAATTCATATAGAATACAATTTTTTGTATTTTTGTATACCAATAAGGCTGCTTTCTCACATCCGTTTTTTGCAGTGCGGCACAATACGGCGCTTTGCAGAAAAAACGCGATTTACAATGCAAGCCTATAGACGCCGGATGCGGCGTCCTGTGGCAAAAACCGCATCCGGATGCGGCGTCCTGTGGCAAAAACCGCATCCGGTTGCCAGATGTGTTTTTTTGCACTGCGCACGCTCCGTATCAAGCCGCATCCGTAAAAAAAAAACAAAAAAAAAACGGACGGGCCACATGGAAAAACTTATGCAACAGATCCGTTTTTTTTCGCTGCATCTGTTGCATAGGTTTTTGAGCCAGATTGAGCCGCACTGCAAAAAACGGATATGTGAAAGCAGCCTAAGCATGACTAGGTGAGTCTCGTCCGAAATTCGACATTGTGATGAGCGAGTACTGCCATGCTCAGTGGCTCGGTATGCATTAAGAGTAGTTGGATGCTTGGGTGGGCGCTACTCGAGTATCAATAGGGATCTCGGGAAAATCTTCAAAAAAATGCTTGCGTTTCTCATTAACTTCCATTATACTACAGTGCATGAGTTGGGTGCATTCAATTGATCGTTACAAGTACCGAGCATGGTATGCAAATCACTTTTTATTGATTTCTTTAAGCGTTTCTATGGTTTTGTTGTTGTTTTTTTTTTTTTTTCCTCTCTAATGATTTTGGTAATAGGTACTCTGTTTCCATGAAAGGGGTTGTCCACTACTTGGACAACCCCCTTCTCATTCCCCTTGTTCTCCCCTGTAAAAATAAATCCTGTATTTTTCGGATTATACGACACACTTTTCCTCCCAAAAATTTGGAAGAAAAATGAGGGGTGCATCTTATAATCCGAATGTAGCTTACCGGGGATGGTGGTGAGGGGTCACCGGAGACGGGAGATGCTGATAGCGCTGTGGTATGGGCTTACTGCGGGCAGGAGGGGCCGCCATTCTGAAAATATCAGTCGTGCGGGCTTCAAATAATGGTGCCTGGAGTTGGCAAATACACACATGGAGCCCTCTGCTCAAGATCTCGTCTGCACACTCGCTGCCTCCGGCCCGTTGATCCCCTAAAGAAAATGGCACCCTGAGGTGGCGCGTGCGCAAATGGTATCTTAGCTTGTCAATTGAGCAGAGTGCTCCAGCTGCGCACACACCGACTTTGGGCTCCATTTCTTTTTTGTCAACAGCTTCTGGATGCTCCTCAAGCCTTGCAGTGCCCGCAGCGAGCATCTGGGATGCCCACCACACTGCCCTCATCACCCTACTCCACCACCGGATTATAAGACGGACTCCATATTCCCCCCCCCCCCCACACACCTTTTTTTCCCCTCTAAATTTGGTGTGCGTCTGGAAGCCTATCCTCACCTCTGGTGCGTCCACAGTTCCAGCGATGTCTGTCACGTTCCCGGGACCCATGTGACATATGACACGCAAGTCCCACAACCAGTCAGTTTGGGCTTCTTTCTACCGACCTTCGGACATTTGAGCAGGAACTCGGCGCATCGCTCACATCCTGCTCAAATGTTCAAAGGCGGGGAGAAGGAAACTGGAGCTGATTAGTCTCGGGGCTCGCATGTGATAACAATGTCACTTGGACCCCGGAAATGCGACTTCAGACGTCGCTGGAACCACGGCTGCACTGGACGCGAGTACTTGCTTGTTTATTTTTACGGGGGCAAACCAGGGGAAGGACAAAGTACTGAACATCCCCTTAAAAAAAAAAAAAAAAAAAATTAAAATGTTTTTGGCAGAGATTTGTTACCTGTGCCATCTCTGAAAATCCTAGTTTACCATAGGTCATTGAATATTTTTTATTTTTTTTTTCACGGAAAATTGAGTGGGGTTATTCAGATGAATAGGTCAATTATTTGTATATTTTAAGTATATGAACAGCTGAAGTTTTAGTCTGTTCTTTTGATGGTGGGGAGTGGTAGAATACTCTCTCTGTGGTCATGAGGACTATCCAGACTGGCAAACGACCAGGAATTAAAGTTTTAATAATGGGTTGTCCCGAAGTGAACAGCCCCCATTATAGATTAAAATGCACTTTTTCAGTAGCAATTAAAAAGACTGTTCTCCTTTGACCGTGTCACTGTCTGTACAGTGAATCTGCCAATTACGAATACAAACGATCCTTTGAGAGCTCTGAACAGCTGGGTGAGGATTTCTGAATTTGCCCCCTAACCAAGAGACATGACTTTAAAATGTGCTTGCTGTCTTTATTTTTTTTATTGATTGAACCTTTGCCCTGACCCACCAAATCTAGATCAAACCGAGTTGCTTAAGACTGTAATAAAAGAGCCTTTTTTCACTTCTTTAGTATACCGCGATATAGTAAGAGCATCTGGAGTCAACACACTTGAGTATCTTTTTTTTGTAATTTGGTCATCCCGTGGTTTTTAGCTCAATGTTGACCAAACCTTGCAAACCGCAGATGTCAGGGAGGGGGGAAACCAAAAGATTAGGCTGTCGTATTTATCTTAAGGCCCAGTCACACACAACGACTTAACAGCGATCCCGACAATGATACAACCTGATAAGGATCGCTGGTATGTCGCTGGGAGGTCACTGGTGAGATGTCACACAGTCAGACCTTACCAACGACGCAGTAACAATGAGCGACCCGTATAACGATCTCAACGGAGATAGGACCCTGTTAGGTCGTTGGTAGGCGTCAAGCACAGCGATGTGCCCTGCCCAGCAGGACATCGCCTTTGAAGAAAATGGTCCGGACCATTCGGCAACGACTAGCGATCTCACAGCAAAGGCCTGATCGTTGGTAGGTGTCACACATAATGAGATCGCTGGCGAGATCGTTGCTACGTCACAGAAACTGTGACTCAGCAACGATCTCGTTAGCGATCTCGTGTGTGACGGGCCCTTTAAGGAGTCGGGTTTTGGCTGCTAGACACTCTTTTCTTGTCCCCATTCAGAATGTATACATGCTAAGAATATGGCCATCTTTACTAAAGGACAAATATGGTAAAAGGGTTGTCTACTAGTCTGAGAACCCCCTTTTCCATCCCTATGCTTCCCCCTTATCTCCTGGGGCTTGTGTGACATTGTGATTCCATCCTTGCAATCAATCAGCGCTGGTTTCCTTCCCCGACTTTGGAGAAATCTTGTACATCTTACATCCCTATGATTCCCCCTTCTCTCCCGAGGTTTGTGTGACATTAGGTCATGCAATCCTTGCAATTAATCAGTGCTGGCTTAGCTCTCCGGCGTTGGACAAATATCATAGATCCGGAGGAAGTGGAAGCTGCTGCTCTCACTTCTTGATGTGTATGGTACGTCTAAAAATGAGATAGATGTGGAAGAAGGAAACCGGGATATGCCATGCTGACATCAAACATCCAGAAGTTTGATCTATGCGTTTCGGAGGACACAGCCTCCTTCTTCAGAACAATTATTACAGAAAAATCAACCTTGCTCACCTTTTTCCTGTAATAATTGTTCTGAAGGAGGCTGTGTCCTCTGAAACGTGTAGACCTGATTAAATAAAAGAGAAATTAATTAACTTCTCGATGTTTGATGTCACCGCGGCATATCTTGGTTTCCTTCTTCCACATCTGTAACTCGTCTCTCCGGGGCTGCAGCAGACTCCATTTTATGCGTATGTAGGAGTTGTGACTGGCACAATTTCTACAGGTGAGTACCTTACCTATTTGTTTTGTCAAATCCCACCAGATAAGACCCAATCTGCGCTTCTTATCCACAGAATACTTCTATAAAAACGAGGAGAGTAAAGCGGCGGCTAATTAGTTATAGGGATTGCATGACATAATGTCACACAAGCCTCGGGATAAAACAAGGTGGATACATAAGAATGGAGAATCGGTTTTCTGAGTAGTTGATGACCGCTTTGAGTGGGGGAATGTCCAAAGCTAGGTGTATAAGGTTAAATGTTTTGAACTAATGTGATAATAATACAACTAAAAGTGCATACATACATCCGTGAAAATGTTGCTATGCTGTCGTCTTTTTCTTTTATTTCTTACCGCATATGGATCCAAATTTGGTTAAGATTTGGATCTGCTCTGAGTTTCACAGATCTCCTTCTTGAATCAATAATTTTAATGGGTTTCTGAATAGATCCATTGCTCTCACAGGATCCATGTGCAATAAAATATCATACAGCGCTTGGACAATTCACACGGGTGTATGATTGTAGCCTTAAACTGCATTGACAGTAAAAGATAATCTTAAGAATGCTTCTTCGTGATAATCTTTTTAGTATAAACCGGCGGCGAATCGCCCAATAAACACTGAAAACGCTCATTGAATTGGAGAAAATCACGATGATAGATCCTAGTTCTCAGCGGTTCGTGGTCCCGTGCAAACGAGACTTGTACTACCGAGAACAATGGCCGCCTGAGAGGTCTATTAGGCTATGTTTACACATTGCGTTTTTGCTGCATTTCTTTGCAGCATATTTTTTTATGAGGGTTATGGAACTGTGGAACAGTGTTGTATAAAGAATATTATTCTCATCGTTTTTAACTTTTCGTTTTCCCCCCATTAGGTGACCATCTGAAAGTCTGCTCACCGGGACACACGTGCTGCTCTCAAGCAATGGAAGAGAAATACAGCCAGCAAAGCAAACATGATTTCAAGGCAGCGGTCACAGAGCCATGTAGCACGTTGCAGAATGTATTTTCTTCCAGATACAGCAAGTTTGATGGTAAGGGATTTTTTTTTTTATTAGTAAAAATGTGCTTTTATTTATTCCACCCACAAGAAGTTAGTGATATTTGGCTTTTGGGTGAAATTTCAAGATCTTAAAATGCCCTCTAACCTTTCTAGAAGATTTTAGTGTGACCTTCTCTTTTAGTTTTTGGATGCTCATGTCCAACTGTTTAATGTTTCAGTACTTTTTGCATAATTTGCTGTTCTCTAGCAAGGAGCTTACCGGCAAAATTCACAACAGGTGTTTGATCCATAAATCGCCCAATAAATTACAGGGTTCAATTAGAATTGATATTAAACCGTCCTCCTCGTGAGGCTGTTCACATTCTAACATCGTGAGACCAAGAGGACACCTAACAATAGATCAGCAGTACCTCCCCATTGTGAGGCTTCAAGCATAATGTTCTCAAATGGAAGTGGCCACTGAGCTTAGAGTGTCATCACAGGTTACAACCGAGATACAGCGAGACTGGAAGAGTCACAGAAAGGCAGAGAAGATGACATCCTTTGGTTCCACGCTGATGACCACTTCATTGTGAACTATACCTTTCAGAATCGGATGATGAATGTCACACATTTCCAGGCACATTAAAGAAAGGTGAGAGGCAACCAAGTGTCATGTCAGACCATTCAAATCCTTTTACATCAATGTAGTCTGTGCTAAATGACCTGCAAGGTACCTGACCGCACCAGCATAATCTACGCTGGACGATGGAGCAGTGGGCCTCAGTGCTGTTCAGTGATGATTCGATTCATGCTGAGCAGAAATTAGGGCCTCCAATGATGATGGAGACGTCAAGGAGAGCGTTGTGCAGACTTTGGTGGTGGTAGTGTGGGGATGTGTGACTAGTCAATACAGAATTGCCCAACACTTTGTCAATGGTACAGTGACAGCCCCTACTACTGGAATAACATCATTAATCCAGTCATAGTGCCTCTGCATGACCAATATCGGCCTAATTTCATCTTTATGGATGACAATGCTCCAGCTCATCGAGGTCATTAGGGAACAGCTGAGACTTGGTCACTTCAAATGGAGCGGCTGCACTTTCTCCAGATCTGAATCTAGTAGAAAACCCAAAAGATCAGCTGAGTCGCTGTGTAGAGGCCGTAACTCTATCCCAGAACTTCAATGACCGGAGGTCCGCTCTTTAACCCCTTCACCCCCGGCCACTAAAACACCCTAATGACCGGGCCATTTTTTGCAATTCTGACCAGTGTCACTTTGACAGGTTATAACTCTGGAACGCTTCAACGGATCCTGGCGATTCTGAGAATGTTTTTTCGTGACATATTGTACTTCATGTCAGTGGTAAATTTAGGCCGATACTTTTTGCGTTTATTTGTGAAAATTTAGGAAATTGTGTGAAAATTTGGAAAATTTCGCAATTTTCAAACTTTGAAAATTTATGCCCATAAATCTGAGAGATATGTCACACAAAATAGTTACTAAATAACATTTCCCACTTGTCAACTTTACATCAGCGCAATTTTCGAAAGAAATTTTTTTTTCGTTAGTAAGTTAGAAGGGGTCAAAGTTCATCAGCAATTTCTAATTTTTCCAACAAAATTTACAAAATATTTTTTTTAGGGACCACATCACATTTGAAGTGACTTTGAGAGGCCGAGGTGACAGAAAATACCCAAAAGTGACCCCATTCTAAAAACTGCACCCCTCACACTGCTCAAAACCACATCCAAGAAGTTTATTAACCCTTTAGGTGCGTCACAGGAACCAAAGCAATGTGGAAGGAAAAAATGAAAATTTTACTTTTTAACACAAAAATGTTACTTTAGCCATAAAATTTTCATTTTTACAAGGGAGAAAAGAGAAAGTGCACCCTACAATTTATTGTGCATTTTCTCCTGAGTACGATGATACCCCATATGGGGTAAAAATCAATTGTTTGGGCGCACGGCAGAGCTCGGAAGGGAAGGAGCGCCATTTGAATTTTTGAACACAAAATTAGCTGCACTCATTAGCAGACGCCATGTCGGGTTTGAAGACTCCCTGAGGTGCCTAAACAATGGAGCTCCCCCACAAGTGACCCCATTTTGGAAACTAGAGCCCTCAAATATTTTTTCTAGATGTTTGATGAGCACTTTGAACACCTGGGGGCTTCACAGAAATTTATAACGTTGAGCCGTGAAAAGAAAAAAGGTTTTTTTTACCACAAAACTGTTGCTTCAACTAGGTAGCTTTTTTTTTCACAAGGGTAACAGGAAAAAATGCACCATAAAATGTATTGTGCAATTTCTCCTGAGTACACAGACACCTCATATGTGGTGTAAAGTAATTGTTTGGGCGCATGGCGGGGCTCAGAAGAGAAGGAGCGCCATTTGACAGCAAAATTGGTTGGAATCATTAGCGGACGCCATGTCACGTTTGGAGACCCCCTATGGTGCCTAAACAGTGGAGATCCCCCACAAGTGACACCATTTTGGAAACTAGAGCCCTCAAATAATTTTTCTAGATGTTTGGTGAGCACTTTGAACACCTGGGGGCTTCACAGAAGTTTATAGCGTTGAGCCGTGAAAAGAAAAATTTTTTTTTTTACCACAAAACGGTTGCTTCAACTAGGCAGCTTTTTTTTTCACAAGGGTAACAGGAAAAAATGCACCATAAAATGTATTGTGCAATTTCTCCTGAGTACACAGACACCTCATATGTGGTGGAAAGTAATTGTTTGAGCGCATGGCGGGGCTCAGAAGAGAAGGAGCGCCATTTGACTTTTCAAACGCACAGACGCAGTGCACTGATCGGCCGCTGCAGGACGCACGGTCGGATGCGATAAAAAAAAGCGTCGGGGGATACGTAAAAAAAAAAAAGTCACGCCAAAAATTGACCATGGATGCAGATACGTTATCTGCATCCCTAATCAGCGCTCGGTGGGACGCACGGACGGATGTGATACAAAAAGCGTCGTGAATACGGAAAAAAGTCACGCCAAAAACTGACCACGGATGCAGATCCGTTATCTGCATCCCTGATCAGCGCTCGGCGGGACGCACGGACGGATGCGATACAAAAAGCGTCGCAAATACGGAAAAAAGTCACGCCAAAAATTGAGCAGGGATGCCGATCCGTTATCTGCATCCCTAATCAGCGCTCGGCGGGACGCACGGACGGATGTGATACAAAAAGCGTCGTGAATACGGAAAAAAGTCACGCCAAAAACTGACCACGGATGCAGATCAGTTATCTGCATCCCTGATCAGCGCTCGGCGGGACGCACGGACGGATGCGATACAAAAAGCGTCGTGAATACGGAAAAAAGTCACGCCAAAAATTGAGCAGGGATGCCGATCCGTTATCTGCATCCCTAATCAGCGCTCGGCGGGACGCACGGACGGATGTGATACAAAAAGCGTCGTGAATACGGAAAAAAGTCACGCCAAAAACTGACCACGGATGCAGATCAGTTATCTGCATCCCTGATCAGCGCTCGGCGGGACGCACGGACGGATGCGATACAAAAAGCGTCGTGAATACGGAAAAAAGTCACGCCAAAAATTGAGCAGGGATGCCGATCCGTTATCTGCATCCCTAATCAGCGCTCGGCGGGACGCACGGACGGATGTGATACAAAAAGCGTCGTGAATACGGAAAAAAGTCACGCCAAAAACTGACCACGGATGCAGATCCGTTATCTGCATCCCTGATCAGCGCTCGGCAGGACGCACGGACGGATGCAATACAAAAAGCGTCGGGGATACGGAAAAAAGTCACGCCAAAAATTGAGCAGGGATGCCGATCTGTTATCTGCATCCCTGATCAGCGCTTGGCGGGACGCACGGACAGATGAGGTGTAAAAATGGACAGGGGATACGGGAAAAAAAAAAAAAAAGTTATACTCACAGTACCCAGAGGACTAGCAGGAGGATCACTGACCAGAAGAGCTGCAGAGGAACAGATGGCAGAGAGATGGACAGCTTTACAGGAGCAGCAGGCAGATCAGCAGAATGCCCAGGAAGGACCAAGCGATGGACGCAGATGTGATCAGGCCGGTGAAGACAGGTAAGAGGATGTCGGGGGAGAGGGGGGGTTGAGAGCAGAGGGGGGGGAGAGCAGAGGGGGAGACCGGAGAGGGAGCTGCAGAATAGAGATAATGGGGGAGGCAGTCAGATCGCGGGGGGAGCAGATCGGGATGTCGGGGGGGGGGGGGGGGGGGGTTGGGGGGAGCAGATCGCACGGGGGCACGGGCAGGGGCTAACACGGCAGCGCGCAGGGGCACCACGGGAGCGCGCACGGGCTGCAAAGTGAGCACAGTACTCACGTGCAGCAGCAGTGTGACCTCAGCGACGGCGGCGGCGGCAGCAGCAGCGGTGGCGTGGTACCACAAGTACCAGCCACTGCACGCTGCAGCCATGTTGGGGGAGGGCTCGCAGGCCAGCACAGGCCTGAGGAGGGCGGCCGCCGGCAGATCAGACCGCCCCACTGCACACTGATTGGAGCGATTGCGCGTCATAGCATGATCGCTCCAATCAGTGCTGCAGGGGCTGGGGGCGGCATGTTTGAGGTCCACCTATGATATGCTGCAGCAACTGCGGCATCTCATAGCTGGATCTCACAGGATCGCACTAATTCGGCCATTATTTTTGCCGAAATTAGTGCGATCGATGTGGTTGGCGGTTCAGATTTGAACAGCCAATCACATCGATCGTCGATAGGGGGTGGCGATGCCGCCCCCCCTGGGCTCAAGCAAAGGTCCCCTGCTGTAAGAAACAGCAGGGGACATCATTTGAAAGCCGTTGCTATGGCCACGGCAATCAAATGAAGTTTAGGCCGTAAAATTACGTCCCTGGTCGTTAAGTCACGTTAAAATAGGACGTAATTTTACGGCCCGCGGTCGTGAAGGGGTTAAGAAGAGTGGGATGTCTCCACATACAATAACTACACTTGTGAACAGCAGAAGATATAGTTGTCAGCTGTAATTGATGCTCAAAGTAACATGACAAGTTGAGACATTGACATTTTTTTGGGGGGGGTATACCTACCACTGTTGGCTTTTGTTTCAGGAAATTAAGATGAGGAAATCACCAAGTTTGGGCATTCCTGGTCAAAATTACTGTTATTGTGAACAGTTAAGCAAGTTGAAGATGAAATGATCTCTAAAAGGCATAAAGTTAACGATGACACATTTCCTTTGTATTTTATGCAAAAAAAAAACAAAACTTTTTTTTAAAATTTTAAGGTTTAACAAAATAGGAAAAGGAGCCAATGCTAAAGTTTGCGCACCCTGCATGGTTAGCACCTCTTTTGCAAAGTGTCACAGCTTGTAATCTCAATTTGTAGCCAGCAAAGAGTCTTTCAATTCTTGTTTGAGGGATTTTTACCCATTCTTCCGTGGAAATATCTTCCAGTTCTGAGATTCCTGGCCCGTCCTTCATGCACTGTTCTTTTGAGGTCTAGCCACAGATTTTCAACAATGTTTAGATCAGTGTGGACTGTAAGGGCCATTATAACCTCAAAAGCAGCAAGGTGAAGATTTTATCTATTGTGGACTTGTATGCGTTTTTATGATTATCCATTTGTTGAAGCCTTCCCCTTTTTTTTTTCTTTCTCTATTATTATTATATAATATTATATATATATATATATATATATATATATATATATATATATATATACAGATGGTGGTGTGTTTGCATCAAGAACATATATTGAAATTTCTTTGAATCAATTCTTCCTTCTACCCATGACGTGTGCCCCTTTACATTGGCTGCAACACAGCCCCGAAGCATGATTGATCCACCCCCATGCTTAATGGTTGGCAAAAATGTCTGTCTGAAATTCTGTTCCCTTTTTTTATTCACACATACCTTTGATCATTATGGAAAAAGAGGTCTATTTTAACCTAATCGGTCCACAGGACATGTTTCTGAAATGCATCAGGCTTGTGCAGATGTTCTTTTGCATACTTCTTATTCTGAATTTTATGGTGAGGGCGCAGAAGAGGGTTTTTTTTGATGACTATTCCATAGAGGCTATATTTTTGCAGGTGTCGCTGAACAGTAGAACAATGTACCACAACTCCATAGTCTGCTAAATCTTCCTGAAGGTCTTTTGCAGTCAAGCAGAAGTTCTGATTTTGCCTTTCTAGCAATCCCACAGGCAGCTCTCAGAAAAATTATGCTTAGTCTCCCAGACCTTATCTTGACCTCCACTGTTCCTGTTAACTATCATTTCTTATTTACATTTCAAACAGTGGAAAGGGCAACTTGAAAACATTTTCCTATCTTCTTATAGCCTTCTCCTTCTTTGTGTGCCTTCAGCATTTTCAGAGTGCTAGGCAGCTGCTTAGATGAACCCATAGCTGCTGTGTTTTGGCACAAGGTTAGAGGAGGCCGGGTTTTTATACAGCTATGAAATTTGCATCTCCTGACCTTTCCTAATGTTGGTGAACAGGCCATAACCCTAACAAGCTAAATAAATGTCTGAAACCTTGGTTAAAGTTTTCTGAGCACACACCTCTTCAAAAGTGCCCACTTTTTTTTTTTTTTTTGTCATTTTTCAAATGTAAGAGATGACATTTTTTTTTTGCCTAAAATGCAAAGAAAATGTGTCATCTTTAACTTTATGCCTTTCACCGATTTATTTAATCTTCTACTTGCTTAACTGGTTATAACAGTAATTTTGACCAGGGATGTCCAAACTTTTACATGCCACTATGTGTATGTATGTACAGTGGAACCTCGCTTAACGAGTAACTCTCTTAACGAGAATTTCGCTTAACAAGCAAAGCTTTCTGTAAATTTGTAACCTGCTTTACGAGAAAGCTTTGCTGGACAAGCGAAATTCTCACCTCACACACTTCCGGTTTCGTCCATCTACCACACTCTGACCCGCACTTGCACTGTCCACACAAACACACACATGTATACACAGACACACACACACACACAGTACTGTACTATGCTCATCTTACCTTCCGTTCCACCGCCGGCCTCATAGTTCTTGTAGTTCCCGGGTACATCACGGCGAACTACGAGTACATGAGGCCGGCAGTGGAACGGAAGGTAAGGTGAGCATATAATATCTGTACCTTCAGTTTCATCGCCGGCCTCCTGGGTCCTGTAGTGCGCCGCGCCGCTCTGCTCCGCTCCAGGTCATCCATAGCAACGAAGCAGGAACTTCCTGGTTCCTGTCACCGCTTGTCAAAGGCAGTGCGCTGGCCAATCAGAGGCAAGCGGCTCTGCCTTTGACGTCAGCGCTCTGGCAGGAAGTTCCGCCCTCGTTATGGTCACTTGATACACGGCCCGCACCGGAGAACAGCAAGTCCCAGAAGACTGGCGATGGAACGGAAGGTAAGGTGAGCATATAATATGTGTGTGTGTTTGTGTGTGTTTGTGTGTGTTTGTGTGTGTGTGTGTGTGTGTGTGTGTGTTTGTGTGTGCCTTTGTACATGTTTGTGTGTGCCTTTGTACATGTTTGTGTGTGCCTTTGTACATGTTTGTGTGTGCCTTTGTACATGTTTGCGTGCCTTTGTACATGTTTGCGTGCGTTTGTACATGTGTGGAATGATAGAATAGGGGACCAGGATGGGGCATTTAACACATTGTGGAACGAATTGTCAGCATTGCAATGATTTCCTATGGGAAATCTTGCTTTGCTGAACGAGTACCTTGGTTAACAAGCACAGTCCCAGAACGGATTGTTCTCGTTAAGCAAGGTTCCACTGTATATAATAAAATTCTCTCCAGGAAAGGAGGCAAACTAGCACAGCGCCACCTATTGGAAGTAGCGATCCTAAAAGTCAAATGTGGATTTTTAACAATCCTTTGCATATGACCTAGGATATATTATGTATATGATGTGATTCTTTGGTATGTTTTTTTTTTTGTTTGTTTTTTTTTTTTTTGTTTTGACCAGAGATGTCCAAACTTTTACATGCAACTGTATGTATATAATATGATTCTTTGGGAGTTTTTTTTTTTTTTATTGCCGTTTGAGCACCGGCCCCTTAAAAAAAACTCCATTAAAGCACTAAATAAAAGGCCCATTTCTGGAACCATTCGACAGATTTAAAAAGATGATAATCAAAAATATAGAAGCATGCTAGCAGCCTGAATAATATAAGGCATACTGTGGCTCCTTTTGCACTGGTGACGGGTCCTCTTTGAGCCAGGGACCGGAAAAGCCTCATGCACAGTGGTGTGGTCCTCATGTGTGTGCACATGGCTGTGTTCACATCTGTCACATCAGTCTTTGCTATTTTAACCTCCTTTTCAAGTGGTCTGCCAGAGATCTGAGGTTTTGTAGCCTGGAGCATTCTTTATGTGAAGGACATTTTTTTTTTTTCTCTAAACGTCTGGTGAAGCAATTGAGCTTTCATGTGAGGCCTGCTGACCTTTTCCCCGGCTGCCACCAAATTTTAAGTGCTCTTAATTGCCATTTAACCAAATCAAATTCCGCTTCCAACCAAAGAATGGATTCCTTTTTTTTAAAAAAATGGCATTGTCTTGATCATAAACCTCCAAAACCTGAAAGTGCCAGGAGACTATAATGGGCGTCTGTATAGATGTGGCTGATTACGGAGTGGATGTGACCTTGGCAGCTGGCGGGAGGTAATGTAGAGCGAATGTGGAGGGGGTTGTGTGGACATTAAGAGTCCAGTTAAGATTAAATTGAGTTATTTCTCCCTTCCTTGGCAATATTTAGCCTTCTGTATCTGGGTACGGATGCCTTCATGGTTATGGCGGTTTATATTCTCCTCTTCCACCTTACACTGCGCTTCCCATGAAGTCATAAACCGGTAATAATCTGCTTATCTTGTATTGTACGTGCTATAAGCCTTTTCTTTTCCTTTATGGTTTGTAATCAGGATCTTACTCCCTCTAGAAAAAAACAAAAAAACTTGGAGCATATTGTGCACATGATAAAAAAAACAAAAACCCACATACACAAAAAACCTGATTATCGCTGCCTTTCAGTTACCGGCATATACATGTGTCGTAGGTTGTATAGCTGCAATATGAAACCGAAATAACCCCCAACGCTGGTGTCTTGTTACCTTCTTCCCTTCAAGTTTCCCTTTAATCTGCCCAGTTCAAGCTGCGAGTCCATGTTTTATTATGTAGCGCCAGCTGTGGGGTGGAGTGAAGTTCTCATACACCTTGTCTCTTGGGAAAGCGAGTGCTGCACATGTACACACAATCCCAGGAATTTAAATATGGTTGTGTTACAATATGTATTAAGGCATCTGCTTCGGCTTTAAATAACGGGTCAAACCTTGCAGTTATGCATTTGTAGGGTAAATGAGGGGGCGCACACCGTATGAAGGGGCGGCGCACACCGTATATGGGAGACTGGGCAGCACACACCGTATTGGGGAAAAGGGGTGGCGCACACCGTATATGGGAGACGGGGCGGCACACACTATTGGGGAAAGGGTGGCGCACACCGTATTGGGGAGACGGGCGGCGCACACCGTATTGGGGAGACGGGCGGCGCACACCGTATTGGGGAGACGGGCGGCGCACACCGTATTGGGGAGACGGGCGGCGCACACTGTATTGGGGAGAAGGGGGGTGGCGCACACCGTATTGGGGAGAAGGGGGGTGGCGCACACCGTATTGGGGAGAAGGGGGGTGGCGCACACCGTATTGGGGAGAAGGGGAGTGGGGCACACCGTATTGGGGAGAAGGGGAGTGGCGCACACCGTATTGGGGAGAAGGGGAGTGGCGCACACCGTATTGGGGAGAAGGGGGGTGGCGCACACCGTATTGGGGAGAAGGGGGGTGGCGCACACCGTATTGGGGAGAAGGGGGGTGGCGCACACCGTATTGGGGAGAAGGGGGGTGGCGCACACCGTATTGGGGAGAAGGGGGGTGGCGCACACCGTATTGGGGAGAAGGGGGGTGGCGCACACCGTATTGGGGAGAAGGGGAGTGGCGCACACCGTATTGGGGAGAAGGGGGCGGCGCACACCGTATTGGGGAGGACACGTAAAGTGTGTGTGTGTGTGTATATATACGGTTTCAATATTTTCTTAGAAAATTCTGCTTTTTCTCTTCTGGTTTGATTTTTTTCGTTCTCTATCCACGTTATATTGTCTTCAGTGTATATAGATTTTTCCCATTACAGAGATTGGTGATGACAGTGCTCATAAAGTTCTATGGAGAACTGAACTTTCAGAGGAATGTCTTGTCAGCCTTCACTGAATTTTAAAAGCACCAACTGTCATCTCCTATCTCCATAATGGGTAAATATGTCTTGACTAGTGATGGGCCAATAGTAACTACTCGTGTTCAGATTCTTCGTAATGAATCTCCAAAGTGCTATTCCTGTATTTGTCACAAATAAACCTAATGCAAGTCACTGGGGGACCCGAGCATTGTTCTTGCCGTGACGAATACTGCAGTAGTACTCTGTATTCGTAAGTATTATCCGAACATGAATAATTTGCCCATTAGCTTTGACTCAATACAGAATTCACAAATAATCAAGAGCAAAATATCAATACTGGAGGGGAAAGAAGCCGATTTTCTCAGATAAGATCTATTACAAGGTTGCTTATTTTCACGTGTGCTACTAACTTATGATGTACAATTTTTAAAACAACCGGTACTTTGAACACATTGGTTCCATAGGCAAACTTCTAATAATTGCTCACCTAATGTGTATATAGAGAGAACGTCCTGTATATAGACCATACACAGGGTTACAGGATTAAACTTTACATCAGAGGCAGTTGACTTTCGGGCTTCCAGGAAAGTCCACAAGTGAGCACATTGTGACCCATCCATCTAGTCCCTCTGATAGTTGACCTGCTCCTTGAGGACCACCGTGTCTGACTTTATAGTTTTACTACATCTATAGTGCTGGTAAACCAGTTAGGATGGGATCTTGCTATTTTCCTAGCTGTAAAGCACTAATGTTTGGCCATTGTTTGTGCCATATGCTTTCTCATGGGCTGGTTCCTCCAAACTTCACAGCAGCCAATCAGTAAGGGGTCCATGTAGTTGTAGATCTTGGTTGACAGCATGAAGCCCAGGTGAAGACTTGCATATCAATGCCCATGGCATAGAGCCCATCAGTTCATTTGTTTCCAAAGGTTTAGTTTTCCAAAGTTCTTGTACCTCATTTGAGGAAGTTTAGGGCTAAAAATTATTTTTTCAATTTTGGTTTTATTAAAACTTTAGCGTTCGCCTTCTATAACCATTGTGTTGAATGGTCTGTTTGTGGCTACAGGATGTATAATGAGGATTCTTTAGTGAGCTGCAATGATTTTCTGACGGCTGCTTGTATTTTATTTATTTTACTCACTAGCGCTATTAATGCCATGGCGCTTTAGATGTGATCATCACTGTCCCCATTGGGGCTTACAATCTACATTCCCTATCTGTATGTTTTTGGAGTGTGGGAGGAAAACGGAGAAAACCCACGCAAAAACGGGGAGAACATACAAACTCCATGCAGATGTTGTCCTTGGTGGAAATTGACCCCAGGACCCCAGTGCTGCAGTACTAACCACTGAGCCACTGTGCCGCCCCATATCAGTTTTTTTTCCCCCAAGTCGCTCTCACTTGATTTGACTACAGAACACCTCAAATTTGAAATATACAGAGATTCTGTTAAAAAAAAACAGACTTTTTAAATGAATCTCAATTGTAAAAACAAATTATAGCCCCGAATACATGTCTTAAAATAAAAAAGATAAATAAAAATTCCAAAGGTTTACAGCTGAAGATGTGCAGATCACACACAGTTATTGTAGCACTGGCTTCCCTAGTGCATCGGCACTCTGTAGCGTCCTAGCGCCATGTTTTTGCCACCTCCTTTTTCCTGTATGGCGATCCTCATTCGGCACGGTCCTCTGCTTACCTGCATGGCCGTCCACGTGTTGCGTGGTCCTCTGCACTCCCACATGCCCATCCTCGTGTTGCTTGGTCCTCGGCTCACACTCCCCCGTAGTCACCTATCTGTTGCGTAGTCTTCTGTGTCCCCTCTTTACCATCCACGTGTAGTGCGGTTCTCGGCCTGTCCTATCTGTTCCCTGGTTCCAGCCTGTGTCCAAACCTGCCTGTATACCGCACCTGTGTCCATACCCCCACATGCACCTGTCCTGTCTGTCTCAGCCACACGAGCTGTACCTGTGTCTGATGTTCTGTGACTGCTGACTTGGACCCTGATGACTTGGACCCTGATGACTTGGACCCTGATGACTTGGACCCTGATGACTTGGACCCTGATGACTTGGACCCTGATGACTTGGACCCTGATGACTTGGACCCTGATGACTTGGACCCTGATGACTTGGACCCTGATGACTTGGACCCTGATGACTTGGACCCTGATGACTTGGACCCTGATGACTTGGACCCTGATGACTTGGACCCTGATGACTTGGACCCTGATGACTTGGACCCTGATGACTTGGACCCTGATGACTTGGACCCTGATGACTTGGACCCTGATGACTTGGACCCTGATGACTTGGACCCCGATGACTTGGACCCTGATGTCTTGGACCCCGATGACTTGGACCCTGCTGGATATCCTGTCCCAGGTATACCTCTGTCCGATGTCATGTGCCTGGTGACCTGAGCTTGATGACCTGTGCCAGAAGTCCTGCACCTGCCTGTCCCCATCTATAATGTGTTCCTGTTGTACCCGGTTTGTCCTGTCCGTTACATGACCCCGGTCCTGCGGTCACTCTGCTTCACAGTCCTGATTACTGCCCTGGGAGTGGCACCTGGCATTCTGCCTCATGGTGGGCGCTTAGGCATGTCCCTCCCACTAAAGGGTAAGCCTGGGTTATCCCCTGTGGGTCCACTCCCACTTGCCGCCCTCACCAGTGGTAAGCATTACAATTATTTTATTGTTGGATAACCCTTTAATTTACTCAAATATAACTGTACCTACCAATGTCCCAATAAACATGCATGCTTATGTGTCGTCCAGGGTTATGGGGTACTCTGTCCCGGGAGGCGTATAACTGGGGAAAGTCACTTTGGTGGCTGTTGCCCGTTCCCGTGCCCTGTGCTTTTTAAAAGGGGGATTATCTACAGGAGATTTGAATAATGTTCACACGTGACGCCACTTGCGGTGTTGCGGCTATGTGGATGGAGCCGCCGCTGCACAGTTTTCACTACTGGGTCTGGTGTTGGTGGCAGCCTGGATGTTAGGCCCTCCGCAAGCTGGGCCAGGCCCCAGAGGATAGGGGATGCAGATGGGTGCAGAAAGAAGATAGGCCACACAAGGGGTTGTAGTGTAACTGGTGCCTTTACTCACTGAAAGCTTGTAACTGGTCACCTGAGGCCGGCTGGTCTCAGCTGAAGGTCCCCGTAGAGCCAGTGTCAGTTTAGTGACCTGGTGGGTTCTTTCCCCTGCACCAGTCTTTGGTTGGTGGGTCCCCGTGGCGTAGAGCGGCTGGGGATCCCCTCCTGGTTGTCTCAGCAGTCCGTATGACGGTAGCATGAACCCTGTGGGGTTAGAGTCTCTGGTCCTGTCCCCGGTTCTCCCGTTGCTACTGTGTCCCCAAACTTCAGGGTCAGTGAGGTCCTTGATGGTCCCCTCACTGTGCAGAGTTTATCAGGTCTGCCTGGAGAGTTTGCCTGACCTAGGATTCTGTACCCCGTTGGTGCATGGTTCCGGGAGTACTCAATCGTACTCCACTGGCAACTAACTGCCTGGGCCCTCAGGTCACTGTTCACGCTCCTGTCAGTGCATCTGCTCACTTCCTCGGTCACTGCTAGACTCCTCACACTCTCTCCCTGCTCTGACTGTCCACAGTCTGCCCTTCC